>NC_140480.1:25321268-26065018 GCF_051167445.1 Perissodus microlepis
TTAAAGCAACATTCCTTCCTCTTAGATAATGGGCCCTTAAAAGTTTTAATAGGAGGATAAAAATGTCAGCGCATGGAAAGGAGAATGGGAAAAGAGTCGGACTGGGTTGGGCTGAGCCGCAACGCAGATGGTCAGACAGAGCAACAGGCCAGTGAGCCGGTCAAGGAAGTAACTCTTCCCCACTGACTCTAAGAGCAGCGAGTCCATCCAAGTGCTACTGTTTGGGTTTTCTGATTTTCTGCAGCTCTCAGAAGCCTTGTTGAGGCTTCTTATTTCACTCCCTTTTTTCCAGAGAGGAGCCACTAAAGGCATAAACAAGCAGAAAATGGAAAAAGATAGCAGACATCTGGACTGATATACCTCACTGCTTGAGTGCTTGTTGTACATCTTAATATGTTGTGTTTCTAGAGTAAAACAAAGCGTGGAGAGCTACCATGATGAAAAACAAAAAATAAGAGGAGAAACATAACCTAAAACAGTTACATTTATAGACTTTAGAAGACTAAAATAGACAAGAATGTGCTAGATATGATTAAAGCTCTTGAGAATCTCGATTTCTACTGTAGAAAAAACATATTGAGGAAACCGTGTGTGTGTGAGCCTGTAAGCGTACGTCTATTAAGGTATGTGGATGCATTGACACACAGGTGTATTTGCATAATGTATGCATGTGGCACACACATTTGAGAGTGTCGGCCCATCTGTGTCACACACAGTTGTGCAGCACCTGCTGTGGATGTGCCACTCTCCCCTTCACTCCTCCCCCATTCTATCAAGGTCACGTCACTGTGCAGTCCCAAAGGAGCCAGGCGCCCTCCCAGCAGAACAGACAACACAGCAGAGCACATCCAGGCTGCAGGCTTTCTTCGATACGGAGATACAAAAGGCATGAGATACAGTATGTTATTACAAAGCCCAATTCTCTCCAAAATCAAAGCAAGAGGCAACTGCAGAAGGCATCTGTCTCTGCAGAGCCTAGTCTGGCCCTCTGGTTAAGCCCATGATAGCCAAATGTTAGTGGAAAAACCCCACTGGCACTCTGGCAGTCCGCACCAGCGAGCTGGGCTGGCCAGCTTAGAGATGGCCTTCAACAAACCCACGAGGAAAAAGGATGCCCGTCTCAAATGAGGTTCAGAGAATTCGGTGGCAAGGCAGCCAACATTTGCTGAAGCTCAAGCCACTGATGTATATTTGTTAAAGGGTGGGGATGGAAGGGAGGAAGGGCATGGGTCCTGTGAAAGTCTGGACAAATAGCTAAGATGTGGGAAGATAATATAGGAAAGAGGCAGAGGAAGAGAAAGGAACGAACAGGGAAGGAACAGAAAGAAAGACACACACACACACAAAAGTGTCCGTATGTCTTTATCTGTGCAGCTCGAAGTCTCTGCTCTACTTCCCTAAAATAGGAAAAGAGCCTGGTTATACGGTTGGGCTGCAGAGCAATGAAGCAGCGACTTTTGCACTTGTAAAAACAGTTCTGCGGCCAATGCACAGACAGGCGGGCAGACCCACTGAGATCCACGAGAGCAATCATGAAAGAACCATGTCGGCTTCTGCACAATGGGACAACCACTGTTACATAAACATATATTAAAAGCATACAAACTTTCCTTTTACAAAAACAAATGGATGCATAAAGAATTTCTCTTTGCAATCTTAAATAAGAAGCATCGCATCACAAGAACAATGGAAACTGGCCCTTTATCAGCGCATTACTTCATGAAATTAAAATGTGAAACAGCCTGATAAATGGATATTACAGTCGAGGAACTTGGGTTATTTTATCCATTTATGTAAACACAAAAGCAATAAAACAGGGTTCAAGGACTCTGTGCCTTGTTTCAAACTGGAGGAACACTAACTGAGAATATAATATAAATATTACGAACGTGAGCTAATTTATCAGAAAACTTCTTATTGTGTTGCAGTTTTAGCCTGCACATAAGTGCTTCTAAGGTCAACATGCCACAATCTGCATCTAAATGTTAAAAAAGGACACGCCAGGATGTGCCTCTATTGGAATAAAACTGGAAATTATTAACCTGCCTTCCTGTGCATGCAAGTCTGTATGTGACGATTATTGTGTAACTATTTGAACCTGAGAAAGAAAACGTGAGAGAGAGAGATTAGCTGCGCAAAGGGAAAAAGCCAAACCGGGAAGCTAATGGAAGCTGTAAACATAGGAAGAGGTTTTCACTGGCAAAGTAAACATTTCATGGACAGAAAAGCTCTACTGTAGACAAAAAAACATCACCAATCAGGTGACTGTGAGATACATTTTTAGAAGAAATTTCTCAGTTATTCTTTCTAATATGATATAAGAAAATGCCGATTTGATAATCATGTTGGAACATGAAATGGAATGGAATGTGTAAACGTGGCCCATATTTCTTTTTTTTTTTAATGATCACTTTTCCATTACAAGATCATTTTTGGATGATACATTTTCTTCTTGAGTGCAAACTCTGCTTGGAGGTAATGCCTGTTCATCTGTTTCTGATTGAGCACTTTGAAGACTTAAGTGCAACAGTCTATTACAGTCTCCTTCAGCAGTGAAAGGTGACAGTAAAGCCTCGGGGCTCATGTAATCAAATTTTTCGGCGCAATGAGCTTTAGACACTCTGGAACCTAATCATCAGACTACTGAGAACTTTCAAACTCCATGTTGCCGCTCTGCAGCTTTCATGGCATAGTCAACCACATTTATATCATCACACTGATTGGCAGTGACAAGACGTTGGATTCAGAAGGCTCATTTTCTCTTTCAAAGTTACATCACCCTGCTAACTTGTGTCGGTTCAACTTGCTTCTTGAGCTGCACCGTTTCTAAATCATTTCCTACCAGTGGATGAGTCAACTTTCACATCCCGTGTATCCTGTTTTTTGTATTCAGAACTAAAGATAAATATACTGAATACTCAAAGCACTATACATGACTTGCATAACCAACCATCAGTATGCACTTAAGGTAATTGCCATACCGGATATTCAGAAATGTATGAGGCTGAAATTATGGATGTGTGGGTTGACTGAGACTGAAATTCCTGAATTCCAATGTGCTGGATCCCATCTCACGCACATACGTCCCTGTCATCCTCCTATATAAGAGAGATAATAAATCAAACGCAGAGCAGTGGAGCCCTCTTGACCTAAATGGCATTCCTATCAACCACTAAGCACCTTGGCTGGCCTTTGAAAAGCTTTATTTCTTGACTGGAAGAAATGTTTGGGGAGAATAAATGAACTGTTACAGCTAGACGATGGAGCCTTCACTTGGTCATAGTTATTCCTGCTGAGGGGGCAGGGGCAGGTCTAATAAGAGACAGGCCAGCAGCAGCCTTGTCATTAGCTGAGAGGCTGGCAGACCCCTGCTGCCTAATTGGCACAGGCTCACTGCTAACAAGGGCTCGCTACCAGCAGGGGAAACAGACCGGTAGCAAAAGGCACTGCAGTGTCCAGGTCTGTGCTGTCCTTGGAAAAACTGGTAGAAGTTACCCAGGGAACACCTGACCCATTAATGGAAGAAATGGAAAGCTGATGTCTTTTTAATGAGAACAATAAAGCTCATGAGCAAACTGCACCCCAGGCTTTGCTCTTTAAAAGAAGGGCTGGCTGAATGGATGGAGGGTTGCATTTAAACTGGCTTGGCTGGGTGATTAAATCAGCTTTCATTTTCTCAATCATTTTTTTCCCCCTGAGCAGCGTGTGTAATGTTTCTGTAAACGAGCACGGTGAAATTTGCTGAAATTCTGTGGGGTTCTTGTTCTGTAACAAGGCAAAGTCACTTCCTCACCAATTGCATTTTCATACAGACACATACTGTTGTAATAAGAGCAGTAATAATAAGCAGACGAGTAGCTGCTCTGTCTCTTTGTCTTCCAAAAGTAATGAAACAATGACTAGGCGTCTATCTGATCACTATCGGAAGTTTGTAGATTTATGGCAGCTTTAATCTCTAGATCCAAACGGGTCTCATCTGTAAGCAATAAAGACGATATTAATATTAAAAGGGGAGATCGACAGAAACAAGGTGCATTTACAAAAGAAAGAAAGAATAAACACAAAAGAAAAGAGAGCAGGGCAAGAACGGACTTGCTCACACGTCTGTTTCTGCATCTATATAGTAGTAGGCCTTTGAAACACATGATCCGGCTTTTCACCTCACTCAAAAAACACTACGTTTATGAAATGTAAACACTGACAGTTCACTAGGCCAGACTAAGCTCATAAACCAGACTTCCAAGATCCTCATTTCACCATCCAGGGAAATTAGGAACAGCACAATCTAATGACTCCCAGCAAAGGCAGGCGTCTCACAAGAGACAGAACAGGGACGAGGAGGTCACCGACCCTGCTGGACGTGTTGTCTGCACCTTCTGGATAAAAGGTGCTGTTGCAAACCATAGGAAACGAGAGAAAAGATCCAACACAGACCCAGCCCAGTTTGGCAGAACTAAGGAATCTCTCAGACAGCTGGATAAATACCCCTGGAATACAGGTATGCATTTTGTGTAACTACATGCAGCCGAATTGTGCGTCACCCTTTACAGGGGCAGGGTGCTCAACACAGATTATATTCAAGTTGAGTTAGTTCTCTACTTTGGTAGCACACCCAAGCCGACAGTATCCAAACCAGCTGTTGGGCTGACAGCTAAATCAATGTGTGAGCACTCCCTGTGTTAATCTATCCAAAGATAAAGTCTGGAGGTCAAAAAAACACTCACTGCTGTGAGTTTTACTATAACTGCACAGAGTCTGTTAGCATTTGGATTACTTTGTTTGATACAGAGCTATGGTGTTATAAATGTATGTATGTCCGCAGTGCCCCTGAGTTTGGTAACTAAGCCTCAGAGCTGGTTGGCTCATCTTCTTCTGTCATGTCTCCATCCCACAGGAATGAACGCTCTATAAACAAGAGGTGTGTCAGCCCCAGGCTATACCTTTAATTGTTTTCTGTGCTCACAGTCCCCCCGTAAGCCACTCATGCCACAGATACCTTAAAAAGCTGCGAAGCACTAGGCTCAATTTGAAAGGGTGTGTAAAAAGCAAAAAGTGATTTATCCCTTCTTCTTCTTCCCCCTTCAGACTTTGACTTACCCTTTTTCACTGAGACCTGTCAGGACTGATTCCTTTCTCATGATTAAAAATGCCTCAAATTCACCATCATCGCGTGTCACAAAGAGGCTTAACAACATCCAAAAATAACTTTAAATTTGCATTTAATATGAGGTGTCACCACATATGGTAATATACAACGTTTCACTATTGAACAACATGTTTGTGCATGCGCGCGCGCGTGCGTGTGTGTGTGTGTGTGTGTGTGTAACCTTTTGGCCTTTGGATACAGGTATGCTGGTTGTCACTCAGGAGAAAGCCCTCTCTGCAGCGGCACTCATAGCTGCCCATCATGTTGACGCATATCTGCTGACATCCGCCGTTGCCTTCAGAGCACTCATCCACATCTGCCCGGAGACACAAAGCAAAATTAACAAGAGTGCTTCAAGACAGACCAAAAATTACACTGATTAACAATTGTCTCAAGTCATCTGGGAAATCATTACCCATTTAATAAACAAACTCGAACATGGATGATATGTATGTGAACAACTATTATCTATTTAAGAGTGCAAATGAAAGGTTTCTAAACAAATATTACAGAAATTTCAGATTTTAACTGTATTTTTTTACTGAAGAAGAGTCTACAGCCATGCGCCTCATCTGTCCCACATTTGCATTTATCTCCAGGGGTTGAAGTAATACTGTCACCCTGTAACTAGCTCTGGCTTATCATAATAGTCATTCAGTGGAAAACGGTTCACAAATATAGCTTTAGTAATTATCCAACTAGTGTCTCTTGCCATACTTGAAGCTCTCTTTCTGTGGCTGTAACTGAACCACAGAAATGCTTTTAGTAAATTGTCAAAAGTAACAATGTAAGAATGGTGATAGTTAGCATTTTATATCTACCATGTTCCCTGCTTTGTTTACTGTGTTAGAATAAAAGTTTGTAGGTATGTGGTAATCAAAGTATTAGACAAATCTCAATTTTCACCAGATGATAAGGGCGAGGAGGACAAAAACACAAGCAAAACATTTAATTCGCCTCAAAAATCATATGTAGAGAAAGAAAAAAGTTAAGCAATACATTGAGATCTACTGGGATTGTGAAGATTGTACCAGTTTTAATGATCTCTACAGATGCAGCACTAGCAGGGCTTAAACAATATATCATATTGTATCTAAGAATTAATTTAAAAATATATAATTTGTAATTTCAAACATTTTCATCCTCTCAAAAAAACCTGAGGTTATTATTTAAGTGCAAATGTCATACAAGAGTTTGTCTTAAGCTGAGGAGTTTGAATCTGTCATAATGGTTATCTGACATGGCACCACAGCAGACTTGCACTAAAACCTCCAACTGTGCGGCACTAAGCCGTAAAAATGCACATGCAGCACAATCCCTTGGCAACTGGGAAACCTGATCCACCTGGGCCAGAGTACCTGCTGATGACGAGTGTCTGTCAGCCCCGTGACGGGAGGAATGCAGAGAAAGGGAGGAATGAGGTGGGGGGAGGATGGTGAGGAAAAGAAGAGATGGAAAGAGTAGAGAGCAGGGGGATTTTTGCTTTGGGGGAGGTGAGGAGGAGCTGCACCACAAGGGTATATGAAAGCAAAGCATTTACAAAGGTGTCAGTTTCCCTTTCTTTTCACAAAAAGAAAGGGAAACTGACCACAAGCAGGAGTTACTGACTTTATTTTCATTGGTAATAAATTGTACTCTTCCAGCTGTTCTTTCTGAATATACAACTCCCATCCAGGCTCATTGTTCTTCTTGACAAAAGAAACAAATGAAAAGTGTCACAAATGAAATGACGGAGCTTGTATGCCATGTTTTGCTGCTTATTTTTGCCTGGAGTGCAGCAGAGCTTTGCTCCTGTTGCCCTCTGTGTGTCTGAGGTGTAGTTGTAGAGATGACACTCCATATTCTTCCTTTCCCTCTGAGATTTGGGGTCCTGGTTCCTTTCTACTGACCACGCTGGAACCTTATCCATTCCTCTGCTCAATCCATTAAAAATCTGCTGTATATACAAGCCTTTTTTTTAATAAACCGTCATGCGAAACTAATTTACTGTCTATTTGTCCAGTCTGAGAAGGCCTCTGGATTAAGTTTCCTTTCTGGGGAATTCTCAGTACAGGAAGAGCTAGAAATTAAACTTACTTTTCTTTTTTCTTCTATTTCCACTCACAGACTTGGATTCACTGGTGTACAAAAACACAAAGTGGCACCTGACTAGATGGAAACTTCTGGGGTTTATAAGTAGGTCAGTGGCAGGTAGCACTTATAAACCTCGTCAGCTTGCCAAGTGTGCTGTCCTGTCCTCACATTCCATGAGCAAAAATGTCTCTTTCCGCTAAAACAAAAAAACAAAACAAAAACAAAATAAAAAAACCCCAAACGTGTCACATCAGTTAAGACTAATGGTAAAAACATTACTCTGCAACCAGGTGAAGCATCGTTATCTGAAAAACAAACTTTACAGGAAAGTTCACATTTAGGCTTAAACTCAAGAGTAAAAGACGGAGAATTTATGAAAAGCTTGGCAAGGCTTTCATTCAACTGTGTGGCTGCTTGGTGTTGACCTCGTGGTCTCATCTCTTCATCATGAAAGTGGCAGCGACAGAGGGAAGACCTTTGAGCTGACGAAAGCAGCCGGCAACCTACAGCTGCGCCTTTGCAGATAAACTGTTAGCACGTAGCTAAAAAAAGAACTTTCACAACTCACAGAGAAATTTGTCCAAACATATGCAAAAGTCTCTTTTTCTGTTTCTTTCCCTTTCCTCTCTTCCTTCAACACACACACACCTACCAAAAATTTGGACATATAAAGGCTACATAAATACAACAGTCCTGGATGCATGAGCAAAATGCCCATGAGATATGCAACCAGTCTCCGAGGACCTGTGGGAATTCTCCTTCCATACCATCAGCGCATCAGTGAAGGTTTAATTTCCTGATTCCTTCATCCTTCCAAATGAGGCGTCGTCTGTAGGTAGATCTCTCCTGTTTAAATAGCTCCCATAATTGCCTGTGTTGTGTGCTGGGCAAGGCTGGCGTCCAAAGCAAATATTTCCAAGCGGAAAGGGGTTCTGGCATGGCCAGGCGAAGTGCTCATGTTATTTGGACTTAAAACATTTTTTAAAAATTCTCTAGAGAGGGCAGGAAAAAAAAAGTCTTAATCAAGTTAAAAGGGCCCTCTTTCTGAAAAATGAGACATGTCTCCGCTCCATCCCTCCTTCACTTTAGGAGACGAAGGAGAAAGAAGGCCTCAAACTGAGAGAGATTAAGAGATTGGTTGTGTTTGCGGAGGCCATGTCCGTTGGTTTCTCAGATAGCTCTGCCTGTATATATAACATTTGGCCTTGCACAGAGCTTTAAAGTCGTGTAAACATGTTGGCTGCTTTACAGAAACCCCCGAACCCCCTTTTTTGAAGAAATACGTTTTTCCTTCTCCGTTTTGTAAAGGTTCAGTGTCTTTCGGAACATTATTGCTGACAAAGACTTTTTTTTTTTTTTTAATTCCAGCGAGGAGTGTGGAAAAAAAAATGCTATCTGTGAGGCTGTCCATGTATCCATCCCAGTCCTTGGCCTCTATCTGAATCAAACAGAGCTGGCTCTGTAGTCTAGGAGGAACAGAGACAAGGAGATGAATGGAGAGACATTGGCCTCTTTGCACAATTCATTCACAGGAGTCGAGTTGGCTTGCGCTCTTTTAATAAGGCAGCAAAACAGGGCCATGTGCAGCGATGGGCAGCAACAGCTGGTGGGCTACAGGAGCAGACTTTGCTGCTTCATAGATGAGCAGAAATCAGCTTGGCTTGACTGAGCATCAGTGGGGAAGGAGTGGCACATCCACAGCCAGCTTCAATTAAAACAAGATCCCTTCTCATTTCAAACAGGATTACAGGATTTCCTTTTTTTCTATGTTGCTTCTGGACTTCAGTGGCACAGCGCATTCATAAACCCACTTGACTTAGCAGTGACCATGACGCCAGTATTGAACATAGTCTGAGAGGACAAACTGAAGGCGCAGATGCTGAAGCTGCACACATTCAGCAGTACTCCAGCACCTGTCAGCTGAGTTTTTCTAAATTGGTATAATGCAGGAAGTCCTGATCTTTCATCTGCAGAGCACACAATCTCTTAAATCACCAGAAATGTGTTTGACCATGACAGGGTGGAAGCCTTAAACGCTTATAGCGCTGAGCAATTTATTAGTTCCAGCTCTTCCTGTCCTCCCGACGCACTGTTTCAATACAGCTAACTGATTCACATGTGCTAAGCAAACATGAATTAATTCCGTTAACTATAGCATTTCATTCTTAAATCAGCAGCAAGGTTTGATTGTTTATGCCATTACATAAACAACGCTAATAAAGCAATGATTAAATTCAGAAACTTTTTGACTTCACCCGTCTCCCAGGTAACCATTGTTGCAAACAAAGCACAGACTTAGATTTCAGATCCAATCACCCGCCGAGCTATTTCCTAAATGAAAATCTATGAGCTAAGATCACGCTTAACAGTGCTCGTCTGCTCCTCCAAAACAAGTCTGGAAGTATTTTAAAAAGAAAACCTCAGGATAAATGTTTGGATGGACACTGCTATGTCAAGGAGACAAGAGGCCCTGCCATGATGGCTCCCAGTCTGCTGCATGCTTACATCCCTAAGACCAATCACAGGCTTGAGTTTCCCCCCAGAGCCCTGCCAGTGGGCTCAGCTGGAATTGTTCATTTCATGGTGGATGGGACTGAACAATCCTGAGAATGGAGAGAGAGAGAGTGGGCGATAGCTAATTCACCAATCTCACATCTATTCTTTAGCTCATCACTCCAGCTCCTCTGAGCTATGGAGAGACTCTCTCGTCCCAGCCCTTATCTGTCTGTTTCACAACAAAAGCAAAGTGACTTCTCGCTGGGGAGAAAGCTGGATATTTGCATCTGCAGCAAGAAGTCAAGAAGGGTTAGTGCTAAGCACAAGAAGTATCCATATGGTCCTGAACGCCCCCTGGGTTTCATGACTGAGGGGTTAAACGGATAATCATTGCCCTGACTCATTGCTGCACATTTAGGAGTTAAAAGTGGTAGTAAACCCAAGCTAGTGTCGAGTATTTTATGTCAGTGTCAGGGGTTTGGAGGTTATCCTCACTGCACTGGAAGAGTGGCCAATGCACTTAAGGAAAGCATTTAGTAGGCTGCAATGCAAATCTGCGTGAAGGTCTTTGATGACCACCTTTTTCCATCAGAACCTGGTCAATAATACATCAGTCTGAAACCTCCTGTTTCATTAGCTTTCCTTGCAGTATGATCCCAAAGGATTACATAGATGGGGTTCAGCCAGGAGACGACTCAGACACTTTTGTTTGATGGAAACGCTTCCTGTCATCTATGAAAGCAGGAGAAAACAACGTCGCTACACAATTACAGCCTTTAGCAAAACACTAAACAGTGTTAAATGACACGACCTTTCCTCAGTTGCTACTTCAAAAGGGTCCTTCAAAAGCTCTTTTTAAGGCTGTAATGACATTGCTTTTGTGTTACAGTTCAAGCTACGTCTTTGGGGAAGGTTAAAGTAAAAGGGAATTCATTTCCCTACAGATTGCCCGAGGAATTGAGCTCTGCCAAATCAATACAAATCAAATCAGTGTTGGTCAATAAAAATCAAAGGAACATAGCATGCTAAGCTGTGTGTGGGGAGTATGTGGAGGTGGACAAAAAAAAATCAATTCTACAGAAAGAAGGATGAACATGTTCTGGACTGACGGAACAGGATGATGACTAAAAGCAAATAGCACGATGACAAACACTTATCCTTTGCAGTTTGATGGTGCTCTGTCAAACATTTGTAATGTCTATTTCAAGCCTGCCTTTGTTTCTCCCAGTGAGTCACACTCGGGATGCATGTGACTGTGGCATGCCTACTCTTGGGAGCAATAGAAATATCATTATTTGGGTGTATTAGCTCCGGAGAGAAGTGAAACGTTATCATTTGTGGTTTTAAGGAAGGAGTATTTATGCTGATACACATGGCATTATGCTTCTCGAGAGAGTTTAATGAACTAGCAAAGATAAGAGTGCATTTTGGTTTCTGTAGGACCTTAACCAAAACACATAAGTCATAAATGTGGGGACGCTGGTGCTACAGTGGGGAACTAATAGCGGTCCTCCATCTGGTTTTCATTGTAAAGAGGATGTGTGTTTTGGATTAAATTGACACCGATTCCTCTGTTTTTCCTCAGACTCAAGAAATCCTTTACAGCCTTGCCATGAAAGAGGTGCAGTGATTAAAAAGCACCCCTCCCTCACCTCTGCAAGATAATAGCCGTGACAGTTATAAAAGATGTAATCGAGTTCTTATATGCTTCACTTATTCTCCCTGTGATTTTTGAGAAGGTACAATAGCTCCCTCTGAGGTAAATTATACAAGAGTGGCATCTCACTCAGGACAGACAGGAGCAGTACGCTGTGATATCACATCACTTCCACCTTGCTGACTTTCTGACATCTTTGTGGGGTTAGGGCAGACGATGGAGACCTCAGAAACCAGAGCGTCCCCAGTGAGGCACACAAGGCAGTGTTCTGCTTCATGCTCCGCTGCCTTCTGCCACCGCCCAATGTCATTATGCTGCCAACACATCCAATTACAAGGAGCTCTGTGGCACGTGCGCCAGACAGCAAACAAAGAAGACGCTGACAGGGATGCATGTGCGCTGGCCTAACCGGTGTCCCTGAGGTGACACTCGCACACACACACACACACACACACACACACACACACACACACACACACACACACTCACCATTGCCTACTGACTGCAGAAGAACCTTAGAGACCTGAAATCTCCTGTGGGAGTTTAAAGTGCACTGTAACCATGGGAAGAAAAACAAAAACATCAAATCAAATCGCTGGAGCTTTGTGGAGGAATAGCATGAGGTAAATCCAGAGGGAGCACCTTAAAGATCTCAGACTCTAAACTCACGGTGAACTTTTGAGGATCAGGTGAGTGTCTCCTCCTCTGTGGCCTCGGGCACATCTGGTCTATAAGGGCTCTGAGGCTCTGACCTCGTCTGGGAACCAGCTGCTTAGGCTCTCCATTCCAGGGCCAAGGGGACTAATCTTTTCTCAGGGGCCAAAAAGGAGCTTAAACCTGGAAGAGGAAGCTGGGGGCCTTAAGATGAAACCTCCGCTATTCCTCTTCCTCTCCTTTCTCTGTTTGTGCTGAGGATTATTCCCTTAGCAGAGCAGAGCACGGGTATTATAACGAATTAAATTCTCCAGAAAAAGCAGTCTCTAGAGCACTTTAAGGTCTCAAGACAAGAGCCGAGATTTGCAGTTGACAGCTGCATATACACAATTCAGTCCGTCTTCAAACCCTCTTGGCTATGTTGAGATCAAAAAAAGATATTTATTCATTTAATAATTGATAGATCGTTCAAAGAAATGCAAGAGAATTTCTGATACAAATCTCAAGCTTTTCAAAGAAGTCTCTGCCCACTTACAAACCGGTCACTTGCGAGAAAAAACAAAAATAAAACATGGCAGCAGAATAAAGCAACAGAATAATAAATAAAAAAAAGGAAACTTGAAAGCTCTCTCTGTGTTTGATCGTGTGTGTTTCACTATGACAAATTATATCAAAGGGATCGATGGACGCAATTCCGTTTGATGCGCCAGCAGCAGCCACACAAACAATGTATCGCAATTACACACCTGCACGCAAGGCACACCAAATGATCCACGCACAACTGAATGCCATTACTAAATGGTTTGGAAAATAACCCAGCTTTACATGATAAATACAAGCGCACGGGTGATAAAGAGGCAGAGAGCGAGAGAGAAAGAGAGACAGTAAGACTGAAGGAAAGAGGAGGGCATCGTCAAGTCAGGACAGGTTAATTATCGATCTAAAGATGGGAGTGTTTTCCATTCCATTGTAGCTTAATCCCAGCATTACATGCAGTTCATCAAGTAAATGTGGGGCTGATTCGAGCATGATGCCTTTCGTGCCCGCATGCAGAGTCTCTTTCACAGCAAATCGTTAGGTGCTGATAAGTTTTTCTGTCATCGCTTCACCTGAATGTGAATTCTGCTGTGATAGTCACATCTAACTTTACTCCACAACAAAATCACAGCAGCTCACAGGACTAGCTGGCTTTCAGCATCAAGTGAAATGCATCATGCTGAGGCTGTAACCAAGATGGAGATGATTTCTTAGGAGCAGCGAGGTCTCACTTTGGGATTTCAAATCAAAACAAAAGGAGCGAAGGATGAGTGGATGGGGTAAAAGGAGCGAGAGGAAAGGAGGGAATGGAGGTGGGTGTATGATGTCTATGTTTAGCAGCTCCAGCTGCAGAAAGAAAACTATGTTTTCCTTTATTTCATAACCTTTTAAATGTAATACATCCTCAGTGAGGCCAACATGAATGGCACTTTGGTGAAATATGAAACCATGGGAAAACACGTCGGCTGACGGCTCACTCAGAGCGCGCAGCTCATGGTCGAACTCTTCATAAATTCTCTCCTTTTCATCAGAGATATTATAAATAAGGGCTCCATTTTCCTTTTGTGAAAGCACATGTGGAACTACCTGCTATGTGAACAAGGGAATGGCAAAAATATCTGAAGCAGCTGTCTAATAAGAGCCACGTTTGGCCTTGAGACAGACATATTACCATCCATACTGGGACATTAAACATTCAGAGTGAAGGATCTTTGCAACTACACGGGTTAGATTATGGTTAGTTTGAAATTTGACACATGTAGTTAATTATACACAAGTTCTTCTGACAAAAGCCCGTTATGGAAACAGTGTTTAACCACATGATTGTGTGACACGTAGGAGAAAAAGCAACACACAAGGACACTTCAAATACTCACACATATACACTCACCGAGACAATTGTGCCCATCATGCGCCAAGCGAAAGCCGTCGTAGCACGTGCACCTGTAATTTCCCGGGATGTTGATGCACTCGTGGACGCAGCCGCCATTGTATTCAGTTGCACACTCGTCGACATCTGCAGAAAGATGACAACATGAATGTGCTTCAGAAATGTAGCTATAACAAACCAGTTGATTTTCAAAGTATGACCACGATTAAAGAAACGTTTCAACATTTCAGAAGTACGAAAATGTCTTCTTTTGCTGAGGGTTACTTTAGCAGAGTGACATCACTTTAATATTTGCGCATTCACTGTGAACATACAGCCAGGGAGTGGTGAGCTAAGCGTACAGCCTGGAAAATTGGAAACTTTTGGCCAAACTAGATCCAAATTAATAAAATCCACACCATTTTTCTAAACCTGTAACCTCCCTGAAAGGGTTTACAGAGAATAATATCCACACCTGCTGCTGGATCAAGGACTTCCTGGTAGCAACCTCACTCGTTACAATAAAGCTCTAATAAGCCTAATACATAAAGTCAAGCCAAAACCAATCGTGTGTATAACCTTTATTTTTTTTATCATTCTTGGCACAGATTAGACAAAGCATGTTCAAAAATGATTAATTATTCCCTTAAAATAAACACATACACAATTAAGCAATCAGGTCAACTTTTAGAGGGCCCAAATCATCTGGTTTTGTTCCACCTCTGCTTTCACAAGTGCACTTTTAAGCTAAACATGGAAGAGACATCAGCTGTGGTAATTGGATGATTCACCTGCTACTGACATAACTTGGGAATCTGCCATAGACTGCTAATATTTTTTCCTTTTATTAAAACCCAACAGCCTAAGCTTTTATGACAAAGTATCCTAAAATTTGCCAGTTTCCAGTTGCCAAGACATTGACATTACTCATGGAATGTTATTTCTGGCAACATGTTAAAGCATCAGAAACCATTTTTGTTCAGTCCAAGACACTAAAAACCTTTCTACCATGACCTAAAGTATAAAGTCAGCAGCAAAATATGTAGCTATTTATACAAAACACATACCTAACTATTAAGTTATCAGAGCAAGTTAAACTGCTTTGTCACCAGGAAGATATCTTCATGAAATCAGACAAGGCCACAGTGACCCACTGCTAGTCGATACTAGGAAAGAAAAATGCTAATATTGATCTTATGACTAATAAAACCAACCTAACTTCAGCTCAAGTAGCTAAAAACTAAAGAAATGTGACACAGAAATGAGACGGAGGCAGAAAGATAAAGAGACTGCAGACTGCTATGACAGTTTAAGTGGAGTTGTCTTTTATGGTTATGATGATGGCTGAGGGGCCCATACTGAGGAGACCCAGACAAGGTGGATGAGAACACAGAGTACTTCCATTTCGCACTTACTGGCCCATTTAGGGCCAATGATTCTGGTTGTTCAGCTCCTGCTTCAAACTGCCTCTCTCAGGGCTTAATTGGACTTGACAGCAGAGGGATGGAACTAAAACATAGAGACTCTCCTGCACTCTGCTTAGTCGCTTTCCACACGTCTCCATCATTCTCCGATTGTAGCACACGATCACCCATCACTTTTTCACTGTGTTCTAGAAACACCCACCACATGTTCATGAAACACTGACTCTCCTCGACTAACTAGCTTTTATTCAGCGCTGGGCACATCTGACCATGTCAGCGCCAAAGTTGTCTTCATTCATATCTAAAAGACCTGAAAGTTTACACAGTGCTGTGTAAGCCTTTATCATGCAAGAGTAATAGGTAGGTATGTATCTGACAAATATCAGATTATTGGCGTGAGATATCGACCCCCAAAAGAACCATGTTCAGTGACAAGAAGAACATGGAGTCCTGCGACAGATGGTACGATTCCCACATAGCCGTTATCTCAGCATCATGGAGTCAGTCTGGGATTACATCGAGAAGAGAGAGACTCAGACAGCTTAAATCCACAGAGGAACTGTGGCGGTTTCTCCACAAAGCTTGGGGAAAAAAGTCCCTGTAACAAGAACAACTTAACGATCTCTGACTCCAAACACAGAAGCTCCCGGCTGTGCTAAATAAATAGATTTTTCCATTAAAAGGGAGGGCAGGAAATATTGTTAACTTCCACTGACATCTAAAGTCTAACTAAAAAGATAATAATAAAAACAAATCTATTTTTGTAAAGAAGCCAAAGTGAAATGTGAACCACTGCCCAACATATGAAAACCACACCTACAACACAGAGTGTGAAGAAAGCAACAAGCAACATAACAACCGCAGTAAGAATAAAGCGTGTTTAAGTCAAGCTGATGGTGATTTAAATTAGGTCTACACTGGAAAATAGTATTGGAATTTATGGAATTTAGCTGCGAAGTCAAAATGTTAGATCAGAAGGAAGCACATGTTTTCAGAGCTTTTGTTGAGTTCAGCTTCTATAAGATAAAATGCTAGGAGTACTCGACTAATCAGCCAAACACCTAAAATTCGCCCAATATGAAGTTTTCTTTAGACTCTGATCCTGTGGTGAAAACAAACTCCGTCCTAATAAAGTTAACAATGACATAAAATTAAAGTTAACTGGAATGAGCTTTAAACTTTCCATAAAGGTGAGTTTTTCTTTTTTAATTGAAAGGTAGCTGATAGCATTTTAAACCACCCAACAACCATTAGGGTATACTACAAGCCAAGTTCAACACAGTCAGGGTCTCTTTGTGTTAGAGGCCTTAAAAAACAAACAAAAAAAATCTTCAGTCAGAGATAACAGGCATCATGTTGGTTATCAACTTTCTTCATTAACTCAGGCATTTTGCCTCAGGCATTCTGAAGGCGTTCACATAAAAGGGATTTGACTCTTTTATGCACAAACTGGATCAATTGAGCACCGCCTATTCCAATCAGAGACATTATCAGAGGAACTGATGATGGAGCTCTGTAATTACATAACTTAGTTAAGCACCTTTCTACTGCAAGTCTCAGTCACCCAAGCACACACATACAGTCATGCAACATTTTTTATGTATGCCTTTCTAAGATTTGCTCACACACTCACAGTCTGGTCAATGCAATGAGAGCAAGTCAGAGGCTCAGTATCTTGCCCAAGGATACTTTGGCATGCACACTAGAGGAGTCAGTGTCATCAATGCACCAACCTTCCAATAAGGAGACAACTCGCTCTACCACCTGAGCCACAGTCGCCCAGGAAAAAGTAATTCGTTATACTGGTCGTTACATTGCTTTCATGTAACTCTGTAAAATAGCTGATTCTACAACCGACCCGCACACCAACACAAATCCCTAATTAGGACACACATTTCTAAAATCTTTTTCTTAGTAGAATACAAAGCTGACCACACAAAGTACAGATGAAAACCAGCACAAAAACATGACTGCCACATTGATTCTGCTGTAGAAAGGTGAGCGGGTAGCAAGGGAGGGTGCCTGATATGTTGTTACCTGTTGAAGTTAAGGGTCTGGCTGCTGGGGCCGCCACTCACTCTGGGATCTTGGCTAGCTTAGCGTTAGCATGCTGTCTTGGCAGATGCTTGGAAAGAAGTGAAGTTGTTTCTGTCCTGGGTGCAGTTTTCCACTTTACCATTTATCTCGTCCTTTTGTGTGAGGCAGGCAGTCTAACAATTCCAAGGAACTGCACTACTGACTGCTTAGGGAAACAATTGTGCATGTAATAAGTGTCCCTGTGGATTTGTATTGCAGTGTATTTATTGGTTGTGGAATTGCTAAAATAAAAAATTAAATAAAAAAAAAAAAATACATTGTAAGTGTCATGCTGGTGACAGCAAGTTATCAGGTGGTTGTTACAGTGCTGGCAGGTTGCCAGGTTGGGGGGGTTATAATTAGTGGCCTTTTATTGTGCTAGACTAATTTAATTAATTTTCAATTTAAAGAAAAAAAAATAATAAAACTGTATACATTTTTGGCTGATATTGTCCTCTTGTCCCGTTTATTCTGGACTCCTCCCTGCATGATCTTTTGACTGCAAGATTTTTTATGAGTAGGATTGAGGCCTCTGCACTCACCATGTGCATGTGTGATCACCACATAAACATCAAAAATACTTCTCTTTTCTTGTCTTTATGCCTTCTGGTGCCCTTTTTAACACAAGTAGGTGTTAACTTGGTGCAGCACTCAAAAATTACTATGACATTCAACAGGCAGCAAAGAAGTATTGAAGAGGCGGCTATACAAGTCACTGTACTCCTGCTTTTGAATTTTGTTTTACAAGTATTATCAACCTTGAGTTCAATGGAAACCCAACCTTGCACATATTTTACAATAAATTCAATAAAAGCAAACTTTTATGACCTACAGACAGAAAGCCATGAAAAGCACTTGGTCAAGTAAATGAAAGAATAATAACAGTAAGAGAAAAAAATGGCACTTTGAAATACGGTTTTGTAATAATAGTAATAAAAATTGTGGGATATAATGATCCGGAGGCTTTGGGCCCATTGAAAAGGGCTAGAAAAACAGACTTGTGTCTGACAGTCTACAAGGCCTGCCTCCGGCTGTGGAAATATCCCTGACAGCTTGGCAGAGCCTTCGACTGCCGTTTCAGCCGCTATCTTAATTTTCTCCTCTAACATGTGTAGGAAATTTACTGCTTCATTTCATCTTGTCACAAAGGAGCACTCTGCACCTGGCTTTCACCTTCCCTCCATTTGCAGCCCTCTCTCTTGTCTTGCCTCCATTTTCAGGAAGTCTTTAAACTAATGAGTTATATTAACTGAGACATACGCTCTCATCACGCCCGTCACTGGCTCAGGGACTTGCATTCAGAGATGTAAAGCAAATTAACATTCGAAACATTGCATTTACTTCAGTGTATTATACAAATCCTCCCCAAGCACCAAATCACAGTTGAAAATAAGCATATTAATGCAATGAGACTTTTACCTTCACAATGTTTGCCATCCCCTTTATAGCCTGACTTGCAGATACATTTGTATGACTTCAGGGTGTTCTGGCAGATGGCGTCAATGCTGCAGTTATCAAGTGCCTCTGCACATTCGTCCACATCTAGAAAAAAAAAATAAGAGACACCAATTATATGGTGAAGCTAAAACATTCTTGGTGATAGCATTGCATTTATACCACACAAAAACATCCCCAATTTCTGAATGTAATGGGCCGCGCTCAGACACAAACAATTAAAATGAATACAAACCAAGCTTTAGTAAAAAGGCGGGGACACTTTTAACCATGTGGTAGGGAAATAACCATTATTTGTGCTTCAAGCGACCTCTAAATGAACACTTCATCTCAGAGCCTGAAAACAACTGGGATGCACTGGCCACTGAACCACAAATATCCCCAGACAGCCAAGAAAGCAGCTCTGTGAGGCTGCACGTAAGCACATCAGCATGCTAAGACAGTGCAAATATGCAGATTAGGAGCAGGTATGTTAATGTATAAGCATGTAAACATTTGTGAATTAGTACTAAAGGGAAGTGGAACTGAGGCTTTTGAGCATCACATTGCTTTTAGAAAGATATAGTACAGTAGTGCTGCTGACTTACATCTCAAAATAACTCTTATTCATCTTATGCTGGGCATAAGTGCATGTTCATTCACTGTCTGAAGCAAGCCAAGCTAGCTCATCTCCCTTTAAGCAAACTTTCTTCTGATTGGTTGCCACTTCCAAACACTTCTGCATTCACAGGCAGAGCTGACATGATTGTAGAATATCTGCTCTTGCTGGCATCATTCAGATCCAAGAGTAGAAAAAAAAAACATTGTAAGAAACTGAGCATTCAGAGCAGACTGAAGATTATTCTGGTCTCCTTGGGATTATATACATATAATGCTGACCTCATTATTTATTTTGAGCATTTATTGTTTTGACAGTAGAAGAAAAAGCACAATAGTTCCCATTAAAACATTTAATGTCATTGACAGAATTATGCTAAGAAGAAATCAGGGATCATTAAGTCAGTAGACAACACAAACACCTAGCTTTGACCCGCAGCCTTTACTAAGCTAAAAAGCAAGTTTTCAGATGTACTTAAACAAGTCTTTCGAAGCCCAGTTTAACCAAACCCAGTTACACTTATTTGTTGCTCGGGCATGAATAACTGATTTTTGGCATTGATAATAGTTTTGTACAGAGCAATTTTAACTGTTGTGCAACCAAACAGAGTTTGGATTACAAAGAAGAAAAAGCAAAAGATAAGAATGGAAATGGATTTAACCAGAAGGAAGATCAGTTTGGCCTTCACGGAGCCCCTAATCCAGCCAAATCCCAGTTAACTAGCCCAGGTGTTTAGGATTACCCCCCTTCACACAGGGGGAGGGCAGCTTAACAAGGTTTACATAGCTTCCAATATCCACTCTTATCACAAGCCCTCTGCAGGAGCTGGCTGATCCCACTGGGAAATGACCAGCAACCCAAACCCCTGAGCTTAGCATTTTTGCTATATCTGCCTATTACCAGAGGATGTGAAGTCTGCACTGGAAAGGAGGACAGTGACACTGCAGAATTCCCAAAAATGGAAGATGAATGGAAAATGTGAAGAAGAAAACAGAATGCAATATGGTCACCGTGCAAACACAGTGCAAGCATCACTAACAGCAATAATACCACCACTAACAAAAGTCTCATATGCACATACTATAAGCAAGCACATAGTTTAGACTGTACACGCAAACTGTGCAAAGCATACACAAGGCAAAAAACTCACAAACACAAATTAACTAGAAATTTAGGGTGGTTGTGGCTCAGGAGATAGGGCGGGTCATCTACCAATTGCAAGGCAAATGGTTTGATTCCTGGCTGCTCCACTTTGCATGTCAAAGTGTCCACGGGCAAGATACCAAACCCCAAATTGTCCTTGATGCATCCATCAACTGTGTGCATATAGCATTAAAAGGCTGTGCAATTGTGGTTTGTAGTCTGAGTGTTCACAGAGAGTAGAAAAGCACTGTTTAAATTACCAGTCCGTTTGCCAGTCTCCAGACAAGTACCTGCTCTCATGGGCTCATTCAGACTTTATAGATTCTGTGATGATGAACCGAATCAGACATGCCTTGAGCTAAATACCCACAATGACAGCATTCAGTAAACTTTAGAAAAAACACATAATAATTTAGTAGTTTAAACAAGGTTTGCTCAGTATTTTAGTCGTGGTCGTCATTACTTAAACATCGCAGAACAGCATGAAAAGTAATTTAATGAGCATCCTGAGGATACACAATTCAATAACTGTAGGACAGAGATGACTAAAACAAGAGGCAATTATGTGAATGCATTCACAGATTCAGAGATTCTGTTCTCACTTAAATTGAAAGAGTTGTGATTCAAATGTTCAGGCTATGCTTTTGTTGCACATTTGCTTGCTGATCCCAAGAGAAAATGTTGTTTAGTCCACAGACTTGGAATTATGCTGTCTGAGCGACATGTCGGATCATCATACATCATTAGCAACTCCTACCCTCAACAACCTGTTTCAACCATGTGTAGCTTCCCAAAACCAACTATCCAGTATTCCAATATTTTCCTCTAGTTACAGGTATAGTCTGTATATAAAAAGTTAATCTAGCCACCATGAAGTCACCCACTGGTTTGTGAAGATCTGTTTTTTGGTGTTTTCCCGGTTGATAAGTTTAAAAAGTCATTTGTTAGTCTCTAAATCATGAATCATTTCATCATCTTTCTGGAAACCATAATGTATAAGGTGAACATCATTCTGTATTCAACTAGATTTTAATCGAGCCATTGAGGCCATGATAAAAAAGGGCCATTTTCCCATAGACTTTCTACAATTGGACTTCTAAATGCGTCCAGATCGATCGGCCTTCCCGGCCATCACAAAGTTTGTTTTGAGATACCATAATCTGACAAACTGCTTTGGAGTTCTGAAAAAACAATTAACAATCAATCATTCAGATATAATGTTTGGATCTATGTTATATATATGTTGTAGCTATGTAGTGCCAAAGTTATGTGCCATTATGCTATATCTAAAACAAAAAAAATAACACATTACAATGTTTTGCTTTGCATTTTTAAATAGGACTTAAAAAGTCTGAACAAGTGATTTCTTTAATTTAGAGAAGTTGTGCAGAAAAAGACAAAATCATGATTTTGGCTATCCAGCAGTTTAGGTCTCACCATATTTGTGTGTTAGCGTAACATTTGGCAATTGTTTGGTAATTTAAAAAGTTATAGCTATAAAACAGACTGACCATCTGCTCAGTAACCTTATAAAAGCTGAGCATCAACACAACTATGAAAATTTAAAAAAAAATACCAGCGTTTTCCAGCAGCAGCATTATTCTTGTAATGATATGCCATGTTTCACAGGTCTGTTGGGGAGTTTAGCATCTGTGCAGCATTCAGCAGGGGAATACAGAAACCTGGGACAGTTGTGGCTTATTTTGCCAAGTTTCCACAAACACATTTAGAGTTGCAGGAGGTCCTCAAGACCCTCCAGTGATTTATATTTGGTGAGAACAATATAAATTCTCCCCAGGAGCCTGGCTTCTTTCTTGTTACAGATTGTGTTCCAGGGTAAGAGCAAGAGAGGCTGTTTGAAGAAGCGTTTTTCAATAGACGAGGTATTAATCACAACAAATTATCTGTCCTATTGTCAGGTTTCTTGGTGCCAAATCTTTGTGGTAATTAATATTCATTATGACAGAAAGTCAAAGAATCCCTTATTTCATCATCCTATTAATGTTCCCATCTGGAGAATCAGTTCACTTTATCTTTCCGGTCCGCAATGCTGCCGACTCTTACGCTTATACTTTGGGACACACATGCGTACAGGTTTGCACACTCACACTTTCGTCTCAAGTCAAATTTGCATTCAAATTGATGCAGTTATTTCTCCAGGCTACACTTGGGTGCGAGAGAGCAGAAGCAGATATTAGGCTATAAGTGTCTCAAATGTTACATAACTGCCATGTTGTGATATATAATGTCTTTACTAACACTGACAGGCAGCAGCTCGCTGTGCGATTAGGGTTTTAATACAACAGCCTTAACTTCTGAAACTGTAAAACTAACTATACAACATATGCACCATACTCGAAATCCTCCAGGCAATTTATGAGTTGTAAAATAAAATGAAATGGATATTTTTGCCAAAATTACTTACAAATTTAGTCATCTTTAGACATAACAGAGTTGTGGTACCAGTAACATTTGAGAAACAATGACAATGAACAACAGATAACCAACTTAACAGCTAGCAAACTGTTGGAATTCAGCTGAAAAGCAGAGAAAATAGTCAACACAAATGTGTTTTAATTAAATTACTCTCTCACAGTCCCATTGTCTCTTTGTTGTGAGCTAAAGAAAATGAAATAAACATCAAAATTAAGAAATTCTGGCCCACAAACTACAATAGCCCATGTCTGTCAAAGCAATGTTTAAAAACCCACCCATAAAAGTCACTGGGAGCCTTCCAGCAGACACATAGACAACAAAAGCTAAATGCGATGGTCTCTCTGGAAACCCCACTGCCTTTGCCATGGAAATAAACATGTCAGAATCAATACACTCTTTGGTTCAGTCCAGGGGATGATCCTCTGAAGGCTTGAGAAAAATGTACAGGGCGTTCAGTAATGCCGCCCTGGTAATTGACTCATGCCTAAGATGAAAAAGATTGTGTTTTTCATTGAGAGGTTCTTTCATTCTTTTGTGTTGAGGAATCACATTTGTTGGGAACAAGTTAAGGCAGCATAGAATGAAGCCGGCGCTTCGAGACGAGGATGAATAAACAAAGTCAAAACAACAAAACCAAAGACGAGAGATATGTTGGGCAATGCTCAGATGTTTAAACAGTTTCCTCTGGGGAATGTGTCAGTTGGAATATTGCTGTCTTGTAGCTCTCCTCTGGTTTAAGCACTTGAGCATATTAAAAGCCACAAATAGCTCAAGTCTGTGTTCAAACACACTGACATTTGTGGAATATTGAATCCAGTGACTACTCTGGATGAAACCAAGTCATACAATAATAAAGCATGTTTTCTCTCCCTGATTCCACTTCATTTCTTGCTTACATGGCATGCTCAATAAAACTCTACCCCCCACCATGCGTCAGACTTCTAAATCCCTGCATGGATTGTGACATGCCCTCACTCAGAAAGGCACAATTTGGAATTTTTTATTTTGGCATGATGGAACGTTGCGGGGTAAATGAAATGGGATTTTCTGTAATTGTATTCAATTTGCTGGATAAAACACGCTCCTGTCCTCAGAAGCGGTGATTAAGAAAGTTACTCCAAAAGCAGGCTCCATATTTAAGTCAAAGCAGCCAGCTTAATGCTGCTGGCTGTGGAGGTGAGACTTTGTCAGAGGTGCTTTTCCTCCCTGATTTATTAGAAAGCCCTGGGATAAGCAGTGTATTTAGCTGGGCCAGCTCAAGGGGGGTGTTAGCAGGAATAAGACTCAGAGGGGAGAGAGCGCGAGTGTGTGGGAGAATTGTAGGGCCGAAGGTGTGTAGTTCAAACATAGGGTAATGTTGACTTTGAGTATTGAGACCCTAGCTGTTTGCTTTGCCCCAAACCTGCCCGCCCCCTCAAACCCATCAACTTTCCTTCAAATACAGAAATAGACTGATTGGAGCTGGGACACCCAGAGGTGTAGCTTTACTTGTGCCGCCTGCAGTCAACTGTGAAATAATCGTCACAAATGTGGAGCGAGAGATGCATTCAATAAGCAAAAGCAATAAAATATTCGGCCGTGTTTTCTTGACAGAATGATTTCGGTGCAATATTTGAACGTTTGTGGTGAAGGATTAGAAACAAAACATTCCTCCTGACAAAGCCATTTTCCGATGAACTCCTTGATTTTCATGAGCTCTTTGCGGCAGAAGAGGAAGGGTGCTGGGTTCAATGCCATAAAAATGTGTTCTTGGGATCACAGTGTTTGTCATACTGTGTATAATTACAAAGAAAAGTATTGTAATTATCCATCTTAGAACCACACTTACACTATAGTTTGGGTTGCGGTTGAGCAGGATGGGGTTAAGGTCAGGATAATTACTTTAGGTACAGAGCAGCTGTCAGAATGGCTGTAGCGCCTCTTTTATCTTCACCGTTGTAAATGATCCATATGATGTTTAACTCACAAGCCAACTATTTGTTGTGAAGCAAAGCAACTGGTGTGGAAAAACTGGCAATCATTTCTTCTCCATTGATTTGTGCTTGTAAAACACAAATGTGCATTTTCTGTATTAATAAAAGGATCTGGGCATGTTTTAAAATATTTTTAAAAAGTACTCCGATTTGAATAATGTGTGTTTTATACGCTTTTCCCCTAGAACCGTGTATTTACTTCCTTATTTGGGTGAAAAATGATTAGAATTATATCAACACCCTTGACCTCAGAGAAAAATACAAAATCTCTAATTATGTAAATAATAATCATTTTAGAAGTTGGAATCATTTTACAGTCCACTCTCACTGTCTGTGCAACAGATGCGCTTTGTTTGCAAAAAAAGAGGAATCACACTGTTACACACAGAACCACAACCTTTCAAATTACTTCCAAAATGTCCAAAAAATAAACAAAAATGTTAGTCGCTACGACATATACTGGAGGGTGTCAAAATGCTCAGGAAAATCTCAACAAAGAGCCCAAGGTGTTAATCCAGCCTCTAGAGTCTTTAGCTCATTATCCGACCAAACACCAAAGGAAAATGTGCACATTTAATGTTGCATACAGCACATTTCCCACACTAATGTAAGGCTTTGTGATTCTTTCCTGTAACCTGGGAGTCACCAATGCAGCACTCTGGAAAAGCTGTAGCTACTGAAGTTGTGCTGGGGCAGCAAAAAAGTAGACCTTGAAAAAAAGAAATCGTTTTGATGAAATGCAGACGTCAACATTAACACAAAATTTAGCATCTCGCCACCCTTCTTGCCCAGATCTCCTTTCAGCTAATGAAGGGACACAGTGTTGGCTGTCCAGCAAACCTCTAAAAAGTTGTGAATAAAAATATCCACTGCTTCCATTCGGGATATTTACACTCATCCTTCACACTCTTAATGTTTAGGAATCATGACCACTGACTGATCCTGTGCTTTCAGAAACTGTGATCACAACTTCAAAACCCTGCGGGTCCCTCCCTGCTTATGTCCACCAATCATGAAGCCTCAGATTAATGTGAGGGTAAAAACGTACAAGAACCTACATGATAAGTTTCAGCACCCAAGTCGTGTTAACATGAAAGACATGAACTGTGTCCAACACCCTTAATTTATTTAGACATCTAGACACTTCATTTCTTATTGCTCAGGGCCACTCACCATCTGTTATGTCTATTAGGAGCACATAATAACACAACAAGGGTAGACTGACTGACCCTTATAGTGCTGCTGTATCCCGTAATGGTGTACTACACCATTTTTTACACTGCCTAATCTTATAGAGGTTGTTATATATATTAAAGGTGTTAATTTTTAAAAGTCTGGTTCTTTGCAAAAGAACAAATCTTTTCTTGCATTTCTTTTTTATAACACAACAGCACAAAAAAATAACACATCTCCATTTTGTACAACAGTGTAAAGAGTGAGTAGTCCTCTGATTATTTAAGATATCTAATCTAATGTGTGCCTGTATTATGTGAATTATTCTAATTCCTTTTCTAAGTCTTTAACAACCTTTTTCCACCTTCTTAATCCAAATTAATGTGCTCTTTACTTGTTATTACCATAGGTAAGAAAAATTGATCCTCTGATACTAGTTGATATTAAAAAATCATATTGGGATAGGCATTTATTTGCTTTTATTTATTGATACCAACTTCACTTGGTCATACGGACAAAAACTTCAAACAGCTGCTAGACATAGGGAGTCGCACAGCCCCTCCCCTTCACTAGCAGCTGAACAGGTGAACAGCAGCACAACAAACAAGGCAAAGGATCTTAAAGACACACCATGGCCTTCATGACCAATTTTATGACTTCAGTAAAGCTCTCAACATCAAAATCAACAACACTGACGTATTAAACAGTCATCATAAATGTTAATCTGGCGAGCACACATGTTAACTTTAGCCCTTTAACTATTAGCAATTATCCAAATTACCCACCCCCAACTGTTAAATTATCATTAAGGCAGCGGCTGGCGGCTATGGCTAATAATAAAACGATAATGTTAATGAGAGAGCTGGGGGGAAACTATACTAGTCCCATTTTAGTTTAACCAGATAATTATTTGTGACTAACAAGTGTTATTTTCTTCCTTTAGTCACATGCTGAAGTAAAGAACAGTCTACTGGAAATTAGACAGCAAGAGTGGCAGCCTACCAACTTTTTGATCAGCAACGAAAATATGGTGCCAAGACACCAGAAGCACAGGAAATACACAGGGCTGTAGCTGAATACATTTGGACAAACCAGTATTGTTCTAATCTAATATAATATTTTTCTGGGCAATCGATACAGAGTTTGAAATTTTAGTATCGTGACAACCCTCCTACACGGTGAGCTTCTCCATTACGCCGACAGCTGAAACGATGTATAATGGATAAGTATTTGGGGTTCATTACAACATTTCAACTACTCAAGCCAACTCGTACACAATCTTTCTGTGTAATTCTTCCATCTGTTCGCTCCTTCATGAGCGTTTCAGAGTGTCTGCGCCTCATAGCATACATAAAGACAACCGCAGCGATGAGCCTGGAGACTGCAGAGTAAAGAGCAAGTGGATTCACCTCGTGTCATTTATAAAACATATCTCAAGGTAGCTCAAGCTCGGGCTTTGTGAATAAATGATGTCTTTTCTCTGTGATTTTGTTCATAGGCCAAGCATCTGGTGTCTTTCCTTTAGCATGTGTGGCCTTAATAGACTATGACTCACAGACCTCCGGACCACCTCCAGAAGGAAAACACTTATTACAGTAATTAAGTGAATCATAGAGTAATACTAAGAGAGAACAGAGAAAGAGAGAGACTGATGTGACACTCTGTTAAGCGTCAGAGGTTTAATACATACATACACCTCTGAATAAATGAGCAGAGCTTGTAACAGATCTCATTAGGAGCCCACTGACAAGAAATTAATCTGTTCTCTTCAAGTGATTTTTCAACCGTCTTGGAATGTGTCCTCAACTGTTAATGACTTCTTGGCCTCATGCAGGATATTTTATATGCGGGAAGGGTGGCACTTAGTCCAGCTGTATACCTTATATTTATGCAGCCAGAGCTAACTGACATGACACTCTCCACTCTGCACACAGCAATTGGTGGTTCATGCCAGATACAGTACCAACTATAAAGATGGTAACATAGCAATTACAGCACAAGTGTGATATTTTTAGTTGTTTCCTGTCAAACTGAGGGATAAAGTGAATGGTTCTCTGTGTAAGCCATGAAGCAGGCATTAACTGCTAAAAGTTCAGAAATGTGGACTTTAGTGGGCTGGAACTCACTGGACATATATACTTCATTTCAATCCTGACCATGCGCTCCTATCAAGCGTTTAAGTTGCCACTGAGTCACAGCACCTACTGTATCTCAAATCAGATGCCAGATTTTACGGTCACATAATTACAAAAAAGACTAAGTTTTCCACAGAAAGAAAATGAGTAACCAGGGTAACGACTATGCTTTCAAAGTGTTAAAGGAGATGGGAAAACAGAAAGGCTTTAACATTTCAATGAATAATTGATTGGCAAAGTAACTGACAATTAACTTTTTGAATCAAATTATTAGAAAATAAACAAGGCGACCCGTGTTCAGCCCAAAACCGATTAAGATAAAGCGACTCTTGGCGGCTCCCTTGTCGCATGTTTGATTTGGCTGAGAGACACGCTGGATGACCTTCCTGACGCAACCCCAGAGGGGGTCTGAGTCAAGCTTTTACTTGCCAAGTGAAAGTCTTACTCACTACACCAAGGAGCCAGTTTCAAAGCCTATTAAGATATTTTCTTTATAACTGTTCCGTTCCAGGTGGGTCTGCATCTTATTACTTAGATACATTGTTATTTTCTCTTTTTCTCATTGTTCTGGTCATAAAAGGTCAGACAAAGTTTTTAAAATAAAATACACCCATAGTTTTTAAATCAGGCCAATAGTCCAAACACAAATGTGAGATTACCACGATAAGCTCTAAATGCTCACATGTAAAAAGATGGTATTTCTGCTTTGTGAGACAAAATTTAAAAACAAAAAAAAAACAACTGAAATGTAATCATTAAAACCCACCAACAATGTATTAAAGCCACCACATATTTACTCAACTGCAGCCTTGCAAAATGATAGATGACAGCATACCTGTTATTTTTTTTAGCATATTCACTTTATTTTCTTTTTTTGGTTTAGATTAAATCATAATCATAACAGTTACTGATCAGTGAAGCACTGCACTTTGTGTGGCAATTCCTGCAATATCACTTTAGAAAAACATAGTATAAATCAACATTTCTACCATCTAACACTCAGTCGCTACAAAATTACAGCAAAATCCAATCACAAACCTGCCCATGTCATTTTTATACATGTGATTAGGGATGGGTATCGTTTAGGTTTTATCCGATACCGGTGGCAAACCGGTACTTTTGAAACGGTGCCGGTGCTTAAACGGTGCTCAAACCGGTGCTTAAAGAATGGAGAACACAAAATTGGTCCAAAAACCTCTCATGTTCAGCTGTTTTTTTGTAAAAAGATAACAATGTTAGCCTTTTCTGCAGCTATGGGGCATATATGGTATCACTCTTGGCTGGAAGCAGTGCTTAAACAATGGAAAAAACACAAACTTTGTCCAAAAACCTCTCATGTTTAACTGTTTTCCACTTTTTCTTTGGTCATTTTAGCCTTTTTGGCCAGGGTGAAGGGAGTATCTGCCATCAAACAAGAAGACAGCCACATGTAACTATGATGATGTTTTCTAGTTCACCTTACATGCGTTAATGTAATAACGTGGTTAGCCTACTCAACGTAAATTACACACAAACAACATTAAGCTACTCACGCAGAGAAGAACGGCTGCTGCTGCCACTGGCAGGGCTAGGGGCCAGGACTGTACTCTTCGGGTTTTTGGGGGATGTTGCTAACACCGGGTCCGATAACAGGCAACCCACCCGCAGTAGATGTGCTCGGTGTGAGGTCTCGCAGCAAGCTATCAAATACGGTGCATTTTTCGGCTTTTAAAAAAAACGCTATGCGTCGCCAGGTGTTTCATCGGATTTGAGGTGTTACCTCCTTTGACAGTATCACAGTATCAGCTTAAAGCACTTGTTGCAGGCTGCTGAGTTTACATATGTTGCTGTGAAGTACAGCCAGACTTTTGACCGCTTTGCCTTGGGCATTTTTAATCTGTAGCTCTGCTCTAAAAGAACTTACGTACCTGGACCCGCCTACTATCCTCGGAAACGTAAAATGATTGGCTAGAATCTAAAGTGTATCACAGCTCAGGAAAAAAAGCACCGAAATAAAGCACCGAAATGTGCGCTGCTTTTCGGTCTGGTTACTACCGTTTATGTCAGAACCGGTGCCATGATGGCACCGGATACCGGTACCCATCCCTACATGTGATTATTCAGCTATGGCCTCAATTAATTGGAAATACAAATCAAGATTCTTGGGGCTATAATATTGGTTTGTTGTGGCACCAGCAAGAACACTACACTAAAAGGACTGAAGCACTATAAAGCTCCAATGATTAGTTGAGTAATTGCAAGTTAATCAACAACAAACTAAAATAATGAAACAACTTATTTTAACTTTTAAATGTAAAGAATTTACAGTTCATGCTTTCTTCCTCTTCTATGTCTTTGGAGTTTGTACTACTGGTTACACAAATTAAGCTCCTCTGCATTTTTTGCAATTTGTTGACATTTTATAGACCGAATGATAAATAGAAGAGATAACTGATAGATTAACTGACAGTGAAAATCTTAGATGCCTCTTTGATTGATAGTGCAGTGATTAAGCCACAAAGAACAGTATACACTATCGGGGGCTGCAATAAATTTATATCTAGAGTTCACCAGGGGTGACTAAATACTTCAGAGGGTCATATGGTTTTTCCCATGCCTCTGTTCATTTAGGAAGTCTCACATTCATCAGTGAAGTCATCCCCCTTTCTACCCAGAATGCACTGGCCAGAAATAAATAACCTTTTTTCATTTGGATTCCTTGATGTATTGGGTTGGATTTTTCCATTACTAAGCAGAATAAGAGCATTTCCTTTAACTTCCAGCAGTCTCTAAAGCTGGCGCTCACCATCAGGAATGTAAACACACACAGTCTGTAAACAAGGCTCTCTCTGACCCCCAACCCCCCTCGACAACGCTGACCACCGCAGACCAGCCTAATGACGTCCCTCCCTGACCCCGCCAAACTTTCAAAGACAGACGCAGCCCCATTATTGAGCTCAGGGGTCGCAGGAGGGAACCCAGAAGAGGGTGAAAGCTGAGAAAGGACAGTGTAGCGTCAGCCATGGTTTAAGAAGTTACAGACACAGAGATGACAGGCCCTCTGATATCTTCTCCTGAATCCTCGAGTCCCCAATCAGTGAGTAATGGAACAGAAAAACAAATGTGGGCTCTGGGAGGTTAGTGGATTAATGATATAAGAGTCGCTGCAGCTGGCTCAGGGACGATACTGAGGTTCCTCAGTGAGCCATCAGCACTTGTGAAGGGGGCTCTAGAGGTGAGTCAAAGACTCGGGGGGGGTCAGAATACCGTCAGCGCTGACTCGATCCTCCCCCGAAACCAACGGGGATGTTGTCAGCACAGAGAACAAAGGCCAGCGACAGGGTGAGAGGGAGCAAGGGGAAGAGATAGGGAGCAGGAGAGAGAGCTTTCTAATTTTAACCACAATGCCACAGTTGAGAGAAGCATCACAGGGCTCATTTGGAACATATTGTTCAAATTAAAGCCTTGATAAATAAACAAGCCTCAAACAAGCACAGCGCTCTGTACTCCTGAGTATGAGGGTTAGAATGTTTCTTTTATACCAGCGGACACTGGTGTGGCATACAAAGCCATTACCCTCAAAAGTTTGGGAGATTTCAACCACATTTTTCCCCATCCTCTATTGTACCTGAAATCTATAGCTTTGTCAGCCCTGCAACCATTTGAAATTAGGGGACAAATGGTGCTCACAAGGGCCTCGCCAGCTGCTGATAAAGTGATTTTCTGCTCAAGGAAGGCAGAAAAGGTGCTTTGACAGAGGGGCTTCAGTAGCTGATGGGTTCCCCTGGGCAGCAACAGGGAATCTGCAGTGTCTACAGGTTATGGTTTTGTGTGGCTGTGACCTGACATTCATACTGCCTATAACATCCACACAAAAAAAAGAGTAACCATTCATAATCTACATGTAAATTCAATGATGATAGAAGGCAGTTTAACAAACATAAGTGGGTACAAACTTGATTAAAAGCAAAAATTATGAGCATACTTTTGCCACAATCTTAATCTGTGCAGCCATTTTTGTCAGAGTCCTTACGAGCTCCTACATTTGGAAGTATATAATGATTTTTTATTCATTTTCACACATCTTATTTCACCAAATATCAACTTCACTTGACCACACATCGCACCACATCTGGTTTGTGCTGCAGTCAGTCCTCACATTACGGTATAAAGTTAGAGCCACTGGATAAACTGTTGATGCAAACGTCTGTTTCTTCATTGTGTTCTCTTACATTTTTCTTATAATGGCAAATCAGTCAGTGCCAATTTTTTGCCAGAGCAGATAAGGAATGAGAGTGAGACTATATGATGAAACATATAGTCTCATCATATAGTCCAAATACACAGGGCAATGGCAGCAGTGGCTGAAAGTAGGTTTTGGTGCAGCTATGCTTTTCAAAACTCGGCCGAGACATTGGCAATGCTCTCTGCAACACTCACTTTGCAAAATGCAAAGCTGGCCATGGCAGCATATCAATTCTGAGGAAACTCCTGGTCAGATATTAAAAAATATATACATCTACAAGCTGAAGAGTATATCCTATAGCCTGAAAGCCTGAAAGGACCCAGAGCTAACATTATGAAATATTATGAAACAGTAAATCCAAGGACGATGATGATGAAACTTTTAGTGCATCATCGGCAGCTTCATCGACATCATCTTCAGATAATTAGGTAGTTGGGCAGGTTTTGTCTAAGTAACTGAGCTCGTTTTCATTGTGTTGGCATTTTTGCACTGCATTTCTTATCATGCATGCTATTTACGGGAAACAAATACATTATGTGAGATTGACAGCCCACCACCTTAGTATATAACTACAACCAATAAGACCGTAACATTGCATACTATAATTTTAAACAGTACTGCAACAGTGATGTCAACAGACGTTGTCACACAGAGACCAGGGCACCTGATATGGTTTGTAAAATGTGACATATTACAATATTTTTCATTTAAGAAATATGGACTTATTTTCTAGGAGAAGACAGGACAAAGAAAAATGCACCAGTGGGTGAACGGTGCCCAACCCCACTTATATGTCTCTGAGAAAGGTCAATCAGTGTATGTATAGGAGTGGTCACTACCAACATTTGTTTTTCTCTTAGGTTTTTTTTTTTATTATTATTATTGCCTTTTGTTTGCTTTGGTCTCATATAAATTGGTGAAAGTGTTAAGGTTGAATATTCTACGGAGAAAAAATATATTATAAAAAAGGTAGATGGAATATAATTTTTCATTGATGTCACTTATTTTTATGGACATTTTGGTTGTTGAAAAACTATAAATAATGACTGAAATAAAAGTCATTATCATCATCATCTGACAGCTGAGCTACAACGTTGTGCTAAGCAAAGGCAACAAGTATTCAGGATGTAGCCTTATATTTAACATATAGGTATGAAAATGGGATCCAACTATCCAAAAGGAATAAGGGTGCTTCCCAGTATACCCCACCTTTTATTTCTGAATTAGAATCCTACATGTGAAGCAGCTAACTTCTTATTTTTTCTGAACAGAAACACAGCTAACAGGGAAATATTCTTCACCATTTTAACAAAGAAGCACACCCTGGCAAATATGCAGTTCATTATAAAAAATAATTACCAAGGGAAACAGACTGATTAAAAGAACATAAAAAGTCTCCTTGAGAGGGAAAGTCAGATTTCTTAAGGCGAGAATCTTTGACACTCTGTTGCAGACTGAAAAATGTCTTGCTTTTATATTCCATCAGCCAGGATGAAAGTGAGCAACTGTCCAGAACGAAGCCCCGCTGAATCACCTCGGGTCGCAGCTTGGGCCAGACAGCTTTGACTTTATGTGTGTCTGTAAATATGGCACTCACTCTGCAGCCTACTTTCCCCCAAAATGAGATTAAAATGTTTGTATCAAGCAACATCTTGGCCACAAAGAAACCAGGGAATTAGAAAAACTAGACACAATAAAAGCCTGATCTGGTCCCAGTTTTTAAGCGATTCTCCGGCTATAATGGATTCTCATTTTTGTAAGTGAAAGCACTTTTGCCTTGTAAGTGCAATCATTAATTTCCAGTCTAAAAATCACTCATCGCAGTCATAGACATTCACCCACAGATCAAAGTCAATTTTGTTATTCATACTGCATTGCTCTTGGACAGAATTGTTATCAGGAGTTTTCACCACTCAAGTAATGCCAAGATAATAATCTCTCTGCTCTCTCGGCTGCTCTGTAACAACATGTATAGTGGTATTGGAGCACCACTTGTCAGGCAGATGCATTGCGAGTGTGTCTGCTGAGTGGTACAATGAAGCCGGATTGGTCCCCTCCACCCACTCATCAGCGAATGACCGAGGGCTACCCCGAGGCTCAACCTGCCTCAGAGTCTCTGATCATAATGAGAACACAACTATCTGACACTGCATGCCTGTTGCAGAGAGTGAGGAGACAGAGTGAGACAAGCTCGGCTCTTATCAGCACAGGAGTATTTTTGCTTAGGAAAAGGAAAATGTTTAAAGCTTAGAAGCTCGTCTGCTTTCACCGGGCTTGCTAATAAGCAGGTAGGATACATTAGCGATTGATAAATTAGTCAGCAAGTGACTCATATTCCAATGTCCTTTATTTATTTAAAAAGAAAAAAAAAAAAAATCACAAAGAACCTCAGTCAGGACAGAAAAAAAAAGTATTTTCTTCGTAGTTGACCTGAATACATAGTCTAGTCGCAGGCTGTTAAAAATTACTTTGCCAAAAATTGTGCTCAGCGCCTTGGCACACAAATAGGGACTTTTGTGCATACTTGTTTTAAGGCACATCCAGTCTCTGAGGGGCTAAGCGTAACCACCCAACAAATACCACTGCAGAAGCTCGTAAGGACTCTGGGGCAATACAGAAACCATGCAGCCTAAGAAATAAGAGTGAAGATGATGAAAGAGAAATGCCACCGTGGTGTCAAAATGCTGAAGCCAAATGACTGGCCACGTTCATAGGAGACAGCGCCACAGTCTCTGTCCGCTTGTCTTTTTCTCCCCCTTTTCCCTTTCTGCTAAACAGCAAACTCTAAGAGAAGTTCAAGGCCAAAGGGGTAGGCAGAAATAAAAGCTCCATTTAAATGGTTCTTTCATGTGGCTTCACATACAATTTCAAAGACTTGTACAAATTACCATGCACTGACACAGCCCATATACTGTCTCCATCCCAGTTGCGCATATACATGCACTGACATTTGCAAGCTTACCCAGACCTGCAGGACATTCAACCTTCCATCAAGTAACAAAAGTGGGCTGGACAGGATGGGAGGAAGGGGCGAAGGGGGCAGAGGGGAGCTCTGCACATCTTTTTTTTTTTGTTGTTGCAAAAATATAATTAGCACACTGGCTGACAGGGAGCTTTCTGATATGGTCAGTGTAATGCAGTCGTTGCTTCTGGGTGACAGAGAAAAAGCACAGCCACTTCATTAAGTGCAAAGGAAAGGAAGCGAGGACAAAGCAAACAAAGCAAGAGTTGTGTGAAAAAGGAAAGGGGCAAGCGAGTGAGCTGGGGGATTTCTGCTACCCTTCCATCTTGCTCATCGTGTAGACTCAGGCAGCACCTCTAGGTAAGCCACCCCATGACTTGGGCCTCATATTGCCAAGGCTGCTCGGTTCCCACAGTGTGTCAGGGCCTGCATGTGGCCTTCCTCCCTGCTTGGGCAGCCCTGCGTCTTTAGACCCCCAGGCACCGGAGCAGAGGTTACACCAACACAGCCAGCAACAGCAGCATGTCAGCCCCACACCAACCGTTGCCTTGGTGCCGCTGCATTAGCAAAGAACTCCTGACTCTGTTCAAGGGAAAGTGATTTGCCATGACGTCTACGGCTCCCCACTTTTCGCTCTCTTTTTCTCGCTTGTTGCTGCTCGCTCACTAAGAAACCTCCTCTCTCCCCGTCTTCTCTCTGCACATTTAATCTCTCCCGTTTCCCCCGGTCTCATTTTTCCCCCTTCGTTGTCATTCTCTCCACCACATCCTCAAATCTTCCCTTTCACTTTTTCCCCCCCAGAGTAATGACTGATGCCTAAAACACAGTGCCATGATTAGACTGACACTGATGAAAGACAACATCTGTCTTGAATAAATATTGAGCTGACAAATTATGCTCTTTTTTTTTTCCCCCCAGTCATTGTTCATCTCCGTTTCTTCATTTTTCAAAATTGTTCCCAGCTTGCAGACTGAACAGTGCCACAGAGTTGCCACCAACACCAAACACAATATTTATTTTCACTTCAGCACAAAAATGCTCACAAATAGCGACAGAGCTAAACGCAAATAATATGTCACTGCAGAGCTGCACTGATAAACAGGAACTGGAAGAGAAACGCTGGTCACTGCGTTTCACTCGATGACCAACAAACAGGTGCATGCCATTACAGACCAGCTCTCATACAGCAGCATTCCACAGCACAAGGAAGTGTGTAATCGATGTTGTGGAAAATAAAGTGAGAAAAAAGTAGTTCTAATTGCAAAATGTAAATATTGAGTTTTCCCACAAGTGGGGGCAGACCACCCAGGATGCAAAATAGTCACCCACCCCCTTTCTCTTTTTGCCTTGTCGACCGCCCGAGAGATGTCTTTTTGTGAGTGCAAAACATCACCGACCACAATCAACACTCACACAGAAACCATGATGTGTCTTTGCATGCAAATACTTCTGGCAGCTCTGGCTTGGCATTTGTATTGTGGGAAAATTAGGTGATGAAAACCTTGAGGAGAAGGCTGAGTGGATCAGAAATTTAGTGTATAACACCATGTCTGCCTTGTTCCTGCAAGGTGCCAGACTTTTTGATTCAGACTGTTCCTGTCTGCTGTGAATAAATTCTCACAAGAAAAGAGAGCAAGAGGGCAGCCGGCTGGGCAGGACAACACTGTAGCTGCAGTGTCTGACAGAGACTCCTCCATGTGTGTGTGTGTGTGTGTGTGTGTGTGTTACAGGCCAGTGTCAAATACTTGTCTGGACTGTGACAAATACCTCCCAGTAGCCTCACCACAACTACCTGCAAGATTAGAAATGAAACATAACTGTTGGCACTGCTAATGCTGTTTGAAGATCAAAGGCAACTGTTTTTCTGACAACAGCAAGCGTTCAGCGAAACTTAATTTAAGCCTTATTATGTTTCCACTATTTGTCTTGGCAGGTCTACGCAAATATATGCAACCTAGCACACTGACACAAGAGAAAAGCAGTCAAATGATTGCAAAATAAGCCGCTGAATCAACAGACGGCATCTGCTTGAATCAAACAGAGAATAATAGATGGATCAAAGTCTGCAAAAAAAAAAGAGAAAAACTTCACTTCTGCTCATTAAATTTCAAAGTATTCTACTTTAAACTTTGTTTTAACACGCATTTATTTAGGCACACGTTTGGATCTTTCCAAAGGCATGCAATAAATCTATTAATCAACCAATTCACTCAAAATAGGAGGTATTTCGAGGTGAAAAGAAGGCACAAAAAACTTACCTTGAGTGGTTTTACTTCCTGAAGCTGACTGTTGGACAAAGGCGACCAGGCAGAAACCTACAAATCCAAGGCTCGCGCGTATCAAAGCGTGCATATACATGTTAACTTTCACTGTAGTTTAACACAAGCACTTTCTAAGATCTACGATGCGCAAGAACACATACGAGGGTGTGTGTGCGTGTGCTATAAAGGTCTCTTGTTATTCCCTGTGAGCACCCCCTGACAGGACACTATGCGATCCTTTTTTCCCCTTTTAACGCCTGCTCATTTGAGTTTCAAGTGATCGGGGTTGAGGACAGCCCGACAACGCGGAGCGGAGGAAGGCTTTTCTGTTATCATGTTTCGAGCCAGACCGATGTCAATTTAAGAAAGGGTGAGAGAGAGAGAGAGGGAGAGAGAGCGGGGGAGAGAGAGGGGGAAAGAAGGAGAAATGGAGAGATGGAGTGCAGTGGCGGGGTCTGAAGGGGGAGGAGAGAATAAGGAGCGTCCGTGCTGCGCTCCGGACTCCTCTTGCTGCTCCTTCTCTTTCTTGACTGGCTCTCAGTGCTTCGTTCCTTTTTTTTGTTGTGCAGGAATTTACACACAGGTGTTGGCTGAGCTCAAGGTGGACAAGTGTTGCCGTGTGCACTGAGAGTGGGGCTCACAGGTCACCTGGCTGATGCCACCTGCGCAAAAAAAGGGGGGAAAAGAAAGAAAGTTGCCGTCACGGCAGCGTGGTAAAATCATCGCCTTAAAGGGGGACAAGAGGGCGGATGGATTTATAAAAGACTCCGATGGAAAAAGTAATAGACCGGAGATTGCATTTTTGTTCTTATCCAGCAGACTGTACAGCCCATCTAGTCCCTCAAACAAACCAATAAACGCCTATTTACGGATCATGTGTGCAGCATCGACGTGATCTCGTCTGCTGTGCTGATAAAAGATTATAGTTGTCGTTTAACGATTTTACCGAGAGCACTTGTTGGCATTTAGAAATAGTCCAATCGAGACTAAAACACTGAATATTCTACAACACTCTTAACAAAATTATTTGATATTCTTTATCCCATCTCGGCACTGAATTGAGTTCAAAGTTCACATCACAGACAAAATTGCAAAACTTCTTTGAAAATTGGAAACTGAATATGTTTTTTTTTTTTTCAAGTTTCAATTGACTTTCTTGAGTAACATCCTTATTCCAAGGTCAATTGAGGGCCTTAAGCAATTTCATGTCCTTTTTTAAGCTGGAGCTGGACCTGTTTGAAGAACTTCCGACTGAACCTGTGAATCTCATAAAATATTACTTTAATAAAACCGCGTAGATGATTATGTTGAACGATTAAGCTACACCAGCTGTTAAAAATACAGTTCGAGATGAAACAGTTCCTCAGGTATGATAACTTACAATTGGTATTTGTTTACAGGAAAATTGGTGAAAGCTTTATGAAAATCATCTGGTATGTTGGGGAAAAACAGGATAGAAATTATATCTCGAGTCATCTGGTTCCAAAACCTTAACCAACACCACATTACCAGTTTGTCTTTTCCTGCAGGAGATTAGCTCAACTGCCACATTTCTCTCAGAGATTTTTCCCCCTCCCGGCTTTGAATAAGTAAGTCCTGTCTAGTGACAGAAATCAGTAATACTGAGATTCACTGAGGTATTTGTGAAGCATGTGTTAGAGGGAAAAACATTAGAAGGCAGCATTTCCTTGAACCAAATAAAGATGAGACAGCTTCAGCATGTTAAAACTTTTGAAGTTAAATTCGGGGGTTGAAGATGAACAGCCATCAGCCATTTCTGCAGATCATGAGTCACTCTGTGCACACCATTACCCCCAAGACCTGAAGAGAAATGAGGCTTGAGGAGTTACATGAATCAGAACAGGCCTTTTTCATATCATCGCTATCACAACCCACTGAGCTACTGTGCCACATTTCACCAGCAATGACATATGAAGCATTTGTTTCCAGGAAGTGTGCAGCGAAGGAAACACATCTGTATCCCCACACCTGCTACCTCCCTCTGCATTATCACTTAAATTAACCAGCTGTGTCGATGCATTTATGTTTGCATTTCGCTGTGCGAGCAGATCCAACACTGTAATCATCACGCCTGCTCCCATGTGTAATTTTTTTTTCTCAATCAAATATAATTAGGGCATCACAATGAGGCTGATTGCAGATAACAACTCTGCTTTCTTCAGATGATGCAGACACACACATTATGATGGGGTTGAGGGCAGAAAGGAGGAGAGAGGATTATTACTCATTATACTGTGTATTATCTCTGTCTATCTCTATCTCTATTTTAAAAATTACCAGTGAAATATTCATTATTTTGGATTCAGAGACAAGAAATTTCATAAACAATGTCTTTTAGTGTGGATTCCCATGCTACCCCACATTTCACCAGAGACTAGGGGCCTTAATAACTAAGAGATTCAGTGCAACAGAATAACCTTCTGAGGATCCCTCTTTGCATCCACAGAAGAAGAAAAAACATGTAAATCCACAGCTCAAAGTCAAGCATTTCAGTGTAATTAAAATAACATCCGTCAGGGATATGGAAATATCCCATGTCCCCGTGTCCAAATCTCTGGGTAATTGTGAGCACTTGTATAACCAAATGAGCTCAGAGTCACACAGGGAGTTTGAGAAAGTCAGCACATGGTTGCCACAGAGCCCATGCACAAGTCACACTGGTGGATCAGTACACTTTTCATGGCAACACTTCATTAAAGGCAGAGGTTTGTGCACAGGCACTACACTCAGCACCAGACCGAGCTATTTTTACAACAACAGACACACAAGGGAAACCCAGGCCATGTTTAATTTATGATTCTTGTCACAAAAAGGACTTTGGCTTCATACTGGGTAAAGAAAAGTGGGAGAGTGGAGAAGGTGAAGAAGAAGAAGGTGTCAAGAGATCTGTAAGGATCTTTCATAGATAATGAGACCAATTGAGCTGTGTTTCACCAAGACTGAGACGGTCTTTATGCAACATGTTCAAGAGATTTGCTGCAGAGCGGCTGACCACAACTTGCTCTGACTTGTTCTGCAGTAAATGAGCAGCACCATTTTCCCCCCTGAATTTTTTATTTTTTTTAATCTGAAGGCAATATCTTTTTGTAATGTCCTTTGAAAGATCTGAGGCAAGTTGCTGTTTGGCACTATATGAAAAATGCATGATTGTCGGAGATACACCACATCAACACAATTTAACAACAGCTGTTCAAGCTGTTCTCACCTTGCAACTCCAAAATATCCACTTCTCAGAAATTAGAGGGCAAAAAATATGCAGCAACCAGTTGTTTTAAGACAGTGTTGGTAAAACCTACATTTTGGCTCCAAAATATCAAAGTCAGACAATATTCCAACAGCTGTTTCTGTAAGATAAATGCGACATAGATGCATGTTGGGAGGCAACTGTGGGCCACCCCTTTACTATACTGCATGCTAATGAACTCTGGAGTTAGAGGCCCTGCAGAGAGCCTAATGTGTTCTTCCAGATGGTCATACACAGGGGCACATCACCTCATTTACTTTCTTCCAGTTCGACATTTATGCTCCCAATTGTCTTAAAGAATTACGTGTGAATATGTCACAGCTTGGAGTGCAGAACTTTTTCCGCTTTGTTCATATTTTTTTTTACCCCCTTCTTATGCTAGGTTACCAACACTACCACAGGCCCAGCAGGATGCCTCGGTACTCACCATGCCAGCACCACAGGGGAGCCGAGTGGCTTGCTGAGTTCCACACTTTAGTACAGGCATCCCAGCGAATGCTGTGGGCTTGCCCCAGGAATGCCTCCTGACCACAGCCTCAGTCACTGGCAAAAACAGGGAGCAAGAGAGGGAGAGTGAAGAAGGAAATACACTTATCGAGTCAGAACAAACACAGATTTCACATAGGCACCCTGACCAGCTGAAAGACTTATTCGTCCCTATCGAATACCACGTCTCCTCGAAGAAGAGTAATCGGCGAAGCTATGTTGCATTTGTAACAACACACCACAGAAAATGAGCTACTAATGAGAGCTATCATCACCTTGCTGTCAGGCCCCGAGTCATGAAGGCTTGGTTACCATTCAAGTGAGAGTCCTAGTGATATTACCCGAGTCTTATTGTTGTTGCAGCAGGGAGGTAAACAAGATACAAACAGCTTGTTAGCTGCATGAGCATAGTGCAGGTACTAGGGGAGATACAAGAGGGTGCTCGTTCTGTATCTCCTGCGTCTGAGTGTCTGTGAATACCTATAATCAAGTGGACTCATCATGATCAAATGAGACAGAGTGGAAGATTTGGTCCTGTTATGGTCCTAAATGTAATCCTTTCTATGCCTGCATCTTTCAAAGTATCAGCCATCATTATACAACTGAATTGTATCACTGTGCTTAGTGGCTATCTGAAAGCACACACACCCAAACAGAGGAGCCATAATAACCATGAATTTTAAGTAAACTCTTTTGATGACACAAAACTGGGCTGGGCATGCTTAAACCCAAGCACACTCAGCAGTGGCTCTTTGCCACTTTGTCTTCACTAATCCTCAATAGTTTGCTCATATACTGAGAAAGGGATGAGGATTTTGGCCACAACTTTCAGACACTATGCAAGAAGGTAAGTACAGAACAGGTCCAGGGTGGTGGGGAAGTCCCATGAGCTCACTGTCTAGCCAGATAGTGCAACAGCTACGCCTACCTGCTCCAACCACTTACACCAGGGAGTGTCTACAAGGAGCTTTGTGGAGATTTAGCTCATCTATGCATCATAAAATATAAAATATAACTAAACCTTTGAGATTTTACTCCATGTATAACTGGTAAAATATCAAACTTCAATTCTCCTTTAAACTGTTTCAGGCTGAAATGTTGATGAGTAAAAACTTCCCGCAAATCACCCCTATTCATTTCTCCCACTATATGCTAATACTCTGAAATGAATCATTTCGAATGAATCATTTTGTCTAGAAGAAAAAAGAAAAGATAACGGGATGTTGTTGCAAAGATAAAACCCATGGTTACAGCTGCCTCCAAAGTGTTTTTGTTCCCCTTAAAGAAAAAAAGGTTTATAAAGAAAGTCCATCCTTTTTTTCTTATCTAACCACATCCATATTTATGGCCAAATAATCAGTTAAAGCAATCAAATGAGGCACAGAGGGAACAGGCAGCTCTACACCAGAAGACCTCAGGCGCCTAAGCAATCTAAACCGAGAAGCAATGGTAGAGACAGCGCTAACCACCGCACCGCCATGTTACCCCGAAGAAAGACAAAACATCTAAGATGCAACAGGTCCAATTTTCCACAGAAAAGCATGTTTAGTGAGATTGAATAGCTCAGTTAATTGGTAAACTGAACCTTCCTCCCACATACGTACACAAACACACACACACACACACACACACACACACTTTTAATGACTAAGCTTGAAACTAAAACTTGAACTTTCTGGCTCACATTTTTGGTAGTGAAACCCCCTTTGATGCAGACTTACTTTGTCCTGGTCTAGGCCTACAGCAAATGCATTTTAATCCTCACTGATGTGCCATAATGTCAGATTATCTGGTGGGATAGTCTAATCTCATCCATAAATGCAGTTAGAGGTCTTTTCAAGGATACATATAAAAAGCAAATAAATGAAAGACACCCGTTATTACAAAAGTGAATGGTACACAGAGAAACTGATCTGTTTTCACTTTACTCCATATTTTTTTAAATCGAAATATTTAATTAAGCACTTTTTCTGTGTGCAGTTTATTTGAGAAATAAAAGGAGAAAAAAAATCAATCACATCTGTGCACAAATTCAAATGTGCAACAGCAACATATGGCCCTCTGCCATTATGGATACAGCGTAAGCGGTTGCGGTTCTACCCACATATGAATCTAGACTGCACTCTAGTGGCTGCAGGTTTCAAAGTGAGAAAGTAATACAAACGTGAGGTTTTGACTCGTCAGAGCAGAAGGAATAAATATGATTAATGAAGAGTCAGTTTTATTAAATGTCCTAGTATGCGTACACACATGTACACACACTAGTAGATCCTCTCTTTAGTGGATCCAACAATCACTACCAAACTTGTGCTCCTCCTGCTGTAACGGCTAAAACGTCCTCCAGGATTTCAGAAAACAAAGATTGTCTCAGTGTTACAGTGATATAAACACACTCTAAAATTGTATATTGAAAATTTTGGATAATAAAATAATGGATACTGTAAAATTTCACTCATATTTGTACATGATCATTCTTTTTTTTATTTTTTGCATCCAAATTTTAGAACTATGCTTTGCATAATTTGATATAAACTGAAAGAATACATTGTCCCTGACTGCAGTGCACCCATGAATGTTCAGAAAAATATCACAGGATTGTTTTTACACCGAAGAAAACATAAAAATGTACAATACTCAAGCCAGTTGTTATGTGGGTATTTTTTTAAGAGCACACATGGACATCGTGATAGGTAACTGAAATCTTGAACATTCTGAAGTTTGGTAGAGCTGTGTGTCACATGCAAGTGCTAATAAGCAAGCCAAACGTATCGCTGCCCCCTTCGACTCTCCTGTGCCCCACAGTTTGAACATTACTGCTGGAGAATGATGGACAGGTGTTCGCTCTGTAGACTCTTGTTCACCTCTGTCACATTTCATACCAATCACTAAAAGTTTTTATTTTCTCTGTAGGCAGAATTTTATGGTATGTTTCTCATAGTGGCTGTTTCAGGATCCTAGGAGAACAACTGTGAAAGCTGACAGTTGCTGTCATTGAGTCCTTGTCAGTCAGGTCTGCTGCACTCAGGTGGAAAGGAAAAATAGCTCACATACCAACACGCCACAGTGCAGCACAAAGCTGCCTGTGTCAGTCTGACGGCACCCACTGTAGCTGCTTTCTCTTCTCTTGGGTTTATAGGGAATGAGGATGTTCACTTTGAGCTAAACAAAAATAAACCACTGATACTTTACATACTAGCTTCTTGGTGTCTGGAACAAAACAGTAAGTACTATTCAACTCCGAATTAAACAAATGTGCTTCATCTCTTGATGTAAAATATTAAAAACAATATTCAAATTTCCACTCGGCTCATATTAAAAATTGCGACTGGGAGCTCGAGATCAAGGATTTACTTTCTTATAAAAATATTTTTAGACTTTAAACAAAAAAGCATGGAAATATTCTTAGTGTAGAAAACGCAAACTAGAGGCTGGAAAAAATCATGCTGCAAAGCTGTCCTAGGCGTTATCAGGATTAGAACAAAACGATTTGTGAGTTAAGGGCTGGTATCAAGGGCAGGGCTCAAAGAATTACAACAATGACACAGTACTGTTGGCACTGATCCAGCCATGCAGAGACAGCGCACCTTCACCTTGCTAATTTCTAATTGGACAATTAAAGAGGAGTCATTGTTATCCGCCTGGACACGCCAAGAAAATTTTAATTTTGCTCATTTTTTCCATCAGTACTGTCTGGAAAGTTTAGTTCCAAAAATAGCCAAATGTGTTGATCCAGTCCCTGCTTTGTTCTTTATTAGCTCTGTAGTTCTGCACCCTGCTGTAAACAGCTGCTCAGATAAAACACTTTTTCAAATTGAGCTTGCGTTCACAGAAGTAGGTGACCTCACCGGCAAATTACAGGAAAGAGCAATTCTATTTGTCTAAAAAGCCTGCAGCAGCAATAAAATGTTTTTCAGACAAACCGTCGGCTCGTAAATGAGCCATCATGAGCAGCAAAGATGTTCCATGAAGGCTGAACCGCGAGGTGAAAAACAGGCTGTACTAGTTCACTCATCAGCACATCAGATAAAGTTGCTGAGGCTGAGCCACAAAACTGGTGCCTCAAGTTTTGATTCGATATGACAGACGCATCTGCGTTTTAAAAAAATGACCAAAAGGAGTCAAAACAATGACATTCAGAAAGCAGTCAGTTTATGGTTTAAATAAAAGATGCAATAAATGCCTGCAACTTGTCGACCCATTAACTCCAGACATGTAGCTGCTATGTAACAAGCTTATGCATCATTATTCAGCCATGCAAAAAACATTTTAGATCCTTCTCACCCAGTGCTCACCGACTATGTGCTTTGAGTTACGGTAAGGTATGTTCCCGAACATCCCTTCCCCATATCCATTGATTTAAAGAGAAAAACAGCATTTTCTAGTTATGATACAAACTCTACAAAGCAAATAGGTTCAGTGCAGTTCACAGTAAATGCACAAATCTGAGTACTAGCCAGCGCTTTGTAAAAGGAAACAAAACCAGATGAAAAGTCTAACAGACTGTAGGAAGTGAAAATCAAATTACATAACACAACAGCAACACATGGAAGTACCTAAAAGGAGAAGTACAAAGAGACCCTTTGAAAGCACACAGCGAGGGACATCACAAAATAAACTGAAATGGCTAAATAACTCGCTATTGTCTCATAAAAGCAACATCATTTACTTTACAAAAGTACATATATCACAGTGACAGTTAATGAATATTAAAAATATCCTTGACTGCTAGTTCTGTGGGAAAAAAAACATTGGAAATAAGGTTGTACAATATAGGTAAAAAGTACATTCAATAATGTCCTTGACAGTCATTTAATTCCAAGTTTTGTCAATGCAGTAAAATAAAAAATGCATAAATATGTGGTTAAGCTGCTTCCTGAAAGCTTTTTTTTTTTTTTTTAAACTGTCCATATTAATCATGTAGAAAACTCTGGTATGTTTCTTAACATACATCATCTTAAAGTAGTCTGACAGATAAATGAGGTGCATATTCAATCTCTTAGCAGTCCGAGCTTCTTCAGGGCCCCACGGCGGTCCTCTTCATTTTCTGAACGAGGGCAGATCAGCACGCTGATACCTTGTGATCGAGGCAGTTTCTGAGTGTCTCTGGAGTGATGCAAGGCAGTGTGGGCAGGCAAGGCCTTCTGTGAGGCTGGCTCTTTAGTAATGGAAGGCTCTGCCTCCAAACCCTCTCCTTGAGCACTTGAGAACTCCTTCTTACTCCCAAGAGAGGCGGGGCGTGGTCGATGGTTACGCAGCTGGTTGAGGTTCTGATTAATGCTGGTGCCCTGACTAGCCTCACTGTAGTCTTGACCTGCTGTATATCTGCTTATACCCACCTCAGCGCGCCCGAGGCTGGCTGATTTGACCTTTGGCGGTGTCAGCTGCTTGACCAGGCCAGAATAGGTAAGAGAAGTGGCATCTTTGACAGCAGATGGTTGATTTTCTGAAGGAGAAAGCTCAGTGGGGTCACTGAAATCAGCAGGTGCTGGGAGAATATCAGGATCCAGAACTGTAAGAGCAGTAGAAGTGTTTGATGGTAATATAGCACCAGGGTTCAAAGGCTGGACAGTAACAGAGTCAGGGGGAAGGTTATAAGACTGTGATGACGGTGGTTCATTTGGAGCTGCAGGGCTAATTGGAGGAGAAGAAGAAGATGAAGCTGCCCAAGACACTCTGGTTTTGAGAGGAAGTTTAGAGCTCTGGTTTGGGATCGATTCTTCCTCACTGCTTTTAAGCAGTCCAAGCTTTCTGAGAGCCTCCATGCGAACTTTGTGAGGATCCAAGAATGGCCGCTGTTCACTGCTGTTGAGCACTGGATGCGCTGAGTTTCCATCAGAGTTAGTCATCTTGTGAGATTTCAGAATAATGTTGGGGGGAAGCTTTTTAGGCTTTGGGGCCACAACAGGTGGACTTTTGGGCTCTGCACTTTCAGGAGACGCTGGAGCAACAATTTGTGAACTTGTGAGCAGACTGAGAGACTCAGGCTGAGGTTTGATTTGAGGCACCTTGGTCACAGGGCTTGTCAAATCTTTCTTGACAGAGGCCCTCTGACGAATCTGCTCCAAATCAAAGGTTATTCCCGGCTTTTTCCTGGAAATTCCCACAGATGGAGTAAGGTCTTTTACTTTCACAGGCTGTGAAGGAGAGTCAGGCTCATCCCTAAAGTTTAAGGGAGGTGGAATTACACTCAGATCAATCTCAGAGGTGTCAGTAGATGGTCCTGGACAAACAATTGTACTTTTGACACTCTCAGGATCAGCATCTTCATTTGTGGCTGAGCTTGACATCTCAGTCTGTATAGCTGATGAGTGGATTCTGGTATCAGTAGAAGATTCAGGGATTAGAGGACTGTCTTGTGGTTCAGAGATTTGATTTAGCTGAGTTTTTCCTTCTGTGGCTAATGCTGTGGATGCAGGTGGTGCTGTGGGCACTTCATCACTTAGAAATGATTTCTGGTCGCGTTTGGAGCCATTAAGCATCAAAGTGGAAATGTCTAATTAAGAAAAGCACAATTACAACAGTTAGTGTTGCAGCACAAACTGTGCATCTGTGAAGCAAATAAAGGTACACAAGAAAATATACACAACAGCACATCACATACCATTTACTCTCATCTGATCTGCTTTTTCTGTTAGACTCTCATGATGTGATTCATCATTCGATACGCCGCTGTCCTCCTGCGTCTCCAGCGCTTCGATTGTTTCTTCCAGATACGTGAGACATGCCCTCTCCTCTGCAGATAAGTGGTCCATGCTGTCTTCACTCTGCACAAAAAATATTTTTTCCTATCATGTGTATTTTTCATGACGATTTGATTCTCATATTATCACACGACTGTTTTGCATTTCTTAAAGCTTTTTTAAAAATACCAAATTCTCCCCATACAGTTTTAATAAATATAACATCTTATTCAGTTTGTCATAGGCTCTAATTTAAATTACCACACAGTGCTGGTGTGTGGGGTGGGAGGGAGGAGTCTGTCAGTCATGTTAGAAGAAGAAAGACTCCACTACTGCATTTATTAGCTGGATAGGGAACTTCCCAGACTGGACGTTATCAGAAATGAGAGTGTCACGAGATCTACCTGAAACAGCTGAGTTGTGCTCTGATCACGCCACAAATAAAAAGCTATATTGCAAGCTCCAGTCTCAGCAGCGATGACCCTTCTAATAGCGTGAAAAACTCCACCTGCTGATGTCCAGCATTCAGCTGGAAAATCCCGAAACAAAGACAGGCAGGAAGAAACTCCTCCAGTCACATACCAGCATGCCCGGAGCATAGCATGAGGCAAACTAGGTGTGATAACTGCCTGTATTATGTGTTTAGCTTCATTAGTTTGACTTGTTTCTAGTGACAGCTTAATTTGCATTGGCAGCAAAAAGTCAGACTTGTTCCTGATGGGTGCTGGACTCCATCAGGGCTGTCCTTTGTCAAAGATTTCTAAGGACAGTCAAGGGGTAGAGGGTGTTGAATTCTGTAGTCTCAAGTTCTCATTTCTGCTTTTTGCAGACGATGTGGTTCTCTTGGCTACATCAGCCGGCGGCCTCCAGCTCGTACTGGAGTGGTTTATAACTGAGTGTGAAGCATGAAGAATGAGAATTAGGACCTACGAGTCTAAGGCCGTGGTTCTCAGCCAGAAAAGGGTGAAATTCTGTGTAGTGACTCACTAGTCTCCTCCAAAGGGTGTCTATGCTCACCCGTAGAGATAGAGTTGGGAGCTTATCTGGGAGGGGCATTGAGTATAACTACTCCTTTTCCTCAAAAGAAGCCAGTTGAGGTGGTTTGGCCTTTGACCAGGATACCTCCTAGACAAGGTGTTTCAGGCATCTCCTACAGGGAGGAGGCCTTAGGGCAGACCAAGAGCAAACTGGACGGATTACATTTCAGGGATACCGATTGATTTTTGCGTGTTTATTTCAGTTATTTTATATTGAAGTCAAAATGAAACTGAATTGGTTTCATCATATAAATTCAGCACAAATAATGATTAAACTCATTGGCACCAGAACCAAAGGATGATAAATAAGCTTTTAAGAAATAATGTAGATTAAATCTGTAAGATTAGGTACAAAGTATGCAAATTAATTGCAACTTTTCCATTTTTTACCATATGTAATAATACTCCAAGAAGAAATAACGTTTGCTATTGTGATTTCTTCTTACAGTAAATAATTCATGGGATCCCCAGGGAACCCAGCTGGTAGTCTGTGTGTTAAATATGCAGTAGGTCAAACAGATCCAAAGGAACAACTCCCATCCATCTCCTAGTTTTCTCTTATTCTATATTAGCCTGTTGGAAAAAAAAATATTTCAGGTGGCTGCTGGTGTTGTTTATACTTCATTTATGAAAACATGTGCTGAAACCCTTTGAAGGCTCCTCACTGACTAAACATGAGAACCTTTCACCAATTACAAATTCAGTTCCTCTCATCTCTCAGACTTCACAAATCTCAATTATTTCTTTATTCTCTTCCAGTTGAGGACAGAAGCATTTGTGTTTGTTCTGTACGAGAGAGTCAGTGATACAGACGACTGAGATAAAGTGCTACAGCGGCACTCACATAGCCAGAGTTCGTGCTGATTACACTGTCCGAGCTTCCTGCGCTGTCCATGTTGCTACGGGAACACCACCTGGCCACGTGTCACTCTTTGGCATTGCACATGAAGGAAGATGAGGGCATCACATGCTCTTCGCGGCCCTGTTTCGTTTGTGTAAATCTCACTGAAAGTCTGTCTCAGGAAAAATCTGAAATGTCAAGGACAAAAGCATGAAACTACAATCAGATGAAATTTGTGAGTCACTACTGTCTCCACAGTGGAAAATGTTCATTTCTTTGACCACTGACCGATGAAGCCTTAGTTTGAGGCTAAATATAGCTAGAGAATTAGTTGCTAAACAAAACAGCATCTTTACAATTATTGTGATAAATTAAGGTCATAAATTACAGCTGATAGTTTAATGATCCTCATAATGTAATGGCTGTCTTATTTTTGTAACATGATTCAAATGTGCTGTCATGGTCACTATGATATATTAAGCAAATCTAGTTATGCTAATTGAGTCATTAAATAAAATAATGGTTGATCTAAAACTTTTTCGCCTTTTTAAAAAAAAAATGTGGATCGAGGCACGCATTAAAGGTGAGTAGCTGTGAAGTGGAGAATATTTTCAGTTATGCATATCTGTCATGCATAGTGATGTCTTTCACAGGAAACAGATTAAATGTTTCATTTATTAATAATTAAACTCACCTGTATGCCAACAGAAAAGACCTCTTATGGAGACCATTGTCGCATATTTCTTTTGGCATCTTCAGACTTAATAATTAATTTTGCTTGTGCTTAATTGTGCTTTCCTTCTTTTTGCCACTTATAACAGTGTATTTATGTATTTATAATTCATTACTGGTTTGGTCTTTAAGATATTTCTACAAATCAGGAAAATGAACTCGTCATCGCAAGCAGACAGTGCTGTCAGCATCCCTTAATAATCAGTATTTCAGCCATTATGATATAACAATCAAACGCTCTTACTTGCAAATACACACGGTATACCTCACATCATGGCAAATTTGTGCTAAGAATCCAGATATGTTGTGTTACTGCATGCTTGTGCCTCCGCTCCCTATCTTTTGCGTATCACTACTGGCAGGTCAGGCATGAGGAAAGTATGCTAGTCGTAAAAAAATAAAAATAAAATAAAAAAAATCAACCAAACCAACAGGTTGATTATTAATGAGAGCATAAAGAAAAGGCAACTTCAAGTAGGTGTTTTTTAGGGCTAGAGGAAAAATTGTTGACAATGGTCGTCAAAAGTTTTTTAGCTAATTAACTCTAAAGCTAAATGGGTCAGACAAATTGATAATTTTACTTAAAAAAGCAATTTTACAACCTGGTATAGAACTTATTTACCACATAGTGCTGCAGCCAGTTCAGGTATGTTTGTGGAAGCACAAGCAACACCATTATGTTTATTAAAAATACAAGAGTAACAGAATTAAAGTTTCTTTTCATACCCTGCTGCGCCTGCATGCAAATTATCCCCCAAAATAACATGCTGTGTGTCACAGCTTTAGTTTATTTGTGCAATAGTAAATTAATGTGGTTCGAGAAGTGAGAGAAACTCAGACACTCTGAGGCTCATTCAGCAAAAACAATACATAACTCTGTCAGAATAAGAATTATAATGTACATCGAACATTCTCATAAAAACAACACTTAAAAAAGCTAAAAACTAACACTTCCTGTGGGCCCATAAAGAGCCACCATAATTCTATTGCTGCAAGTGAAATATTTGAAATATTACCGAACAGTAAGATTGGGTAACAAGTGGGGGATTTTCTATGACTTTTGTGTTTTGAAATCTTGCATCTAATTAAAAAGCATGTTTTTTTTTTAAATAGCATTAAACACTACATTGAAGAAAATGAAATACATTTTTAGAGGACATGTAACTATTTTTCAATTTTACCGTCAGCTTTTTCACCTTATTACTTTTAAGATTTGAGTCATGCAAAGACAGTGACAGACTTTTCCTTTGTTCACTGAACTTATCAGCTCTATCTTCTGTACATGGCACTTTTGACCTGATGACATGAAAACTTAGCAAAGGCAGCTGATGAAAAACCTGATCATCAACCCCCACATTCCCACATGTTTTCTGGAAACAAAAGCTAGTTGACAAAGCACACACCGGCCTCCCACAGTAAGCAGCTAATTATCATCCCTCCCTTTGTCCAAACCTGAGCAGGCAACACCTCTCAAACTGGAGCACTGGCAAAGCACACTGCACCCACAGCTGAGTCAGGATTTAATAGTGACAGGAATGTCACTTTGCCTGCTTCCATGTCTTCGACACAACTCTTAAATGAAGCCAAACACATGAGTGGATGAAACCTTTAAAATATGAAAAGGGAGGATCAGCTCCAGGCCTTAAATGTGAGAACAGCTGCACAGTTTGTGAGCTAGACTTATTAAAAACCCAGGATAATGATTGATAGCTTTTGATAACAAATCACAGTGCCTTATTGAAAAACTCAAAAATGTTAAGTATGTATTCAAGGTTAGCCAGCCAGCCAGAGCTGGTTTAATGATTAACAATAAACAAAGATTCATGGTTAACATTGGGTTGTGCAACTCACAGCCTGTTTGAGTGAACAGAAACATGTCTTTACTGTTCACACTTGTTCCATTAAAATGACTGTTAGTGACATTTATGAGCAAATATTTGCATTAATCCTGACATAGATAACCAGGGTCTAAACACTATGGTCAGTTGTGTTATCTCTAAAAACAAATTTAGAACATAAAAACTAATAAGTAATGCATATCGGAGCATTTCTGATACTGATTTTAGTCTTTTGCTGAATATCTTACACGTCTCTCTATTCCTGCTGCACTCTCCTCCACCCGAACAGACACAAAATGACACTCCAGGGTCAAAACTTACAAACTAAGTAAAAAAAACAAACACAAAAACATTATGTTACACCTGATGGTAAAATCTGCTCTGAACAAATGGAGCGCGCACACTTACACACACGAACCACTCTAAATGATCACTGTATTTTCATAAAGTAGACTTACGAGCTTTCACACAACTTTATTTCGTCGTTGCCTCCATTGTAACCAATGATTACACCCTAAACGAGCACATTTCGCTTTTAAGAGGACAGTTTCCTGATAACTTACCAGAAAAAGGTCGGTGAAACTGCGCTGCTGTCAGTCCATAGCTGCGGTGCGCCTCACTCCCCCGACAGCGCTGTTCCTGGAAGTAAAACTACGCGAGTGACAGACGGGAGAGGTGTGAGAGGCTTACGGCCAGGTGAGGCAATTAACTTCCGCACAGGTTGGTTTGTGGCCAATCAGAGAACTGGGCGACTGAGACTTTTCCAAGGAAGAGCCAATAGGAGAATAGCATTAAAACGAGCGAAACCTCAAATGATTTTTCACCTTTTACTTTTCTGTGTTGAATACTGTCACTTATATTAAGTTATTATAACATTATATATAGCTATATATAAGCATGTTAATAACATATTTAAACCAATGTACTGTAATTCAATTGGATTTGCATAGCGCCACATCACAACAGTCGTCTCAAAGCCCTTTACTTGTAAAGTAAAAGCGCTACAATAATACAATATAATATAAAAATATGAATAATACAATATAATCCTACAATAATAGCAAAACCCCAACAATCAGATGAGGCTCTATAAGCAAGCACCTGGCAAAAGTGGGAAGGAAAAACTCCCTTTTAAAACCTTTTAACAGAATCAGGCTCAGGGAGGGGCGGCCATTGTCGCCACTTGTTGTGGATGAGGAGAGGGAGGCAGGACTAGAGACAAGCTGTGGAAAAGAGCCACGGTTTAATAATAACTGGTGATAAGTGCAGAGCGGTGTATAAACACATAGTGAGTGAAAAAGAAATACTCAGTACATCCAAACCTTCCTGTTTGGATTCGGGAGACAGACACCATCTCTACTTTTAAGATTAGGCTTCAAACTTTCCTTTTCGCTAAAGCATATAGTTAGGGCTGGATCAGTTATGCTGCAATAGGTGTAGGCTGCTGGGGGTTTCCCGTGATGCATTGAGTGTTTCTTCTTCAGCCACCTTTCTCACTCATTATGTGTTAATAGATCTCTCTGCACTGAATCATACTTGTTATTCATCGCTGGCTCTCTTCCACAGCATGTCTTTATCCTGTCTTCCTTCTCTCTCCCCAACCGGTCGTGGCCGATGGCTGCCCCACCCTGAGTCTGGTTCTGCTGGAGGTTTCGTCCCGTTAAAAGAGTGTTTTTCCTTCCCACTGTCACCAAAGTGCTTGCTCATAGGGGGGGGGGGGGGGTCTTATGAGTGTTGGGTTTTTCTCACTATGTATTATTGTAGGGTCTACCTTACAATATAAAGTACCTTGAGGCGACTGTTGTTGTGATTTGGCGCTGTATAAATAAAATTGAATTAAATCATGGGAAGCCCCCAGAAGCCTTGGCCTTTTGAAGCATAACTAAGGGAGGATTCAGGCTCACCTGATCCAGCCCTAACTATAAGCTTCATCAAATAGAGATTTATCTTTAAATTTGAAAGGGTGTTTGTCTCCCGAATCCAAACTGGGAGCTGCTTCCACAGACAAGAGGCCTGAAAGCTGAACATTCTGCCCCTCATTCTACTTTTAAATACTCTAGGAACCGCGAGTCTGAGAGCGAAGTGCTCTATTGGGGTGGTACAGTACTATGAGGTGTTTAAGATAAGATGGAGCCTCATTATTCAAAACCTTGTATGCGAGGAGCAGGATATCGGGATTTAACAGGCAGCCAATGAAGAGAAGCCAGTATGGGAGAAATGTGCTCCGTCAGTTATCTTGCTGCAGCATTTCGGCTCAACTGAAGGCCTTTCAGGGAGTTTTGAAAATAATGAATTGTAATATTCCAGTCTAGAAGTAATGAACTAATATGAACTAATTTTTCAGCAACACTCTGAGACAGCACATTTCTAATTTTGAGATATTGCACAATTGCAACAATGCTGTCCTATATATTTGTGTAATATGAACACTGAAAGATCTATCCTGGTCAGAAATGACTCCAAGGTTCTTCACAGTGTTACTGGAAGCCAATGTAATGCCATCCAGAGTAAGTATCTGGCTTGACACCACGTTTCTAAGATTTTTATCACTGAGTAGCAGAAGAAGTAGGAAATTAGAGCACAAAATCAAAATTGAACTATCTTGAGGGGAACAGGAACATCTGCATCAATTTTCACTGCAATTAATACTAAAACATGAGTGTGTCAACCTTAGGAAATTAAGAGGTTAATCAGAGCCATTAAAGACTGTTGCTTTAGGACATTTGTTTCTGTGGGAAATGCAATGGAAATCCATCCAGTAGATGCGGAGCTATTTCAGCCTGCCTGACCAACATGACTACAACACAACTTCTGTGAGAAAACAAGGTAACCTAGATTCTCAGCCTCTGATTGTAAAATTACTACCACCAAACATTTATTTCAGTAATAATTTTTTCCATTTTTACAGGCCAGATACCACACACAGTCTGTGTGATTTCTGTGAGCAAAGCAGAACATCTGTGGATCAGATCTCACAGTCAGCATCTGTTTTCCAGGAACAGCAGCATATGTCTGTGACAGATGTGTAAACATCTCCATCATCTCATCTGTCATTGGGCCGCTGCTAGTACATTTTTTTTCCATGCCAGCAGTCACATCAAAGACGCAGCCATAGTTTGACATTTTTTAAAGACATACTCATTACTCAGATTACAGAACAAACTGAATTTACTCTTGGCAGTTGGATTTGCTGTTAAAAACAATGAACAAGTTTAATTGGAAATACTTTGTAATACACGGAAAACATCAGGTATTTAAACCACGCGTTTAAATATTTTGTTAAATAAACTGAGTGAGATTTGCCTTTTCTCCCCCAAAACCAACATTAGAACTTCTATTCAGTCAACATTAAAAGTCTATTTCAGTTTACATTCACAAATGTAATAATTATTTTGAGTAAACACATCAACGTCTTGTTGTTGACATTTCACCGCAGCTGGCATTCAAATTATAGCTGCAGCAATTTTCTTCCGACTCATTTCCCTCATAGCAAAGATAAAAATAATTGTCAAAGCACAACCAGAAGTTGGGGCAATTTAAAACCTTCGCAATATTTAAATTAACTTGAGCCGATAAAGCTAAACATGAACACAAAGTCAAAAGCACAATATGGGTTATGTAAGGTTTAAAAGGTGACAGCAGTAATAAAACTGAAGGTGACCGAGGTCAAAGGGGCAAAGAAAAGCAAAACTGTTGTGTTTATAATCCTGTGCTGAAAAGTGAACTTCAGTTCAAATAAAAAGTTTCTTTGTTCTGATTTAATGAACTTTTTTTTAATAGACTGACAGAAGAAGCAGCTGTAATACATATTTCCTTTGTAAATCCACTGAGCTGTTGCAGAGAAGTTTATGATGTGGAGATGGGGTGAAGAGCAAACATTTCATTGGAAGACGTCCACTAACCTCGGCTGCCCTGAGCCAAATCGAGATACTCTGAATGCATTGACACTCATGCATCACTTACCCTTAAAGACTGCAACAGAGCTGTAAATCCATCAGAAATTTACCCAAATTTGGAGGAAGAGCCGTTAAAACAAGAACAAAGAATGTCCTAATAAACATCCAGAGACAACGATTCTAACTGTACCATTTATTAGTTGTACAATTATGAAAAATAATCATAAAAAAGATTGGAAGCCCAAGATTATTTACAATCTTTTTCTCTGAAGTGAGGTCCCTCTTCTGAGTCATGTTCTCAGCCTTCTTTTTTTAATGTTTTTTTTTTTTTTTTAAATCACAGGGTATTTATTCACGATATGTTTAACTTTATAAGACATAGTCCTTTTCTCTTTTTTGACAAGTGTCAAAAATTACATACGTACATACATACATACATATACATACATATATATATAGATATCTATAAAAACAAAAATCATTCAAGTATCAAAATACAGACCGCTAGATTCATGTACAATATCATTCTCATCATTGTTGTCATCAGATTAGTCCCAAAATATCTTTCCTGATCCTCAGCAATGTGCAAAAGCAGAGCAGGACCAGGCTGATGGCTAAAGGTGCTGACACCAGCGCGCTGAAGACAGTGTACCATAGAGTTATCGTACTGGCCGGATAAAAATGTACCACATATACAAGAGTTAAATCAAAATGAGCCGACTATGCACCCATATACAGATTGGTGGACCAAACAGTACCATTAACAGTCAACATATTAGGAGTTAGCTAGAGAAACATGCCGTGCCCTATTGTTCTTGTCTGCAGCTATAAATCTAGAGTCGTACCGGCCTGCATGGCAGGTTTGGTGAATAATCTTGTCGAGATTAACTGAACAAAGGGGCAGGGAAGGAGAGAAAGAACCACACCTGATCCAGTTCCAGCATTAGGACAAATCATAGTCCTATAAAAAAAGTAAACGCCCACCCACACACACACACACACACACACACAGTAAAATAAATGCCATCCCCCGTTATTTCAATATAAAACAGTCTTTTAGTGTCAGTTTCTTTGCCCCTTGAGTTTGGTAAGAGAGCTCCTCCCATGCAAGATTACATTGTTTTATCACAGTTACACATGTATGCAAGCTGACGGTGATGAAAGCAGCTAAAATGTTTGGATACAGGACAAACAACCCAGGAAGAAGTGTGTACCTACAGTGTGAGGTCTCTCGTCTGACAGTTTGTTTCATAATAAAAAGTGAATGTTCCTCATCTCTGCAGCAACTTCCCCTTTAACTACAAGTTCTGCTTTGAAAACGGCAGGTACATTTCCTGAAACGATAAACACCAACTCTCAGTGTGGGACGTGATGGTTCATTTCGGAGGAAATGCACGCAACACAACAAATACATCTGTCTCTAATGTCGCACGGAACAACCATCACTTTTCTAAGCATCGAGAAGTTAAATGGAGGCGGGTGTGTGCGTGCGTGTGTGTGTGCGTGCGTGCGTGCAGGGTGATGAAGTTGGAGAAGTCTGATGAACCGGGGGAGCGTGTTGCGTTGGCGAAAGGTTTACATCCGTCTTATTCTCCATGCCCGTGTGTAACTGTGGGCACAATCCGACTGCTGATGTGATCTGCTCGGTGAGAAGTGGGGCAATGATCCAGCAAAACATCCTACCCACCACTCAACAGGGCTCATTCCTGTCCTTTTCTCACTGTCTGGGATTGGCCACAGTGTCAGCTACAGGGAAGGGACACAGACACACGCACACAAAGCAGTGGAGTTAAAATAAAGTAAAACCGACGGACACAAACAGCACTATAGTGATGGATTACGTCCTTCGTAATGATTAACTCTTTTCACCAAGCATCTGTGAAACATTAACCTGGTATGACTGGGGGGGGGGGGGGGAAGGCAATGCTGACAGGATGAACACTGAAGGCATTTGTTGTGAAAGGAAAAAAAAGAGAGAGGAAAATGCACTTATTCTTTCAAACTTGGGGATTTTATGTAAGTGCTTAGGTGTAGTTAGTTCACTCTAGACGAAGCATTGAGTTTAAATCCTGACTGATAGTTGAGGGCATGCCAGTTTTGAATTAGTCTGAGCTGTTTTTTTGGAGCAAGGACCACTAACATGCAGATCCATGTCTGCCTCTGTGCCCTATTCTGTTCCTCTGATGCTCTCTAGAAACCGCACCCCAAAACGCTTACTTCATTAGCATCAAAAGGATCATATCACAGTGCTAGGATCTTGGCCTCTTTTGGCTTTAAGCAGGCAGCTGACCATAAGAAGAAGAAGAAGAAAAAAAGCCTTGCCCTTAATTGATCTTATTTAACCTCAATAACACCTGCATCCCTGCGAACATAAACATGCTACAGTCCGACTGATGCATAGAATTACAGGATCAGTTTCACAGTTTCCTCAGGAAACGTGTCCATCCAGGTACAGGATGTGTGCAGTGGGTCACTCTTGGCTGTGGTAAAAATCAGTTTTCTCAGCACTCGGTGAAGTCAGGAGTTGGAACGTCAGAGTGAAAAGCCTCAGAGCGGCCGTCGCCTAACAGAGCAGGAAAAGCATTAAGAAAAGAGAGAGCTTATCACCAAGAGTAAAGAGTGGGATGTTGACAGTTGGGAAGAAAAAAAAAAAAAAAAAGAAAAAAAAGGGGGAAGCATTGTTGGAGGAAGCATATAAGGTAAACAGAAAGGAGGAATAAAAGGGAAAGTGAGTGGCAGGCTCATAGTAGAAGAGATACCAACTAGACAGCTAGAAGACGGTGGGCGAGGTGGAGGGGTTGCATTAATAATCGAGAAAAAGTGTAAAGGTGCTGGGAGTTAAACATAAGGGGCAACAGCTGGTCAGTTGCCACAGACTATGGTGTTGTCGGAGGAGGAAACAAGTGATGGCGGTGGGGAGGAGCAGAGGTCCAGCGCAGAGAAAGAGGCAGCGTCACAGTGAAAGGCACACAGAAGGAGGGGAAGGAAGGAGGGTGAGGCTGAGCCCAGGAGGAAGAGAGGTCCACTCAGAAAATGGTGGTCTCGTACTTAGTGCTGATAGTGCGCTTGGATTCCTTGGGGTCCATGAGCCACGTGGCACTACCCTGGGACTGAGAATCGCCTTCCTGGTCCACGATGTCCCCCTGTGAGTACAAACAAACAGCAATGAAATATCTGAATCTTCACATACGAGGCTGATTACACTTTTTGTAATGCTTAGATTCAAAATGCAGCAATGAAGTATTATTGTGCCAACAAACTGTAATTGTTTGTGGTGAAATTTAACCACATTTACTCATGAAAGTGTTGATGTTTGTGTTTAAACAGATTCCATAAACGATGCAGCATCACACCTATCCATCAATTATCATAAAATTACAACCCCGATCCCAAAAAAGTTGGAATGCTGCGTAAAATGTAAAGAAAACAGGATGCAATGATTTGCAGATCTCATAAACCCATATTTTATTTATTATATTAGACAAAAAGGTTTTTAACTAATACTTTTTACTATTTCATGAAAAACATTAAGTCATTTTGAATTTGATGGCAGCAACACTTCTCAGAATAGTTGGGGCTCAAAAGATCAGAAGTACTATGTGATGCACTGCCATCTTCTCTGAGCCAAAGCTCTGAGGCAACTTGGAAAACTGTTATGTGGTCAGACAAATCCAAATTTAAAATTCTTTTTAGAAAACACAGATGAAAAGTCCTCTGGAGGAGAGGGACCGTCAGGCTCGCCGTCAGTGCTCAGTTTAAAAGCCTGCAACTCTCATGGTATGTGGGTGGATCATTCCCATGAAATAGGCAGCTTGCACACATGGCAAAACACTATTGCCGAAAGGTATCTACAGGTTTTAGAGCAACACATGCTTCCATCCAGATGTCTTTTTCAGGGAAGGCCTTGCATAGTTCGACTAAACTAAACTAAACCACATACTTCATCTATTACAGCCGCATAGCTTCGGTGCTGAACTGCAGTTCAGACCTTTCACAATTAAAAACAGTTGACACACCATGAAATACAACAAAGAAGACACAGAACTACTGAGCAGCTAAAAAAACGATACAATCAACAAGAATGGGACACATTTCTCTGCTGAAAGTCCGGCAACTGGTTTCCTCATCTCCCAGAAAACAACCTTATGTTTTTCTCAGTGTAAACAGTTAAAATGTTTTGCGTGTTCAGATGTCAATAAAAAATATGGGTCTATGAGATTTGCAATTTTTGCAATTTTAACTTTTCCTGGTTCTCATTTTGCTGAGCACTTTCGGGAGTAATTAGTGAGCAGCCAGTTTTGCTGGCTTTTTATTGATAAAACATAATAAAATTTTCTCTATGTATATCATAAAGGGACTTAAAAAAAAACCCTGTAAAAGTTTAAGTAAAAACACCCAAAAAGAATTCTGTGTACAGTATATAAACTTTGTCTGTCTTACTACAAGCGTGTCACTAGAGGGCGTTGGAGTTACCAGTATACATCATGATTTGTAGTTTTCAACACAGAGCAGTGAAAATATAGTGAAATAAACAGACAAAAAAAGTTTACGGGCTTTTCAGGAAAGTCAGAGAAAATAAGCTGTGACAGGAAGGCAAAAAAAAAAAAAAAAAAAAAGAGTGGGTGAGGAGGGTGGGGATGGGATAGGAGGCAGCACCTGGGCAGCATGGCTGGCAGAGTGCAGCGGTAGGAAGGAGGGACGGTGGTTGGTGCAGGTGTAACAGTAACAGCAACGACTGTCGAGAGGAAGAGGAGAGTCCTGGGAGAAATAAACACCACCAGGAGGAAGAGAAGCGAGCCAGACGAAGACGAAGATTAGAAGAGAAAAGGGAAAGTGCACAAAGAACCAGGAAGAAGCAGCGACAGAGTCAAAGAACTTAAAGGGCGTGAAAAGTGACACAGATTTTAACAGGCATGACACATGAGGAGTCTGACAGGTCGCACACAACACAGAAGACACTGCAGGTGCATTTTGAAGCTTATATGTGCTTATCGGTGTGGATGTGTGTAACTGAGTATGAAGTGCATGTGTGCTCAGGTGCTGATTAAACACATTTAAAAATGTACATGTGAAAAAAAAAAGCCACACAGATGAAACACACTGAACAGAATTACATTGTTAAATCATTGTGATCATTAAGCTGCAGCTAGAAATGTGTGACTTGTCCCTGAGGTGGACTTAGCTCATTTATATTCAGCACAAGCTTCCCTCTTATTGGTTTAATGCTAATGCCCAGATGGACATCAGCATAGCATAACCACAGTGATGTCGAGAGGTGTAGACTGATGCAAGCAATCTAACATCGTTTTTGCTTCCAAAAAAGTAGGCGTATGCTGAAAATGTAATCACAAAACACAAAAAGATTTTTTTCTGGCACAGAGAAGTAAAAAAGGATTTAAAATTCCAAATTTGCTTGAGAACATGTTGAACAATATTTCAGCTTGATTTGGTGTTTTTACTGCAACACTTTTAACAACCAACTCACCGCTGTTTTGCGTATGCTGCCTCGTGGTTTGGGCACAGGTTTGCTGGACTTGGTCTCAATGACCTCTGATCCAGATCCAGCTGGGACGCTCTGGTGTGGTTTGGTCCTCTGGGCCTGCAGAGCCAGCTGATATGCTACCTCAAACGCCTGGCCCAGTGTCAGTATAATCTCATAGGTCAGGTTCTATACAGAAAGGGAGAAAGAGGAGGATCACTGAGTCATTACAAGCCTTTAGCCAAAGGACCACCACCATCACAGTGTGCAGCGAGACAGCAAAACGTAACAGAAGAAAGATTTTTCCTCCAAAACTTCTTCAAAACAAAATTGCATAACCTGAAGAAGTGGCAGTAATCTCAGGAGTATTGTGCAGCAACCCCCTGTTCCTAAACTAGATCCATCCTCTGTAGCTCAGTAATAAAGCTGCTGGATTATTCTGTTTTACCCTGACAGCTCCCAGGTACGAACAAGCACTGCAGACTAAAGACAGATGATTCATGCTTTATACGTTATGCCTTGGGAGTCTGAAAAAGCAATCCTATGGTGGGAACAACAATCATCATTTGAAGAGACACATAACACAGAGCTGTGAAATCCTCTTTATATCCTTTGATGTAGTAACCTGCCCTGAGATAAAGCACTCCATGTACACCAATACGCAGAAACTGAACATCTCTCTTGTGTAGTGACGATTGTGCCTGGCGGACCCTGAAAGCAGCCATATAGTCAGTGCAGTTTAAAATAACCAAATAAACCTCACGGAGATTCATATGGACACTTTCGGTAGCAGAAGGGACACGGCAAAGCTGTGGTAACTATTTGACTCATAGCGTTTCAGTGTTTAATGACTACCAACAGCCCGCAATCAAATACAAAAACATTACTGTCTACAGCTGAAAACTTTTGTCAAGCTACTACTAGCATAACGGACAGGTTTTTGACGGTGCTGCCACACAAACGCAAAGCAGGAGATGAAGCATCACCAAATAGGTTTCCAAACCAACTTCCTTCCAAGTCAAAGACTAGAAAATATGATGAAGCATATCTTCCCTTTGGCTTCACCTGCACAAGTGCCAGGTAGGTCTCCACTGCAGAATTGGTTTTTCCTGCGTCGGGAGCAGTTCTGGGCTCTCCAAATCACGGACACAGTATCCCACATTCTTGATTTTTAGCTCACAAACACTTCTTGTAATGACTAACTACTCCTGACATTTTGGAGATGTTAGCTCATTATACAGTAAAGTTACAGTGGGATACAAATATATCAGGCTTATCCTACCGTAATTTGTTCCCCGGTTCAAATCACGGACAAACAGCATCCCACAGTTGTTTATGTTTTTGAACCCATTTTGCACAGAGAGGCATTTTTTGAAAAATGTATTGATAGCAATGTTGAATATTATTACACAGGAAAAAAAACAACTACATGTAAAATACACACTGAGCTACTACTACTGTTCACGGCCCACAGGTACCCTGAATAAGCAGACAAACTGCAAGCTGAGATAAATAGCAGATAAATCTGTACTTTGTTTTGAACACGGGGGAGAAACTCCAGAAGTACAAAAACTGCAGTTCCTCTGTGCAAAGCTTGAAGCTGGCTCCAAAAATGACAGACTTCCATGTTAAAATGTCACATTTTACAGTATGGTACAAAAAATATTTTGGCTTCTGTGGATCGTTTCCCCCTTCATAACAATTTAATAACAACATAATAATTGAGGACTCATTCTGAAGTACTAAACTGGAGCTCTTCACCGTGTGCCTACTACTACTGGTGACTTTTAGAACATTTCTAATTGATTACATGACTAATACTGTTCATTTCTGGGTGGTGCTGACCATTCAAGAAGTTTGTGCTCTAATGTTTTATCCATCTGTTTCTTACATTAATTAACCTGTATGTGTGTATCTATATTGCATGCCTGCTTTCATGCCATGAGCTGCTGTTTATGAATGCAACTTGCTAAGCGCTAGCTGCTAAGTAAACCCTCCACCCTCCCATCTTTGTAAGATAACGTCTGGCTCTAAAACGCCAGCATATAAAAGCTTCAAGAGCGATAGGTGACATCACAATCACACAATCATCTTTTATACCATCTATAGTACAATAGAGCCCAGTACAAGTGTCCTTACCACATCTACTGTGCTGAAGACATGGCAGTAATGGTGGCTGGTCTGCAGGTCCTTAGTGATGTAGGCAAATGTGCACAAGTCCTCGGGGTCCTGGGCTGCACAAGAAATGTTACGGATCTCGTGCTCTGCAATGATGTTCTGGACCAAGAAGAGAGACATGAGTGAGGTTTAGTAATGAGAGTACACAGTGCATTCTTTCATTTTTTTAAAATTTTTATTTCATTCCATCAACATTGAGACAATAATGCTGTTAGAAAGTGTTACAAATTTTTTTAAAAAAAACTAAATGGTTAAAGGAGAGACACTGACTGCCAGCCATCACAAGTGCAACTACAACAAGACCATGTTGAGCTTCAACATTTCAAAAACTTTTTTTATTAATGTCAACTAAATGTCAATCAGATTTGCTTCCTATAAGGAAATATAAGCACAAACTAATCTGACACAAACTTGCAGGCATGATATTTACAATCACAGAAAGAGAGGAAGCTTGATGTCTGACTGCGTCACTTTCATGCACACATTAAAAAAGGAAACATGCTGTCATTTGCCCCAGCCTCAATTTGATGTATCACACGCCTCAAAGAACACGTCTGGTTAAGAAGTAAACCTTTACGCAAAGAGAAAATGTGTATGTACGCGTGTGTGCGCATGTGTGTAGCCGCTAACCTTGTTGGCTGCGTCGATAAACTTCACACCCTTGTATGTGATTGAGAGGACGATAGTCGGGACTTTTCTCATTTGCTCTGTTGACCTCTGGAGGAAAGATTAAAAGGACAGGTCAATTGCCACTCACGCAAACAATATCTATGAGTTTATCCTCAGGGATTGGAGAAACTTGTCATACCCGCATTTTGGCACAAGCATCCTGCGTGGACTCAGTGCCCCTTAGTTCCTTAATAAGCATGGAACCAAGATACTGTAATGAAATGGAGGGGAAAAAGACATTACTGCTGATGTGTTTAATCAACGAAGCGGAATCATGTAGGAAGGAGAATGGTGCAGACGTACACTAGCTTCATAAGCGCAGGATTCAAAGATGAGTTTCTCCGGTTGGTGATGCCAGTTCTGAACCGGGGCGTACGGTGCTGCTAGACTAGGTGGCCGCAAGGTCAGGCGGGGCTCTCGTTGCCAGTCTTCATGTCGCTCCTATAAAAATAACCATAACTATCAAAGAAGCCTGGCAGAGGCCCTCAATAACCATTAACACACTCGTAGATATACCACATACAGGAGGCCTGTGTCGTTCGCTGCGATATCTTTGGGTAACGTCATAGTCATTTTCTTGTGCTTTTTTCCTCCCTGGCTCGCCTGCAGGCAGCAGAGGGTCCATTGAGCGTCCTGTGTAGGGCTCCATCTGACTCATGGGAGATGAAGTCTGGGATCCAGGCAGGTCTTGGCACTGCGGAGATGTAATATGACACAGTTGGGTATCTCATGTCAGATGCACTCTCTATCATTAGCTATCAGGCATTCATCTTTGTCAATATACTTTGCAACATTTACAGGCTAAAAATAAAGAATTTGAAAATAAGCTTAAGTTTGTCAGACAGTATTCAAACAACAGATCTGGTTCCGAAGTGAGTGAAGAGTAAACAAGAAACATTTTGTGAAGCACTTTTACACAGGAAAGTAGTTTGTAGGTCCTCACCCTGATCTGAGACAAACGAGGAGGTTTGACAGGAGGCTCTTCATAAGGCCTCTCCGCTAAGGAAGCGATGATGCGTTTCCTGTGACCAAGTAGGCTAATTTTTAGCACCTGTAAAAAAGAAAATTATGAAGTGATCATACTGAGCAGCACAAAAGGAAATGCCAGAAAACAACACATCAGGCACCGCTACTTCATTTGTGAGGTTCCCTTAATGGTTCTCCATGTGAAGCAGTTTCTCCTCTGAGTCTCTTCTCTTCTGTTAATCTTGAATCTACATACAGGATTGCACAAGTTCACACGTTCATGCAGCAATACAGTGTCTGACATTACTTCACTGATCTACAGGTGATGGTATTGCACACAGAAATGGAGGAATGCAGCATTGATCTTGGAGTGAACAAGAAAACATGTTTCTTTCAGAGACCCTTCCCAGTAGTAGCAAAAGGCAACACATTTCCTCACAGACCAGTGAAGTCTGACGTGCCATCTTCTAACCAAGTAATTTCAGTTCTGTCTTTCAAAAGTGAAATTCTCAATTAATTTTTTTGAGTGAGACTTTAGAATCCATTTCCCAATATTCAACACAAATACACATTCACCTTCAGTTTTAGCCTCCTGCTTCAGTTTGGGGGGGAACCTGAAGTAAACCGTCAAACTCGTTTCCCTATCCTGATTTTTTTTTTTTTTTTTTTTTTTATTTCCAAGACACCTGAAGACTAATTTCACCCTCTGATACTCCTCACTGTCCTTGTACATCACTGTGACTCACATTGACAATCTCCAGCTCCCACAGGTTTCTGACGCAGTCCAGAGTGCGGTAGCCGCTGGACAGGAAGTTTTGCAAGTACTCATGCAGGCCCAGATTCTCCAGCCAGGAGGACAGGGAGTTGCTGCCGTCACAGCCGAGCGCTTTCACCTGCAGCAGAAAACGTAATCATTCACAGACACTTTGAGGAATTCAGGGCGTTGGCTGAACCAATATGTTGCAAATTTAGCCAATTTTCCTTGGCAGGAAATTGAAGGGTTCTGGTTTTAATAACCCCCACAGATGTATATTTGTATACATGCAGAATGAGCTAAAGCAATACAAATTAAAGTGACAATACTGCAGAGGTGTTTTAGTTTAATTTTATTTTTATAACAAAAGTAAAGCTCCCAATACAATAAGATAAAGCAAGCCCACCGTCAAACCGCATTCGACTTCATTATTAAGCACTATTGCTCCTGCTCAGCCGTATGCCTAACCCACAAATTAACTTGTTAATTTCCATAAATGCAATAGACACTTGGGTCTAAGGTGAGAATATTACTTGATCATCTAACATTAAAGCAAATGCAAAACACTGAATTGGGTCTGAGAAGTACTAAAGTAGGAATCAATGATTTATCACCTTTGGGAAGGAACGTGCTGCGTGCAGGATCTTCTTTCTGTGGCTCGGATCTGTGATTCCAATCTCTCTCAAGTCCTGGTCCTCCATTACATTGCTCCCCTTTAAAGCAACATACAAAACAAGCATTTTTGTTACTGGCATTTCTATTCTAAGACCCATGAAAGTCATTAGAAAGCAAGGTACATTAAACTGTGTCAGAATAAAGTAATTTAAGTTACCATTTAGTAAAAGCCAGTTTTTTTACGTAGTTTATTCAAGTCATCTATGAAAATCCCGAAACACAGACTCCTTTGATTTAAGATTTTATATAATTAAGACGAACCCTCCAAGCTCAAAGCCTTCAGTGCAACGTGAGAATTGATCACAAGTATGCTACCATTGCATAAAAAGGTGAATTACTCCTGATTGAGATCCTCCCTAGAACTCAACTTAGTGACTATCACCAGAGGAGCCACATTGATAACCCCTTAAATGAGACTTAAGTGTGTGTGTGGGGGGGTGGTACTGACAGGAATGTGGTGATTGATGTTCAAACCAGTCTTTGGTTACACACGATATCACCTTTGGAGACTGAGTGGCAACAAACAGATAATGGAGAAGGGAGGGATGAATCAATGTCTGAGTTGCTGAGTGGTCAGCGTTATGAGATGGAGGCGCATCGATAGCTGACGACAGCCGCGGGGGAAATCAAAACACCTTGACACGTAAAAGGAAAGCCTTTATTTGAACACCGAACATCATTTATTCATTTATTTTAGTTCCATATTCAACAATTTCATGGTACAACAGACCAAATAAGACAGTCACAAGACAGTAAACAGTGTTTCCCACAGATTTAGATTAAAACGATAACAGATTCATAATAAAGCTTCTGGGGTTTTCACACTTAATGTTGCAGCTTTACTGAGCAACATAATCAGCTGCCTCTGAGGTGAGCGAAAGAACTCCAAGATTACAGCTGATGATTGTGGGTCTTGTTTATTAACAATTTCCCTACCCACTGTTAGAGCCTGGTTACAGTAGTCTTTTCAGGTCTCAGCATCTGCAGAGGAGAAGAAAGACTACTGTCTTCAACTGCAGTCCAGGAGGGTGGAATAGAACGTGAATATCTCCAAGAAGCAGCTGAATAACTGATAGGACCAAAACAACAACCACTCAGCAATTGAACTGGTAGTCAAAACCACAGGATGGCAAGGGCTGGGACTAGCCAGTTAGCAGAGATTGAAGGAATTGCAGTCAGTTAAACTGAATTAAACTGACTTTTAACCATGCTCAGACTGACCAATAAGAAGTGGGTAAGGGTCAGTCCTGCCTGTTGGATATAAACCATGAATGCTAGCTGTAGTGCTTCTACAGGGGAGTCAGCAGCTAACTCTCATCTGCCAGTATCACTACGGTCCAGAGAAGGCGCCGCCTCAGGGCTCATGTGGCTGACTCTTCAATATGAACCTAAAGTTAATTCTGTGGTGCTCACCGCTGCGCACACATACACACACGCCACTAATGGCATAGCAGAGATGCTGTCTGTAGGTCAAACTTGACAGCCTGTTTTTCATGCAGATGCCGTTGATGCAAACAAGGGGCGGAGAGCATGAGGAGCGGGGAGGAGCGAGTCTGTTAGAGTAAATGCTGCAGAGCAATCTTTGTAATGCTGCCTGTGGAATCACAATGCTAATCACAATTCAGCTAAGACACTGACAAACTTTTACACTGCCATCCTGTTCATGCTGAAATTTCTAATAGGCTGTGATCCGGCCTGTCGATGGAAATCCGGAGAAGGAAGACGGAAAGAAGAAATATGAGTACCTGAATACTCCAAGTGAGTTTATTGATCAGAACTCACCATGATCTTGGCTTCAGCCCACACTGAGCACAGGACATTATGGATCATCTCTTTTGCCTTCACACTGCCTCACACGAAACTGACAACTGAAAGCCCATTATCTCTGAGCAGCAACATGCTGATTGCTGCCTCTCTAGCTGAGGACTGATATGGTTTGTGGGGCTGAATGGATGATAATGCTTCAAAGTGTATGGATCATTGCATTACTGTCCCACTGGAGATTAACTGATAAATGTCTCTATGCGGGGGAATACAGCTGTAACAGACTGGGTTTACACTCTCTGCCTATTTCCTGATTTATTCATTTTCCTACCACTCTGATTTTCTGCTAATTCTGGCAGATGTGTAGAAATGTTCTCATCACTTCGAAATCATCCTGTTTATTGGGCTTTACAGACTTTAATATTTGTTTTATGACATCACTGAGGCAAGCTAAGTAAACATCAGCGTTGTGTGGGTGCTGGAGTCCATCCCAGCCACCATACGGCGAGACCCTGGGTACACCCTGGACAAGTCGCCAAGCTGACACAGGGTTATTTTGTTCATTTCTTTCAATCTTTTTTTGTCCTTGGATAATTTGATTTCATGTTGAAGTTAACCTGGATAAGCTTAGACATAAATAAATGACTCCCAGTCCCCAGTCCCATGATTAATGGCTTGATGGTTGAATGACAACCTGACTAAAAGCAAATAACTTTGAACACTAATCAACATTTTGCTCTTGGACACACCTCACTAAACCAAACCAAACTGGAGTGAACTGAACACCTGTTAGGTGAAGAATGTTTGTTCACACCTGGTTTAATAAAAATTCTCATTTCCTTTCATGTAAAGTGTTACATTCACCTCTGCTATATCTGGATAAGCCATTTATCCTCATTCAAAGAGTCTGAAAACACAAACAGCATGATGTGGTGGTGACAACTCTGTGGGGAAATTTCTGGCTAATGTGCTTCCACAGGGTTGGCAGGTTTCAAGGAGTACATTAGTAGAGAGAACGCTAATATCAGCACAACATTGGCAAACAGAATACATTTACAGCAGTGTAAGCTGGGCCTGTTTTGTGCCTGTGCAGCTTGTCCAGCTCTGCTTTACTCCGTCCTCTCATTAAAATGCTGCTCTGTTCCTCCTCGGCCTATCCAGAGAACAGCCACAGTGGGCTCCCTGGTTTAAAAGCACTCTGAATTCAGGCTGGGTGCTCAGGGGCACGCATCACTCATTCTGACCCTCTAAAGGACAGCTACCTAACAGCACTAAGACTCAGTTTGTCCTCCTAAACTGGCTGCCATGAGACCACTCAGACCTCAAAAGAAAAGTGAAAATGAAACGGTGACAGAACATTAAAGAAAATGTTTCTTTCAAATTAACAAACAAATCTAAGCCAAAAAAGAAAATCAATCAATCAATCCATTCCCAGTCCTTTAGCTTCGGATGCAGGAAACCATTACTGGATTTTTCCGCAGGGTTTGGTCCCTCGCTGCAGCATGAGCCCTTTGCATTTATTAAAAGGCAGAAAAAACAATGACGACAGAAAAAAAAAAAAAGGGGGGGGGGGGGGAGGTTGGGGGTCACGAAAACTTCATGAATTTAGATTACATGAATGCAACTCAGAAGAAGAAAAAGGTTCGCCTAACCTTGGTGCAACTTTTAGATCTGACCAACTCTTTCTAAAAAACAAAAAACAAAAAAGGCTTTCTCCTTATAAATCCTCAGCCACCTCCACTGATTTGAAACTCAAAGTAAATTTGTTCTCCCTCAGCTGACCGCATAAAAGTCAGATCCAGACGCCCTCGCCAGAAGACCGTCAGTCTCAGTCGCTTTGAATACAAACGAACTTGCCGACTGTGTCACAGCGCAGAAGTCTAACACAGAGAAAAAGAGCCATTTCATTTCAACAGGCTTTACTTGTCAGCACCAACGAGCGGTGGAGAACAGCATGATTGCGCAGCGCTTGTTTCATCGGGACATTTGCTCCACGAGTCGATAAAAAGCATCTAATTGGTTTCAGAAAAAGGCTCGTCTCTGCAACGCTGCTTGAACACAATACATTCACTGCTGTTATTGATCTGCTTCTAGAGCGTGCCTGCAGGGGAGACACACATCACAGTTGGCTGAGTGGCAGAGTAAACACTGTTTAATTAGTGATCTCGCTGCTACATAAGCATACTTGGAAAAATAAATAGTATGTCTAACAACCTAACTCAGAGAAGGACCATTTTCTTACCATTGTTTAAAATTTGATGATGAAGTGTGAACATTTCAATTAAAATACTGGCATCTTGCCCGTCTTTTAGCAGCTCATAGGAAATGCATAAGAGTAATATCATGACTCTGCATCTATTTCTGAGTCTGAAGTGTTTTTAGATTGTTGTTTTGAAAGTCGAACACAGAAGGTGATCAGTCTCTTGAAGATAAAAGTGGATTGGCTGACAGGCATATCTGTACACAGTACTGGCAACTCAGCCAAGAACGAAATATGGCTCGTTTCTGCTCTATTCACTAATGCATAGATTAAACGCAATTATAAAAGTTTAGCAAAGGCAAGGTGACTCAGAGGGTAATTCTAATTTCCAACTGAGACTAAATTGTGATTCATAAAAAAAGGTCAACATTTGCTGTGGGAAGGACACGTTGTTTTGTTCAGAGGTAACAGCTTTTTCTCTAAACCCTGCAGCGACTTTAGGAAGCCAGGTGGTTAGTAAGCCATGTTTAAAGATAGAAATGTTGTCAGCTTGCCGCTTTGGAATAAAACGAAGACTCAAGCCTGAGAAAAAGGAGTGTGAAAGCCTAAAAGACAGTAGGAAGATTAAACCCCGAGAGTAACTTCAGAGGCTTCGACACGTACTTAAACATGGGTGTGGATCACACTTTCTCCAAGCGGAGAGGCTGATAAGTGGATGAATTCTCTATTCTCGGGTTATGTAAAGTAGAGTAAAAGGTTGTTTATGGGAGAATCAGAGTGCACTGAAATTAGACAGATATAGTTTGATAGCAGCCACACATTTTATTTATTAAACAACTGAAGCTTAATAAACCAAAGAAACACTAAATTTATAATATTTAAGTCTAATTAACAAGCCTTACATGCAGAGATAAAGAAATAAATATACAGATACTGACAATCAGTGATGACCTTTATCTGGCGTCAGACCAGACAGTGATCTTCTAGTTTTCTATTGTCTAATTCTGGTCAGGTTGTGTTAATCATTGCTTCAGTTTGTGGTCTTTAGCTGATAGTAGTGGCACCTTGTGTGGTCTTCTGCAGTTCAGAGATGCTCTTCTGCATACATCGGTTGTAACAAGCGGTTACTGGAGTTACTTCCAAGTTGCGTCCAGTGAGCTCGAGGCATCAACAAGACATTTTCACCCAGAGATGTGGATATTTTCACATTTTCAGATCATTCTTTGTAAAACCCTAGAAATAATTTTGTAGGAAAATCCTCAGTCCAGGCTGTCTGACACCAACAGCCATTTAAATCACCGTTCTTTTCCATCCTGACGCTCCATTCAAACTTCAGAAGGTCATCCTGACCGTGTCTGCATGCCTAAATGCATCGCGTTACTACAAACCCAATTAGATTGAACACCTGATTAGTATACATCATTAGCATACCAAATGAAGTTGCCTATATATCGTCTTTATTATATCCAGTTTTGCAAAGCTCAAGGTTAATGATTTCGAATTTAAAGTTCAAGTTTATTTTTAAAAATTGTTTAAAAAGTTTGAAAATCTCAAAGAAAAAAAAAAAAAAGTGTGAAAAGAAAGAAATATATTCATTAATTTTTGTCCCATCACTTCATGTTTTTTTTTTTTTAAATTATAGTAAATGTTTCCCTCAGAGAGATCGATGTTTTGTTTTGTAGTTTTTGAACTTTAAATGTCTGTACTGGTTTTAATATCGCTGCTATATCACATAATCTCAGGGTCTTATAAGTTGAAACGTGTACGTCTGTTTACATCTGCTGTCATGTGTTGTGGAGCTTACAAACAGAGGGGTATATCTTCTGAGTCGCACAAGGAAACAGCTGTTATGCTTACGTACAATACGCTGCGTGTCTAAGGGACCATATTCTTTGGAGTCTTTGTCAGCTTCTCATAGTCGCACTCATCTGAGGCACAGTTCATTCAAATTCAAATTAAAAAGTGCCCGAGACCCTTTCTTTCTTTCAGCTGAAATGAAAAGTTTAATTTGCACCCAACACAGTGATTTATGAATTATTTTTGTAGTCGCTAAGGGAACTTGTTCTGTTTTGTTGTTGCTGCTGTGTTCCTGTTTATACGCAGCGCTCTGGATCTGGCTTCATTTACTTTGTGGTAAGTAGTAAGTCCACGTGGAGGGAATCTTGAGTACATTGATAACTCATGTGTGAATCTACAGTAGTGTTTGAAAAACATGAAAATCTGTTGTCCACAGTGTGTTTTATTTGTTACAGTGAAGGTTTTTATAAGTCTGATAGAGATGTGAGTTCTTATCTTGACAAATAGGATGCTTATCTCTCAACTTTCCCACCGGTTCAGACTGCCAGCTGTGCCCCTTCATCAGACTTCAGGACTGAGAAAAGCAACTGAGCCAACTCAGAGAGGCATCGCACACTGTGGGCTCTATAAACTTGTCAGATTGGCAATAGCACCCCATTACTCATCAAGATTCTTCTCCCTTCTGGTCGGGCATCAGCTGCTTTGTTGGCAGCCGGCTCTCTGGCTGTTAACGAGAAGCCACGACAATCGCCTCCCAGGCCACAGACAAACCGTCTGAGAGTGTGAGGATCCAGGACAGCCTTGATTCAACACTAAACCAGAGGTAACAGTATCAATAATAATAATAATGGATTGGATTTATATAGCGCTTTTCAAGGCATCCAAAGCGCTTTACAATGCCACTATTCATTCACTCTCGCATTCACACACTGGTGGAGGCAGCTACAGTTGTAGCCACAGCTGCCCTGGGGCAGACTGACAGAAGCGAGGCTGCCATATCGCGCCATCGGCCCCTCTGGCCATCACCAGTAGGCGGTAGGTGAAGTGTCTTGCCCAAGGACACAACAACCAGACAGAGAGCCCGGGGATCGAACCGGCGACCTTCCGGTTACAGATACGCTTCCCAACCCCCTGAGCCACGGGCGACAGGTATCAAGCAAACTATCTGACAGGAGCTGAGCTCAGACTGCATCGGCTAAGTTGAAAGGTGGATGCTTTGCTCAAGAGTCACCAGAACAGATGGAAAAGTTGAAACACTGAGTTAAGCCAAGCACTAAATAATGTAAATACCTATGATGCAAATATGATACCGAGTTATGTGAAAAGCATTTTTCAAAAAGTAAGATTATTATTATCACAGGGATACATCTAATTGAACTTTAGATGACGCTAACAGGATCATCATACTTAATGGCACTAATATGATTAATGCATAAAAGCACAAATGAAAGTGACTTTAGAGTACAGGGAAAAGGTAAAAAAAAAAAAGTCTTCAAGGATTTAAAAACTGAAAATAAATGGCTAAACATGCGAGAGAATTAAATATGAAACAAAGACAGTAATAAAAAAGTGAGGCACTCACCATGTAGTGAAGGTCATCGAATCCATTCAGGAGTAGTTTGCTCTCGTACTGCGGCAGACCCACATGCTCCAGCCAGTCTCCCACGGGCTGGTCCAGCAGCCGGCCTGCAGCACCTGCTGACAGGGGAAAGCGCTTCAGGAGTGAGAAACCTTTCAGCCGGTAGCAGCGGCACTCCGAGGACGAGACGTGGCATTGCCACATCATTCTCGGCCAGCAGAGCCGAGCGCACCAGCAGCAGGAACGTGAGGGAGACAGTGTCCTCTGTGAACAAGGCGTCAGCTCCCGCAGGACAGCGGGGGCTGAACAACAGTCACTCGAAATAGATTAAACTACCCCCGAGTCGGGGGTGAAGGTAAGATAAAAGGGATAAATCCACAAAAAAATGGATAATATCTAAAAAATAAAGAATATATTTTTGCTATGGTAGTGAGCCAGGAGAATGCTGAAATACATTTCTGTTTAGCACACAGCGCGGTGCCTCACCTAACTCACAAATATGACTGAATATTTCATATATGATTATGAAAAAAGTCAGAATGTCCCATTTCAGGAGGTACCTTTTTCTGCCCCAAAAAAAAAAAAAAAAAAAAAAAAAAAAAATTAGGGCTGTTTTAATTACACTTTAACTTTACAATAACACTCAGAGGTTGGAGCGTATAACTTTAGTTTAAGTTCTTCCAGGGTAGTAGATTTGTTGCAGCCAAGTGTAAGTGATCCAGACTTGTAGCCAAGACATGTATTTGGTAAATAATTGGATCTCAGATTCACATATCCAACCTGTTTAAGATATAATCCCCCACGGACAATCCAAACAGGAATCTACCTGTGATGTGCCACTGTCCACATCGGAAGCAGCAGGACAAGCAAAAAACGCAGAGGGACTAAAGGAAACCTGTGACATGACTGCAATGAACGGAGATTGATAACAGAGCAACACTATACTGACAGCTGTCAGCAGTCTAACGTATACAAAGACAGATTGGTGCCTCTCCTCCAGTGAACATGTTACTGGAATTCTTTAACTCTCTTTCAAAGCAAATACACACTCCACACTAGAAACCAATCACTGCACAGGTAGTTACCTCCCAATATATTAACTACCCCTCAAACACAGAGGCTAACAGAGTCAGTCGTTTCCTACCTTGTGAAATCTGGCAGCTTAGAAAAGTAAACAGCGTTAAATTCTAAAACATAACATTTCTTTATAAAAAACACAGATTTGAAAGTTTCCCTTTCTGCTTGTCGGCTGTCTTATCATTTAAACCTGCTGCATAAACAGTCACGTTCCAGATGAGGGTCCCATGTCAAAAGTTCCGTTCAGACATTTCATGAGCTTGAAAATTTGTCAAGGAGAAAAGAAAAAAAAAAATCCAGTCAAGAATCCGATCAGCTCCTTCAAAAAGCACTTTCAGTGATAGCTCACTCCCAGGATTAACTCCTCTGCAGACAAGAGAGCGCTAAGATTATCTGAGAGATGCGGTCCGGCAACAGACGAGGTCTAAAAGAAACATTTTTTAGCTGCTCCTAGCTAAAGAGCAGATAACCTAGTCCTACAGATGCAGAAGTTACATCCTCCTATTGTCCTGACTGATCACAATTCTGCTGCCTGCAATTCCTCTCTCCTCCCTTCCTCTCTCTCTCTACCCCCCCTTCAATGCATACACTTCCCCACTCCCCCTCTCTCTCCCTCTGTAACACTGCAGGTGGCTGCTCTTTATCAGGGCTAGCTACCATTTCAGCTACAACCCCCCCCCCTCCCACCCACCCCTAATTTGCTCTCAAGTTCCTGCAGCGTCTGTGCCTCAGTCCGTTGTTTTTCCACATTCTCTTTGTAAAGGTAAATCAGTGAAGATACAACAGACTGGAGGCACAGAGCCAATCAACTCGGCACGTCACCGCCGAGCACCGGACCAAATGAAGGAGTAGAGGGAGGAAAAAAAGTGATGCGGTTTATCACATCAAACAGAGAGCCTCCTCTTGACCGAGTCCCCCGATGGTCTGCTCCACTGAGCTGAAGCTGTGAGCGTGGTAGCTACAAGGTTAAGACTCACACACGCATGGAAGTGGAATCAGACTCATGGAAACTTCACACCAAGTGCCTGTGATGGGATGCTAACTACTTTACTGCAGCAGTGTCAGCTTTCTACAAAGTCTGCTTCCTCCAAAGCACAATGAGCTCACCCCCTGACATACGTACAGAAGTGGTTAATATTTAAACAGCTCAATCCAGCGCAGGGCACAGCAAACCACAGGGCTAGAATAAGACGATGGAGTTTGGCGAAGGAAAAGAGGATGTGCTGCTTTGTTTAAATATATTAAAAAGATTGCTCAGGCACAGCGGTGACTGACAGTGGATGTTGAAGAATGTCAACAGGGAGAGCTGAAGGGAAAGATTTGATTGCTCGGGTTGCTGCTACAATCCTTGGACGCCATCCATCAAACCTTAATGACAGGCTTTGAAAAGCAGAATAACAGCAGAGCAGGTTACAGTCCTTACACTGCTTGTAATACAGATTCTCTCTCAGGCACTTTGGTTTTAAAAATAAAGATCCTGGTACGTTATGATGCAGATTTAATACTTGGCTCATGTCAGACACCACAGCTTGAATTACTGCCTCAGAAAAACAGAGACACACAAAACAAACCAAGGGGTCAAATCTCAGTGGAGGATGACACACGCCTTTTAAAAGAAACGTTTTAGACTCTTTTCTTTGTCATTTGTTCTATAAAAAACAAACCAGTAAATTTCTAAAATAGTATTTTTGTACCCAAACCTCCATTTGTAACTAAAATGGCCTGTATTTGTATAGCGTCCTAAGGACCCCAAAGCGCTTTACACATCCAGTCATCCACCCATTCACGCACACATTCACACACTGGTGATGGCAAGCTACATTGTAGCCACAGCCACCCTGGGGCGCACTGAGAGAGGCGAGGCTGCCGGACACTGGCGCCACCGGACCCTCTGACCACCACCAGTAGGCAACGGGTGAAGTGTCTTGCCCAAGGACACAATGACCGAGACTGTCCAAGCCAGGGCTCGAACCAGCAACCTTCCAATTACAAGGCGACCTCCCAGCTCTTAAGCCACGATCGCCTGCTAATCTGTATTTAGAGCTCTCCTCTCTACTATCACTGCCATGCACTTGTTTAATATATTTTTAAGGTTCAGGGTGAGGATCTAATAAATATAACTATAGTAAATCTAATTCCAAGCATTCCAAGCCCACTATTTGGCAATAAAGGCAGCCGTTGCATTAACAGCCACACCCACAAAAAGATAAATAATGAATTAATACTAGAGGTGGGAATCACCATACATCCCACGATACGATATTATTGCAATTTTTAAAAATATTTTGCGATATTCAGATTCTGTACATAAAGGTAAACTTTATCAATATTTGTTTTATCTAATATCAAAGTCTCGCACTCAGTCTTTCTCTCATCAGTCAGTTGTATTGTTGACAAACTGAATGGTTTGTATTACAGTCTAGTCCAACTTAACTGAATGCAACCATCTGGTACAATTATAGCTATTCTGAACTATGCAATTTATGAAAACTATGCAGCCCCTTCAGCAACTGAAGAATTTGAAAGTAAATTAAAACAAAATATAAGTTATAAACTTAATTAAAATAAAACATGTTTATTGCTGCCAAAAAAAAAAGTTAAACACATTTGGACAGTGTCAGGATTCTTGCTCAGAAAAAGGAGCTGATCAACATGCTCTGAAGTCAGAGCATGTTCCAGTCCACAAAAACTTTTTTTGTAACAAAATATCGATTTCTGCTGTCCCTGTATCGATACATTATTAGCAAACAAAATATCACGATACTACACAGTATCGATTTTTCCCCCCACCCCTAATTAATACAAGGTGCTTTTGCTCACATTTATTAAACAGATGAGTAGCTAATGGAAAACTACCCATTTCTTCCTGTTTTGCTTCAGGTTTCCTTGATAATTTATTTGTGAATTTGACACTTAAGTCATTTTAACTTGCTTGAAAAAGCAACAATATTAGTATTCATACTCTACCTGGTGTAGCGTATTGCTGATCTCTGGAAAAATCAATGCCTGCACCGATCATAGTCATCATCTTCTCGATCTGAAGACAGGAACAGAGGGGGGAGAAAACAAAATGTAAGGGCTTGGAAGAGTGATCAGAGTTTGGCCACCACCTTTCACCAGCAAAAATACAGAGAAAAGCCCCTAAAGCAATAATACACTGTCCCTGTAAGAGCAAATGATGAGTATGTCAGCAAGAAGAAAATTAGGTTGCAGTGATTTTGCAAAGACATGTTAAAGGACAGCTTGAGGACTGAGACGGTTGAGTGCCTTTATATCCTATTTATGGTCACATTAAAACAATCATTGCTATTGTCCCACATTAAATGAGTAACCAGGGCTTGACTGCAGGTAGGGGACAACAGGCACAAAAATGCTGCTTTATACTGGCATGCCCGTCTTGCCGTCCGACTCTAATAAGGTCAAAAACAAAAGGGTAATTGTAATAAACAAGCTAAAAGAGAACGTGCACAAGTCCGGAAAAATAATACAGAACAAAGTCTGGTAGTTTAAGCTTCCCATGTACTTATAAAGCTCTCAGTGAAGAGAGTTTTGGAGCAGGTTTAACTGTGTCTTGATGCTTAAACCAATGCTTGTAACAAATGTTTCAAGACGACTGAAGCTTCTTAGACAAAACACAAAAAGACAAAAAGGGTTCGAAACCCAACAAGACTGAGAGTGAGAAGCTACAGCTGAAACGACGCCCAGAAACGTGACGTTTCTTGCAGTAATTTCATGCATCATGACATAATGCATGTGAACATCACCAGCAGTTTGTTTCCAATCATAGCAAGTCATGCACATACACACATCACATGCCGCTCATGGACTTGTAAAAACACAATACTGTCATTTCATAGAAATGTATTCATAAGCGAAGCAGCAGTGGGACGTGAAACTGCAATATTACATCTGTCACAGCACAAAATCATGGTTCCCTTTAAAGTGGCCCAGAGCTGAATATGCATGGACACTGGGAGTGAATTCAATGCAAACGGAGAGACTGACTGTGCTGCTGTCACACCTATCAGGTACTCTGACTACTTTGAGTATGAGGCCATGTTGTATAAACTAGAGTGAACAGATAAAACTATAGCTGGAGAAGTTTTATCCGAATTTGAATGTCCTTGCTCCTTAAAAAGCCCCCAGACATCTTTGATGACCTCATTAGCATAATTATATGTGAGATAATAAAGCGACACTGGAAAACCAAAGTAGCCCTTTTTTTCATCATCGATCAGCAGGTGGATGTTTAGTAGTGAAATAGTGCATAATTAGAAGATTAATGTTAGAAGGGCAGAGAAAGATATTAACGTTGAACAATGATGCATCTATTTTAGTATGCTGCTGTCAGACTGGAAACAGTCACAAACTGAAGCTTCTGGACTTAGAAAAAGAAATGAATAATCTGAGTTAATGTTATTCCAAAAGGGTTTCTAAAGCCTCAAAGGATCCCATCTACCTCTACAAAGAATGCCCCAGTAGAGGACAGAGCCAAAACCCAAAAGGACCAGAAGATTGACATCTTACGCTGTCGGAGGAATTAGATCTTCTTTGTTTTGGGGAGTCACAAGTCGCCGGTGTCTGCTGAGAGAGAATTCATCGTTTTGTTTCGCCTTCTTCCCATTCAAAGTGTGTATCCACACTGTGCCAACTATCCTCTGGCAGTGTTATTATAATCATCCTGTTTCACACAAAAAACACTCTTGACAGGAGATTTTAAAAATTCTAAATTGAAAGAAACACCGTTCCAGATGGAAAACCGTACACGTTTAGTGCATAACAAATGCATCTGTTATGACTGGATCTATGAATAATCAGTGTAGTCATAGGAAGTGAAGAAATATAAACACAAAAGCTCAGGATCACACACTCAGCCTCAGTGTAAAGTACAATTCCTTCCTCATGTCCACATTCTCAACATTCATGTTCACCATCAGTCCTCAATACGGCAGAGGGAAAATGCCAAAGTCTTGGCGAGAAGAGGTGTGAGACAAAGGACGGTTAGAGAATGGCATTATTTTTGATATCCATCTGCCCAGTGTGAAGTCACCATACTCTTGATTAGAGGCCTGCATATTGGGCAGATGGTAGATTAGTCACACGAGCTCAACAAATAACTGCCGTCCACATGTTCATTCTATGTCGTTAAACAGGAAAGCTGACGGTGGAGTGGGAACACAACTTCTAGCTGAGCAAAGAGCAAACATGAGTCATCAAAAGTAGTTGCCTCCTCTTCACACGAGAGTCTCTGGATGCATGTCACACATACTGAAAGCATGTGAGACCTTGTGTGCTCAGACTTTTCTACAGTGATGGTTCAGTTAGTATGAAGCATTTTAGGAAAGAAGAATGATGCTGGTTGGGAGAGATGCCCCCCCCCAAAAAAAAAAAAAATAAGAGCAGCCCTGTTTAGTAAAAATCTTTGAAACAACATGAACAGCATGTAGTTGCTGTTGCTTCTTGGATTCCTTAGATTTTCTTCTAGTGGTGAAATAAAAGAGAAAAACACAAACCAACTACATCTTCATTAGAGTTTCTGTTCACCTAGGGATGGCTGCTTATTTTCCTTAAGTTATGATATCAAACTGATCTTGACAGGTTTATGTTGCTCTCATAATAAACTAAATTATTAGGCCTCGGCAGGACAAAAGCAATTAGAAAGCCCCTGATGAACGCTGGCCTCGACTGGGGGTCTAGTCTGTAAAATCACACACATGCATAAGCAGTAGCAGCACCTGAGTTAATGAAGACAAGGCAGTGCTCTTTGCCTCATTAAAGTGGCCAAGGTCTGTACTCGAGGGAGGATAATGCTCCCATCAATCGCATCTTTGACACAGTTCAGCTGCCCAAGTTTTTTACTCCACCATTCAGGAGATAAGACAGGCCATTGTACTTTTAAACACTGAAGGAGAATTAAAAATATACTCACTACTGTGGAAAAACAAAATAAACTGGATGCATTTAAAATGTCACTTAAGTTAAAGCACAGACCTTTTTTTTTCCTATTTAAAGAAATGTACACACATGAACGTACACACAAATCACAACAAAAAAAAGCACATCGACGTTCAGTCCTGCTGTATTGGCCTCACTTATCCAGCATAATGGAAAAGGGAATGTTAGCTGGTCCAATGAGAGTTCAAGGCAGCTATCCAGAAAGGTAGGTGTGTTGGAGCTGGGTAAATATATCCTTATCAGAGGATGCCAGCCAGTGATTTCCTCAAAGTAAATCACATTCACAGCAAGAAGAGGCTTCTGAATTTCATGGTCAGGAACTAGGATGCTCAGTGTCATGAGAATTAATAGAGGAGAGGAGAGAGATGGGTGTGTTTTTGTGCTGCAGGATTGAATCAATGCAGAGAACTGAAATGGAGAGGCATCCATTGTTAGAGAGCCTCACTGTGAGCATAGGGGTACAATGAAAGGGGTCAGAAGTCACCCAGGAGGTGGAGGTCAACAGCTGAAGAGCCAGCAGTGTTGCGAAATGGTCAGGGTGAGATTAAAGACGCATGAACCCATTTATCATGCTCCTCACAGTAGGCCTGCTGCCCTGAGGTGACTTAGCAGAATAACGGGTCCGCTGTCCTACCGGGATGTGAAAACACAAACTGTCTTTTCATTAACAGCCTTGAACAATGCCCAACTAAAGCCGAGAGAAAGGGTGGCGGCAGAGCTAAAGGACGCCTGGCAGTGTGTAGAGGGTGAAACAAAAGGCTGCAGCGGAGACCGTGTGCCCAGAGCACCAGCCTCAAATTGGCAAGCTGGCACCAAAACAAGGGTTGGACGAAAACTACGGACTAGTGAAAAGCATCAAGGGGAACACAAACACAACCCTGTTTGTAGCAGGTGCCAAGACCTCAATGCCACAGTGGGACAAAACACTGTCAGCAGTCCCATCAACATCCTCCTGAAATAGCCCAATGTCATGCTTATGTTTTTATGAACAACGTCCCCTCTGGGAAACCTTGACCACTCATTCCGCATTACACATAAATATTCCCAGTTAAACTTAAAACAGGAAGGGCATTCCTTTGCAAATAATTACTAGAGTTATACCAAGCAGTGGCTGCACGCGTCAGCCCCCCGTGGCTCTCCTGTGTTCTCCCCCTGGTGGGGATCAGAGAATAGATTTACCTCGCTGGCTGCACTGGAGCTCTGACACACACCCACAGTTTGGTTTGATCTCAGCAAGTCAAACACATGAAACTGCTTAGCAAACAATGAGGACACAGAAAACCAACGCATAGCCAAACCCTTAGTGATCCCATGAACATGGATTAAAAAGAAAAAGAGCAAAGAAATGATGCATGGCTTAAAAACATCAGAGAGGACAAGGTTTTTGAAGAAAGGGCAGGATAATCTGGGTGTGAGCCTCACTTTGAAGCTGGTTGCTTTATTGATAAAGAAATAAAAGGGAGACAATCAGTGAATACCAATCAGAAAGGCTTTAAAAGAAATATAATATCCACAGAAATGCTAAAAAGCATTCATTCTTTTCTCATTCTGTTCAGTCATAGCAGGTAGACAAGATTAATGAGCCTCTAGCAGAGCTGCTGCCTGTAAGGGAATCAATACTCACAAAAGCTGGTTTCATAGTGGCTATTGGATCTGTGAGGTGCGAATCGAAAACGAAGTTAAAAAGTGAAGTGTGGAAGTGGATAGCGGCCCTCTCCTGTCTCTGTCTAAAGCTCGCCGTCTCCTTATCTCTCCTTCCATCTGTGGAGCTCAGAGTGCTGGCTCACACAATGTGCCCCCCTGGATTGTCATCTTCAGTCTGATTGCAAGGACCAACACCAACCCACATTAGCATGCGCTTTACACACATGCACACACACTGAGAGCGCCTTAAAAGGAGAGATGCATAGGCCAAGACCTCATGCAAGTCAAATCTCCTTGTCTTGAAACCAGAGGCAGTGCATCCAAGGGTTTGTCTTGTTGAGAAAGAGGGGGGATGACTAGGAACGATACTGAAAGGAAGGGGAAGAGGGTGTGAGAACCAGAATATTTAGCAAACCAGATTAAAAAGGAAGAAAAAAAGATGTTTTTAGAAGAGGTGTGTCCATGCACTTGGGGGTGGGTTTGGTAATGTCCAGGGACCCCAAATGCTGTCACGCAGCTCTGTAGAGTGCTCCAGAGCAGCCAGTCGTGACTGGCAAGATGGCTGCCACAGCACATCAGAGAAAGCAAGAGTAAGCAAACACTGCAGATGGAGAGACAAGGGCTGAAGAGAATGCAGCGAGAGAGAGAAAGTGAAAAGAAAAGGGAGTTTTCAATTTTCAGGGGACACTCCCAACATCAGTAAGAAAGTGTAGGCAAGGCTACGCCCAATGAAACTTTTACTGCATTTCCCACACACTCCTCTCATTTGCTATGCACTTTAAATCGCTGGTGTGAATATTTCTATTTCAAGCAGACGCAGGCTTATTCCCTGAAAGGAAAAAGAGAGCGAGAGAAAAAAATGAGCTCTTGCGCTTTGGTTTGAACAGAGAACTCACCGCCATCTAAATCACTATTCATGCGAAAAGAAAAAAGCGTTCCGGGTTCATTAACTTTAAGTAAGGCTCAAAAATTGGAATTTTTCAAAGGCTTTTAGAAGCTTACCAGCCAACCAAGGCCTCTAATAAACATCTAGTCACGATCAACCGCATTGAAAATTCCTATGCGATTCAGCATGCTTTCAAAAAGTACTAAAACATGGCGTTATTGTTATGGAAAACTGTGCAAGCAGGGTAGTGGTTAACTCTACAAAGCATCATTTGTTTTAATTTTTTTGGTTTTTGGGGCTTGTATTTAAAATTTTAACTTTCTACATCACAGGACATGTGCTGACAAGGAACCTGTGCATGTGTGAGCTCCATCAGAGGCTGATATTAGCAATATTAGGGAGTACGAACACATTTTATTCCGTAGCACCACTGATAGCAAAAGAGAAAGAAAAAAAAAATCTATATTTTTAAAGGTCAACTGTCTAGGTAGTAGAGCCCAAAAACAATTTTATTACGTGTCTGGCTGTATGACTGGAGAGTAAATAAAATTTATTCCCAAGAGAAGAATGAAATTAACAGACTTTAACTCTCTGCCAGCAGCCAACTTAATGATTTTTTAAAAAGCTTCCAGACATTCAGATGAACTCAAAGCTGCCCAGTTCCCTTGGTAAAATACACTTGCAAGGCGCATACAGGAAATGGGGGCACTGCTTCAAGTTCATCTCCTTTTAGCAGACCAGAGCTATTTTTTTCAGTTTGGAACCAATATCACCATCTATTCTCCTGCCAAAGAAATGCAGTTGGTTTTGGCTCCTCCTCTTAGGCCACGTTTAGTCTGTTTACTTCATCTTTCTCTAAGCACCGGGGAGAATACAACAGGACTCGGGAGCTCCAGGATTATTGTGAGCTGCTGAGGATATCTAGGAAGAGCAGAAAGCTCCAATAGCCAAGTAATGTCACAGCTGGCTTAATCCTGTCACGGGCCACATCCCTCAGGTGCAGTCTGAGGAGGTGAGGTGTTCATTAAACTAGATAATTAGAATGAACAGTGCCCTGCCAGTGACCAGACTTTAAAGGGGAAATAAAAGATCCAAGCAGATACTTGATTGAGCTCATTACCCACTACTCCACATTCTGTAAAAGGAAGACAATGTGCAAAACCTCTGGATGTCTGACTTTTAAATAGTCATCATTACACTTTTGGCTATGGTACATTTCCATTAGTATTTGTCATAGTTTGTGACTGAATTACAAAAATACCACTAGATCCAAATGGTAATGCTACGTTACGACAGATATAAATTGGTGGTGCATATATGTCGGCCAATCAGCAACTGGGCAGCCAGGTGTATGATACAATCAGAGACAATAATGCACAGTTTGCCCACCAGAGGGCATAGACATGTTGATTTTAAAACTAAAACAACCCATTTAGTACATTTGATAAGGGACCCTTTTGGTGAATGTTTATGGAATTATTTTATGTAAAAACAAACAAACAAACAAACAAACCAGTCCCTATAGGCCCCTATATATTGCTAACCAGTCTTTTTTAAATAAATCATAATCCTTTCAAATTGGACTTTAGTGGTTAGTTACCATTTAACTGGTTTAAACTATTAAAAGTTTGAAACCACATCCGCTACATAATATCTTGTAATTGGGTCACACCAGTCCCAGCATCACTGAGGTTTTGGAACCACACCAATTTTAGAAAACACCCACATTTAGTGAGATTGAGAAGCTGAGGCCGGCACAAAAATCAAACTGCAGTCAGCTGACCATAATGCTCACAGAAATCACCTGATGGCTCAGCTGAAGGCCTTGCATCTGATTAAGCTACATAAATAGCAGCCCTCTAATCTAGTCTATTAGTCGCTATACATTTGCAAGCCACTTTGCAAGCCACACCCACCCCAGCATCTTTTCTTCATGCCATGTCTGGCTGCGGCTGGTAAACATCTTGCTTGAATTTATGAAAGATTTTAACTGCCACATATATATACACTACCCAGACGAAACTCAAATATGAATTGTGTTTAATACACAAACCTGAATACAGAGTATACCTGTCTGCAATACTGAGTTAAAGTCACATAGTAATACACTAACAATACTTTATCAAATCAGTGCATTACCATAGTGTGGTGGTTAACACATTTGCCTAACACATGAAGGATCACCAGTTTAAGAGTAGCAGGAGGCACAAATCCTTGAGGATTGCGTCAATAATTTAAAGTCTGTGGATCCATCCACTGTGGTGACCCCTTGTGAATAAGAGAGCAGGTAAGTGTTCACTTAGTGTTCAGGATATTACAGAACAGTTCCTACTGGCTAGAGCTGAGAAAACATGGTCTAGTACACTTGAATCGAGGCGAGGCATTCACTCGGCTGCATACAGACGAATACCAAAGGCCAGTCATTTTCCACGAGTGTTTCCTTGGCAGCCTTTGACAAAACTCTAAACTAAAGTAATGCCTGCAAATGCTGAAATAGCTCAAGAACAAACTCTCTTTGGAGTGCTCCCATACATAAAAGCTCAACAGCAAGGTTATCCCAGAATGAGTCATATTACCATAGTGGAAGGCAGCTATGATCTTTCTCATGATAGAAAAGCCTGTTGAACTTGGATAAAGCACATACATATACAAGGCCTCGGGCCTCTCTCCTTCCCAAAGCAGCTAAAGATGAAAGTGTTGACAGCAGTATTTCCATATAGAGCCAATATCGTGTCTGTTCCTTCCATAAATGCACATCAAAGATGCTTTGAACTACAGTATCCCCTCTGTGGGCTGGTGCCATATTTTTTTTAATCATGATCTAATAGTGAGCAATAAACTGCAGCAACATCAACACAACATCTGGCACTTTAAGGTAGCACAACACTGCCAAATAAGAAAGTATGACTTTGTCAGACAACAGTCACATACCAGCATCTAATGACGAGGACGTAAATTGCACTGGTTGCAACAATGACGCATAATCCAGATTGCTTGCGTGCAGTCTCACACATGAACAGAAAAAAAAGAGATTCTTAAAAACTTCAGAATCGCAGCACACCACAGTGTAATTACTGTATCGGTGGCATAAGTTGGCAGCGTCTAAAAACTGACCACCTGCATGCAAACCATGGCCCGCAGTAGCCAAGACATCGACCTCAAATCTGCAATTAGCTCACTGTGGTTGTTCTGACAGGGTCATGTAAAGGAACACTAGGCAGCAACATGAGCTCCTCACTGTGGGAAGAGAAAGCATTAGTGCTATCTGAGCCTGCGATTTGCTCAGGATGGACAGGCATCACAAATAAAACGTACAAGTCACTTCTGGACTGTGTGTAGCAGTGCAGTTATCAGTAACAAATGGAGCAGAACACAAACAGAACAAGGGAAAATTACTGAGGCTAGTGGACAGCTTATGCAAAACTTAACTGAGAAGCTTACAGAGGATTTCTTTAATTCTGCCAACAATAAGATGATTGTTTTAGGATAATGGTAAAAGAGCCAATGAGGAAACCATGCCAGCTGTATCTTGTGTGGCTGTTTAATGACTGCAATACTAAAAACCAAGGTTTATAAAACTTATACCTTCTTGGTAACTTGTGTTTCTTAAAAGAGTAAAATCTAACAAACTCTGAAAAGGAAGGGTTCTATACTGTATTTGTTTAGCTGTGTGTTTTTTCTGTGTTCTGATGGGTTGTCAGTCTCTACAGAGATTCAGGTCGGAGTTTCACGTCTTTACAACAGGAGGAGGCAAGAGCCGAAGAGACGGATCTACGGCTTCCACGTCTTCTGTGAATCTCAATTTCCAAATCTCTGTCTCTTGTCTTATTTTTTCAGTCTCTCAGTTGTTTTATCCCCATCTTCTTGTCTTCTCTAATCTCTTCCCGCTGTGTCTCTACTCAGCTCTTTATCTACATCCCAGACAAAACATTAAAGCGCTGCATGCACAGGGAATATATTTAGATGTGAATATGCTCTGTGATACTAACACATAGCGGGATTGAGACAAATTTTTAAAAAAAAAAAGAAAAAAAGTTTTAAACACAGAATTCTGAAAATATTTTTATACACTGCAGTTTTTTAACAAAAGAAATGTACTAATGCAAATATGTGCAAAGATATATTCCACCATTTACTGTTTTGCCAAAAAGTTTATGTTCCAGACAAGTTTTGACCTAAATTGCATGATGAGAAGTCAGGCGGGCCTTGTTAAACAAAACAAGTCAACTTTTGTACTTGCTTAAAAACCGTGTCCAATAATGTCAATGTCAATACATTTTAGAACTATATTAACCTTGTGCACATAATATTAATCGTTTCCATCCAATGGGATTCATGACAAATGTTTTAAAAACAAAGATCTCCAGATTAGGTTTGTTTTTACACGTTACAATTGGGATGAGTGAAATTCTTCTAATAATGAATGAGTCTGTTACCTAGCACATCCACGTGTCTGTGCCTTTTACCTGTGCAGGTTATGGCAATAACATCGCAACAGCCTAAACACTAACACCGAGGCTTCAAAATGCAGAGTCCAGAAACCGGTGACTGATGTCACGGTGGCTACATCCATCTTTAATATACAGTCTGTGGTTTCACCTGCTGTCACTCTGCTACCTTGCAGTTACATTAGTGTGAAAAAGGTCACCTTTATTCATATTAAACATCTGTGAAACATGTAATTATTATTTACTGGCCTGCATTATACAATATTTGGTTGTACATGCATAAACACTAAACAGTACAGACACTAAAGCCTGTTTTTTTCCCTGTGTGTGTGTGTCTTAAATATTTCAAGCGGAAACACTTACCTCATCCCATTCTGAGGTGAAAGAGGGAGATTTCTCAAGTCTCTTCTTAGCCGTGCTACAGTTAGAAACAGACTCGCTACGGTTTCCCAATCCTCCTTCCTCTTCATTAGGAGGCGACACGAGCAAGTCTGAGTCAGACTTGGACAGGCTGCGTGCCAGCTTCAGGTCCCCAGGAGGGCGCATCTTGACAGCAGATACAGCACCAGCCACCGAGTCCCTGGGCTCCTTGTTCACAGTAGCATAAATTGCTTTTGGATCACAGTCTGTCAGGATGGCGGCCATGCTAGGACGGCTAGGTGGCGGTGCAGCTGCCGTTACTCCCTCTTTAGCTTTGGCCCTCTTTTTTGTTTCTGGCTGGTCTTGGTTGGGTGGCAGAACACCTGGAAGCCGGAAGGACTCCTCACGGCTCTCAAAGACAGGAGAAGATCCGTGTAGGAGGCCTGTGAACTGCTCTGGTACACCTGCTTCCTGGTCCTGGCTGAGCTGTGAGTTATCTAGACAAAGAGAAAGGGAATAGACAAAGTCAGTGAAGAAGGAAAGCAGTCTGTGAGGGCTGGAAAGTAGACTTCCAACTGAGGGGCTGATCCTTACAGTGTGGCTAATAAGAAACCACCCACACAAGCCCTGAAACAGATCTGTAATTGTTTCCTACCAGGAGTGACGAAGAGAAAAAGGGGGAGAGAGAAGAGATGGAGCAAAGAGAAGGCGTATGTTGGCTGGAGAAATGACTTCTGAATTCCAAACTCAGCTTGTAGCCGTCTGACAGCTATCTGCTGGTGCCTGAATGCCTGTATTTTGCAACAGGGAGTTGAAGCAAGTCATCTCTGTGAGCAGCCTCATCACAGAGGCCTACTTGTCTGTTAGGCCTGTTTTCCTAAAATGACATAACACTGAGAATGTCCCAGAGTTTCTGACTAAACTAAACTTTCAAACAAACCTACACATAAATTCCAAGAGTGTATGCCAGAGAAAAATGCAATACAACACAACAAATATCACAAAGAGGAGTGAAACTTACTGTTTGCCGTCTTCTCCAACAAAAACGACTCCTTAATGAGACTCAATGGCAAGTGCAACAAAGAACAATGAGATTTTTTCCTCCTCCCCTCTCCCAAGGACTTACTGCCACCTAAGCCTATTTTCCACAATCAAATCAGCCACAGCTTGATAGTACCTGTTGTAATCGATATGTTGGTTTTAGGGAAAAAGAAAAAAAAACTAACTCGTGCCAAGCCTGTCTTCTTCAACTGCAGTGACGCATTTTGTTGTATAAAGTGTGCGCCCTCTGTGTTTTCTAGCTTCTAATTCTAGCGCCTAACGGAGGGCGAGGAATGGAAATTTGAATCACCCCGTCCTCCAGCAGCCAGACTTCTGATAATTAGTCCTGTGACACATGGTGCGGGAGTGTGTGGGCTTGTGTGGTCTCTGCCAGGGTGACAAGGGTCAGGAGTGTTTGGTGACAGGGAATCTGGGGCAGAGACACCACAAGAAAAGTAGTGACCTGTTGCAGCACTTTGTTTGTCCTTCACAAAACAGCTTCCTGCCAAAAATGTGCCCAGTGCAGTCATTTTATCAGTATAGAAAAAGAATTATCTACACCAAACTACCTCAGTACTATTTCAGGGATCATTTCCAGGGAGGGAGTGTGCCAAACAACACCCTAAACTCCCTTTTCACAAGCTTAGGAAAAGTGTGTGTGCATTGGGGGGTGTTTTGTGTGTGGGTGAGTGAGTGTACTGCACACATATGTCAAGATCACAGCCAAACACCCACCCTCTCCTTGGCAGCTAGGGAGCGTGAACGCCCTATGATCACATCCATGTGCTTCCAACAAACTCACGTGGTGTTAACCCTTGCAAAGACCACCGGAGCTCCTTTCTATACAGTTCTAGGATGGAAAACCTGCACACATGCAATCTGATGTTTTTGCAACTCTTTTATATTGGGTGAAGTCACCACAGACGTGGGGTGTTTATTTCATTTGGCAGCGACAGCTCCATATCGCCCTGATGATGTCATGTTTGGATTGCAGATGCTGTGGAATCAGTGCTGGTTGTTACTTCACTAGCTACACAATCCAAAGTCAATCCATATGTCCCCGGAAAACCTGCACTGTTTCTGTTTGAGTTTCAAAGACGTTTTAAACTCTTGGTAGTGCACTGCAGCACAACTACAAGGTACTAAGGCTATCTTACTGACATTTGTATTAAAGTACATCATTTGATCATATTTAACTCACTGCAGCGCATTGAGCCTCCCCCATAAAAGATATTTTTATACACTGCAAAGTGCCCACCCCTGGACAAACTATACAACATCAACACCTATTACATGGTTCAAGGCTGTTTCTTACATCCCTTCTTCAGTTATTATTATTTATCAGTCAATATGATCGGCCCCACTGATCAGTTGGGCTCCACATAGCATCATATATAATGATGCAGAAGAAGTGTGACAAACACACGTGCTTTCTGTCTTTAACTTCCTTACATCTATCCTTTGATGTGCTACAGTTCATAAAAGCAGCACAAACAAGTTTAGCTAAGTATCAAAACTACAGAAAACACACTGCACTCTGTTTGTGAACTAATGGAACAGCATGTATACTTTGAGGTTTATTTCCTCACCAACGTTGCTCATAACAGCGTAATATTTAAGTTAAATGGGTGTTTTTAAAATTTATTATTATTATTATTATTATTATTATTCTTTTATTATTATCTGTGGAGAAACTTCTGATCTTACAGGTACTGCTTTGGAAACGCTATAATACATCAGCAGCAGCAGGTCTATTGCGAAAATGTGGATTGCTGCTGAGAGCAGGAGGAATGTGTTTGAAGACAGACAATAAACACCATATATCGCTGACTCGGCATCTGTCCTCCACCTGCCACAGAGATTGCTGAGGTTTGGTCACTGACCGTCCATAGACCACATAAGTTACAAGAAAGATCACATCAACGTGAACAAAGCTAAATATTTAGGCTCCGCCGACTGCCTGGGTTTATGTAATACATAAAATAGGAACCAGGTTTAAGTTGCTGATCTGCAAAACCTCAAAAAGTAAAGAGGAAACAGGTCAGAGACAGGGTTATTTAAGTAGAAACCAAATTTGTGGTTTTGACAAATGAAATGAAGAGAATAACTTTAGAGTTCCCAAATATAAAAATGAACCAAAAAAAATGAAATGAACAACATTTCGCCGTGTGTTTTAAACTAGAGTTGCTCATCCTTGAGCTTTGTTAAAAAAAGAATTACTGCTCTTGTAGAAAATGAATAACATTTTAATGTTTAAACTCATTACGGTTAACCATCTGAGGGGCCAGCTGTTCACAGTGGTTTTTTACATCAACTCAAAGAGGAACAGTGACACGACAGAAACACTGAATATGCGAATAAAGACGCTAAAAATGTATTTCCAATTCATATAAGCAATTATAACAAATAAGATCACACTCTTATTTTCTGTTTTCCAATTTGTCTTTATTTTAAGTCAAAGAAGTCCCAAAAGACAGACTAATGTTACTGCAGCTGGCCAATAATTGTTCACGTGGTGAAATTACATAAAAACAACTCAACTTTTTGCAGGTTATTTCCAAACATGTGCAAAACTCAATTTATTCAATGAAGACATCTGTATATGTATCAGCAAAAACCCAGCAGCTATACTCCTCATCTCTGCTCCGTGCCTGACTGGATGAAGTGGCATATCCAGCTTTAGGCGGGGATGTGGATCTAAGATAGGAATGTCACGATCTGATCAAGAATTCAGTTTCACATTGGCAATGAAACGAGTCTAGCCCACTCGCCAACGAATGTCAGTCAACCTGCCCCTGACGAGCCAAATCCCCTCTGCTGCCCGAGAATACCAATCGTGCACTTCCCCGGCTGCGCTAATCCAAGCCAGCCTATCTCAAATGCATCAAACTGAGATGCATTTCTCCTATTTCATTGACATGCTTGGCTTGTAATTTTCCAAGTCTGATGTGTCAGGTCCATCTTTCCTTACCCTCACGCAGCTTTACCAGCAGCAGTTGTTGTACCTTATTAGGTATCTAAAACCTGAGGACAGTGACCGTACTCACCTCCCGGCGCCCCTGGGCCCACTCTTCCTGGAGGGTGCAAGGTGTCTTTCGTCTTACTTGGGGCTCTAAGGTCGTTTGGGGCAGAAGGTTTATGCTAAAGTAGGACAGCAAGAAAGAACAGATGATAAAAACATTTTCTGTGATTCTAAACAATTATAGTAGCTCGTCTGAAACCCAGTTAGCAAATAACTAAAAGCCAGACTAATTATCCTGCTGGTCTGTTGTTAAGTGAAGACATACCCTCCCTGATCAACTGCATTATAATCGTGGTAGCATGTTTCCTTACAGTAGTTATGGTGTAGCTGAGCTCAGGAGACTGCAGATGAAACCACAGACGACTATAAGATTATTATCATCAGGCAGGTCAGAAGCACAGCCAACTTAATAGGAGCTTGCAAATTAAGACACAAGTATATACTGTGTGCAGCAGAGGGGCTGTAGAGGTGGTTGACAGCAATAATAAAATGCTGCTAACTGGATGATAGATATCAAAGGGCAATAAAAAAAGACAATGGCAATAAATAAAGTAGGTAGATTTACAACATTAAGATGCACTATTATCAGGGGCCGTTTAAGATGACTTCTGCCTTCTGCTAACATATGACTCAGTTTCTGACTCTGAAGAGACCACCATCTTAATTTTAAGACCCGCTATCATCACTTGGGTTGGGTCAAAAATTATCCACTCATTCACTATTCAAACCAGTATATAGGAAGCTTGTTGTCAAACCAAAAAAAACCCTCCAGATACTACCTAATATACAAACTAGACAGATTATCATCAGCTGTAATCATGCATTTTTATACAGTATAATTTCTCAAACATTCTGTCAGGACCACTTTAGTCAAAGTAGGATTGTTATTTCCTCTGCAGTTACATATATCTGGCAAGCTTCGTGCCTTTCCACATGTATACATGTTAAGCCCTCGTACAGATCAGACAGGCATCAATGGATGGACCAGACTGGTCATATTTTACTACTACATTCATGTAGATTTTAATTCCATGTATGCTTTGTCCACCTCACATCTACCACCAACTGAAAACCACCAGTTAACTCTGTGCATGTGGGACTCGTACTGTCATACAGGGCTGCTGGCTCAGCTTGAATCTTTGGCCTACCAGAAGTAACGTCAGGGCTGATATGATGCTTTGCAGCAGTTCTGTCAGTTTTACTTCCACAAGCGCATGATGGTCTACAATGCTTGGGCTAGTGACCGAATTACTTTTCACAACTCATAGTAGGATACTTCCACATACAGTGCAGCAACTAGGGTACAATACTATAATTTTAGTATTCAAATAACAACCTATTTTTGAAGCAGTTATAGTACATGAACAAAAGACTTTACCTGAGGTAGGACACTGTTGGAAGACTGTATAGTGGTATTGTCATCTAAGGAGACAAGAAAACAAACGTTGGTTAACTAAGAGTTACAGAAAATCCATTGTTGGTTCTGACTTTCAGGAGAGACATTACGCTGAGAATGTCAAAGTGATGGATAATAAAATCATGTATTATGCATGCCGCCATTATCGGTCTAAGCGTCAGACAGACTTCAGATTAATCTTCCTGCCTTTTAAACAGCACCGAGTACGGAGACATGATAGAGCAGTTTTAAAACAGATGAAAAACTAATCATTTAACATTTCTGTCCAATTCAACAACCCCCCCCCCCCAAAAAAAAACCACAGTAAGTTATTCTTTTTTTATAACACCATCATTTCCATCGGGAAGGCCCGATGACATCCGCAATTAGACTCCAACACTTCAGCCCAGTTTTCTTTGGGTGATAGTCAAGCTGACTAAGCTGAAAGGTCCCAAGGGTATGGTTTTAAAACATCGACATCAACAACTAGGGATCAAAATTGCCTCCTAATTTAATCCCATTTAATCCAATAACATGCAGTGCCATTCAGCAGCCACAACTGAGGAGGGTCTGCTGAGGCTCTGTTGCGATCAAACAGCAGCAAAAGAGCCTGAGAGACAGAGCTCTCCCGTATTCATGTCAGGAACGAAGGACCTCCTGATTTATATGCAGATATAACAAGGTAAAGTGACTGCATTTTATCAAGAAATATCTTCGTAAAGCACAAACAAAAAGAATTGCTGGAAAAATATGCCTTTTCGAAATGTTACTTGTTGTTTTTGTACTGAATGAACACAATTACCTTTATATGAGTGGGGCTCATGGCTAGGTGGTGGTGGGATTTTTGTCTCTGCAGTCAGCAACAACTCATATGTGTGATCCTCCTCCTCCGCTGGCTCCCTTTTCTCATCAGCACTGCTGCTAGTATACAGGGCCTGCAGAAAAGTCAAAGGATTAAAGGTGAAAAAGAAGTAGCAGGTTAGAAATTACGAGGCAGTTGTGTGAAAATATTTGTTTACAATAGGAAACCCTTCATGAAATATCCACAATATGCCCACTATGATCAGCAACAGTTTAGACCAGAACGGTTCTCGGACGCTGCCTTTTCCAATTCTACTTTCCTATTACATGTGCTCCACTCTGCACTCAGCTGAGTATTTCTTAAGAAGCCATTTGAACTGAGCAGCAGCGTTGAAGGAAATGAAAAGGGTGGTAGCTAAAATGAAACTGGCATCCTCAGTGACAGATTGTTATTTTCCCAGCAGCCCCTGTGTCACAGTGTTAGAAAACACGTCTAACTTTTCAGTGGCATTAATTTTTAAAAGTAGTCTGTCACAACCATTTGCAAACAGCTACAAGTGCGCGTGTGAGAATCTGTGGCGTTAAATGGCAACTGTTTCTGCTGGCTGTATGACCTCTGACCTATTCGCATAGGATTTGTATTACCAGGGGGACTTGATGTGATTTACAAGTTACGCCCCTCGTGTCTGTGTAATGTTACTATTAATATCCTGCCAGATAATTGTGAGCCTAATGAAAGACAGCAAAATGCTTCTTACCAATTCGTACAATGCAAGCTAACAATTTCATCTCATGAATGGTTATCCATGTTGTGCATTTATCCAAATTCTCCTTAAAAACTATCCAAATTTGCATACGTACATTTTTTTTCTTTAAAAAGCAGATTCAGTGGTTGATTTGCATGAGATTAAAATCATAGATGATGTCCACAGCTATCACTAGACCACTATCACCATGTGAATACAGCTTTACTTCCTTACCTCTGAGCTCACCTCCTCTTCATTACCAGGGCCAGGATGTGACGAGACAACCAGGCGATCTTTCTGTACGTCAGCAATACAAGATGTAATAAAAAAAGTAATCAATTCACTATCAGTATTAAAAGATGGCATGCAAACCTACACTGAAACACAAGAAAATAACACTGGTGGATTTTTGTAGCACTGTCATAAGAAGAGAGGATCACCATCTCCCTCTAGTGGGAGTTCAGCATTTCAGTGCCTCACTCTATGTCTTGGTATGTATAAGTTTTATAAGTTTATGTATTGTTTTTTTCAACTAAAAACATCTTTAAAAAAAAAAAAAAAAAGGATCAGAAACTGCTGACCTTTCCAGCTTCACTATCAGGCCTTCCCGAGTCTCTGTCAGAGGACTTCCCACTGGTGAGGCTGTCTAAAGAGTGGCAAGAAGTGGCCTCAAACAGAGCTTCATAAGGGCTCTCCTCCTCGGGCCTCAGGGCCAGCCCCGAGATTAGCTCACAGACTTTCTCCAGGTCACCTGCAAGTCAAAATGGATAAAGATTGAAGCAAAAACAAGTTCTCAAGTCAAAGTAATAGGTAAACTATCGTCATACTTTCCTGCACAGTGGTTTTTTCTTCTGCTTAAAGATTTGCTGCTGCGAAGGTAAAAATCACCCACTATCTCTCACAGGAGACTCCTGATAAATCTTACCCTTTTTCCGTGGGCTTGGGCTCTCCTGAGGTGGAGGCACTGGTGGAGGGGGAAGGTCAATATCAGGGGGTTTTCCAGTCATATGACCTGGAACAAACAAGAGATTGTATCGCAGCTGTTTCATGTGATATAAATAAGAGAATAATTCCCACTGGAGCTCTGTATGTGCTCATTTGGTCTTTACCAAGGATCAGGGCAGCTATCTGTTTGCTTTTCTTAGAGGGCATGTCCTTGACAATGTCCAGCGCTGTCAGGCCCTTCTGGTCGACGATGTTCACGTCGATCCCTGGGAAACGACAACAGTAACAGTCATGTGCTAAGTACGTGTCTTTCCTAAATACGTGGAAGTTATGTAGATTTAGCGCTCTAAGGTCTGACCTGCACAGAGAAGCTTCTGCACCACATCAGTCTTCCCAAACAGAGCGGCTTCGTGGAGTGCACTGCCTTTCTCTGTCTGAGCAGGAAAGAAAATGAAAAAGCATATGAATTTATGAGAAACATAATAGACAGAAGTTCTTAATATTTCCTATGTTATTACCAAAAAATTAGACTACAGAATATAGCAGTTCTGTTCCAGCACCAACACTTTCGTAAAATACGTAGCACATGTTGTGTGGATTCATGCCCACTACTTGGTCCACTTCTTGAACTGACAATTATGTGGTTGAGAAATCAAAGCAGATCATTTTCCAGCTCACAGGGCCATGCTAATTAAAGCCCTGCCGGATGCAGAGCCTAAAGGAAGCTGAATAGTCTCCGCATCTTTTATTCAGAGGAAAAAAGGACAGAGAAAGGATCTCCAGACAGACGGGTGGCACAGTTTGATACAGAGTCAGAGCTCTAGGGCCCACCAGGGGGAGCAAGGCCGGCTCTGCTTTGCGCTGGCCTTACTACAACAGTTCCTTTAGAAACTGAGAGCTTAAGAATTTTACATTTAATCTCATAGCTTTAGTAGGAAGTAGCAAGAGGAAGTGCTGCAAGGACAGATTAAGTTGCCTAACATGATTTGGGCCATGAAAGTATGTTAAGAAACACTTGCAAACAGAAGTTTTTCAGTAAAAAGAAATATATAAGTAAATATACATCAGAAAAAACAAAAAGACATGCACATACCTCATAGTTAATGTCCATTCCAGCATCTAGTAACACCTCCACTACAGGTAGGTGTCCGTTGCGAGAGGCCAGGTGTAGTGGTGTGTGTTTCTTGGTGTTGCAGCTGAGCAGATTAGGATGGGCACTGAGCAGCAGTTTGACAACCTCCAGGCGGCCGTACAGTGCCGCCAGGTCCAGCGGAGTCTCAAACTTGTTATTCCTCATGGTGGGATCAGTGAGTTCCTCCAGCAGCAGCCGCACCACCCGAGAGTGGCCGTACTGGGCGGCACAGTGCAGCGGTGTCTCGTTGTCATTGTTCTGTTGGCGGTGGTGGTGGGGGGGGATAAATAAGTAAGAAGCAGCTTGGGAAAAATGGCAGCACAGTTAAGTTGAGGTAAAGTGAAAATGTGTAATTAAGGAGATAAGAATAGAACAGAGATGCTTGAATCGTGTCTGCAATAAGTCAGAATTTGTGACTCGACTGAGTCATTGTGAGAGTAAACCAGTCAGATGGGTACAGGCAAATCATGAAAGGTCATGAAAAACCACCAACCCTGAAAAAAAAAAAAAAAAAAAAAAAAAAAAAAAAAAAAGCACACAGTGAGGCTTGATTGGGGTGAGGGGGCGGGGACTGGCAGGCATGCATGGACTAATGAGGACAGGTGTCTGTGTGGCACTGAGTGCCAGGGGCAGCAGGGTGCTAACAGAGGGGCAGGGATACATAGGCGGGTGGGGAATTAGCAGAGACATGGGCCAGTTTGACAAGAGGTCAGAATGCACCGACACTGAAGAGCTACAAAGGGTCAGGCATGTATAAAGCTTCTTTGTTGTTGCTTCTCACCAAAGCACAAAAAAGCAACAACCCACATTGCATAGTGAAAAGTAAAAATACACTCAAAGGATCACTGTGATATTAACAATAACATTTGGTCTGCCCTGCCAATCAGATTCTTTTTCTCCCCACAAGTCCAGGTCGGCTTGACAAAAACCCCCAAACAGGGTCCAGAAAACTCAACTATACTTCTATCGCACTTATAGAAAATATACATACAAGCAGCTAATCCTCAACAGAGAAGAAAATGAAACCCCAAAATTGCATTTTTTTTGATGACTTTCCTTTTGATCAGCTGATCAATGTATCGACAAACTGTTCTGGTGCTAAAAAAAAAAATGCAGTGATGATATTTTAATGTTGACTTAAGTTTAGCCAGTATTAGAATGATGTCCTTTATATTGACATGCACAAAAACACGACTGAGCTTGTACTGTAGGAAACATGCTAACAAATAAGTAGATAAAACACAGAAGAAACAGGAGTATTGAACAGATAAACTCAGTAACTAGTGCTAATTGATTCTAACCATTCAAAAGCAGGAATGCAATCAATAGACATGAGAGCTTCCAGCATGTTATCTCTACCACGAGCAACCACCAGGGGGCAATCCCTGAAATCCTGCATGATCAAGTCAAAACACACAATGACAACATGCATATAGTAAATCAGAGCAGACCCTGCTGTGCTTTCTTTCACTCTAGGGTGTTAGCAGAATTCCAATTTTGTGATTTTCTGCAAACATGGAAAGACAATTTATTTCTCTGCAGCTCTGTGGCTCTCTTAAATATTAGATACAGATGGGGTGTGGTAGAAAATGCCAGCTAATGCAGAACCGCATATTCAGAGAGTCAGTCATTCCAGACTAACAGAGCCACCTACAAAAGGGCTGACAGCTGGCATGAGAAGTCCCCACATGGACATGCATGATGCCAGTTTGGGTGACTCCCAGAGGAACACGCCAGCTGTGCCACCGAAGACAGGCCGTCATGCAGGGCAACAGGGCAGTTTTAGACGGGTGTGACTTGCCTATTTACTGCTTTCTCTAAAACCTGGCGCCAGATGGGATCAGCAGGTATCTCCTTCTTTGTTGGGAGAGCGAGTATTGTACTACACTGGCAAAGCAGGTCACGGCTTGAACAGGGAGAGAGTCGGTGGAGTCTAGAGGAACAAAACGACACCTGCCTATCAAAAGAAGGGACACAAATGCAGGCTAACAACAACAACCAAAAAAAAAAAAAAAAAGCTTTTCTTGGATGAACTGAGCTGAACAAAACAAATGTAAAAGAGGCTTAAGAAAAAAACAAAACCTTTCTCTGGCAGCTAAATTAAACCGACCCCAGTTTTCTCTGCCTGGGTGGTTTCATCATTTTCAGTTTGTACAGTTGTGCGCTCGTCTTTGGCTCCAAACAAATGCACGTGTACCGACACAAGCACACTGACACAGAAACGGTCCAAACCATTGTCTTTCATCTGTGACGCACCATCGAGCATTTGTCACAGATTTTTAAACAGATTTACTCTCAGCATTGCGATGACTTCAGCGGACACACACACACACACACACACACACACACACTTCCTCAAACATGCAGGTCTGCTGCCTCCATAGTAATCCAAGTAAATCTGGCATACAAGGACTTTTGTATTTTTTTGGCAATGTGGCTTTTCCTTCCTGGGAGAGGCAGAGGTGTGACATGCAACAAAGGTGCCTTAACTTTTAAGGAAGCCCCTTAGGTACAATTCTAAACTGAAACCATGCAAAAGCTGCCTGTAAAATCAGGCAAAGGAACTTTTTAGATAATACCGAAACACCCTTTTTACCCTTTTCTCATGATATTTAATAATAGTGCTGAAAAATGACACGCACAGTGGACACATACCATGACTTCAGTGCTTATGAGCACGTTAACACCAAATGTCTCCCTTGCCAAAGTGGTGGTCGGGGCACTGTAGCAATGTGTCACCCAGCATCTGATCGCATTAAACATGGCTGACCAGCCGTCTGACTCACTGTTAGGAAACACACAGCAATAGGACAGTGACCCTTGGCTCCTTCAGTGGCAGCACTGGTGCATGTTATCCACACAGAGGCCTTCCACTAAAACATCCACTTACTCCCAAGCACCTCGACCGCTTTGCTTTGTATTGCAGTTTTAGCTTATAACTGAAGCACTTATAGTTTATCCCACTAGTTGTATAGTAGGAGTATACAATTTATTTATATGCCTATTTTTAAGCATTTTATATCAGCAAAATGAGCCAGCCAATCGGGAATTGAACCTGTGTCTTGTTGCTCGCGGCATTTGCACAAATGCAATATGCACACAAATCTTACAGACTCAATTTCTCATTAATATTATGATTTATGTGGAGTGCATTTACAGGGAAGACACTGCAGGGTCTTGTGTAATATTTGGTTACATTGTTCAGCTGAACTCGTTTATTCATAGGCCATCAGAGGAACACGCATATATACAAAGCATAACTAGAAAAAACTATTTGAAAGTCTGTCTACTTTGCTTTTGCATTAAAATCTGCATGTGAGACAAAAGAAATTGAAAGAGTGAAGACATGACAGCTGGAGAGCTGAAATATGGAGCCCAGTTTGAAACTAATTTCAGCAGACTGCTTGCCCTGTAGCAAACAAATCCCATTCAAAAATGCTATTGTACAGAGTTAATTTGCAATTTCTGATGAAACACTTTTATTGTTATATAAGACGGACTTTCAGCATTGAATTCAGCTTTATAAAGATTGGGATCAGCATTATATCCTCTGCACTACCATAGGCCACATGAGCGGTCAGACAATCACGCACTAACGAGATAGATCTCGGAAGGCTGTTACCCAAAATGACACCAAAGGCTTGCAGCCGCGCTGGGAAAGATTAGAATTCATAAAGCAAAGCTAAGACTTCCTGTGCAGTCTTCTGTCTTTACTGTGTGTGGAGCTGCATCCTGAGTTTAACCACAGAGCACGTCAAAGAAGAAGCGATTACGCTGCTGATTGACAAACCGTGGTTTAACCAAAAACATCTGGAGATTACACCCCATTGTGTTATCACGCTGCTGAATATTCTGAGACGAGAGAGAAAGACCCCAAGTGACAGAGAGAAGGGCAGGATGTTATGGTTCTCACAACCTGCAGCTGGGAGACGGTAACACGGTTTGACTAGCCACCACAGTCACGTGACACGCTCACTGGCAGCAGGGCGAAGCAGAGGTTACGTCAGCCTGGCCTCTGGAAGTGGTAGTAGTAGTAGTAGTGGTGGGTGATGGTGGTGGAGGGGTGGGCTGAGCAGCTGTTGCAGCTAGTGCGCCAAAGGGCTGCCCATCCTCAGTGCATGCCAGTGTCACCGATTGAATTCCTGCTAGCTTCTGTGCATTCAGACAGCTCACAGATCTCACACACGTGAACTAAAACGTTGTTTTCTGGGTGCTTCTGATAAAATTATTTAAACAATATTTCTGCTGTTATACTGAAAAAAAGAGAAGTTATTAAAAAAAATGAAGCAGTCATTTGCAGCTGGACTCAATTTAAAATTTTTTTAGGTTTATTATGAGTTATGGAACAATTAAAATTAAGTGTAATTGTAGCCAAGGATAATTAAAGAACAGTGGTGACTTGTTTGGGAGTTTGAGGAAGAAGGAGAGTTTTGCTGAGAAATGCTGATTTCTGTTCTATATTTTGCTCAAATAAATAAATAAACAAGTTAATCACAAAAAAGTAGCCATTTGTTCCAGCTTTGGTATTTTTCTTTATTAGTCAAAAGCCCTTTGTTTTTGCATATAACACAGATGTCTGTGAAGGTTCTCAGTCATCCAGGTCATCGTAGTCAAAGGAGCTTGCAAAGAAAAGCGTCTGGAACTCTTTGAACAGAGGCGGGGGTTTACGACACCAACTCTCTGCCATCTATAATCCAGTTTTGAGATCCCTTCCCAGACGCCTTAACGCCCACTCACATCCTGGGCCATCTGACCTCAGGAATTCGCATGATAAGGTGGGGCCAGGTTTCACAATGAACACACCCGAAACTCTGGCTGATTGGGACCCACACCCAGTTTCACACCTTGGCTCAGGCGATTAGAAGATCATCAGGGGGTCCTTTTGTCCCTCTGTGGGGGGATACTCCCACTAGGTTTATATCTGGGACTCTCCACCATTTGACCTTAGAACTGAAGAAGCTTCTCGGATGAGAGGTGAAACGTCTTCAAGTAAACTTAAAGAAGTCCAGACGCTTTTCTTTGCAAGCTCCTTTGACCATATAACACAGAGCACCAATAATATGAAGGCAGGCTACAGTAATGGATTACAGGCTTTGGAGTCTTGTAATGAGATGGATGCCTAAATGGCTTCTAGCCATGGAATGTAATTCTTTGCACAGGGTGTTTTCTACCTTTTTAATTTTCGTATTGCATTTGTTAAAATACACCACTTTCCAAACACAGCTACATAATATAAAAAAAAAAAATGGGAAACTATCAAAATAAGACATCCCGGCTCTGCCCCCAATCCCTCCTCCTCAAATTTCTCAAAACTGACATGGGAGACACACCCTTACACTTATGACAATGTTGAAACCCTGATTGCTCTTTTTAAAATAAGGAATCAAAAATCAAAAAATGTTCCCTCAGGGGCATGTCAAGCATACTTCATGCACTTCTTAGCATGAATGAGTTGAGAACAGGTCTTGGAGGACAAGCCGAGAGCAGAAGGGAGTGCAAAGTGTTGACGAGGCATGAGCTGGACACTAGAGTGGCAGACGGAGGGGATAAATGAGCGTGCTGTCACACTGCAAACATTATGCCTAGAGGAAGGAAGGGAAACTCTGTTCGGCTTGATAATGAGGTGCCCAAGTCAGAAATATTGCATCTACTGCTTCCATCAGCAACTTCCACTGCGCACGAAGAGAGCAAGGCATAAGATCGGCTTCATTTCTGCATATAGTCTCACATGAGCTTGGCTTAAATCTGCACCAAACTAAAGTATTTCCATTTATCGTCATTAAATATTGTTCCATTCTTGGATACTTATTTTAGATGCTCTAAAGTGGCTTGTGTGTGGGGACATGTAAAGCACATCTGAGGCTGGGTCAGAATTCACCAGCCTATTGTATATCGTATTAGACAAGTGACCTATATAAGAAAGCCTGGATGAGAGGTAGCATGACAAGTCTGGGCAAACTAAGGTTTATAATGGTCAAATATGGTAATTTATTAAAAGGGGAAAAAAGGAGGTCAGTGATAAAAATGATCTAATGAGCACCACATGCAGGGTTTCTGGAACACTTGAGTGAAGGTCCGTTACATATAAATGAACCAGCTCTTGCCAAATCAGTGAACACAATGCTCATTAGTGGCATCGCTGTGGTATAGTGCATTAGTAGGTGCTACTTAGCAAACACACATCTACATGTTTTAGCCGTCTATTACCCAGTAATGTAGGCTGCTCTTGTTGGTTATGTATCTTAGAATAAACAAGTGATAACAGACAAAAAGCAACTAACAGATCACACTCCACTGGAGGCACTGTTTGTACTTCAGATCAGTGCTCGTTGTGGTTACTGGGGTTCTTTTTCAGCTTCCTGGAAATACCAAGTAAGTGTTTGTAGCCTGTACATTGGCTGAATTCTCTGTTTAGCCAAAGAGCGGCACAAATAGACACAAATGCAGGACTATGAATCCAGCTTAAGCTTATGAGTACCAGATAAATCCTCTTTATATTTTGCAGTATACCCGTGTTTTGATTCTCATCTCTGTGGTGACAGTCCTACCAGCAGGGCTGCATTTTACATTCATTACATTTACCAGAACTGAAGAGGAAGCAACAGCTGTAACAGAGACGACTAAGCTTTGCACTGCAGGTTAAAATTGTCAACATATTTTAAAAGGCTGATTAATGATTAATGCTGAACATCCGGACTGGGTGTTGGATGAGATATGGTCATAACAATAAGGCCGACATTCCAACTATGACACGATCCTGCCTGTATCATGTGATACACTGCATGGGAAACGTCGACTGATTCTTTTTTCGGTAAGAGGAGATTATCATCATTATTTGCTTTCTTTCCGCCGTTTCGTCATTTTCTTGCTGTTAGTTTCTTCTCATTAATTGCAAATTTGTTTTCCTTTATCATGAACTAAACAAGTACCCACCCAGGTTCCAGTTCTTGTAGATCAAATTAACATTTACAGTCACTGCACATACTGCAAATATCACTCTTGGACATCTGTACATCAATGACACGTCACGTCTGCAAGTGTACAATATACTGGTGTATTACTATTTAACCACAAAGTTCCTTGATTTACATGATTTCTTTTTCCCCAACCAGCTTTTAGCAGTTCAAAAGTACAAGACAAAACTAAAACTAATAAACATGTTTAAGAAAATAATCACGAAAACAATGATTAGTTTTTAGATCCAGTCTGAAAATAGCTACTTGTTAACTTTTTGTTGAACTCCAGAATCTTCAGCTAAATTTCAAGAACAGAATGTACTCTATATCCCTAACCAAACTGGTGTGGGGGGCACATCCTGTGGCTAGTGGCCAATACTCCCCTGCTGAGGCTTTTGAAACATCATCAAAGTGGCCTTCCCACAGAGGTTAGTATCAGCAGGAGACAGAATGGTGGTATGATGAATAAACATTAGTTTGGCTAACTTCTTGGACCAGGATGACAGCAAACTGGACTCAATCCAGGATGATTTCTTGAGTGAGGTACTTCTGAAGCTGTAGTCCCTAAGACATTTTGTACAGCATCACTGCACACCTTACTCAACCACACCAGCTTACACAAAGCCAGCATCTCTCCACTGGGTCTCACTGCCACGGCAGGACCAATAAACCGTGACATTGTTACTATGACAATGTCTCACCTCTTCCCCTCTTCAGCAGAGCAAGCACAAACTGGGATGTGGGAGCAGGAGGAAGGAGGAGGACATACAACCATTTTTACACACACACACACACACACACACACACACACACACACCTCTCTCTCTCCGATGTTGATTCAAAGAGACTTTTACATTGAAAACCTCCCATCTTTCCCATTCTCTTGAGACTGAGCTCTCGATGTGGATTGTTATGAATCTGGATTCAGAGCACAGACCATCTACTAAGTCACATGATGCCATCAACCATGACCACAACCAGGGTCGCACCACCCACACTGCATCCTGATTTCTGGTTTATTAATAACAAGGCATCAATTATTCAGTTTCACGACCAGGAGTGGGGCACAAACTATCTCAGAAGTGTTTACACTGAGACATTTTTGACATCTCAGCAGAACAAAAACACTCCATTTAGTATATATATATTTTTTAAAATCCTTGAATTAGAATAAACGGAAAAGCATTAGAACTAATGCACACATGCACAGAATACATGCTCTGATGTACTGTATATCAGCACGAAAGAAAGCCAGCCTTCCCATCCAAATGCTAAGAAGATTAGTCCAGGGGAAACGTGACAATGTACTAAAATAGTGTGCAGCTTTATCTACTGGCCTGCCTGCAGAAAATCAAATCATGGAGCGACCAGCATGTTCACCCTGTACACTGCACTAACTGTGAGGATGCCACTGCCAGCTGAGCACTCTGCACACACATAGAAAGGGTGTGACTGGGGCTTCTCTGGGTAGCTGAATGCTATAGGGTTGCGCCTGGTGGAATATAGCAGGTACTACAGCAAGTAGTTACTTCACATGAATCTCTGTTACCTATGATCTGTACATAAAAGACTAGTATGTGTCTATCCTTAGTGAAATTTATTAACAGCAGATTAAAATATATAGTATTTTTGACATGTCAAGTGATTTCATTCAATCTTCCCAGGTGAATTCATTTCAGTAACAGTCAATTTATACATCAACACGGATGGATTATATTCATTCTTATATAGTCAATGTACTTTTTCCACATCTGTCATGTAAAAGTATTTAATTCAGCATGCTATAATGCTAATTCCTGCTGATTAGCATTACACACAAAATACTGCAGTTTGTTTTTCCGTTATCTGATCATAAAATGAAACAGAAATTTATTGCTTCATGGCAGCAATGGATTAAAAAACAAAAACGCAAACAAAAAAAAAAACAAAAAAAAAAACACAACAACAACAACAACAACAACAACACACAGGGATCAAAGTTTCTGTTCCTCTTCAAGGAGATAAAAATCCCTGTAACCAGTGTTGCTATCTTCCATCTGTTAAGACATTTATCTCTGACAACAAAAATCTCAATCTCATGTTGGCCCCTTAGGAAAAAAAGTCATCATACTTTATTGTCTGGGAACCATGAAAACTGGAATTTGTGCTAATCCATCGAAAGCCAGTGGAAGATTTCACAGAAGACCTTCTTTATCTCATACAACTTTCAGCCTTTGAAAGATTGGAGTAATACCGTAATGATTATAATAGCTTAATTGATGGTGGGGTGTGCGTATCCTTCCAGTATAATCCTCTACAGCTGACTCTGTGTTGCCAACAACTTTACGGTACTTAAATCAGGTTTTTCTTACCCACTGGAAAAAGACTCAAATGACCTGCAGCGTCCCCCGTGGTAAACATAACATCTCAATATAACTGGACATCACAACATGTGGAGAAAGCATGAGAGCAGAGATTGACTGATAGCAGCGAAACTAAAAGCCTCCCCATATCTCTACAGCAGAGTGACCCCACAAGCAACGGCGACAAACACACCCAAGCACAGAAAGCCAACACAGCATTAAAGCAAAGAAGGAGGTTTAAAGGAAAAGTTTTGGCAGCACTGTGTACACACCTTGGCATTAATATAGGGGTCAAAGGGCCCACAGCGTTTGAACTCTTTATGGTCTACAGAGCTCTGGGAGGGAGGAACAGAAGATAGGTTGATGGTTTTGGTTCAGACAAGCAATGAACAAATGAGTGATGGTCGCAAATGAGCCAAACTAAATAAAAAGGAGAAGAAAAACATTTAGATGTCATGAACAGGCAGGGAGAAATGACACACAATGAAACCAAGATATTTCTGAGTGACTTTGTGGTTACAGACGAATGCTTGTTTGACCAAATGTTTCTGACTAGGTTTGCAAAGCTCATTATGGGTCATTTCTCCTCATCTCAAACAGGATAGGCCAGGGATGGTTTCAGTCTGGAAGCTATCTGTGCAGTAAGCAACCAAATAAAATATCAAATGTAGGAGTTAAAACAGTTAAAATGGTTAGAGGAAACAAGCACTTTTCACTCTAGCAAGCTGTCAAAGCACGTCAAGTATCACATTATCAAAGGCGAAGTTGAGGCTCAAGATGCACTGGAGTTCATGTACTCTCATCACAGTCTTTTTAACGTTCATCTTATTCAAATACATGCCATGCTGCACTAGACTTTTACTATCTCTATATGACTCTTCTTGCAAAAATGTCCACTTTAGTCTATTTAGAAAAGGATAAACGTCGTATAGTTGATGTTTAAACCATCAGAAAGGTCATCTTGACACTACCAGAGACCAAATGTGCTGAAAAGGAAAGAATCATTAGCGTAAAAGAGAGCTAGCAAGCTTCCATTAGGCCTTTATGGGTCTGCTGCAGACACACATATTGAAAAGTGACATCATTTCAATACGGTTTTCTCTTACATGTACTGCATGAGGAACGTACAAGCAAAACCAGAAGTGTAAGAGTGACCAACGTTAACACATGCACATTAACATAGATGACTAAGTGCATGGGCAGACCTGCTCGTTGAGTTTGGGGTGTGAAGGTCCTTGGTGAATGAGAAGCTTTACGATATGCTCATCTCCCTTCCACGCAGCCAGATGGAGAGGATAGCAGCCCTTGTTGTCTGCGATGTTAGTCAGAGCCTCGTTTCTTAGCAGCACCTCCACCACCTCGCTGTAGACGAATAAAGAGACAGGGCAGGTCAGAAAAAGCCAACAACAAAAACGACATTAATAAATACTCAGAGCCTTAGTAAACAGTCAATCAATAGATTCATCTTCCCCGTTGTACAATGGTCTGCCAGGCCAGACTGCATTAAATTTCAGAGCATAAACAGACGTATTCCCAAATTCCAAACGGTGATCGCTAATCTACCTGTGTCCGTTAAGGGCTGCGTGGTGAAGAGGGGTGTATCCAGTGCTGTCCACGCAATTCACATTGGGGCCTCTCCAGATACTGAAAAGCAGAAAGGATTGTCAGTTTTCCATAACACAGGCAATACACAACAGGAATACCATACCCTACACCAAACAAACATTGCCCATCCCTCTGTAAAGTCTATCCACGGGTGTGACTGTTGCTATTCTGATTGCTATCTCACGGCTCCAGTCTCTCACGGCTACATCTACTTTAAGGTGGTGGCAAACCTTCATGTTCTCTCCTATTCTTTATAAAGATAGGAGATGTCAGGAATGAGGAAGCACTGGGCCAAAAGCCCCATCAAACTAGGAATACAGAAAAAGAGAGAGAGAAAAAAAAAAAAAAAAAAAGAAAAAAAAGAAAGTAATGCCAGCAGTAGGAAGCCACTGAGATGAGCTCATCTACAATAAGTCTGTGCAACCAAAGCCTGATTATTCTGGCCGAGGTCCTGATGTAGAATAGGCTTTTGTTATGTAATCTAACTAACAATAAACAAAGCTTTGGGATGGAGCCAAAAGGCACCGATGGGGTAAAGTGTAAGACAGAGAGCTAAACTACTGCTGGCCTTTCATTTATTTGAGCTGAACTCAGCTGTCAGCTTAGATTGGTTTGTTTCTTTTAATTTGCAAAGAGCACTGTGGGGAGGAGGGAGGAGAATGATGACAGGAGCGGTGGTAAAGACGGAGTAGTGGGAGTAATTTCAAGAGCTAAAAGAGAGATAGAGTGCCAGGACGGGATAGTGAGGCTCTCTGAAAGACCTTAAAACATCCTAAATAAATCATGTGACTAGGAAATCCCAGCACTAGTGAACCAAATATGTGAGACCAGAGTCATCTGGCATACTGAAAGAGAATTGGAGCAAAACAGCTGGGCCTCACAGAGAATCATAAATGTAAGACGATTTGTTTAAAAAGAGATGAGAATTTTTCAAAATTTATTTGGTTTTTCAGATATTCTGGGAAAGATGTCTGAAATGCAAAGTACTGCTTTGACAGCTGGATAGCTTCATAAATTATTACTGGTAGGAATTTTGATGCTAGCAAGCAAGTAACTTCTATGAATGGCAAAAGAATAGCAGCAGCACAGTGCATTTCCAACTCTTTACAATGTAAAAACAAATTTAAACACACAGTCTGGGAGTCAAACACATTTAAAGATACACTGAAGACTGATCTGTAACATAATCAGTGTGTAGACAGCGTGGCAGTGGATGCTCACCCTTATATCAATGCCACTGACAGAGTGTGACTTTGCTCCACATTCACGGCTCATTTTTGCCGCAGTAATGGCTGTTTTGCCCCCTTAAAATACATCTCCCATAATAGCTCTGAGAACAGCCTGCAATTACACAGTCAGAGCCGTCTCATTAAATAAGTGTCTTGGAAGGCTCTGTAGCCTGCAGAACAATGGGCCTGACAGAGCATGGACACGCAGAGACGCGCCACTCTACAACTCATAACAACCTAAGCTGTTTATTTCTTGCAGCAGGTTTTCTGGGTGTCATCCCAACTAGTCAGGCAGCACGCGTGAAGTGGGATATCAAAAGCAGTGCCAGGAGGAAAGACTAGTGGGAACATGTGGCAAGAAATGTTAGGGACAGATAAAATTCTGTTGGAGAGTGGAAAATATGTGAGCTATGATTATGTCAACTTTTCAGGCACACACACAAATTCACTTCCTGTCTTTTAAAAGTAACCAAATGTGCAGTAGAGAGAACAGCAACACTGTCCTTTGCTTGTCCACTGAACACATCAAAAGGGAGACTGAAACAGACCGCTAGTTGCTGTCCTAGATAAAGAGTTATATAACTGCTTAAAGCAGAAATCCCATATACAAATGAACATAAACATGAACGGAGCAGTGACTACAACTGGAGAATTAAACAAAATGTGCCACAGGGCAGAAAAAAAAAAAAAAAAAAAGTAGGAGAAATGCAAGATCATGCACCTTTGATTTTGGTGCATCCATTGTCTTACACAAGTAAAGGCAACAGTTTACTGTGCACTTTTATGTATCCTGTAATATATCCACATCCAGAATTTTGACAATCTTCCAGAAAGAAACATTGTGCAAGACAGAAGTCAGCTGTATCATAAGACATATTGCAAGATTTCCCTTTCACATTTTAAGTCATAACCTTTAAGCCTGTATTTTTAGGTTGTTTTTACATATTGGTATTCCTCATCTGTCGTGAATCTCTGTTGTGTTACTGCCACTAGAAAAAGAGGGGAAATCTAAAAATACCACACAGAAACAAACAGTGTTTCACATCATCCTCATGACCCCAAACATAAAAACAAACAAACAGGAGCACGTATTATTCTACTGCCGCAATATTTCACTTTTAATCGGGGATATAGCATTAATCCTATCAAAATCACCTCCACGCAGAGGGAATGAAGATGTCAGCTCATTACATTTTCTCACTGTCACAGTATTTCAGTTTGCTATTAACAGAGGTGCCTGCAGCAGCAGCTTTAAGCGCAGTACAAGTGTTACGTCCTCTGAGCATTTTGGCAGCGTGGTACTCAAGGGCATGAGTCAGAGTGGTGCTCGACAATCCACTTCATCCTCTTACTACGGCTCACAACCAACCTAACTGAGGGATGGGGCTTAGGCCCATAGCTGGGCAATGGTCAAAACTGAGTTGATTTGGTTTGGGAGGGGGCATATTCATGGGAACTGACTGAGGAATTCCCGTTTGAAAGGCTGAGCTAATCCTTAATTTGCCTGAGGGAATATCGGCAGGATGAGGCCTAAGTTTGAAAGAGATTCTGGAGGACTGTAATTCTGTTTTGTACAAAGCCTGGCTACGAAGAGATGAGGATGGATAAGAGCATTTTTCATCTTTTTTTTTTTTTTTTTTTTTTTTTTAAAACCGTCTTTACTTTATTGGTTTAACAATATTATATTAGTCATATATACTGAATATTTAGGCTTAATAATAAACTTTTCTTTCCCTCAAGTCCCAAAGTCACTGATGTATTATTTATTTAGACCAATTTATCTCATTGACGTATGGTTTTCAGTCTTGAAATTAAATCATGTTGAATACACGGTAAATAAATCAAGTCTGTATTGCAGTTTTATCCATATTCAATAAACCCAGTAATAGAAGCAAGTAAAATCCCATTTTAGTCCCACTGTTTACAATATTTCTTGCTTAAAATGTTTAAACAGCAGACAGTATACAAATTAAAACAGAGACTAGAGCATCAAACATCCCAAATGTTCAAACAATATTAAAATCAAGGTATCTGAATATTTAATCGTTTTAGCCACTGATAGATGGGCTGGGAAACCCTATGACTAAATTTGCTACCTAATGGTGGGTGTCGGGTACAAAGGCCGTATGGGTTGCTGACTCATCTAAAGCTAGTCAGCAATGATTAGCAGACTGATCACACCCCTTTCTCACTTCTTAGTTCTTCTGCACATTTGTCACACTTTATTTTATATAAACAAACTGTAATATTCAACAAAGATAACCCAAGTAAATAAAAATTCAGCTTTTAAATGGTAATTCCATATATTAAAAGGAAAAAAAGCTATTCAACCCTACCTGGCCCTGTGTGGAAAACTATTTTGCCCCTCCTTGTTAAATCATGAATTAAGTGTGATCAACTACATTTTTTTGGAAAGCTGAGTTCAAGTTTATTAGTCACACCCAGACCTGATTACTGCCAGACCCATTAAAGGAGGAAGTCACTTAAATGGAGCCCGTGAAGTCAAGTAGACTAAAGGCAACACATCATGCCACGAGAAAAAGAAACTTGGGAACAAATGAGAAACAAAGTGACTGATATCAGTCTGGAAAAGGTTTGGGACTCCAAGGAAACACGGTGAGAGCCATTACGCACAAATGGAGAAAATATGAATACTGGTAAACCTTCCCAGGAGTGGTCAGCCTACCAAGAGTGCATCAACAACTCATCCAGGAAGTCAGAACAGAAGCTGGAATAAAATCCAAATCTAAAATCAGGCCTTACTCGCCTCACTTAAGGTTAGAGTTCATGATTCAACAATAAGAAAGAGACACAAATGGCATCTAAGGTGAAATCAACTGCTGACAAAAACCACAAAGGCTTGTATTACATTTGCCAAAACACATTTTGATGATGCCCGTGACTTTTGGGAAAATATTCTGTGGACTGATGAAAAAGTCTGACTCCTGTTACATCTCAGGAAAAATACAGTATTTCATTAAGAGAACATCACACCAACAGTCAAATGTGGCGGTGGTAGTGTGATGGTCTGGAACTGCTTTGCTGCTTCAGAATTGGGACAACTTGCTGTAATTGATGGAACCATGAATTCTGCTCTCTGCCAGAAAATCCAGAAGGAAAATGTCTGGCTGTAAGTTTGTGCAACAGTTGGTACAACAAGCAATACGTTTAGGGGGCAATTAGTTGACTATATGAGGAAAAAGTAAGTTCCTTTAATGAATAAAATCGTAATTTATCGGGTTATCTTTGTCTAAGTATCAGAAATATGCAAAATCATGGCACTGCAGGTATAATAAAAACCTCAGCACTTTATCATTATTTGATCAACATTCCCAAAAGCTTACATCATCTTGGGCCAGTGAACTCATGTCATTTACAGTAAAGCTGCATTCGTTTGCACACATCTACATTAGCTAACATTATGTGTAGCTCTTTTATTATTAACAAACAGTGTGATGTAAATGACAATGTTTTAGCACATTATTTCATCTGTGAACATGATTTCTGCCAGAGTCATGTCAGATACTCTAAGGATTTTTATTAGTTTGGAGTTAAACATAACAAACACGATAATCCCACAAAATATAATCAAATATCTAATTTTTAAACTGAGAGTGCATCAGTGGTAAAAATGACATACAGTGCATGTAAATGTTTATTCATTGAGCCCCGGGAAAAGAGCAAGGCAAAATGCAGTAGTAGGTTTAAGCAAATAAGAACCCAGGTGTGTGTGAACCCAGTGTCAAATAAACAGATTTGCCCTCCAGCCTATTAGCAGTGTAACCACACTGCCAGGGATTAGTCTAGGCCAGGGCAGTGAGCCCAGCAGTGACTGACACATGTCGCCCACCGTCAGGGAAATTGGGCTTAATTATGCATACTGCTGCCGGGTGCTGCAACCAGATGCCCTGCTGCCAAATAGTCTACTCGAACATCTTCTCCTCAGCAGAGACTGAAGCACTGGCCAGAGTTCCCTATGCCTGCTGAGTACTACACTCACTGACTTAATAAGCAAAGAAGAAAAAAAGAAAAAAAAGAAAAAGACTGTTAAGATGCTAACATCTAATTGATGTTAGGACCGAAGAGCTATGACTGTAATTAAGCAGTACGTGCTCATCATACACATTGTTACAGAGGAAATTACAGGAGAGCGTGTTTATAGCTACAAAGCAGTATAACGAGTTAGTTGGCACAGGGAAACGTATTAGGCAACTAAATTTCAAATGCATGACACAAGTATGGCACGGCTTCAACAAGTCTGTGACTAACAAGTCTTAAAGCTACTGATAAAGAGAACTTCTTGGTCATGTGGTTTATTGTTTTGACCATTTATGGAGAAGCTTTTCTAGAACTCATAGTGAGCTCATGTTGTATTAGGTATCAAATAGAATTTTATTCACGCCCAACAGCTCTGTGACACTGTGTTTAGGTACATTATTGTTAGCTAAATGACTATGGCAAAATTCATCAGTGAAGATACACAATGCTCCCTGCTTTGGTGATTAGGGCGTACACATAATACATCTCAAGCTAGCAGAAATATCCCAGTGAGAACAGTGTTATGCGACAGGTTAAGAGATCACCTGAGTTATTACAGGGAATCCTAAGGGGGGACTCAAATGTCTCTACGAGATATCATAACAATCGCTACAATAGTTGTCAGCAGACTTTACTCTGAACCACAAATGAAAGCCTTGTGGTTCCAATTGTGGTTGTATCCTCTGGGGACTAGGGTTGACCATAATTTCAAGGCAAGCCACATAGTTGCTGCTGAGATATTTTAGCTTGGATCAAAGTGGAGGACCCACTGATCGCCCACTTTGATTAAAGTGCTTCAAAAAGAATCCTTGAGGCAAGAGGTCTTTGAAATTAGTTAAATAAATGAACAGTCTCATTCATTTCAGAAATCCTAACTGTGACGATAAACATTTCAACGAGGCTCGCGAACAGTATCGATCTTGTTTTAGTGCTACCAGAGTCTGAAGCGCTTCAAACGGATCAAACTGTGTGACAGACATGCAGCAGCTCACCAGGCGACACAGTCTTGATGAAGCCTGATTAAGACTTCATGCCTCATAAATACACCACACTGAGCACTTCACAGTGCAACTGTGTTACAGCAGGAGGTGTGAATATATGTCATATGCCCACTATGATCAGAGCAGTCCAGTGCGAGGCAGCATAATCAAGATGGCTTGCATGGAAAATGCTGGAGGTGAGGTAGGTAGACGTAAAAAGAATGAGATGGAACAAGAATACTTTTAATCGCAGATTCACAGCTGATGCTCCTGCACATGAAACACATCTGAATGTTTGCCCTGGCATCCGCTGAGCCTTTTGCTTGAAAGAACAAGCTCATGTTCAGTTTCAGCTCAAATCTTGCTGGATTGATAGGCAGTTATTTTCTGTTATGCACACAAGCCAATTCTTGAAATTGATTTTCTGTAGAATCCAGTGAGAGTTATTTAAGATTCTCAGTTTTGCTGAGAAGAAATTCGCCAGCACGGTCATTCTTTAAATTTGACACAATGACTTTTAAAATAACTCTGACACTAATCTCCCCTTCTTTGTGGTGATCTGTGGGTGTGAATATGAAAGTAGACGCATTTCTGCGTTTCACAGGTACAGTCTGGTGTGAATCTGCCTAGTCACGGGTTAAATCATTCCAGAGAACTTTGTTCAGTTTCTTTCTTACATTTTGCAGGAAGACCAAAGCAAAGGGGAATTTAAAAAAAAAAAAAAAAAAAAAAAAAAGAAGAAAGAAAGACTGAGGCGAATTTGTTTCCTGTGTCAACACACTGGGGGCACTGTCATTAATCTGGCTTCAAGTACAACATGTTTTAAGTTTGAGGTGGAGTAGAGGTTGGTGTAGGCCCAGCAGGTGGGCCGCTGAGTCTGCTGAGAGCAGCAGAGTGTGAGATAAAAGAGGACGCCGCTTAGAAGGCAAGGCAAATGAAAAAGTCTGGGCTGGGGGCTGCAAGTAGCCAGTGAACACATGTGGGCCTGCACACAACAAGAAAGTTTCTTCTTATAAATTTGGTCAAAATGGACACACACACACACACACACACACACACACACACACACACACACACACACACACACACACACACACCTCATCAACGTTAGTTTATATTTGTCCATTTGCTACCAAACGTTTTTTTAGTAGCTGGTGTTAAATACGGTTCACATAAACACATGACCATAAGAGTCAGTGTAGGTGCCTGTGTGTAGCTGTCATATCAACTTCTGTTTCTTTAATGCAGGAAGAGCAGATAGAAAGTGTAAATGACAGCATTTTATCTCAGAAACCAGACGAGTTTCAGGACCACATGTTTTTCCATTACTCCACTGGACTGTACATAAATCTCTAATGTCAGCTGAACCGTAGCCCCAAATTGGGGCTATTGATTTGATATTCAAAGTAAAATAAATCTTTTGGAAGTCTCTGAACATCTAGGCAGCACAAAAAAATTATTTTGTGCTGCCTAGATGTTTGGCCCCCTTAATTATATTTTAATTTCAGACCAGTTCAAAGCAGCCTTTTCCCCACAAAGCTAATGAAGAACCCCTTGACCCACTTGGATGAAATCTATTTTTAGCCAACCAGCACTAGTTTAAAATATGGAGGGCTACATACTGCATGGGAAGGATGCTGTATTTGTCGGCTTCTGCTCCCACCTCTCACACATATGTGGAATTCATCACTACTGAGTGCCTTTCAGCCTGCTTTCTCAGGCTACACAAACACGAGCCGGAAACATAACGCATAGAGCAGAGCATCCCAAACTCAGATGCTCTTGGAATGCTAACATGGTGGTGTTAGATTTCCCAGCTACCACTGCTCCCTCCTGGGTTGAAGCAGCTACAAATTCTTTCAGTTCAGAGGTCAACACATGATGAAATGTAACTGCCATGCCTGCTGCTGGCCCAGATTTCTACCGGGAAATGATTTGAGGCTCTTTGTGGTTGTGAAAAAGTAGATGCTACCTTCTTAACACAGACTTTCATGCAAAATGTCTCAAAATGGCATTTTGTGAAGAAAGTCCAGCTTTTCTGAAGCACAGCTAAGGACAGTGGGTGTCCGAACCCCGCTGTGAGCCCGTCATTTTGTACACACGTCACCCCTGCAACCCATCTTCACACATACTTGCACACTGGTCGCAATACAAAGAGAAGCTAGAGGAAATAGTGTTTTCAAAAGGACAGTAGGTGCAAGTTCTCCTGCAGCATATATTCTCTCGGCTGACAGCAGCCTGACAGCATGGGTCTGCTTGGGATGAGCCAGAAATTGTGGATGTAATGGGATGGAAAGATCTGGAGTTTTGCCCAAGCCTCTTAAAATGCTAACCAAGTATCAAAGCTGATGATCCTAGCGAGCATTCAGAAAGCAGAAAAACATCCCTTAGGAAAACTATATTTCAAAAGACCTTCGTGAATATCTTAAGCCGATGTTTATCTCCAAACACTGAAAAAGGCCCACTTCTTTCAGTCAACATCTTTCAGAAGCATGCGGCTAGATGAGAACTCTTAATAGGTGGTCCAGTTCAGTCCAAATGACAGCTCAATTTTCTTTGTAAAACTAAAAAAAAAAGAAAAAAGAAAAAAAAGTATAGAAAAGCCCCAGAATGGTCTTTTTTGGGCTGAAATGAATATGAAAAGCACCATTTGACGCTTTGTCAGTGGGACAAAGGACACGGCTGTGGAACTGGGAGACCAACCCTCATCTGGCTAAGCTCTCAGAGCGTCTGTCCAGGACTCCATGCATTCCTCCGTTAATTTCCCCTCAGTGGGCAAGCACTTTCCCTGCCAGGGACTTGTCTTACCTCCGGTGTAACCGCTGCAGCTGCTTGTGTTTGGATGACCTGGGCCAGGAAATACTAGTGTTGGTCTCTTCCTGTATACCTCTGGGTTCAAAAAGGGTCATAGGGCTTCTAGTTAAAAACTACAGTATGGAGGAAAAACAAGTAAATATATGCCCTAAAATTAGATTAATGTAACTTAAATAGAGTAGCCGCCGCTGTGCTGTAGTACTAAAAAGGTTACACTGTGATCTTACTACTTGAGGAAGCCCTGCCCAGCTCGTTTTGGTGTTAATGGAGCACCATGGAACAAATGTTTGGGGCGGCAGGGGTGTTAAACACGCCGGGGGTCAGTGTCTGTACCATGGCAACGGCTGGGATGCCGCCTCCTGGGAAAGCAGACATTCAGCCGAGCAGAGCTGTACAACAGCCTGCACACAAAAACACTACAAGTCGTAACATGCGTTCCATTCCAGAGTACACACACACACCCACACACACGCGCACACACACACACCAAGGAATGGGACAAAAGTTGATTAGCTCACTCATCTGCATCACCTGTAGTTTCTTTCTGCGATAAACGAGTAGGTTTTTCCACTATATTGAATGTACAAGGCCAAATACAAACAGCAACTGACAACAGCAATAACTGTCATTATGTCATCTCATATAACTGAGCCTGAAAAGCAACTTGAAGTGAGGAAAAGTGTTATTACACAAGTAGAAGTGAACATGGAATCAAGCGGAGGTACAAGCTGACACAACCAGAACAGGCGAAAATTCGCCAAAGAAAGCTGTCTTAGCCACAGATCAAATCTCCTCTGACAGGATTACAGGCCTGCACTTTCTAACAATGGATGATGAATGGGTTGCAAAGAGATTTTGATAAAAGGGGGTTGGAAAAAACATTCATATACAAACCCACAGCCTGTGCCACTGTACCAATCCACTGTAATACCCTTAGATGTATTGACATTTTCATTGTGGAAACTAAATCAAATGTCATGCAGAACAGAAACAGCCCTCCAAAGCAGCCAGTCATAGTCAACACTCATGCAAATTCTTATAAGAGCCTGTCCAGTATTCTCAAGTGTTGCCAGCCAGAAGCTTTTTAGATCCACACACCACCTATTCATTTATTCATTTCCTCCCGAGCCTAGCCAATAATTTCCCAGAGATCCCATTGCCAATCACCGATTGCTCAAGACAAATGAGATGACACAATGGGCTCGCCAGTCCGCCCACGGAGCAGTGAGGATGAGACGAGTCAGCCTTCACCGCATGACATTTCTGAATTGGATTTCCAATTAGGAGAATTTAATGTAATAATCTCAAGCAAATCTTGCAGTCTCCACTAAGTAACACAGTGGCGCATCACCCCGAGCTTTGCCTTAACACTTCTCCCTCAGAGGAAGGCGGCTGTTACTGGGAAACCCAAGGGAGCAATTTTACATGATTGACATACACTTAACCACAGACAGGCAACCTGCAGGTTGTATGAGAGGCAGCATTTAGAAAAGCTATAAGCCTTATATTTTTAAAGAGTTGACTCTTTTTCAACAAAAGGACTTTTAAATTCTTTCTTTGCAGGTTTTCATATTGTGTGTAACACACTGTAAACCACAGAAACCTCATGATTAAAACAAACAAACATGATCTGTCACCAGAGAGAAAAACAAGAATCAAACTGTGGCGAGCCAATAATGCAGATAACATACAGCACAAAATGAAAAATACCTTATCTGATTTTTTTTTTTTTTTTATGTTCTCAACATCTGCACAACCTTACATGGATTGTATACTTCTACTAAGGGCTTGTCCCTTTAGTATATCTTTTAGCTTTACCCAGTGTGTGATTTTGGGTAATTGAATCTGATTATGTCCACAGTCACTATCAATTGCAGACAATACAGTGTGGACAAGTATGATTGCTACTTTACATAACTCTGGGCTGTTTTTCCAGTTTTTAATAGTGACCTCATAACTACTGAAGGCTGACAGAGAGAGCAGGAGGAAGGAGAGCCAACTCTTTCTAACCATACAGAGTAGGTCTTTAATAGATGTGACAAACCACATCAAATGTTTACCTCACTGAGGACTTCCTCCAGTGACTACTAAAAAGAGAAAGTCATATTCCTGGTTCACACAAAGCTGAGGATAGTCAATAAGGTTTCATACGACAAAGATTTCCTTATAATAAGAGAATTTTGCTAAACAATGAGAATCCAATTGTGAGAAGACTTCCCATCTCCAGACCTGTGACTGTTCACGTCCAGACTCTATGTAAGCATTATAATTACTGACACATCTGCAATTCGTTTCTTTAAACGTAATCGTGGGCCGATTCGTTGCAGATTTCTTTAGTTAAGTTGCATAATTTCCTCTCAGGCTGTTTGTGCACACTACAGTAGAAATGGCAGTAACACAGGAGGTGTAGGCTAACAAAGAAGCATGCCACTGCTTGGGCGCTGCACTGGTTTGGCTTGCGATTGTTTGACAATGCAGGGAAGCATGCAAACATGAAACATCGTTTCTTGCAGTAACAATAAAGGATTGGGTAATATTCGCCAGGGGCAAAGCTGTTGTCTGTCTCCCATGTAGTCAGAGCCACCTCGCCTCGGCTTTCCCTAAGCCTACCTGAGCAGACTGGAGAGCGGATGAGAGGAGGCGCCGTGGCCACCGCTGTTGCCGCTTCCACCGGTCCCAGACGATCCACCAGCGGACTGTCGCTTCCCGGATAAAAGCTTCTCCACGGCAGCCAGGTTTCCCGTGCGCGCCGCTTCAAGAAGCTCCTGCTCCTTTCCCATCGCGGATCCCAGAAAGAAATCAAAGGAGGCGCGGGGAAAAGAAGGAAAAGGGGAGGGGGGTCGGTTATGGGAGTGAAATTCCTGTGCGAGCCCCTCTTTCTCCCGACCTCAAGTTATTCCTCAGTGCTGCTAAGTGTGAAGGGGAAACAAAAGCTCCCTCCGCCGCGCTGGATCCGTCCGACCCGATCCACGGGTGCTTCTGGCGCTCACTGGAGTGAAAAGTTTCCTTCAACAGCACGGCGCATCGAACAAACTTCCTCTGACCAGACCACTGAGCGTCGTCCGTCACTTCCTCGAAACTGCCCTTTCTTTATGCATCTCCAGTCCGAAACCCTTCAGACGCACACGCATTCGCACACACACACATTTATACCCACTATCACCGCCGCCCTTACTGCTTCAATCAGAAAGTGGATGGATATAAGCAAGATGGCGCATTGGTTAGAGACAGGCAGGATTTACCTATTCAGTGCTTTTAAGATCTGTTCGCCTCTGACCCCTTGTATCCACAGTAAACGTCCATACATAGTCCCTTAATTACTTACTAAACGCTTTATAAATTACTGATTGGTAGTCTGTAAGTATAAATAATACTACTAGTAATAATATCAATAATAATAACAATAAGAAGAAGAACACAAATTAAGTATAAATATTTATGAATAACTATAACTGTGAATTACTCTTACTATCAATGGAACTACCTGACATTAGCAGCTAGGCAACTCTAATCATATTAATTCCGGTCAAATTAATAAATGTTTTACAGCATTTTGTCCAGTGAAAGTAGATAATCTGGGAAATAACAAGAGAAAACCAAGGAATATATAATGCTTTATTTATTTCAGACAGAAGCCACTTGCAGCCTGAATATTTACTGAATATTGCGCTGTAATTACGGGGCAAAAAGACAAAGCAAAATGAAACGAACAAACAAATGAACGAACATCGTCCTGTTTATTCCTAACATCTGAACGTCACTTCCATAGTCCCTCGCTGGTTACTTCACAGAAGGCGGTGTTAATAAAGTTCGTACAAAACGGAAACGGAAATGCGTATGCTTTGTTAGCAACATTACCAGGGAAATTAGCCATTTGATGCATCGTACCTCTTACTGTAGGTGGTTACGTATTTATATAATCCATAGCTACTGCGTTCATTAGAATATAATTTTGTGTACTGGGGTATATTATACAAATCAGGCAAGTGTTAGCCCCCGCTAGCTTCTAATTATCGTTAGCTTAAATTGACGACCAGACTGTTGCCGCTGCTTTGTTGACGCCTAGCTGCGTACAGGGTATGTGCATACTCGTTTGTTTGTTTTTTGTAAAGTTTTATCCACACACTGCTATTAATACTAATGTACCTAATTTCTGGGCTATCTAGCTAAAACAATTAAGTAATTTAGCTAATTGTAGCTAGCTTTTTAGAGTTGGGGTAAGTATCTCATCAACTTCTTTGATATTTGCAGAATCTAAAGTGAAATTAGTAAAATGGCAGACCCTGCACGGATCAAGAGTGACGATGCACTTGAGAGGACATCTCCTACCGACGAGGAGCACCTGAAGTCAGAGGAGAGTGAAAATCCTTCAGCCACAGAAAAACCTGCAAATGTAAACCTAGAGACATCGTCGCAAGATCAGCCTAAAGAAAATAAACATGTGAGTTTCGGAGCGTCATTTGCATAAGTTATTCAAGAAAGAGGTTATAAAAGAAAAAGTGGGATAAGTAGGGCGATGAAGAAAGTAAACAGGAGTACTGGAAGGCTAGACGCACTGCATAGGCTTGTAGTGAGATGTATGTGAGGAAGGAGAAAAAATAACTTGTATCGACTGGTAGACGGAGAAATCAAGATGGAAAGTATTTGAAGAAGGTTAGGGCGATTAAGGATAGAGATGGAAATATGGTAACAAATGACCCGTGGATCTAGAGAGAGGAAATGATTGGGTGCCAAGGGAGGATTGCTGTTACAGCATGATAAGGCAGGAGTAGCAGAGAAGTAGGCAGAGAAAGGTGTTGCAGGACATGTACAAGGATATTGAGACAATGGTGATGTGTGCGGCAGGAATTACACATAGGTTAAAGGTACATCAGGATAACAGATGATTTCAGGTAGGTCATAGTTTATGTGATTTTTGATGTTTTCAGACTGCGTTGTGGTCTGTTAGTGGGAATGGGGAGCAGATAGAAGAGAGGTGGAGATATGTGTTGGAGAGAAGAGGAATCAAAGTCAGTAGAAGCAAACAGAATACATGTACTTGAATGAGAGGGGAATAGGCTTAAAAGTGAAGATGTAAGGAGCTGAGGTACTGAGTGTAGATTAGTCTATAAATATATGGGCTCAGCCATCCAAAGCAATGAACCGTGCAAAACTGAAGTGAACAAGGGAATGCAGCCATGGTGGAGCGAGTGAAGACGCTTGTCAGGGGTCATTTATGCCAGAATGATAGCAACAAGGGTGGGAGGGTTACACGATGGTAATGAGACCTGCAATGATGTGTTGTTTGGAGACAGTGGGGGTAACAAAAAGACAGGGGGTGGAGTTTAAGGATGCTAAGATTTTCTTTGGGAGTGACCAGTATGGACAGGGTTAGACATAAGTATATTGAGGGTCACCTCAGGTTGAGTATTTTGGAGACAAAGTTGGAGAATCAAGGCTGAGATGGTCCTAATATCTACAGAGGAGGGATGGTGGATTTACTGGACAAAGGATGTTAAAGATGAAGCTGCAGACAGAAGGTAAAGAAGAAGACCACAGAGAGGTTTATGAATGTAGTGAAGGAGGACATATAGGAGTTTTGTGTATAATAAAAGAGGATGAGATGCAGGCAGATGATCCACTGAAGAAACCCCTAAAGAGAGCAGCCAAAACAAGAAGACCCTAGACAGTTGGTTGACAAACTTAAATGTACTGTTTCAGTTCCATTTTAAATAAATATTGTATTACAGTAAAGTTAATGTTACATTAAAAATCATTTAACTGACCATATGTATAGTAAAAAGTTTAAACCAACAAATCCTAAAACCTGAATGATCAGATTTGAATTTTTAGGCTGTCATTTGTGTTTTTGTTATGTGGTTTCACAGTGGTGTCTCTTTCTTTGTTGTATTTCTGAATAATTTTGTCTTCCACTGGATAGGAAACACCAGGGGGAGAAGATGAGGAAGAGGGAACCTCTGGCCAGCCTCCTTTGAAAAGGTTAAAAGTGGAACCTGAGAAGAAAAAGGAGAAGCGGCACAAGGTTGATGAAGATGAAATACAGAAGATGCAGTAAGACGACCTTTTTAATCTCACAGATCATCATTCTTATTCTTGAAATTATGTAATTTGCGAAAATTCGCCATAACGCCATAACATTTTCAGAGTTTTGGTGTCATCATTTTCTGAAGAGCAGCTGAATCGCTATGAAATGTACAGACGTTCTGCATTCCCTAAGGCTGCCATTAAAAGGGTAAGTTGTTTGTTTGTTTGTTTTTTTATAATAGAGGAAGTATTAAAAAACCCTGAAAATGTTGTATTGATTTGGATTTGATGTCTCTTATTTTAATATTCTAGCTCATCCAGTCAATAACAGGATCATCGGTGTCCCAGAATGTTGTTATTGCCATGTCTGGTATTGCAAAGGTCTTTGCTGGGGAAATTGTCGAGGAAGGTTAGTTGGAGGATTTAAGAAAACCGAAATCACCCAGAATACAAGGTTGTATGAATTATAGTTTCATGAGGTGTCTTTGCCTTTACAGCTCTGGATGTTTGTGAGAAGTGGGGAGACACACCACCACTTCAGCCCAAGCACATGAGGGAAGCAGTGAGGAGGCTGAAGAGTAGAGATCAGATTCCCAACACAAAGTACAAGAACATTCTCTTTCACTGACACACCTGAGCTGCAGATTGTATGAGGATGACGGATAAATGGCAGTAATTTAAAAAGTGGTGCAGAGCATATGGAAAACTCACCATGAAGCCACTTAACACATCTTGCAGCCAAGTAGACAGTGACTGCAGTCCTGAAGAGCAGTCAAGGCAGCTGCTAAATAAAGCTGAGTTGTCATTCACCCCTCAAAGTCGAGGTAAACGTTTTTCTCATCATTAAATTGGTTGCAACTAAACAGTGAGAAATTATGGTTTTATTTAAAACATGTTTTATATTTTAATAGTCAATGTTTCTTTTTGACTGAAACATTTTAATGTGATTAGGACCAAGCTGAAAATGCAAACATCATTTTTAGTTTGATTCCATATTTAAAAGCCTTCGAATCATTTAAGACCCTTCTTCTCTGTAGCCAATAGTATTAGTTGTTTGACCATGAACTGGAATTGGAAATAGTTTGGACTCAAGACAGACTTGATGGAAAAACTGGGTGCTTGACATTTGTTACTTCAGTTTATATTTTTGTGCAGGTTGTAAACAAGAAGATGAATTCTGTTTAAACTGCATTTGTAAATATTGTACTTTGAGATTAAAGACAAGTTTGCATTATACTAGTAAAATGAGCAGAATGATACTTTGAGTTTTTTGCTCAGACAGCGCCATAAATTCGCTGATACATTGTAACATACAAACATGCATTCAGTTGAAAAAGATAAAGACAAAATGTGTTTAGCAATTAATCATTTATTTATTTTTTTACTTAAATTAATCTCTACATACTACGTTTGGTTCACAGAACCAGTTTAAAATTAGTCTTAATTAAGTGATGAAGACAATATAAAATTCTATTTAATCCTACACAACTCACAAAAAAGTGTCCAAACATTTGCATCACTTAGAAAGATTTCACAATTACTCCTCCAGTCATTTGAAGTGATTTACATGAAAACGAGTGCAATCTCCACTATACCACACAGGTGCAAGTAATCCACAAGGTATAATCAACAGAACATCACTTCAGCACATGCATCTAGAGAGAGAACACCACACTCTGGAGTGAATCTTGCACCACTCTTTGTCCACTTCCTTTCTGCATGGCACACTGGGAAAAAGTTAAATTTACATAGAAACCCTGGCCTGCTCTGGAGTGCAAATAACCTCCGGTGTAACAGGTAATGAACAGATTTAACTTAAAGCACCAGTTTTTGTTTTTTTTTGTGGAACAAAAATGCTACTAAACATGGAAGCCTGACTGAGGAGAAAGAAACTGGGTAAACCTCAGAGCTACATGATGCATCCAGCACGGCACGTTCAATTCCATACCAATATATCCGCCTACCACAGGCATGCAAAAGCAAACACCAACAGCTGAGAAATATATCACATCTCTAAGTGATAATGAGGTTAAAAGGCAGTCTATGTTCTATTACATGTATAGATTGAGGATATTTTGAGTTACACAGGTAATTGATCACCCCGTGAACTGAAGAACTCCACATCAAAAAAGTGTAGTGTTACGGTTCTTTGTCATGTTTGTGGATAAACTCGAGTGTCTATTGCTTTGACATCTAACATTCCTCTTTAATAACATAAAATGTCGGTCACAGGCTGTAAATTTGCTAAAGTGCAAATTTACAATTTAAATTTGCACTTGCTAAAAAAATAAAAGAAATGATAAATAACATTTTAAATGAAGTGTATGCTGGCAAGTCAACACCAGAGGTCTCAGAAGGACCGTTATGAGTTTAAGTGAGTGGAAGATTTCTGTGACAGCTATGCAACCATTAAACCCCTGCCAAAAGGCAAAATAACGAAACGCTAATTTAACATTAAGACACTTTTAGATAAAATGTAACTGACAGCTTCATGAAATGTTTACCCAACCAGTCTTGGATAAACAAGTCAATCGCTTCAAATCCATGTAACAGACTTGTGTGGATAATGGGAAGGGACAGAAATTTAAACTTGCAACTGGCCTGAAAAGATCTGCAGATTAGGATTAAATACAGTTAAATATGAGTGTTGTAGTAAATCTGACAAATATACATTACATTATCAGTACCATAGTTCTTATAAATGTCACCTTCTTTGATTGATATGGCTTGAATACAATGTAATAAGTCAAAGCTTAAAAACAAAACACAGGCAGTAAAACAACACACAAAATGAAGTCAAGTCTATGATGTCAAATCACTACACACAATACATGTGTACAGAAGTAATAACACTATCAGTCTGAGTTGTTTCCTGGTAAGCTACAAAACACAATTAAAGAGCACAGGTACTATACCATTGCTAGCTGGTATATTCTCAGATGTCTTTATGCCAGAGAACTGGACTGACAAATCCAATCAGGTCAATAAATTGAACCTTGTGTGCAACCTCTACCGTCAAGGGAAAGGCACATTGCCTTCATTGGACATTCAGCCACAGAGCACATCGTTTCACAGTACCAAAGAAGCATAATCAACATTTTGCAACTAAAAAAAATATATATATACATATAACACTGGGGAATGATTCAGCCTCTATGCGTAACCATGCCCCCCTGTTGATCAAATAACCAGGTGGAATTTGAAATGAATCAGGCTCGCCATGAAAGCAGTGGAAGTACGTTTTTTCCCCCTGCTTTTAAAGTGCTTTTTTCCCTACTTGTCAAAACACATTTTCCACCAAGTGGGAAAAAAACCCCACAAGTTTACTTTACAATTAACAAAAGTAATCTTCGTTACTAAGTCTAGCTCTCTCACTGTCAGTATGTATATGTGCTACATGTAAATTAGCACTGTTCAGGCAGCATGCTTGAGAATATGTTTTGTGAAGTATTGAGATGAACTAGCAGCTGTCTGGCAGTGTCAGTGCATGTGAAAAGAGGTTTTGGCATGTTTTATGTGTGTAATACTTTTGTAACGCAAACAATCACTAGAGAGAATTAAAGCTTAATAATATGTACCTTTGCATGCTGCATGACAAAACACTAAAACCACACAACAAGTTTACCGTCCACACTTATTTGGATGAGAAATAACCAGAAGAAGAAGAGTTGTTTACAGCAGTGAGGACTATCTAGACCGTTAATGTACCTATGTTAGTTCACCAACTTCCCCATCCAGTAATTGTTATAAGTGGCTTTTTTGTAATTTCATAAATAAAACAAGGGAAGTAATCCAAACACTCATCTTGGATTCCTCTTCTTTTGAGACATGTCTGATGTCCAGACATGAGTGAGTCATGCTGGTTCCCGACATTCAGCCTGACCAATCCCATCAGCATTCTTCAGCAGCGACAGATTCAGAAGTCAAGCACAATGAAGTTCAGAGGGTAAATTTGGGGTCATACTTCCTGACTTCCAGCAGGAGGCGCTCTTTCTCTCTGAGAGCCTGAGTAAGTGCAGCCTGTACCTCACAGAGCTGTGACTCCAGTGGTTGTATCTGCAACAACAGGATTAATGGATTAGTTAGCTACAGACCATGCGTGCTTATACGTGATTCTGAAAGCACTACCATTACATAACTCTGTGCATTTAAGACATCGCTGTAAGTAAGAGGGCACTAGTTTTACACCTGTATTTAAAAATTAATAGTTAATCTAACTGAGCTGAGTTTTAAATATCTTGACCCCACTAAAAATGAATAAAAGTCAAAGATACACACACAAATTTGAGCCCCAGAAAGCAGTACATTACAGAGCAACACATCATTATATACACATTACCTCACTCTGGTGTTGGACAGCGAAAGAGTTGTTAGGGTTATCCCCACCAGTTTCTGGGAAATCTCCTAATGCTTTAGAGCCTCCACCTCCAGCTGCAGCCAGAAAGGAAAATAGTGATGATCAGTTTCTGTTCATCTTTCTTTCGAACTGTGACAGCTGATACTCTATAGCTGGGTCTTTGTGGTTTCAAGGTTCATGATCAAGAATCTAAAATTCATCATGGTGAACAAAATTCACGTTGAAAAGCGTTCTTTCCTTGCTCACCTCTGACTCTCATGATGCCATCATCACTACGCTTGAGAACCAGCTCATCTACAATGAATGTGGTTGGAACAGGTTGGGGGGCTGTGGGGTATATTCTGGGGCCATCATCCTTGAAACAAAAATTAATTAATTAATTTAAAAAAAAAAAAAGTTCTTTTGAAAGGTTGATGTTGAAAATATTTTAGTGGAGTTTTTGTGACTCAACAGATAGCGACATCCAAAGCAAACACTTCACATGCCACGAGGACAGAAAGACACTTACCTTCATCGTGATGGTGACGTTGCTGATGTGCAACTGCATTGGCTGACCGTCAACGCTGAATTCGTCTTCAAGGAAAGGACCAATGTTAGTAACTGTTGAGGCTAACAACTCAGCCTGACAGTCTTGCACTCTCACATCCAGAAAGCCCAGTGATTCAGCCAGAGCAGAGCGCCGAGCTGCAGCTGGACCCATTTCCGCCCGCATGCACAATGCTGGAGAGGCACTGCTACCCTCCCTACTCTGCTTCTGGACTGGCAAAACTGGTGCTGCACAACAAAAGAAAAAAAAAAGGTACATTTGTAAACCATTCTGAGAACGCACACAGAACTCAGGTTCCAGCATGCTCTCCCAGCATTAACTAATCTAGTTCAATTTTTGAGCTGAGCTAACATGTGCATACAGTGCTGTGAAACCCTCCTTACTAACTTCTAGGTTTCCGGATATTTGTCATACACGTTTCAGAATAAATAACCTTTAATGTTAGAGAAAACCTGAGAAACTACAAAATGCAGTTTTTAAAAGGGGATTTCCTGTATTAAGTGAAAAAGTATCTAAATCCACCTGGCCCTATGAGAAAAATTTATTGTCTCCTTGTGCCACAAAACTGGTTGTGCCACCCTTGACAATGGGAAATGTAATCAAACATTTGCAATAACTCACAGTGAGTCTTTCACAACGCTGTAGAGGAATTTTGGTCCACTCTTCTTTGAGAATTGTTTTTAATCCAGCCACAGTGGAAGATTAATGAGCATGAATGGAGATTTAAGGTCATATCAAAGCACTGGGCCACTCCAAAACCTTTTTTTTTTAAATTCATGTTTCCATCAATTATGGCAAGTCGTCCAGATCCAGTCTGTAACATCAATGCACAGAGTATTTTCTCAAAAGTTTTGGGCATCATCAAGATGTTTTTTGCTAAAGGTGAGACAAGCCATTGTGTTTTTGTTGTTGTTCAGTAGTGGCTTTGACCTTGGAAATCTTCCACAGATCCCATTTTGGGCCAGTTTTTTTCTTATTGATCTTAAGTTGTTCTGGGTTCTTTTGTGACTTCCTGGATGAAAATTGAGTATTCTTGGAGTAATTTATAAATTAAAATTAAAAATGTAATTTTACTTTTTTAAAAATCAAATACAAAACAAATTTTTGTATTTACTTGGATTCTCTTTGTTTAATATATTGTTTGATGTGGTTAATATTAATAAAAAAAAATCTGGAAGGGGACAAACACTTTTTCACAGCACTGTATACAGTCCCTTTATAAAGTATGTTTTTATGGGTTCATTATGAAGGATTGTTTATGAGCCAAAAAGCTATTAAAGACCATGAAACAGAACCTATTCATTTTTGATTTTTCTTAAGCCCAATCACACTAAGAATCAAACATAATTTTGTTTTTTTCTGAATATAATTATCAACCCACAAATAAGTAAACAGGAAAAGAAGCATGTCATGAGTAAACATTAAATGAGGCCATGGCATAGATGAACAGGGGACTAAAATAATTTTTCAGCATGACAGATAATCACTTACATTGAATGACACCAGCAAGCACGTCTGACTGTCTGACATTACCCATGTGTACAGGGGTAAGAGTTTGCGCTTCAACAGCCACAACTTGGTCTTCTCCCTTTACCTCAATGGTACAAGATGTTCCACTCAGGATCAGCAACAACACTGAGGACTGTACAACAGCACATCACAAGTTAAATTTGAACTAAATTTAATTCAAATTTAATCTACTTCTGAAATTTGTTATATGATCGCAATAACCCACCGTGTCCTGAGAGACATCCTCTGTACTTTGGGACAGGGAACTGCTAAGATCAGCTGATGAGCCTCCCTCTGTCCCTGGGGCTGGGCTGCCTCGACTGCCAACAGGTGTGCTGTTAGGGCGCATGGACTCCATTCCTGATTCTGGAACAAGAAACAAAGTTATGGTAGATGCCACTTGTGCATGTCAGAGAAATGTATGTAGAATCTTGGTAGTATTTAAACACCTGAGTCCAAGAGGACAACAAAACTGTCACTGATATCGCTATCCACAGAAAGATTTTCATCAGGCAGGCTGCCATCCAAGATAGCACTGTCAAAGGAATGCTGGGAAGGAGACGGCTTCATGGATTGTTGACGAGACTCTTCTGAACGTTGAACCTGTTCCCTATGAACATACAAACACAATCTGTGATTAAGGGAAATCCAATGAAAAACATGAGATGCATAGACATAAAAAAACAGCATTAAGCAGGAGAGTACTAGCGCTTACTTTGCCTGTGGACTGAACAATTTGCTCATCCCCGAGCCACGACTCAATATGCTAAAGGCATCTTTTGTTATTGAAAATGCCCCTTTAGTCAGGTCCAGTGAGGCACTAATGGCATCTTTGGTCACATCCTTGGTGACATTAATGGCGCTTGACAGCTCTCCCTCAAGGCTGAAGGTAGACGGTTCTCTGGAGAGTACTAGAGACTGTCCGGGTGAGAGGGGAGGAGAGGGAACAGGAGCCTCCGGACCCTCCTCCACAGCCTCACAAGCCTCCTCCACCCCTCCATCTTGTTCATCCTGGTCAAATCCAACTGTATTGATGGAGGAGATACCGTTTTCTAATCCACTGTCCTCAAGAACAACATCAGAGTGATGAGATGGGGAGATGTCAGAGTCACTTATGGGGCTGTCTGTTTCAGGAGTGTGGGGGACGACTTCTTCAGGCTCTGTGCAGGCTGGTGGTAAAAGCAGACCCAATTCCACTGAGTCCACCACAAGGGCAAGGCAAACTGTAGCCATTTTTGTCTTCTGGTCATGAGCCTGCTTAACATCTCGTATATCCCGGCCCAACTCTGCTCCCAAGCGAGCCATTGCATCTTTCATCCTGAGCAGTGCAACGTACTGATAGTGGTTGAGCCACATCTTCACTGGTGTGATTGTGTGGGCCAGGAAATGGACCGAAGCAAGTGTAGCCTCTTGCTGATGAGGCTCCTGCTCTGAAGAAAGCTGATGGGTTTTGCTGGGACTGGAGGAGGAAGACAATGAACCGCTTTTAAAGGCACATGGCTGACACATCCACACAGACATGGCAAAGGGCTCAACAAAAGGCTGAGTTTTGCCTTTGGGGAATCGCCGTGCTCCATCAAAGCCTAATGTAACATGGGACAGACTGAGAGACCACATGTCCTGGGATCGCAGCTGCTTTCTGTCCAGAGGCTGGGGCTCCATCTCTTGAGCATGCTGAAGGAAGATGGAAGGAATGGGGTGGAAGGCACTCAGGTCTCTGGGGTACGGGCAAGGTGGTGTGGACTGGAAGAAGGTGCAGCTGGCAAACTTTTCACATGTAGTATTGAGGTCCACATTAGACCCATGAGGGCAGTGGCGGGTGTTGCTGAGAATGATCTGGGGTATAGTGACAGAAAGAGACTGAGGACGTTCTGGATGGTCCAGTATGGATGAATCCAAGGGTATTATCAGCTATAAAAATATAAATAAACAGAAAATTACTGGCTCAAAATTCTATACAAAATACAACGAAGATTGGTAACAAAAAGGACCAAAACCAGAAAATATTAGTACGCTATAATCAGTGGAGTATTCACCTTAAGTTGAGCTGCATCCATGCGGATGTCTACATGTTCATCAGACTTGTTACTGTCTTGTAAATGGTAGAAGGCTTTGACCTGGTCCAGGGTGTGTAGGAGACCCCTGGTGAACAAATTAATCCATAACACACTAGCTGGGTCAACACAAAGCTGGAGGCTGTTTAACTGGGCATACAGGTTTGAGGTGGGCACTGCAAGAAGGAAAATATGGGAAGTCCAGACACATCCAGAATTAGACGGAAATTAAACCAGCATTATTGAATACAATACGCATAAAATGAAGTAATCCTTCTGTGATATTAATGAAAAAAATAAATAAATAAATACCTGGTAGATTGGGATTGTCAGGAAAGTAGTATTCAGTAAACTGCAGATGAACTGCTGGTATGTTGTCTGGTAAATGCAGCGCTTTACGGTTACAGGATAACAAAGACTGGGTCTTTTTGTTTTGTCGGCCTCTTGTAGACACCTAAATGTTACGAAAAAAAAAGTATTATTGGAAGTATTGATGGATTTATATTTTGACTAAACTGCCTTATTTGAAATATATTAAGAAGCAAAAGATCCTGAATTACTAGCCAGATGTAGAGGGAGGTTTAAGAAAACAGAACTAAACCACCTGAGCCTGAACATCAAATGATTTCCTGTCCCAAATTTAAACTAAACACCAAACATTTACACAGTTTCCCCTGGGTGTCTCTTGCTCTAAAAATGAGGAACTACAAGTGCCTTGAACTAAAATAACCCTAGATATTTTCTTTTATGATGAAAAGTGTAGAATATCTGAAGTGAAAATGCAGAACAAGCATGACTGAGTATTTCAAAGTGGCAAGGGGTTTTCTCTGTTCCAAATGAGTGGCATTACAGCTGACAAAAGAAGTCACATGTATGTGATGGGATTTTTGTGTTGGTGCTGAGGTATTCTACCCACATTTCATTAATCGTTTTGCCTATCACACTAACGATCATATTGATGCAGTAATAGTCATCATTGCAATTATATCACTATCTTATCTATTACCGCAGTTCAAGAAAGCAACCTGACGCCCTGAGCTGACGTACCAATATTTTAGATTGACCATGTCATGTGGCTGGTGTGAAAGAGACATTTGGTTCCTCTATAAGCCCTGCCAAGCACGTGACTCCAAGACTACAAACTGGCCAGAACCTTTTGCGGTTTGAACCAACTGCAAGGCCCGACTGCTTCTACTTAGGATTAGGGAATTAGTAAGAAGAGTAAGGCTTCTGTTTGAGCAAGTAAATCAAATGAGACAATGATAAAAACTTGCCTGGTGAATGTCAACATCATCCATCCTGATCACCACGCAGCTAGATCGCAGCCTCTTCAGTGATGATCCCGAAGCAGCTGAAGTCTTGCTGGCTGCCTGCTCTTTTTCAGACGAGTTTAACTTGGGACTTGGCTGTCCATCTGAAATATGTGAGTAAATGCTCAGTTGCAAGCTAAAATAGAGTTCTCCATAAGAATTTGTGACATAAATATGTTATTTTTTTTGGTGAATGGTCACCATAATATCTTTTAATAATAATTTATAGTAGGCCGTTGTGATGAAGGAGGTAAACAAGTAATTAATCTACCGGTGTGCATGGATAATGTTACGCAGTCATATATATATATATATTAAAAGCTATCAAGTGAACCTTGACATGAAGTTGTTTTATAAGATGATTGTTGCTAATATCATCAGCACTGACTTTTCACTCCATCTATAAAGTTTTTATCTTTATTTAGGGCTCAATCTAAACTAAAGTTTAAGAACTTTACCAAGATAAGCAGTACCTCAAGTATTACTCATACCTTGTGCTGTTTTTGCAGGGGAATCCTTGGCTGACTGGGGAATTTCAGTATGTGGTCCAGGGATCCCTGAAGCTTCAACTCTTCTCTGATACTCTTGCAGTAGTTTCCCAGCCCACTGAGCGTGGGCCTCCATGGCTCCACTGTGACGTTCCCAGTGTCGACACCCATCAGCTGTGCAAGAATAGCAACAAGAGGCAGTTGTGATTCAGCAGTCATTCTACATTTAAACTAGTTTTAGAGATTAAAATTTGTTGTACTATGTAAATAGCTACACAAAACAATGATGCATATCAGAAAAATTATAGATCAACAACAACAACAAAAAAGACAAGGTCATTATTTTCAATAGTAGAGCGTAGAAAACAATACAGCATGCCATAAAGGTTTTTTTTAAAACAAACAAACAAACAAGCAAACAAAATCCAGAGAAACCATTAAAGCTGAAATCTAAGAATCTAAAATAAGTAACGTATTTATATACATTTTAACCTTTATTGTACGTTTTCATGATATTATTTATACTACATAAAGATTTCAATGATATGTTTTGCATGTAAACTGTTCCTGCTCTGTGAGGCTGTAAAGTGATGAAATGGTAACGTCAGAAATGACACAACGTGAATACAAACATCATGATGTTAAACAGGTATAATGGCCATCACCCTGGTGTATCAGCATTCCAACAGTGATAAAAAACCCTAGACATATGATACGTTCAGCAGTAGCTGGTGGGAATGTCACATGTTTTATAAGTACATAATGACAAAAGAATGTATTAGACAAATAAGATACAATCAATGTATTTTATTTATTTATTTTTAGTTTGATCTTCTGGTTGCATTACATGGCAAGTCAGAAGACTCTCAATCTAAATCAAAGAGGTCCAAGGCTCTTATTTTTTATATAAAATTTAAAATGCCTTTATTTTCATGGCACGGTCATGTTTAACCTATAAAAACTCTGCTGTGTTTCTGCATACAAGCCTTCATCGAGGCGTTAAACATTCAATAGCACACTGGATCTTTTCTAGAAGTCAAGTACTAAATGACTTGACTTCAATAACAGTAGTCCAGCTACATTACAAACCTTTGGGATTGACAACATGACAGATAAAAGACTTCTAAACAAAGGGAAGGTTTTTGGATTTTTTGATTATAGGCCACCAAATACCCCAACTTAAACGAGGATTTAATTTTACTGCTTTTTAATAAACTTTGTTTGTCTTATAAGATGCATTCATTTTGGCTGTGGTTGGTGCTGCTGTGCCAGTGTTTCTTTGTGACAGCTGGACTGACACAACATAAAACTCCAGTCAAAGATATTTGATATCACAGCAGTGGTTACAACACCGAGCTGTGAAACCCAGTTTTGAGTGCTGCCTTCTTTAGTAAGAGATGCTATCGAGTGATGATGATGATAAAAACTTAGCAGCAGACTAGAACCAAGGACATAAACATCACCGAGCTTGTAAGTGCCAAGCTAACACTGGTGTAATTTTACAGCTGGGCTTCATTCTATGTTTTTTGTAGCCCAAAACTCATTATGGTTCATTCTGTCACTGCACTTTCTTGAAGTGGTAATCAAACAGCTTTGGAGAGTACACACAACCAAAGCCACAAATGTAAAACTAATTGTGGTTCCAGTGGAAAAGTCATTATAAGACCTTCTAACCTACGCTAAAATAAATAATACTGCTCAGTGTACTTTCAGTTTGTATTAAACTGAATTATTGTCGACCAGAGCTACAGAGTTAGTGGGGCTAAAAAGTGTGAAGGAAATTTGAAATGTATGCATTTATGACTTAAACACAACTTTTTAAGAGAGACTGCAATTTTTCCATAATGTATCAGTTTAAATGAATCCTAACACAACAGAGATGTTTACTTGGTTTAAATCTACAACTCAAAAAGTAAAGGAGTCAATACTTTTCAAAGTCAGTGTTCACACGCTGTACAGTATAAATACACACTATGTGCACACATTTGCTCATCTTTCATAATCATGCATTGTGTTAATGTTGATATCTTCTTATATTTACTTCAAACAGGTATAATTCTTAATGACACAGATTTTTTTTTAAGATCCTTTTTTAAGAGGTTTATTTACTTTAATGAGCTCCAAGGGTGACTGCTGTTCTACATTCAACATTTCAGTAATTCCACAGAGTAACAGCACTGAGAACAGTCTCCCATGCCATTAGTCTGCTTGAACAGTAATCCTCCTAAGAGCTAGTCCCGAATGAATGCTGTGGCTTTAGTGGGAGGAGTACAGAGCCTCAGGGTAAACTGCAGCTAAATGAGTCAAAGAATCAGTCACACTCACCAGGTCTGTGGACGGGATAGTAGTCAAAACCTAGCTTCCTGAAGGTCAGCTGCATGGCACCCTGCAAGCCTGGTGGGGGAGGCTCATCTATGTAATATCACATGACAAGAGTTTTAAAACCAGCCTGACAGCAATTACTCTTCAAATGCTGAACAATTTCATATATTTAAGTGATTACCATGTGCAGACAACACAGAAAAACTTAGTTACAAGACAGCAGCACATGGTAGGACACTTCCTTCTAACCTTCATCCATTGAAGAACTGTCATTGCATATGTGTAAGTCCAAGCGTGAGATGAAGGTGTGGTAAGAAGACTCTTTGACATCAAAGAGATCAAAGTATTGGCTGATGTTGCTGGGGGTGCCTGCGGGAGCCGGTTGGGGCTCTGTCCACAGACTCTGGAGGCTGGGAGATGGTGGGGCAGTCTAAACCACAGAAGAGGCAACACGTTTAAAATGACCAAGATGATGATGATTTAACAAAACTGGGAAAAAATGTCTTACAAAATTAAGTTTTATCAAATATCAGTGAGCGTTTCTTTTCTGTTGTTGTAACATAACTTGCTGAATTACTATATCCACAGATTTTAAAATTGGAATTCTTTTTTAACGATTTACACTATACGCAGCAAAAAAGTAAGGAAAGACCTGCAAGGATTCGGCAGCCATGCTTTTCCTCTGCTGTGCAGATTTCTCCATTGCTTCACTGAGAGATTTGGCATAATGGATGATGGCTTTGAGCTGAGTGTCTGTCAGCACCCACAACAGGTCGTCCAGAATGAAAAGCAGCTTTGACGCCAGCACATTACAGTCCTTTATCTGGGCAGAACAATGATGACATAAGGACATTTTATTTATTTATTTATTTTTTTTATTGATGGTTTAATGTTTCTGATCTGAAACCAGTTCTCTGTGAGAAAAGCAGATGAAGGCTCAACTACAATCTTACCCTGCGTTTAAGAGCAATGCGAATGCGCCCCTGGTTGGTGATGAGCCTTAAAGGGGTGCTACTTAGGTCTTGGTCATCGCTCTCAATGGCATCTGCTTCAATACGTAGAGTTTGCCAGTTAATTTCTTTGAATGTCAGCACCTGAATGGGAAAATATACATATAAACCCATCAAACTATAACCAAATAAAATAAACAATGCGAGACTTGTTGTGATGGTTATTTTGAATGATTGTTACCAAAGAGAAAAGGGAACAGACATTTGCTTTTAACTGGATTACAAACTCTCATTCTAAAAGGCTGTTTATCCCAAAATAGTCTGCAGCTACCAAAGACCAGACCATGTGACTTGATTACACACCACAGAAGTCATTTACAGCAGGCTTAATGAGCAAACACGATTTCTGTGGTGGATCATTATTTTCAGTTATATATTACACGACTAAAATGGATCGTGCTGAAGCTGTGTCGGGAGGAAAGTGAAAGCGTTTGTGTGTATAAAGTACCTCTCCTCTCTTTGGATCAGTGATCCGGGTGTAGCGAAGATCACTACGTTGCCATTTGGGGTTCAGGCTGTTGCCTTGTAGCTGCCACAGCTCAAAGGACGCGTGGAAGGCCTTAGCCTGGACCTTGATGGTAATTGAGTTGATCCTAACAGACATGCCCTCTACTACTTTTTCAGCAAAGCCATACTCGCTGTAAATACACATGACATGGGATGCAGTACAGTATTACAAAAGAAAAATGTTTCTTTAGCACAGAATTTGTGAAAGCTTACCTCTGGCCTGCTGTTATAGCTATGGGAGAGGGGCCATTGGGTGGTCGAGGTTCTTCACATGTCCTCATCTCTACCTCGACCTTGTCTAAGAACTAAACATAAGAGGAGACACAAACAGTCAGAATACAATTCAGCAAGCAAATTAGAGATGCAGCCAAAATTGAGCATATAAATATAATAATCTTTATATGCTTATCAGTCAAATAAACAGTACAATAGCAAAACAGGATATTGCTAGTGTCTTCCAAGAGTAAGGTTATTTTGGATTAAAGATGAGAAGGAAGCTAAATGTTGCAGAAATGTGCATGAGCTCTGAATAAGGACCAAAATAACACAATTCTTACCAGGCAGATGGGGCTTGTTTTCAACTTTGTCCATTGTATCTGAAAAGACAGGACAGCAGGGTCAACAGTGTCAGTCACAAGCACTTGCCGCAGCATTCTGTGTTTTTGTCATTCGCAAGCACATAGTGAGAAGCAAGCTCACACATTATGACACAGCAGCTGTGACCAAAACTGACACGCTGTAATATTTCTGCACAACAAATTAACTGGGAAACAGTAGTACTAGAAATAGTTCTAAGCATCATCTCTGTCTAGCATGGTAACTGAAGTGCTATATGTCACGGGCAACAGACTGCAGCCAAGCATATGGTGTGTTAGGCTGCTGCTGACATTTGGTAAGTAGCACTCAAAATAAAGAAGGCCAATATTTATAGGAATGTCAATAGATGTGGTCATATACTGACATACTGAACAAAGCAACATGCTGACCTGTTAGTGATCCTAACAGTGACCCTACAGAAGAACTGAGGAAATCACCACAGGCAACAAGGTCCATCCTTTGGGGACCATGAATGTCTGTACAAAAATTTATGGCATCTAACAAATGCAGTTAGTAACTTAGGTGACTAACAGATCAATCATCCGTTATTCCAGAGAGTCATACCAAAAGCAAAGCTGATTAAAATGGTGCAGACTCAATGGTGCAGACATTCTTCATATTTGTGTGGGCTGCAAGGTTGGGTCTGGTGCATTTTTGAAAACAGTAAGACAATTTGATAAAACTAAATAAGTAAATGTCAGCAAATAGCTGAGGAAAAGAGATGTTATCACCCAGAGTCAGCTGGGTCAGCTCATTGTAAATATTTATTTGCAAAGGCATTCATTAAGTATTTTTTTATAATATGTGTTAAGATATTTCAGATAAGATAAGATTTTTCAAGAGAAACTGCCATTCCTCTTGAAGGTTGTTTGGATTTTTTGGAAATACAAATCAGACATCCTGAGAGCTAAATATACACTAGCTACTGTATCTCAGGATCACTCTAGCCTGCAGGCTTTGGTGTCCCTGTGAATCATGGCTTGCCTGTCTATTATCAACAAACAGTAATGGTTTGAAGGGTCACAACATTCGCAGCAGTGCCTCTAGTAGTGCTCATCTTTGTGGTTCTGCCACTGCTCATTTCCTCTAAGATTCAGTGGACTATGAATGCTAAAATCTATTTCTGAGACACTAATAAACACCATATACTTTTGTTGAATTTAAAAAAAAGAACTATGAGACAAAGACATGATGTATGTATCCGATGTGTGACAGGTTTGATCTACTATAGTCTTCTTTGAAAAGCACATCAACTGTTAGACCATTTACAGGGATCAATATTAACATACCCTGATGGCAGCCTTGTTGCAGTAGACCCGGGTTACAGCCAGCCATGTAGGCAGGTCAAGCATGTTCTGCAGAACCTCTTCATCAAGCTCGAGGTTGGACAACTGCCCCTCCCCCTTTAGAGTACTCAGATTGATTTTGTCCGGGGACAGATTCTTCGTAAACCTAAACAAACCAGTTCAAATATAATGTTTCAGAGTGAATACATAGAGAATAAAACTGGAAAAAGTTTAAACAGGATACATCTAGGAAACACCAGCATATGTCACTGATGATCTGTGAGACAGAAATACCTCAAATTGAATAATGCAAATATGGAGGCAAGATGCTTTTGAAGTAGTGCAACTGGATGACTCATCCTTAGAGGCAGCAGCATTCTTAATAAAGTCCTCCAGCTGCACTCCCATCTAGAGCACCCTCTTCAAAGGGTCTAAGGTAGCAAGCTCCAAAAGCCAGGAATAAAAATGGAATATTGAGTTGTTTTTGGTTTTTTCCACCTACATTACATGGCTGAAACACCACTCTGAAAAATGTGTGTGACATTTCAATTATCAGCTGTGAGACATTGCTTAAAATGAGGACTAAGTATCATTTGATTAGAGCTACAGATTGTAGCTCACAGTTCAGGATGTTCTTTAAACTATAAAACTTAGCATCATCTGATAACATGCTTTTCCTGATAAACGTGAGAAGCCAGTGAGCTCCAGCTTCTTTTTTATATGAAGCAACAAAATAATGGCTCATTATCTATTGCAGAAAAAACCCGCTCTGCTGCTTTTCACATTAACCCCAACAGACATCAGTGAGTCAAGCCTGGGGCGTAGACCTACTTCATATGGCTGGAAATACAATACAACTTTGAAATGACAGTCCAAAGTTCTTCAAGGTTGTTCATACTTATCCAAAAGCCCAACTGCTTAGCTGTACAGTTACAGAATACTAAATTGGTTAAACAATAAACAATGTAGTTCACAGTTAACTAAATGGTTAACTTCAATCTGGCTGAGGAAGTCAAGTTTAATCAATTATATGCTTGTTATGCATGTTTAACTTCTTGTCATTACCTTGAATGCAAAGTAAGCAGAATATGATTTGACCATTTATGAAATGACCACGATGTTACAGGATAACTGCTTTACTGAGTCAGATACTCACAAGGAAAAATTAAAAATGTTAGTGAACTACAGAAAAAAAATGAAAATGCTTTAAAACATGGGTTTTCAAAGTGTTGACAACTGTTAGTTAAGAGCTGCACAAAACAAACACATTTAGCAAATAGTGGTTTGTGTTAGTAATTGCCTTTTCCCATTTATGGCTTTTTAATTATTAGTTAAGTGGCTTTTACACTTCTTGACACCAGCTGTATTTGTTAATATTCAGATGGTTTAGTCTGCTTTGATGGCTACAACAAAATAGGCTGAAACTGATGACTATGGATGAAATGTACAGAAGTGCCTTCTTTTCGTGATTGCAGGGAGCATATAACGTTCCCATGGGCCACCACTGTCCAGCAGACTGCACTTTGAGGTTTTAAGTGATTTATATCAACAGCAGGATGAAAAGATGAAATTGAAGAGATGATTGGATCATTTGCTATCATAGAACAAGCTATGGCAAGCTGAGAATGTGCTTGCATGTCAACCTTTGATGTCCACTCTGTCCTTTCTTCTGCAAAATTTGCTTTAATTATTTAGTGACAGAGACAACAATGAGGAGAATAGCTGTTAGTCAAATGCAAAGCCTCTAACTGAGCAGACATCCACTGTCCAGGCTCATCAACTTTACTCTTTATCCCATTTAGCTTTTGAGACCTTTTATACACATTTCTTCATTGCTCTCCCACCCAAATTCATTTCTTAACAACTGTAAGCAGTTGTTAAGCAATAGCTGAGAACACATTCTCCAACACCACCACCTAAAAAAAAGTTGACTGTGCATCACAAAGTCGGAGGCTGTCTCCTGAGGAAGTAAAATCAGGTCAGATGTAAAGAATACATTGTTATTAAGTCTGAAAATAAGGTGACGTCTGAGACAGGGATATTCCTGACAACTCTAATAGCAAACATGGACTGATAACAACAATTCGTTCATTTATTACGGCTTAGGACAGACATGCTTTTTATCATCCTGATAAATATGTCTGAAGGACAAAGATAGATAAAATGACGTGTACTTCCACCATAACATTGCCGATTTAGAGCTTTGCTTTCCCTTTCCCATGCTTTTTATGCCGTGAAGATGCGATTTATTCATGCACTGACAATAAACCCATTCAATATGAGAATTTTTTTTTTTTAAATAACTGTCAAAACCTCATTCCTGACCCCTGTATGAATAAAATACAGACATTCATTAACTGTAGATCGAGTGAATTTTGTCAAATCTGTGTTACCATTATATTTTCACCCCAGTGAACGCTATAGCATGGACATAACCGTTTAAAAGCAAGGCAGTATGTAGTCTATAACCCTGTAAATAACATACACATGATTGGGAAAGTAGATGGGCATCCTGTGTCGTTCACTGCCTCTTTACACTTTCTAACCGTTATGTGCAAGTCGCTGCTTCAATGTGGAGCACTAAACCAACGTGGATATCAAATTACTCTGACTACATGCAGATGACAAATCGCAGCCAACTAACCTTTGCTGTGGCTGTGAGCAGTAACGTTGCAACAATACAGCTGGGCTAACTGGCTAACACTAACCCGAACCTGACACTTACCTTGACAAATGTTTCAGGATTTGCTTTTTAATAATCCCAGCCATTTCTGCGAGCGTTAGTGTCGAAAGGTGTCGGCAGTTTTCCTACATATATAAACATATGTTAGCTCGCAGGCACCTCTATATTGTACACAGCACTAGCTGTGTGCATCTTCTTAGCCGCTGCTGGCACAGCACGGCACAGCACAGGCTAGCCGCTAAACACCGCACAGAAGCTAACCTCCTTTTCTCTCACACGCACGCGCACTAAAAACAACTTTAACGAGAAATCGCAACCTGCGCCAATGACACAATGCTGCCCTCTGCTGGATATTCAAGGGAAGTGGGAAGACAAGTGGCTTTGAACTGAGGCTGAACGATCCCACAAAATATTGAATTAAACAAGAAGTAAACATCACAGTGAGCGACTGGTATTGCTTTGACGTTATGTGTTACTTGTTAACACACAAGCTTACATTTTATATGTATTCATATATATTTAAAACCTTTAAACACAGACTTTGAAGTTTAAAAAAATCATTTAAAAATATGGCATTATAGTAACTGCATATATATTTTAAGACAAAACTTCAACTAGGCAGAATGTTAATACTGAAGGATATGACCTCATGCAACTATTACAGTGGATATTGCATTTTTATCTTGTACCTAAACAATGGCTCTCTTTCCTTTCAACAAGACCACTGTGAAAACAGTGCTTTTCTACTGGGAAATGTCATAATGTTTTTCTTGACAGCTTACTGATATGCACAAATAAGGCAAAGTATTACAAGGCACATTGGGTGTTAGGTAATATGAGGACTGGTCCCCGACTTCCTTATTTTTCTGTCAAATTTAATTTAGTCATTTCTTTGTCCTCTTGTCTTCTAAAACAGTTGTATGGCACCACCCATGGCACCATCAGATATGTATCCATCCCCTTGCGTTCAACAGTAGCCCCAGTAGAACTTTGGGGAACACTCATTTAAAATTGTGTTATATTTGTAAAAGACTATTATACATGGAAATTGGAGCTGGGTTATATTCCAATATTGACATTGTTTCTTTGTTTAGGGGTCCATGTACAAAATACGATTTACAGTGTGCTGTTTGCTTGCGGGGCGGGGGTGTTTTTTTTTTTTTTTTTTTTGTTTTTTTTGTCTACAGGTGTTTATTTTACAGTCTAAACAACTGCATAGTCCCGCTGCTAGTACTTCAAGTATCACCAAGAATATCGTTTTGCTTAAAACTATGGAAACTTCTAGGATAAATAAACGATAAATTGTTATATATACTTTAAGTGATATTCCTTATGTTGTTCTTTTCTTCTTCTTATCATTATTATTAGTGAATAATTTATTATTTATTTGTGAATTATTATTATTGGTATTTTAATTAGTCTGCCAGTTAATTACTGTTGTATACGCGTAGAAGATGTTTTAATTACCGTCCACATTTTTCAGTCACGGAGACTCAGGATGCAATCAGGTGACATGCGCACTCGACCCTGTTACCGAGTTTGTTATGATAAGTCAAGGCCTCGGACTAAATTAGGAGCCAACCCCCCGTGTTTATCCGGGCGAATCCCGTAATGGAGGGCATGGACCTGGACCAGGAGCTCATGCAGAAATTCAGCTGCATGGGTACAACAGACAAAGATATCCTCATATCAGAATTTCAGAGACTTCTTGGGTTTCAGCTAAACCCCGCAGGATGCGCCTTCTTTCTGGACATGACCAACTGGTGAGCTCGGGGACTCGTATGGCCTGCTGTTTGGTTAATGTTAGATAATATATAATGTGTACCAGCTAGCTTTCTGTGTAGCAGCATTTTTTGTACAAAGATAGCCTGCCTGAAAAATAAACAAACAACAGAAAATATCTCTGAAAGTTTTGTCCTCGCAGAACAAAAGCGTTTACGTTGGCCATAGAAGCGTCGGCTCAGTGACGGCTAACGACGTTGAAGAAGCGTAACTAGCTGAGTCAGTGTGACTCCGACTTTTGATTGCCTGTAACAGACACAGTGAAGGGTCGCAAGATTTGCATACCGGTGGAAATTTCCGTTGAAACAAATACTTTTTCGTTTAGGCACAACATAGCACCGAAGCGGATGCTGTATTTGACAAAAAACACGTTTACGTGTGTTAGCCTGTTGTTAGTCACCACTTTTATTCTGAAAAGCTAGGACGTACAGGATAGCTAGCTAACTTAAACTGAACTAACCGGATAGTTAGTATTTATTTTACAGTCTTTTAACTTGTTATTCAGTGAGTTACATGAGTACCCTTTAAGTTTAAGATACCCGTTACCTTTATTGTCGATACAACTACAGTACATTGTGTCTATACTTTATTACGTAATCCATCTACATTGAAGTTGCAGAGACGGAGCTCAAAGATCACTGAAGCTCAGAGATCTGGTTGCGCAAACCAGATCAATCTTAGCCTGACAGAATGTATTTCAGTTTTTTCACGTACGGAGGGTACTTGACAAGTCTTGTGTTTTTTAGGAAAAATGTGACTTCCGGTGGCATGTTTTAACAGTGAAACAATTCGCGGTGCCATTGCAGCGTACGGAAGCGAAAATGAATGTGCTGCTGAGGGGAAAGGCCATTTTGAAGTCATCCCAAAAATAGATTTCTCTGCGCATATGCGGCGATGAGCCAGCTAATGCGGGTCTGTGGAAGATCAACCGTTCCAGCAGTGCGCTCACTGGGAGTGGGGCTGTTGTAGTATCACGTGATCTCGCTGCTCTGCAACGGGGTTTCTAAAAATAAAAACTGCTGGTTTATGGATGACCTGGTGTCACGGGAAGAACCTATCCTCAATGTGTCATACAGAAGCGTGATCTGTCTCCTTGTGATGCCTGATGATGGGGATGATTTTTGTCAGTGTACAATTACTAACTTTAAATGAAGTATGGAAAAAAAAAAAAAGCAAAAAAAACAAACAAACCCCCAAATGGCTGAATTTAACCTTCACATGTGTGGAACGGCTATAGCCTGTAGAATCATTTATCAACCAGCTGTAAAAACTGAGGCGTTACTTCTGCAACTGTATTATAAGTGAATATTTAGATTTACTCTAATTTCTGGTTTTTCATTCTTAGGAATTTACAGGCAGCCATTGGAGCCTATTATGACTTCGAAAGTCCCAACATCAGTGCACCCTGCATGTCCTTTGTAAAGGATGTGACGATTGGTGAGGGTGAATCCGTTCCACCTGACACACCTTTCACAAAGACCTGGAGGATACAGAACACTGGTAAGTCAGCTAGAATAAGAATAACACTTGTGTTGGAAAATAAAATAGTAACAGTATTTCCCAATGGTTGACTGCTTTGATGGGGTGGGTTGTCTGCAGTGGAGACTAATGTTGGTCTGTCCAGTTTTGGCTTTAGATGAGTAGCACTTGTTGGGAGCTATTATTTTACCTCTAGTTGGCTAGAGAGTTGTTGTCAAGTGGAGTATAACTGTGTTTTCATCAGCATCACTCAGACATGCACATAAACACTGTGCATGTCTGTTGACCGCAGATATACTAAAGTGTCATTATAAGTGACTGCAAAATGCATGCACCGCTGTGCTCTCAAACCCATTGATTTCATTGGCAAAACAGTTTGTCACTGGACAAACCGCAGCACTCAACTTGGGAGTGCTTAAAGACACTGTGGTCATATTTTAACAGATATGAACTTGGGCAAAAACACTGTAATGACTGCCTGAAATTGTTTCTTCTTGTAGGCTGACCTGTGTGTAAGGCCAGTTTACATTTCTTATATCATCCTCCTAATAGCTTTACAGCTGTATTAAACCTGTGGAGGTACATAGGAAAAGAGATGCAGATATTGCACAGGAAGTTTTGAAAAGTGCCTATTTTGCTCTGTCCTTCAGCGCGCCCAACAAACAGCATATTGAATCCAACTGCAAGCACATTGCACGTGGCATCCTGTGCAAAGGCCCTATTGTGTTTTCAACGAATCTCATTTTATTTAAATAAGGTGGCATTACGTGTTACATAACTGAACTGTGGCTCTTTTGATTCGCTTTTCTTGTGTCAAAAATGTTAGGAAAAAAAATGTAACTTTTCAAGCAACAGCAAATCACTTGTTTATTTAAATGCTGCAGCTCTGCCTCTAGCCAACCAAAGCACATTATATAAAAATATTACAAAAGAATGAGGTAGTTGGTTGAGCAGCCTGCCATTCAATACTGATCTAAAATAGAAGCTGATCATTGGTTAGTAATCACTCTATCGTATATGAATACAGTTCGTAACAAGCAAAATTGTCTGTTTGTCTTCCAGGTGCAGAGTCATGGCCTCCAGGAGTTTCTCTTAAGTATGTTGGAGGAGATCAGTTCGGCCACATAAACATGGTGATGGTGCGTTCTCTAGACCCGCAGGAAATGACTGATGTCAGTGTGCAGATGCATAGTCCTGTATCTCCGGGTATGTACCAGGGCCAGTGGAGAATGTGCACAGCTACCGGACTTTTCTATGGAGGTGAGAACTACAACTTTACTTAAAAAATGTTAAATGGAGTTACTTATTGTGATGATAAGTAACTTAATTTTTATGATAAGTAACTCCATTTATTTATTTATTTACATATTAACTTTTTTGTTTTGTTTTTTTAAATGTTTTTGCTATAAGACAGTCAAAATGTGTTTCCTGGTTGATTCTGATGGCATAGGATTAGGGGGATTTCCTTCAGAGCTAAACAAGGGGTTGGAGCCATAAGTAATATATCAGCTGCTAGGGCTGTTCGATATAACGATATATATCGGATGACGATATAAAAACATCTATAGTTTCATTTTACGCTATTGTTTGTTTCGTGGTGTTGCAAAATAAACTGTTTACGGCAATATTTTTTTCATCGTTTTGATCGTCACTGTAGTGGCTATATTAATTTCTTAAAGTTCTCTCTTTCTCATAACCACGCTATGGATGGACAAGCGCCTGTTTTTATGCGTTGTCATTAGCAACAACAATGGTAAAACCATCGCGTGTCCGCTTGTTTATTTTCCACATAAACCTTTCACAATAAAGCTCAAGATCCTGTTGAGACTTTTCAAAATAAACTGAATCACGTGAAAGAGTATGCAGAGTATTTACGGATGAGAAGCAAAAAAGAGCCGCCATGTGCTAAAAAATAAACCTTAGACTCAAACGTTAGAACAGGCTTTCCCCCGCAGCACGCCGTGTAATAAATACTCACGAAGAAAACGGCGGCCGTTACAACTTATGTCAAAAAATGTATCGTTTCATGCATCAGTTAAAACACTCGACTCCAGGTACATGACGCCCAGCTGGAAACACTTCACGCAATTCCAGCTACCCGAGATTCACAGAATTTACAGAAAATGTTAAATTTTTGTGATTTATATCGTTATCAGGACGATAGATGTCTTATATCGGGATATGAGATTTTGGTCATATTGCACAGCCCTATCAGCTGGTACAAAAAAGAGAGAAAACTAGAAATATTAGGTAGGAAGACTTTAATAGACCTACAGCTAGGGGATAACTTACCTAAGGTGCAAGTAAGTTATCTTCAATAAATGGAATTTCTTGAATAAAAAGAAAAAGTGACTCTAATGAAGTAACGTCATCTTTTTGTCATGCTAACTTACTGTTCAAGGTTTAAATTCTATTGTGGAAGCACTGTGGTTGAAGCACTGCTACGCAGATGGTTATTCTTCAGAGCTTTGTTGGAATCTTATTTGGTCTTGGACTTTTAGACAGATAAGTCAAGCTATTTGTAGAGTGCCTTTGTTTGGGGTTTTTGGGCTTTGTTATGTATACACAGAAAAAAAATGTTCAAATCAAGTAAATCTTATTTATATACCTTGATATCACATTACAGTTTTGCCTCAAGGGGCTTTACACAGCACGCAACAACCCTGTCATTAGACAGTTAATTAAATTAGTCACATTTTGTTTATATGTGATTCATGGCTTACGTAAGCTGCTGACACTGAATTATACATGTCGTCCAGGCTTACTTTGTGTTGACTCTACAAAACCTAAAACCGTAGTCAGAGATAATGGTGTTTCGACAGTGGTTATCAGCTTTCTTTGTTATCTCAGACCTTTTGCTGATGGAAACGCTGTATATAACCTACTCCAGACAAGACTAGACATGCATTTACCATTAGTTACCATGGTGATCTAGGCAGGTAAAGCGAGACCCACTGTTGGGATGCTAACAGCTCGAACATTAGGATCACCATACATTGCTAACCCGTTAATTTCGCTACATAGTACAATGTGCCGTGCCGCAGTAACAGGGAATTATTAGCACTTAATCTTCATTAATGAAGATTAAGTGCTAGATCATTTTGTATGGATGTGCTGCAATAAAATTATTAATTATTTATCATTAAATTAATTGATTTATGTCCTATCAGGATGTCTCTAAAGTCTTCTCTACTTACAAATTAAGCTGGAGAGGGATGTTGAATTTAAACACTGGGCTTTAATATTTCATCCACCTGTTCATCACAATTATTTCCCACCTAAAATAGTTTCATGCTGACTTAAGGAGTAAGAAGAGGGCTGCAGATCAGAATCACATTAAATCTTTGAGGATACAAGGTGTAAAGTGTAGTCCAGCCTAATTATTATACAGTAAATATTTTGTTACAGTTTGATTTATGGGTATTGGGTAATATCCTGCATATAGACACAGGTTTAGTTACATGTTATGAACTCTATGATTATGTTTAAGCACACCATTGTCTATTTACAGATGTAATTTGGGTGATCCTGAGTGTGGAGATTGGAGGCCTCCTTGGTGTCACACAGCAGCTTTCCTCTTTTCAAGCTGAGTTCAACACCCAGCCTCATCGTAACCTGGAAGGAGATTATAACCCCTTCGCCTCACCAGAGAAAAACAAGTGCCCTAACAGCAACAACAACAGCCTTCGCGATGACAGCAACCATACAGTTGCAGAGGAACATTGGGAGGGAAGCCCAAACCAGCTGCAGCAAGACCAGAATGGACTTTCACAAAACTCTGTGGATATATTAGCAAACAGTCTACAAAGCAATCTATCAGTAGTCTCTTGCAACCAGGTGAGACATATCACAGAGCAACAACATTGTCTGTGCACGTTAATGAGGGTTGAATCACGCGGAATCTTCTGTGGACAAAATTAAAAAGTCAACATTTGCCTTTAATAGATTATCCCGAGTGGTGGTGTGCTCAGAGCACGTATTAGAACTAAATGCAAAGTTTACCAGCTGTAATTTTGCAGTGTTGGCCAGGACAGCTCCATGCTGTTGTTGGTATGGCACAGACTAATGTAGCTATACTGAAAAATATAGACTTTAGACACCGAAAATCTGTAAAGCTGCTGTTTAGCAAGTTCAATACAGGGAGTGCAGAATTATTAGGCAAGTTGTATTTTTGAGGAATAATTTTATTATTGAACAACAACCATGTTCTCAATGAACCCAAAAAACTCATTAATATCAAAGCTGAATGTTTTTGGAAGTAGTTTTTAGTTTGTTTTTAGTTTTAGCTATTTTAGGGGGATATCTGTGTGTGCAGGTGACTATTACTGTGCATAATTATTAGGCAACTTAACAAAAAACAAATATATACCCATTTCAATTATTTATTTTTACCAGTGAAACCAATATAACATCTCCACATTCACAAATATACATTTCTGACATTCAAAAACAAAACAAAAACAAATCAGCGACCAATATAGCCACCTTTCTTTGCAAGGACACTCAAAAGCCTGCCATCCATGGATTCTGTCAGTATTTTGATCTGTTCACCATCAACATTGCGTGCAGCAGCAACCACAGCCTCCCAGACACTGTTCAGAGAGGTGTACTGTTTTCCCTCCTTGTAAATCTCACATTTGATGATGGACCACAGGTTCTCAATGGGGTTCAGATCAGGTGAACAAGGTGGCCATGTCATTAGTTTTTCTTCTTTTATACCCTTTCTTGCCAGCCACGCTGTGGAGTACTTGGACGCGTGTGATGGAGCATTGTCCTGCATGAAAATCATGTTTTTCTTGAAGGATGCAGACTTCTTCCTGTACCACTGCTTGAAGAAGGTGTCTTCCAGAAACTGGCTGTAGGACTGGGAGTTGAGCTTGACTCCATCCTCAACCCGAAAAGGCCCCACAAGCTCATCTTTGATGATACCAGCCCAAACCAGTACTCCACCTCCACCTTGCTGGCGTCTGAGTCGGACTGGAGCTCTCTGCCCTTTACCAATCCAGCCACGGGCCCATCCATCTGGCCCATCAAGACTCACTCTCATTTCATCAGTCCATAAAACCTTAGAAAAATCAGTCTTGAGATATTTCTTGGCCCAGTCTTGACGTTTCAGCTTGTGTGTCTTGTTCAGTGGTGGTCGTCTTTCAGCCTTTCTTACCTTGGCCATGTCTCTGAGTATTGCACACCTTGTGCTTTTGTGCACTCCAGTGATGTTGCAGCTCTGAAATATGGCCAAACTGGTGGCAAGTGGCATCTTGGCAGCTGCACGCTTGACTTTTCTCAGTTCATGGGCAGTTATTTGGCGCCTTGGTTTTTCCACACGCTTCTTGCGACCCTGTTGACTATTTTGAATGAAACGCTTGATTGTTCGATGATCACGCTTCAGAAGCTTTGCAATTTTGAGACTGCTGCATCCCTCTGCAAGATATCTCACTATTTTTGACTTTTCTGAGCCTGTCAAGTCCTTCTTTTGACCCATTTTGCCAAAGGAAAGGAAGTTGCCTAATAATTATGCACACCTGATATAGGGTGTTGATGTCATTAGACCACACCCCTTCTCATTACAGAGTTGCGCATCACCTAATATGCTTAATTGGTAGTAGGCTTTCGAGCCTATACAGCTTGGAGTAAGACAACATGCATGGAGAGGATGATGTGGACAAAATACTCATTTGCCTAATAATTCTGCACTCCCTGTAGATTGGACTTTTTCTGGTCATGTCAGCACCTTTTAAAATCTACTTTTAATGTTTGCAGTTGCTAAACAGGAAATACCCTACGCCTCTAGTCACACAGGCGTAGAGATTAGTTGGTGATGCCCTTGCTGAGTGGGTGCTGGAAGTTGCTAACAATCACTGAATTAGTTGCAGTGACTGTAAACTGTGAAGCTATGTTTTCTGTCTGTTGTTGGTCTACTACTACTACTACTACTACTACTACTTTTTTTTTTTTTTTAATCCTTTCTCTTTGTTGCAGGGTATACAGGAGCCCTATCCATTTGGGCACTCTTAAATCATGGGACTTGTGAAGGAGTGAAGCAGCACTAAAATCATACCTCTGGAGTCTGTCACACCAACAAAAGAAAGAAGAGGTTCGTCAGTAGAGTGGAGAGTGTGGAGATTCAAAAACACTTTATGCAAAGTCCAGTTAGACTGAATATCCGGAGGCCAACGCTCCTGACATGCAGCTCAACCAACATCCTGCACCCACTGTATGCACGTGTGAATGCTAAGTTAAAAATGAGTGCTATGAGTCTTCTGAGTGATAACTTTTTTCTTTTATTTTTCAAAAAAAATAATAATTTTTTTAGCAGTCAGAGTACCCATTAAACAGATGACAGGAGTGTGTGAATGTTTGTGTATTTGTGTGTGGATTGTGCAACATGAAAAAAGAGAATTTGGAGGAAAAGCCATTCACTTTGCCAACTGATTCTCCGGTTTCTACTCTGATTTATTGGTATGTTGATTGGGTTTGTGGACTCTTTGTTGTCTAGACTACTAAATTCCTGAAACATAATTTATGCATTTTTAAAGAAACAATATTTTCCAAAAGCTTATTTGAAGGTTAGATAAGTCTAAACTGTGTTTTTCATGCCACATACAGTATGACCAGTATTTTGTAAGCCGTTAGCTGGAAGTTTAGAAACAGTGCAGCTTATTTAAACAAGAGGGAATTGGCCAAATTGAAGCTAAGATCAGAGAAACAGAAGTCTCATACATTAATTACAAATCTTTTCTGACATAAATTTATTTTGTATTATTGGTAAATGTTCCTGACGTCATAGTTATACATACATTAATTCATAAAAAGTTTTAAAAAACTAGATTCCTGGAAAGTATAAGATGCGTAATTCAAGTCATATAAACAGAAGTAAAGACATAATTTCTCATTATGAATCCGTTTGGTTGTTTGTTTACTGCTTCAAATTCAACTTAAAGCTGTCTTGGAAATGTTTTTTAACATATTAAGTTGAATGTAAATGATGAATGTAGAAGGGGAAAATTCTTTTGGAAACATATAAATTTACCCAAAGATTCTTAATGGGATATTTTCATTCAACTGTCAGTTTTATTCATGTTATTGTTGGTTTTCATCTCGTTAAATTTATGTTTGAGAAGTTCCATTTAAAAGACTACAAACAGTCTCATTGATATTTCTCATTTAATCACACGCTTGATTATTTTTCTTTATCACCAATCAAATAATTGATTCATATCTTCTTCTTTTTTTTAAGTAATGTTATTCAGCATTTACTTACTTGCTAATCTATGCACTGAGTAATGAACCCCAATGGCAAGGCCTCAGTGTACCTTTTCTCCTTGGTAAGAAGGTGTGTTTTTTTTTATGCTGTGTGTTAGATCCCTGCCATACCCTTTTATGTTGAGGCCTGTAACCTGATGAGTTGACGTGAGAACACCGTTCAGCTGACACTTGAGGATCCATGAGATCTAAATGTTGCTTAGAACAATGTGCATTTCCTGTTAATAAAGAGAGAGATTAATGTTTATCTTGCTATCAGAGGTAGTTATTGTCAATTTAATGTAATATTGCAAAGTTTCCACTGGCCAAAATGAATTGCAGAATGAATCAGTTGGCATTAGACTCAAACAGCAGCACATTTAGGTGAGTGAGAAGCAAACAGATGAAAGCTTATTTCTGGTATGTTTGATGAATGTTTGTATGATTAAATTATCAGTGAAAATGAAAGCCTGTGTGGTCATGCTTTTCATGGTTTTATGAAGCGACTCACTAGCAGATTCCAAGAAAGAAAATTAAACCTTTAAATAATGGCTGTTATGATGGCGGCTGTATGTTTTACTATGAGAAAGTGTAAAGATTTAAAAAAAAAAAAAAAAAAACCCTCAGGAATATTTCCAGCACCTTGTTGAGTCTATGACATGACAAATTAACGCAGCTCTGAATGCAAAAGTTTGTCCAACTCAGTGCTAGCAAGGTGTAACTAGTGAACGTATGTACAAGGAACAAAAATGTGTCTAATACTTGGTGATTCCATCATTAATCTTAAAAGGGCTTTGCCATCTGTGACAGATTTTAAATGCTGATTATTAACTGAAAAAAAGAAAACCGCAAATTCTTCAGCCTATATAACAGTCTATATTTATATATAACGCATATATAAATATAACTTTCTTGGTGTCTTGGTGTTTTGTGAACACATGTGACATAGGTTGGATGATACTACTGATGAGATTCATAAATTCTCTGGATTGCTCGGAGAGCTGAAATGTATTTATCAGACACATCTGGCATTTTTAAAGTTAAAATAGTCGCTACAAGTAGTTGAAGTTGCTGCAGTGAGTTTATTTATGAAGGGCCAATGAGAAGAAAAGGAGAAAAAGTTTAAAATGCTTGTTTGGAGTCCAAGAATTAAAAAGATGTGCTTGAAAATCAGCATAACACATCCACAAAAGATCCACCTGAGTGTTGGACAGTCAGATCCCGGAGCGGCATTACTGCTCAGCTTGCAGTGTAGCAGTATCAGGTCTCCTTTTCATGTATAGCATAACCAGGGCATGGCACACCTGTCTCAGGTAGATCCGGTGATCTCTCTAACGTTCTCCTAACTTCCATTCTGGGAAGTTCCCCATTAAGGTGATGAATGCAGCAATGAAGTCATTTGTCTTTAAAACATAACACTAATCTCCTTTATAATGTATCATTCTTTAATTTAAGACCTTTAGAAAAGATGATCTAAATAAATAGTTCAGTTTATTAAAAGTGGAACTTAGTGATCTTTGAAGGTAGATGCTTTCTGTTTTTCCAAGGTTTGATGCCTAGTGGGCTAAAAAAAGAACCAGTCAGTGGCTCTTTCTTTGGCCTTGGCTCTTCAAGTGCCCCTCTAGTTTTAGAATTGCATTTTCTAATATTCCCATCCAGGTGTATTTAATTCAAAGTTAGGAAATGTTTTATTATTAAACCAGTCTTGATAAATAGCACTTTTTATGTGTCAGTGATATGGCATGGTTTATGCCCATGCTCTACAATAAAAATAAATAAATTGGTAGCACGTTATAATAATGTTACACTATTAAGCATTAGTAAGGTATTAGCAGTAAGGTATTAGCAAGTGCTTCATTCATCATCATATAGCATTACTCCTCCTTAGTATGCCATTTATAAAGACAGATATAACATTATGACTACGACGATGATTCTGATTATTACTACCAGTGATGTCGTAGCAGTGGTAGCTGTAAATGATGTAACAGTAACAGATGGATAAACATATCTGTATTTATAGATAGCATAATAAAGCGGAGTAATGATAAATGACAAATTAAGAACTTGCTAATTCCTTATGGCGTGACATTATTATAAAGTGCCACTAAATTAAATTAATGGTTTAATAACAAATAACTCCAAATCATACTGTCTACAGACAAAAAAACACACAGAGGCTACTTTTTTGTCAACAAACTTGTTTCCCTTTCAAACCAATATCGCAATATTGACACCATCACAACAAATTTGATTTGGGTTTTTCATCACTATCGTCATTATCTGTGATCATAATCATCTTTATGCATATTTAAATGAACTTGTTACATCAAGATGAACAGGCACTACACCAGTTAGGAGATAAAAGTACATCACTAACTATGAACATACATCTTCTAGACCGCTAATAAAGGGTTTCCACAACATGAGCTGCTGTCCCCTGTGTGCATAAGGAAGAGATCAACATAAAAAAGCATTTTACATGTACACCTTTTTACTGCCTCAACATGGTTAGGTCTCATTTTCAACTCAACACAGTTGTACAGTTACAATAGAATATAATCTTTAAATTACATCATCATATACAAATCTGACAGCGTGGGGTAACGTCACGCTTTTATGATACACTGACAATTCCATTGCAATAAAATTCATACAATATGGTACCTATTACTTAATATGTTTTCCATTGCTGTTATTTAATGAAACACATTTACATGTATAACACTACATTTTGTCTTAATAGTCAATCACTTGCATTTTTTTGTGGTTTTTTTGTTACATTTACACAACTCATACACACTGGGTGATGGAGATGTTTTCCCTCAGAATATTAACCTGATAATGTGGATTATGCATTTGAACCTGTGTGTATTGTGTATGTATATCCTGCTTAATGCATGTGTGTTTGCACGTGTGTGGAAGTGTGTGCGCATGTGCATCGAGGATGTATGACATTTTTATGACAGGAGTCCTTTTTGCTATGCTGGACAGCTTTACTCTAAGACACAACTTGTGAGCTGGTGATGTGTTTCTCCTCATGTGTGAGACCCAAAACCTGTCAAATCCTGTTCCAGACACAAAGCTAAACACATCTGACTGCTGTTAGTCTGGTGACATTTAAACTAAGTTATAAATAGCAATCTCCAATCTAATCAGATTTAGGTGCAACTGGTAGCAAGATAACTCACTAATCCACTTTTGATAAATGCAATTCCTGCTATGGTTTTAATTTAAATGGTGCAAGATTTCAAAAATAACCATGTAATGCACCCTGTAAGTCATCCTGCATGCAGTGCAGTACTTGTCATATGTATCCCCAGTATTTTGTAACATGTTTGGGTTTTTTGACAACTGAATTCTGATGGACTGTGAAGCAACTATAAGTTGATCTTCAGTGAAGCTGCTTCCCACTGATATGGTAAATTATTGCACGGAGTGAAAACAGATAGTTGATGGTATTGGGTCGTTCTTTGGCTCAGCATTAAAACGGGCCACATAACTAGTGCTTTTTGCTAGGCAAGGCTTTAAATGACAGTGGAGAACAATGCTTATACGACACGCCCTCTTTCAAGCCCAAACACTAGTACATTCATGTCCTGTTGGAGAGGCTTCAATCTTCAGACAACAGTCTGTAGCACAGTAACACACTGAGATGCCTCCACTGGCCCTTCACTCTGGAAGAAAAGTCCCCAGCATATGCACTGTTCAAAACCCTCCTCTCAAACTGCAGTGGAAACCTCATGATGACTTGATCCGCCTTCACTCTGAGGGAATGCATCGCAGGTCTTTCTCGTTATCAGTAGCGGGATATAGTAAGGAATTACTGAACCAAGGATGAGAGCTTCTGTGAAAAACTGTAAATCCTTTCCATGATTTGCATGAAGATGGTTTTCTCAAAGGATTTGTGACGCTAAGAAAAACAGATGTTGAAAGCAAAACAAACCAACATAAAATCAGTTCATCAACAAGCTTTCTCTTGTGAAATTAGAAGCATGTGCATGTCCAGAAGCTTGTGATGCTAAGAAGTAATCTCTGCATTTGTAGTTGAAGTGTTGCATCAGGTTGGAGCCTAAACAAGGCTGCAGGATTCAGGGAATGCACGTCGTTGCATAGCACATGCTGCTATGCAAGTTCAGAAACAGTTAACACACGTAGCACTGCACACACTGGAAAAGAGGTTGGACCAAATCACAAAGAAAAAACAAACAAACAAAAAAACAAAAAGAGGATACTGTCAGTGGTACTTTTAAAACTACACAGCATTCCTGATGTGAGAATGATGGCTGACCGTACACAGCATTAAAAATGCTACACAAAATGGCATCACACTGTATATACACAATGCAGGTTAGAGAAGCTCATCTTTGTCAAATGGGTACAACTGATTATATTATCTTCCCATTTTCACAAGTGAACTCACTGCAGTTTAAATAAGCTGCATTATATTGTTAAATACAGCTACACAGACAAGCAATGTGTTCCTGCACTGTCTTGATGTTATAGTTGAGTGTGTATATACTGGAATAACTGCTGCTCCTGTTTTTAAATGTGTAAGTTCGCCCACCCCAAATGCTGGATAAAATATATTATACTGATATATTGTCTTTTAGGTTACTAAGTTTTATTTAGGCAAAACTGCTTGGCGCATCTGTTGGGCAAGGGATGTGTTGCTCTTAAGTCTCTGGCTATGTGCGGTGCAATTGGACGGGACAGTTCAAGCTGCCTCCAATGGCATATCCTTGTCCAGTAATGTGACTAGATTGCCTCGACATAATTGGCTGGGTACAGTCCCTCTCTGCCGTTGTCCAAACGACCTCTACACCAGCCTTGCTCATCTTCATCCTCAGTCTTGGTCAGTTCATCGCCTGCAAAAGGTAAATGATTCCTTAATCAGCACACTCGTACGTTTCACTTAAATCTAAAGCAGAGCTATTCATCACAATATTTCCACATTTTCTCTTTTATTATGTATTTTGATAATAAATCACCGGAAAGAAAAAAAAATAAAATCCTCACTCTAGTAAGCATACAGTTGCAAGGTAGAACCACCCAAAAGCTCCTTTATTCTAGTTATTTCTTTGCTGTTACAGTAAGCATAGTTTGTAAAATAACATTATGTTGTATAAATGAGACTTTGAACTTTCCACCAAAACTATAAAATAGATTAAACTAAATAGGCCAGCAGCAGGTTAACTTAGCGTAGCACAACCACCAGAAACATGAATAAACAGCTAGAGTGACATCAAATGTGTGCTGTGTTGGTAACGCTGGTTAGTTGTGTATTTGTGCTTTAAGGCTGTTAGGGGAAAAAAGCAAAACTGTCCGATAGATAATATGTCAAAAACCCACAACTTGTCTGTTCTTCACTTTCTTGTACAAGAATAACTTACACAGAATTTACAGCATTTATAGTATCATTTTATTTGTATATCCTCAGAGAATAAAGTATTCCTTTAGATCAAGGATGTCAAACTCATTTGACATTGTGGGCCACATGCTGCTCACCCTGATTTTAAGTCGGCTGGATCAGTGAAGCTTCCCTTTCTCTCAGTGTAACGAAGTTTAACAACACATTTAATCACTGAGATCTCTTAATATAAGAAAAGGAAATGCAGTTTCACTGTGTGTCTCAAGTTTTCTACATATTAAAGACATGTTGCTCTTGTAAATACAAGAAAACTGTCTCTTTAGGCTTAACTTGTAAGAAATAAATGTGTAAAATAAAGGGAAACATTCTGATTGCCCACCCTGTCCTGTCACAATAAAAGAGAAATGTTTTGTTTATTCAGTCACTGTAAAAACAAGCAAACTAAACTAAACTAAAACTAAATCAAGGCATAAATTACTATAGTAGTTCCCTATGTTGGTTTGTTTGTCTGTTACTTAATTTCATTGGTGTAGTATGAGTAACCATAGGGACGGTCTTTATCAGTAGGAAAAGCTGTTAAAGTAATAAAAAAGGAGTTAAGAGTCCGATATTTATGCCTACATTTTCCAAAACCAACCAGTGGGCCTGACTGGAGTCAGAAAAAGGTTTCAAAGATGAGTGGTTGATGTCATGTTGTTCAACTTGTTCTGTGAACAACATGACATCAACCACTCATCTCTGAAACCTTTTTCAGGCCCAAAGAGTGTTCAACTTCTGTGAACACTCTTTGGGCCACACAATCCAGTTTGATCCCCAAACAAATGTCAAACATCTTAAAATTATCCAGGGCAGTTTTTCTTTCTGGCAGTAAAGTGCAAAGAAAAGCAGTAACATACCATTAAAAGGTAAGGAGTTTCACTGATGTCAGGTAAACAAATACTAGCAAAGAAGAAGTGTGATTCATTTTGTTTGCCTCTAAGGAAGCGACAGGAGGTGCTTTCAATGGTTTTTAAACAGAATACATACAACAGCTTGCAGGTGAGACGACTCCTGACAAATATTCAGGGAGCAACACAAAGAAAGTTTCTGTGCCAGAAGAGTTTGGGCAGGGGGTGGGGTGTCGCTTTGTTTGTTTCATGTCTTTATCAGGCGACAACTTCATGAACAAAGACCTTCACTCACAGTGTGGTTAAAATATGGATGCAGAGGGAGGAGCAAGACAAAGATACACAGCTGTTGCTTCTTCAGTAGCTATTCTTCTGTTTATGGTTTGCCTTTAAATTGTTAGTCATGTCACTGTGATGGCTCTAGAGCACTGTTTTGGACTAGCTTTGGAGCTTCTGTTAAGTGTTAGCAAGTCCCTGTAATTTGTTGTCCATGTGGCTATTATTGACTCATCATTGCTATTTTCTACAGAGGAAGGAACTTGAAAATACATATTAGGCCAAGTTGCTTTTGAACACCTGCATCAAGCTACAGCTTGTCATCTTATCTGAAATCTACAGCCTCAATAACATAAAATAAAAATTTAACTGCATTTTTGTTGTAGTAATTGGCACGCTTGAGCTGAATGGCATGATTATTGACAAAATCCCCAAACTATGTCACCCGGTCATGCACATGTACCTGCTTTAAAGGAGAGCTCATCCTGCTCCTGGCCTTCGTAGTCATAGAGAGCACGCACGCGTACCCCTCTCCCAGTGCTGGAATCATCTTCAAATGAATTGCCATTCCCACCGTTCTCATTGCCCGAGTATGCAGCGGGCTGCTCATCATCAGACCACTCAGTCGAATAAGCTTGGTTCTTCTCATAGCTGCTCACACTGGAAGAGAGAGAAAAGGGAGGCTGACATTAGGATGTTTCCAAAACAAAAGACTGAAATTTAAAGGTTTTGAACAGGTCAAAACCATTAACAAACTAATCCTGCTAGCCAATGTCAGAAATGAGCTGCCTGCCACAGACCTTCGTGACTGTCTAAAAACTATTCTGGTGTTAAGGATCAGTGTTATGAAAAGAGTTATTCTGCATTCACAGAAAACACTGGGAACATGCATCAGGGGAGTCTAGAGAAGCTAAAACATGACACCTGACACTTGTAGCTCCATGATGGCATGCGCTATGAAAGAGTTTTGCTGGCTTTACTTTGTAGTAATGCTGTGACAATATATTGTGTATAATTAAATTTGGACTTCAGTATAAACAGTTTAAACACAGTCTTCTTCCTGAAAGGCTCAGGTGGGACGATTTAAAGTGACAGACTCTTAAACCACAGGTACACAAAACATCTTTGTGGTACTTTAGGCTGAAAACTGAAACATATACTTTATCAACATGTGAGATTAAAATTAATATGTGTTAAAGTGGAAGATTATGAAGTCTAAAAATGTAAAAATCTTGAAACAGGCTGGTTTTAGCTTCCCCAATGAGATTTGTTCACAAAAGATAAACATTTAAAATAAAATAAAACTGAATAAAAATAATTATTAGTCATCTTGTAATTTTATTGCTAGATTTGACTCAAAAATATGTGACCGTAAAATACACTAGCAGATCTCTTGAACTAACCTGCTACGGTCACCAGGTGGAGCCACATGGTCAGTGCTAGGAGTGGGTGGGGCTCCGTCTGGTTTCTTCTTCTTTGGAGGAGCTGAAGCCTGGTCTGGGTTGTACTCCTGGTGAGGAGAGAGAAGAGAAGCACATAAAGTAATGTAAAAAATAAAGGGGAGAGGTGTCGTACACGTTTTTTTTGTGATGGCTTGGCATTGCACCTCAAATATGGGCCAGTTCATGTGCATTCCTGGGCCGTGGTTGTTGCTGAACCACTTGAGATCCTCCTGCGTGTTTGCAGCCAAGATCGTGCGCTCCAGTTCTCTGTATATTGTGGCATAGCTGAAGAGAGGAAAATGGAACAAATAGTGACAATAAAAGTGCCAGAAGGGACCTGTGGGTGCTGCCAATTTGGCAACAGAATCACCAGTGTAGTTCAAATTCTAGGTTGAAAGAGATCTAGTGTTGGGTGACGACAGGACTAAAGTGTCTCCCTGAATTTTCTGGTAAAGCTGGGGTTCTCAACAGTGGACATATTTACTCTGAATGGCCCTGTTTTGTACCACGATGTTGGTATTTATGTTGCCACTGTTTACCCAAACCATGGCAATGTGTAATGGATTAAAAAGAGAACAATGATCCTGCAGTTTTCTTCCTCTAATTACAGGCTAAACCAGTATGTCTGGGGTCCTATTTTAACACCTGTGGATAACAAAACTACTGTGAAGACATGCATAGTTTATAATATTATTACTATCTTTTTGGGCATTTTTGTCTTTAATGCATAGTAAAGTAGTGAAGAAACACAGGGAAGCAGGGGGAGAGAGAGGGAGAAGGCATGCAGGAAAAGGCCTCAAACCTGGGCTACTGCACTCCAGCCATGTGGCACGTGGTCACCTGCTTTCCCACTCAGCTAAAATGACACCCTATAGGTTATGATAGGTTATTAACATCAGCAATTTAAACCTACTGTTAAAAAAACTGTAGATGTCTTAATTTTAAAATAAATCTTTTCACTTGTAGGCTACCGTTGTGTTTATGTCAGAATTCACTAATAAAGGCTATATTATCTTATCTTATCACATGACCGGTCTTGGACCCTAACATAACCTAACACAAAGAGGACAATGTACCAAACATAACTCAAAATATCACCCATAATAGTAAAGGTGATCAGAGAGTGCATGCACAGCCACTCTTCCTCTGTGCTATCCTCATCAGCTATCTGAGGTAAGCTTATGTTTTATTTCTAACTATTGCTTTCTGATTTCAGTAATTAGTATTGACTCCTCTTCTTAATTCCAGTTCATTTCATCTTCACACGTGTAAGTATCTGCTGGCCACTGTACAGCTGCATCCAACATGACTGTATCCATCTGAGCAGTTAGATGGAGAAGACTGAATGTTTACAGATTGCTGAGTTGACTGAAGTGGCAAATTGTCACTTCTGTCACCATCAGGGTCGACTGCTGGCTTGTAATCAGAGCAAAGGGTTTACAGCACACCTGCAGAGAAATTGTTCTTAAAGTGACTTTAACTTGCTTTTTGAAAGTGTTTGGAGAAACTCGTGGGCTCATATTGGATTTGAGTTGTCACTTTTGACCTCTTCTAGTCGATTAAACACATTTAGAGAGAAGCACTGAGAACACAAACACAAGTATCTTGGAAGCTGTCTTCATCCACAAGCATTTCCTGGCTCCTTTCTCCTCTTCTTATTGTTAACTGTCAAGACTGATAACACTTTTTGTGTTGTTCTTACTGGAAATTGCAAGTAAAAACAGTGTAGTGTGGCATTTTTTCATAAGATCAAGCAGCATTGAATGAATGACTTCATTGCAAAGTAATGGTCATAATATCTATTACATGGCAATATTTTTTTTTAAGTAAAAAAGTTCCTAATAGCCTGCTTTAGTTGGAGAGGGATTTTGTTTTTAGCATTATAGCACTGAAATAGTTGGGTTTATTTTAATTAAATAGACACTGCTCAGCGATAGACTGTAGGGCGTACTCTGTCTCTCACCCAACGACAGCTGGAGTAGGCTTTACAGCTGGGAAAGGAGTGAAAATGTTAGAATAAATCAAATCAAAGGTGAACGATTAAACCTGAAAATCACTTTTCTGTGGCTCATGGCTTTGTTTGCTAAATGCAGGATAACAAAAAAAAAAAATCTAGAATATGACAAGCATTCACTCTGGACTAAATTCAGTTTGTCAGAAATGCCACTGACTGAATCATCGGTTAATTAGCACCGAGAGTCTCAAAACTAATGAGAAACACATGCCTGGTTTGGGTGTCTGTTGAAATTAATCAGACTGCAGTGAACTGTGTCAAATGTGACACAAGACGAATCAGACTAATCGAATTTTAATTTGTATTCAGTGTGACTACTTTTGATTAAAAGTACAATTAAGTAACTATATTCTAAGCATCCATTGCCTACTTCACATGTGCCCACACAGAATGATAGTCTATACAATGGTATACATTTCCTGCCAAACTGCAGAGGTGCTTAATGTGCAACCCAACCTTCATTCTGACTAACCTTTGGTTCTCAGTGAGGTTAAGATGGCGTTTGATATCCAGCAAGGCTTCCTTAAGGAAGGTCAGCCTTTTGACTTCATGCTGCTGGCATTGGTCAAACACCTGCTCCATGCACTCCATGTACTGAGGAGTGCACTTGCTTAGCTCCTCCAGAGACTTCTCATACTTTTCTTTAGCCTGGAACAGAAACAAGAAAACACGGTGAGTCATCTACGGACAATAAACAGTGGAGAATAATCTCATATTGGGCCTTGGAGCAGCCCTTCTATAACTTCCTTCTGATAGACTGCCCCTTGCAAAGAGAACATTTGAACAGCAGTAGCATGGGGCTGCTCACAGAGCCAGAACTCCCCTCTTTTTGACATCAGACAGATCCAAGAATAGAAGCGAACTGTCTAAAACAGCAGTTTGAAGCCTGGCTCATAGGGATTACTTGCACACTCGTTGACCTAATTACTGGAAACCTTTGGTCAGAAAAATCAGGAAAAGCATAACAGGCCCACTTTAAGGTTATTACCTTCTGCGTATCCTGTTTGCATTTGTCCACTTTCTCGTGGAGTTTCTTCTGCTGGTCTGGTGTGACAGAAGCTTCAGTCTTGCCATTGGCCTCTCGGGCTGCAGCCAGCTTCTCCTCCTTGCAGGCCATGTGGTATGTTTTCTTAGCTGCCTCCATCTGTAGATTCAAACACGGACATTGCTAGTATCACAGATACAGAACATGATCTGATGGTTTGATTAAAGGAACACAAGAATAGAAACTATACAGTATAAAATAAAATAGGTAACTAATTTAATGTATTTGGTTAATTCTTCTATTTAGGACACTTCAAATCAGTAGTGAATGATATGTGCAATTTTCTCCAGCATGAATGCACGACCACTATTTGCTCTTCTTCATTGATTAGGAGCTCGCCTTAGGTTGTTGGTCTGGTACTTGTGCCAGGAACTGATATCAGTATACAAAGTTTCTCCCTAAGCAGGAAGTCAAGACTTCATCCAGTGACGCATAGTTAATTAACTCACATAATGTTTATCCTCCTGAGACCCAGTCTATTCATTTATGTCCTCTGTAGTGGACACACAAATCATAGAACGGTTAACCCAAAAGATACGTTTTTTCCCTCAGTTCCAGGAGGTTACTTGAAATGCTGCATGGGAATGAAAGTCATGCACAGTAGTTGAAGATTTAAAGAAAGAAATGTGCTAATATAACTACCATATATATGTCGTGTGCCACCATTTAATAAAGCAACTCTAGGACATGGTCTTCACAGATATCGTTTGGTTACCGTAACCACAACAACACATCAACACCTTTCAACCAGCGTCTGGCTAACCAGTGGATAAAAGTCCAGCATTCACTCTCTTTGATCATTTTAGCCTCCACCTATTTCTGAGGGTAATATCTGGCCCTTAACTCGCTAATGCTCTACTGCGTTCAGCATTTATTAACTTGCTCTATCTGCTATTTGAGCCTTTTCACTGATTTAAAAAAAAACTTTATTCAAACTACTAGAATAATAATGTTCCAGCGTCAGCTGCTGAAACTAATAGCTAAGGCTATTTTAGATTAAAGTGATCTCTTTCACTCATCTTTTATCATCTTAATGTATATTTTGTGAATATATTTATTACTTTCTGTAATCCTATTCCATTTTATAGAAAAGGGGTTAAATAATAACTTAGTCAATAGCAAATGGTCATAAAATCCTGCTTCAATGGCTAGCAATGTCTGGCTTCCGTATTGCTATCCCCATTATGATTACCATTTAAAGTTTAATAAAAGTGTGATGGATGGGCAGATGGTCCTGTAACCTTACAGAAAAATAATTTGCCCTCATCTTTCTCACCTCCTTGAGCTTTTTGGCCCATGGTTTCTGAGCCTTCTTGAACCCTTCCTCTGCCTCCTTGGCCTCTTTGAAGCCTCCAATCATTTGCTTATGATATGCTTCTTTCTGCCAGTTCTTCACTTTTTCAACATCTTCGTTAAGGAGGTTGTTCTTCACCTCTTGGTGCAGCTCACTCACTCTCTCCGCCTCTGTCATCACAGCCAGCCATGCCCTTTCCACAGAGCCATACTGTGGACCTGCGAGTTGGATTTTTTTGTGATTCCGAGTAAAATTTCAGGGTAATATTACTCAGTGGAATAGTGAAAAACACATTGATCGCGGTACATTTGCACCTTCTTATCTTGTTGACACTTTAACAAAAGCTGACCTTTCTCAATGAGCTGTCTCCATCTCTTGGACCAGGCAGTTAGCTGATCACCATAGGCTTTCTCTATCTTGGCACGTTCCTGCAAGCAGCCCATAAGGTCATTGCAGAGCCGATGGCCGTCATCGACTCTCTTGACAGCACGTTTGTAGTTCCCCACCTGAGGACAGAGAGCAACAAATGAAAGGACTTGTAACCAATCTGCAGTACATATATAACAACCATAGAAATATACAGAGCTCTGACATTTTTCCCCCTGAGAATAACTGAAGTGAAGGCAGTTTGATGTCTCTCTTGTAAATTTACTGAAAAAATACAAAGAATTTGAGAGACTGCAGTATGACTGAATACCCGAACCAAGCAGCAGCATTCGGGGTGCAAAGGAGTTGCAAATGCAGTCCCTCAAATGGCCACTGTAAGCTAGCTCCAAAAAGTATGTAAATCCTAATGGACTCAAAGGTAAAGTGCCCAACTTTACAGCAGAAATAAACGCTATTACACTGTCTTTATGTCAACTGTGCATAATTTTGTAATATTTTGTAATATTTGCCAGGTTAAATTGTATTAAAGCTTATTATGTTTGTATAATTTCACAACTGGCAGCTAGTATAAATAGCACTAATTCACATTGTTGAACCTGACCACTGTAACACCCTGTTATCCATAGATGATCGCTTCTAGCTTGTACAACCAATCAGTGTTGACATAGTAGCTACATCCATCTTTTATGTACTGTTTATACATTCAACACAACATACATCAAAATGTGTCAGCAGCATTACAGAAGCATTTAATCTGGAGAGTTGATAAAAAGTCTTCAAAAGAAAACATGCTTTAATACACAGTTTCACTAATAAACTGACAATTGAGTGTATGTTTCATTTATTGCATTATACAATATGCTACTCCATCCAAGCAGAAAGCTCCGGCCAACTTCATTATTTAATTAAAAATATCAAAGCTGTTATGCTACCTCGATATTTATTTTATTGCATTTTCTTTTACATCTCACCCCCTTAACTTGGACTACCTTAAAAAAGCAGTGCCAGGCTGAGCGGCTCCACCTCTTTTGTGCCTGCAGGGGGGTGTGCTCATGGTGCATGATGAAGGGAGAGGGGTTTACCAGTGCCTGTGCATGTGTAGTTATGCAATGACACGGGCTTGAGTTTGTGTGTGTGGATGAATGTGTTTTAGTGAGTGTATGTGTGTGGGTAGCTGCTTTAATCCTCTTGAGAGGCGTAATGCAGTCAGATACTCAGGGATAGATGACAAAGTAAAGACAGAAATATGACCGACTGTGTGTGGAATAGGTATAAATACATAGTCATATACAGCATAATACAAACACAGATCATGGAGTGCGTCTCTGATGTGCTCGCTGGCTGTAAAGCTGCACTCTGATTGGTCCTGACGTGAGCACGCATGTTTGGTTACTGTTTGAGACGGTAGCTGCAGGGAGGCCATGAGACAGGTGTTTAACGGTGTGAGTTTTGTCCTATGTGGCAGTTTGCCAAGTCACACCAACAACAACACGTTGGTGTACTGGTTGTACACATGAAAACACACCTGAGCCCCTCTGTTTGAGCCGCAAAACCATTCTGTGTGGATAAAACACAAGCCTTCCTGATGACAAAACATGAGGATACAGCATTTTTTATAGCATTGATAAACCATAAACTGACTCTAGCTGTGCTGCTAGTATAGAGACGATATAGGCAGGTGCATGTGGTGAAAGGCTGCCTCAGAGAGGCTGATGACTGAGGCTCTTTGTCTGAGTCTCTGTGGCTAAGAGCCACAACACAAAGAAGACTCTGTACTGAGGGAATTCATTATCACTAAGTTGGGGGGGTTAAAGTGCAAACACACACACACACACACACACACACACACACACACACACACACACACACACACACACACATACACACAGAGTTGTGTTTCCACCAGGGGACAAAATTACTACTTGGCTAACTGTAACCCTTAACACAGCAAAGCAAATTTGATTAACAGTGCATTCACTATTATAGAGTAATAACAAAACAAAAAATGCTGAGGAAGTGTCTCTACCAGATTTATATTAAACTCTTAGATTTTCAGCAAAGAAAAAGTTATTATGAAACTGGCCACAAGGAAATATGCTAATGTCCTTAACATTTATCTATTGACTTTATCCTCAGTATTACAATTTTATTATATATAGTGCTTTATGATAATGCTATTTAAAAATGTTTTTCTTTTCATAAAGAGGAAACTTTTATGATGCCCTTTGGAGCAAAAGAAACACACCATGCTAAAATGCAAATTAGCCTCCTATATTACTTTGCTCTCTGGTTTACAGCTTGTCTTAATGCATTACGTTTTGCCTTAAGCATGCCAGTTTGAATTCCCTTGCTGGTGAAAGGTTCATAAACAAACCTGCCTTACTTTTCCTCATACTTCATAATTTGTGTGTAATAAATTTGCTCATTTATTTTGAGTACTGTGAGCGCTCTGATTGCTGTACTTCCATCATATTAGATGAAGGCGTTTTGAAGCAGTCATCAAACTACTGCTCAAAATGACCCCTCTTTTGCAGGGTTTGAAGTCCATACTGAAGTCATCAGTATTTTTCCACTGAATATGATGGTATAAAGATGATGAAGCGTATATAATGGGTAGATATAAGAGAGTCTAATTTAAGTTTTGGCACTAAAGCAAAAAGCATCAAACCCTCCTTTAAAATGGACAGCACAAGTGGCCCTCTGGCTGGAAACTCAATGGGGATGGATATCAAACAGCCTCATTAAGATGTGTGTGACGCATTTACTTCTAAGAACAGTTTCATGTTTTTACTGATAGCATTGCTTGATTTCAGAAGCCAAATCAATAGAAATGGAGGGTGAGAGGTTTTGGTACAATTTGAAAATCCATGAGAACAGATATGACGGTGGCTTTACCTCCCAGAAGCTGTCCATGGTGTCGTCACCACCTGCACATTCATCGTAGGAGCCAGACATTTTCCTGGATGAAGCGAAGCACTCTAATGACTAAACCTATCCTCTGCAGAAGAGCTGGGTTCCTCATGCACTGAAGAAGGCAAAGGAGAACAACAATAATGAGAGACAGCGACACCACAAGAAAGCAAAAACTTTAGTAATAGAAACAAGATCAACACTCCTATTTATACATTTGAATGTGTTCTTTAATTATGTTGTTTGATTGCTGATTGCATAGTAAGGTGTACATAACACAGTTCCTCAAGTATTTAAGGTGATTGATATTTATTTGTTTGACATTCACTCAATACCCTACCACAGAGGTGCAAGCAGAAGAAACTGCTGGCCATTATATTGGTATTGAACTCTGTTTGAAACCTAATCTATTTTGTCCTCATGACTAATGTCTTCCCTTTGACAGAGAGCTCTTCATAGCGCTGCAACAGCCGGTATGACAATGAAATTTATAGCCTCCCCTGCCACGGTTTCTTGGGTCTTTATAATTACAGTGGATTTAATTATTATCTAATTCTGTATGTGGCCCAACAGAGCAAAACACAACTTTTAACACTACTAACACTTTTAATTAAAATGATAAAGAGTTTTGTAAATTATTATTAAGGAAGGGTGTGATTAATTGATTCTTAGTCTGCACAGTCCAACCTGAGCGATGGTTCAACCTTGGATGCGTGTACATTCAACATTTCACAATTTGAAGAGGCAAAGCATGAATTGGACATGGTGGTACACGTGATACACGCTTTATTGTGATATCGGGTTGGATGGTTAGGTATGCTAGCTATAGGTCAGAGCAGATGAAGGATGAGTTGTGGCCATTTCAGAGAATAAACTGACTCAGCGTTCTGCAGCTGGCTGCATCACAAGGAGTATTATGTTCAAACAGTAGCCTAGCCCTTCATGCTTCATCCTTCAACCTCCATCTGCTGTCAAGAACAAATTAATTCCTGCAACAACCTTCATCCTTGGAATGAGTCATAAAAAACAGCTTTCTGTATTTGGCTCGACTTGAACTGGCCTGACCTCACTTTCTATATTAACAACATAAACAACCTAATTTCCCCTGTGAGATGAATAAGAGGCTTCAAACCACAAGATCAAGTCATACAAGGAAAGGATTGTCAGTAGTAACTTTTTTTTTTCACAGAAAGTCTGGACATGAACACATTATCAGGGAGTTCAACAACACATTTGCACCCTGCGTGACTGAGTCTGCTGCCAGTTCAGTCAGTGTTTCTACAGACGACAGATAACTGATTTAGCCAAGCTGTATTCATCAAAGCCCTTGGTTACTATCACCAGGCTTACGCCAGTCTTTGAGGCTCTTCTGCAGTCAAGGCTTTCATTCATTGACTATTATCAAGAGTGCACTCTCTGCTGGTTGCAAAACAACAGAGCTATTCTAGGAGTTAGCAATTTTACTGTCACAGACTGAATTGAAGACAACTTGAGCCTTTCAGTTGCAGCGAACAGTTCCAGGGGGAAAAAAAGGTGCAATGTCTCCTTTCTGAGTGAGTGACACATTTCACAACTGCACATATATATACAAAGGAATACTGAGCTTTTTTTTGTTGTTGTTTTATGGATTTAAATACTTACAGAACTACTGAATGTTGTTAAACCTGTGCAGTGGTTCAAGATAGACATGACATTATACTTCATGTTTTCCCATCCAAGGCCAAGAAAAAAAAAGCACTGCCTAAGCACTACCACCAATAAGTTTGTTCAGTCAGTGCCGCTTGTATTCCTTAAAATAGGGGATAAACTATGTGAAATAAGACACACAAAGCTTTTAATGCATTGACATGCAAAGTGTGTTTGCCAAAATTTAGAAGACGAATGGTAAAAAATGCAAAGACTTGACTTACCACCCTCATAATAAAGATATTGAAGAAAGAAAAATATTACATTAGCATGATTGTCATTTTGAGTATGAATCAGCTTTATTACAGCTAATGACTTAAACTGGTTGGGAAAACAGATGCCTTAGAGCAGGGGTGTCGAACTCCAGGCCTCGAGGGCCGGTGTCCTGCAGGTTTTAGATCTCACCCTGTTTCAACACACCTGAATCAAATGATTAGTTAGGCTTCTGGACAACTTTAAGTCACGTTGAAGAGGTAATTAAGCCATTTAAATCAGCTGCGTTGGATCAAAGACACATCTAAAACCTGCAGGACATAGGTTGAGGCCTGGAGTTCGACACCTGTGCCGTAGAGGAATCTGAGACAGGAGTGTAAAGTTCCACCAGCGATTTTCCCATATATGCAGTATGTTATGTGATATTGTACAGCTTGCAGTACTTTCTGTGAAAAGTGTGATCAGCAGGGGAACACCCACAGTAACCCACTTCTCAAAACTGAGGACAGCTTACATTTCTGTCAGTCCATGTGACACAGAGAAAATATGTCAGCCACGCTCACCACTTGCCCAACAAATACAAGGACTTTTAGTATTTTACAATAGATGCCAGCCACACCCAGCATAACTGAATGCTGTCCATGACGACGAAAAGACTCCAATTATCTCTCTGTCCTCGTCACAGACAAGGAACTCAATCTCTGACAAGATCCCCTTTCTTTATGTTTGGAAATTGTGAGCACTTTCGTTGACATGTGAGAATACTGATTATATTCTCATGTCCGCACATGAACCATTACCTCATGCCCTTAGCTTAACTGTCGTTAGCTTATGGTAAATGGGAGGGTTGGCCTAACTGAGAACAGCTAGGTAAGAGGTAGCTTCACTGTTAGATAACAAATTCCAGATATCAGCACATTTAATGCTCAACTAAGGCTTGACACTTTTAACTTTTTAAAAATGTGCTAAATTCCAAGTTTAGAATTGACATGTAATCATTTTAGTGCTTTTCAGCGAACCATCTTCATGCTATGCATGCATGCATACAGTGCTCTGAAAAAGCATTTGTTCACTTCCTTGTTTGTTAGTTTTTTTCCATATTTTTCACACTTTTATGTTTTAGATCAGACAAATTTCAATATTAGACAAAGATAATCTGGATGCATAAGAACAATTTCACTGATTAAGGGGAAAAAGGTATACAAACCTACCTGGACCTATGTGTACTTTTTTAGTTCCACATCTCGATCTGATTACTATTAGACATGTTGAATCAAGAAATTACTTAAATAGAACCTGTCTGACAAAGTTAAGTAGGCTAAAAGGTCTCAAAAAGCAGCACATCAGACCAAGATCTCAAACAGCTGAGTCACTGACATCTATCAGTCTGGAAAGAGTTATAAAGACATTTTTACGTCTTTGTGAATCAAGTGAACCAGGATGAAAGCCATTATCCACAAAGAGAGAAAACTTAAAACAGAGCTGAATCTTCCTAGGATTGGTCAGCCTACCAAAATTACTCCAAAAGAACATTGACGACTCATCTAGGAGGTCACAAAAGAACCCAACACAGCATTTCATAAAAAGAGCACCATAACAACAGTCAAACATGGTGGTGGAATTGTGATGGTCTGGGGCTGCTTTGCTGCTTCGAGAGCTGACCGACTTATTGTAATTGATGGAATCAACGATTCTGTTTTCTACCTAAAAATCCAGAAGGACAATGTCCAGCTGTCACTTCATGCCGTGAAGCTCAAGCACACTCAGGTTATGCTGCAGGACAATGATCCGAAACACACCAACAATTCCACCTCTGAATGGCTCAGAGAAATAACAACATGACGGTTTTGAAGGGACCTAGTCAAATTCTAGATTTTAAACCTGATTGAGATACTATAGCATGACCTAAACAGGTCATTCATGCACAAAAACGTTTCAGCATGGCTGAATTACAACATTCTGCAAAGTGAGTCAACATTCCTCCACACCAACGTGAAAGACTTTCAAGGTATTGCAAATGCTTGACTGCAATTCTTGTTGTCAAGGGTGAGACAGCCAGTTACTTTTTCACACAGGGTAAGTTAGGTTTGGACAGAGTTGATAAATTGAATTATTATTTAAAAACTGCATTTCATATTTACTCAAGTTACCTCTGTCTGCTACTAACATTTTTTGATGATTTAAATCGTGTGAGGGGGAAATTTCTTTTCCATAGCACTGTATATGAACACAAGAAGAGCAAAAGGGCAGGCCTCACTTTCTAAATCAACATGCAAACGTGCATTTATGTTTAATGAAGTTAAATCCATACACTGTAAACAGTCAACTTTATGATGCAAGACAACCTCATGCAGCTCAAAATTTAAGTAGCCCTAAAGTAGCAGTTCTTAATCCTAGCAGCCAAGAAACGCCATTGGTCCAGCACCCTGTCCCACAGCCAAGTCACCCAATAAGCTTTGGCATCAGTGACTACAATACCTAGTGACATCAAAGCCAGTTAAGCTCTGGCACAATACCAGTGTTCCACCTCATAGCCAAACATGGAACACTAATTCAATATTACACAATGTTAATGATTAGAAAGTATTAGAGGTAATTCCACAAGCATGTTCACAAATTCCTTCAGACATCCACGAGCGTCGCTGTAGTCAAAAATGTCTGAGGCATTGTTTTTAGTATTTATGACAGGCAAGAACTTTGAGTTTAGTTATTAAACAAAACACATAAAGAAAGTAATAAAATGATATTGGTGAACATTTTATGCCCAAGAACTCAAACGTCATCAGTGTAAACTTAGAAGGTCCAACAGCACAAAGAGGATACATGACAGAAAATTCACAGTTTTGGTCCACTGTGAGAGTGCTCTGTGTCCCAAGAGACAGAGGGGCTTATACTCCAGTTATTGAGGTTAATCCACCTGAGTGGCTGTGAACACACCTCTCATTCCCTTGTGATTTAACTGGGAGGAATGTTACAGAAAAAAACTAAACTGTAGCATCATGGTAAGCTTGGTACAGATGGTGCTAAATGAAGGCTTGTATAATAACTTAACACCCAAAGCATAGCAACACACACAAAGAAATATTACAACAATAATAGCTGTTTTGTGCAAATCCATTTGAATGTGTCTTGCAAATTGAAAATCACAAACAACCCACACACTGAAAAAAACAACAAAAAAACCCGCTGACAAAGCAATCCGTTTTGTAATCTTAATGTTTTTGAAACCTGTTTTGATTGTGGACAAAAAAAGGACATAACTGAGTGCTACAATCCAGCCTTCTGCATATTTGTTAGTAACTACCACTTCTTCTGCATATTCACGTACCATGTTTGACTCCATCACTACAAAAGAAAAAAGAAAACCAATATCCAAATTTGAAAACACAGCGCAGCTCCTTAAAACAGCAAACTCCTTAAACTGTAGTCCAAATATGTCCTTTACATCAGCTCTTATAACGATAAACGATATGTTGCAAATTTTATTTCTGCAGCTTTGACCTCTGTGGCCGAAGTAAACCCAGAGAGGACGATAAGTCTGACCAAACCAGCGTGTCTCAGAGGCTGAGGGATAATCCCGCAGTGTGTCATTTGAATAGCTTTAGAGGGGGAGGGAGTTCACGAGCAAGAAGAGCAAAGAGGCGGGTAGGACAAGTGAGACAGAAAGACGAGAAGTGTGAAGAGGAATTTATTGTTGATGAAACATATATTGTACACCAACAGGACAGCGCTATTGTGAGACTCCACATTTGTCAGTTTTGTTTTGTTTTTTCCCAAGGAGTTAACTTTTACCAGCATTACAAATGCACTGCTGACACACCATGGCTCAGCACTCCTGTTAACAGTAACATAACACACGTGAAACCAGCCTGTACCTCATGAGCAGAAACTGCTTCCAAGAGAATTAAAGAAAACTGCTGATCCAAGTGTCACAAATGTTCTTAATGCAGTCAGAAGGCCCAGTGTTGACAAGCCTTTTAAAGCACTGAATGGGAACCACAGCAAACATGTAAGCTTGTTACAGTAAGAAGATTTCAGCGAGATGAACTAACTTTACTCCAGCACATTACCAAGCCATCTCTTTCCACTCTGAATATAGACAATGGCATTTCAGAAAGGCAAAGTTGGTTACCCGAAATGAATTCAGTAACAGTTTCGCGCTCTACAGTAATAAAAACGACTAATATCTTAAATCGAAGAAACTAATAAAAGCAGCAGCTTGTGTTTTCATATGCAGTTGGTTTTTGTTAAACTATGGTTGTTGACTGTGTTTGATTGAGCTCAGCATGCCATCCCCTTCTACTGACTGAGTAAAAGAGGACGCATGAGAAGAAAGGGAGGCCTTTCACTGAGAGAGAGAGTGACGCGGACTGAGAATGAGGAGAAGAGAAGAGGAGGAGATGGAGCTCCAGATGGAGATAGGGAGGGACGTGTTAGGAGAAATGAGGAGGGACAAAGGCTGGGAGAAAGTACAGCACGGTCAGGACAAAGTGAGGGACTGGTCAAGCAGCTAGGCTGTTCTCGAGCGAAATAGAGAGAGAGAGCCACAGAGCCAGAACGGCAGCTGACGGTACAAAGATGTGATTCATCTCACGGTGCAGCACAGCATAAGCAGGCTGGTGGATGTTGCCAGGAGACAGAGCTGCCTAGTGCAGACTTCACACACGTCGTAACAGCCGAGGCTGTCGTTATAAGCCAGCCATGTGACCGATGCTTTAGACAAAAGCAAGAAGGCTGGTTCGGTGACGCTCTGTCAGCTGTCCATCCAATAGCCAAGTTGTAGGAAGTCCCTGAGTGTTAGCGCCAGTGTACACAAGAGGGTAACTCGAGGAGACCAGTGGTGCACTGAACTGAAATGGAGAGAAGAGACCTTAAAGAAACAGCACACAAAACAAGGCAGAGAAATAGACTGAAAGACAAACAGGAAGGGAGGAAAAACCAGCGAGGATGGAAGGTGAGGAGAGTCTTATTTCGTATTCATCAGCTGAACATAAAATGCTGTGAGCCCTAGCACCGCTCGCTGAAGCATGGAATAGGAGAGTCAAATGTAAACTGACATGTTGATCCAAATGGGGAGTGTGCAGCAGTATTTGGGGATGAAACACCCTTCATGTTCCACTGTTTTGGCTAACGGCTAACATGGCCACTGGAAAAAAAAGCAGCTGAAACTGCAAAATATTAATAGAATTTTCCTTCTGACGAAAAGGAGGAAAACTATGACAGAGCTACAAAAACATTTTTTTATGTACAAATTCTTGTTCTTATGTACGTAAACATCACTCAGACCTGTGCTACTGCATTGCTGATGTCTTGGAGCTTTGTCTGAAAATGCATATTTTAAGCATAAGTATGTAGACACTGACAAGTATGGCTTAGAAGGTACGTTGGTATACGTCAAAAAGTTGGCAATGGCACACTATACTTCTTTCCATAAATGGTATCCATCCTGGGGCTATATGATAAATGGAAAGAGCACTGAAAAAGATTTAGCTATGTGTCACTGACAGTGCCAATGCTAGATAGCTAAAGTGGCAGATTTTCTCAGGAATAAAGTCAGATGTGATGTGGAATTACTGGTGTTTAATTTTTGCTAAACTGACTTTTTTACTGTAACAGAATTTAGTACTATGTGTGCTCATAGGCTCAACAGTTAGCTAATGTTCACAAAAGGTAACATCTAGAAACAAAAAGGTAACCTAACATCGTCAGTCATGGTTAGCAGCCAGCTCACTGTTTGAATTGAGGCAACATTACCCAGGCAAACCTCATATGGAGGTAAGTTTTTAGTAAACCTAGTGTACCGTATGAAACTATAATAACTGTACTTTTTTGTCAAGCTTTTGGAAGCTGCTAATCTCTGGAACTGTGGGTGAACAGGTTGTTGTGTCATTTAATGTATATATTATAAATGAATTTACCACTGTTTTATTGTAAAGCACTTTGGTTTTACATGTGCTATAGAAAGACAATTACTTATTTATTTACATTGTGGAATTTTAGAGCTAACTTTCTGTCATTTACAAGGATAACGGGCATTATTCATGAGTCGGAGATCTAACTTTATCGCACCGATTCTTCTCATTTCACACAACTAACTAAAACTGCAATCAAATCGAGTGTTTAGTAAGCCCTGTAAATATATTATTTAATTTATTATATTTATATATTGTTTAATTTAGTTCAGTCTGTTACTGTTCTTATTGTCTTGTAGCAACTCTAACCACACAATTAGTAAAGGATTCTGATTCTCATAACCAATAAAATTGAACTGACTAGACTTGAACTACAATTGAATTAACAGCTATCAGCATATTTTTCAAAATAAAATAAAACACAAATATCAACTTTATTATGGTACAAGATAAACTCTTTAGGAGTACTCTTCTAGGAACAACAATTTTTCAGCCTGGAAGAAACATAGTCTTAGCCAGCCAACTTAGCCAGTGTCAAATCATAATGTCATTTTACCTTTCCTGTCGGGCACAACAACAACGCATGCTCCCCAATGATTATTTAATACCTAAAAAAGGTGCTACTTCAACAACCTTCACCAAAAGCCAATATTTGGCAAAAAAATATGCAAGAAAACTGTTTCTGCTACACTTGGTACCAACAAACTTGCTTCTCTATTTCAAGCACAACTGGGCTATTAAGGAGGCAATTCTAGTGATGCACAACCCCAGTGTAAACAATGACTCCACCGAGCATTGCTGGAACACTTGCTAAATGCACTACATGTGACATAAAGAAGAAACAGTGGATGAAGTTACATGGTGGTAAAGGAGTGCTTTAAGCCACCGGGTAAAGCACTCAAGCCAAGATAGAATATCCCAGGTAGAAAATATTTTTCAGGTTTTAATATTATTAGATGACAATATTTTTCAGGATCCTGAAGAGTTACAAAGGAAACTAAACAATTCTTTTCTACTTCACATTTTAACTGAAAAACACTACCTAGGTTACTTTTGTACTTACATTTGACTTATACTGAGCCACTGTATATAATGCTTGGTCATTAGTATTGCACTATAATGCTGCTGCTGGCACCTTGAGGCAATAGATTCACACTTCGAATGAGGTAGTCTGCCATCAATGACAGTCGCTAATTGGAAAAGAAGGACAGAAATGCCCTTCATGTTGTTTGCACTAATTAATGCTGCTGCCTTTGAGCTGCAGTCAAAGATAAAACATTTCATAGTATTTCATAATATCATCATCGCAAAGGTCCTTGAATTACTCCAATAAAATTTTGAGGTTGTATCGACCCTGTCGTGTTCTTATTGTGGCTAAATACCAGCAATGTTTCATTCATAGTTTCATCAGAAAGTATAAAATCAGAAGGCAAAACATCTCTTGTCTATTGGGGACAAAATAACTACCAGAAAGTAATGAAGGAAGGAATCTGCTTCATCCTAACCTACTGTGATGAGGGCAGACCTGACTCTTATACCCTGAAGCAACAGAATGCTGCTTTCAATCTGTCACCAGCATCAAACTCATCAAATATTCTTCCAATTAATTTGTGTTCATAACCGCAGAGCAGTTACTTATCACCAGCTTCAGATTTCTTTATCTGATCCCAGAAGCTACATACTATGAAGTAAAATTTACCTTTGCTTGTGCAGAGTAGCTGCACGGGTCATCAAACATGCACGGGATGACTCAGCTATCTGATGTGCTCTGTGCTATTGCACAAGAATACAGTTTCTGCATAACTTCTGGATGGATTATATGATTTTAAATCAATATCTATTGTGTGCATAATAGTGTGAATCAGCCAGATTTTTTATTGTTCAGCTCCCAGAACAGAAGCTCACACAGTAGTTCCTAAGCAGTGAAATGTGACTAATGCAAAAGAATTATTAAAATTTTACTACAGTGATTTTATATGGAATTTTTCTCTCTCTTCCCCCACCCACAGGGAGGGCAGAGGTTATTGCCATCTACAGGTCACATGGAGCTGTTAGGGACTGAGAGGGGTAGATGCTGACACACCAATGCTGCCTGTTATATGACAGCCAACTGTGTGTCAGTTTCAAACAGTTTAAAACAGGATTCGGGTTCAATCGTTTACACGTAGTTTCAATTTCACCACAGAGAGAAGGTAATGGCCTCTCTCAGTGAGACTAATTTGCAAAGCACAAAAGAAACATAAAAGCTATTAACAATATTTTTAGCAAAGAAAAATATCTGTTTCAAAAAGTGAATTAATCAACCACTAACCAAGCACTTAAATAATAATAAACAATGATTAAACACTGACAGTCAGATGTCCACAGTTGTCGTGGTGATGCAGTGGTTATTCACGGTTCTCCAAGTTGGTTGGATTTTGATCTTGGGTTTGTGCCTGGTGTCTGCATTCGAGTCCTCTCCTCTGTGTTGCGACATCACTGTCTAACTAGTTGATCCTAAAACCACCATAGATGCTCAATTGAGTTGAGGTCCAGTGATTGCTGAGGCCTTAGCAACGATTCATTCATTTTTATCTTCCACAAGCCATTCAGTGAGTGCTAGTGGGGGGCATTGTCCTGATAGAGACTACTCCCATAGAATAGAGAAAAGCTTTATTTATTTTTAGTGACCCTTCCTGGTTAAGCAGACCCAAACCATGACCGCAAACTGCACACAGCCACTGGAGGATCTCCTCACTGTAGGGGTCAAGTATTCATTATTTTCTCCCTAATTCATCATCGTCTGCAGATCGGAAGGGACAACTGAATGAAGGTCTCCCAGAGGTCTCCAGTCTTGAAATGCTTTTTTGGCAGAAGGATTCATTTCACACTCGGCAGCCCATATAGAAATACACACAAATAAAAGCACACATTTGCTACAAGCATTGTGATTTATCACAGTGTCCGGAGCACTGCTGCAGTGGTTATGTAACTATCAAGCCTCTTGCCACAAGCCTGCTGGTGACAGTGGTGAATAAGAGGGAAAACGACAAGGGGAGGGCGAAGAGAGATGGACAGGAGAAGCAGAACAGAGTCGAGGAGGGGGAGACAGACATGTTGTCATGGGGTGTGATGAAGAAATGAACTGCAGACATGCAGCAGTGCCTGAATGTTGCATTAGAGAGGATGGAGGCCTCTGGTTCCAGTCCAGTTTCTGCTAATGTCCAGGCAGTTAGAAGAAACAGAGGAAGGCAGTGAATAAATAAGCATGGCAATAATCAATCTGGGAATGTAGCTCTTTAAACCTACCAGCTTTCCGCCTTCTTATCATTTAGTTGCCAGATGCTGCTCTGAATACTGATGGGCTGCCTTTCAAACCAATGTCTGTATGTGTCTATGTGCATTTGTGAGAAGAGGGAGTGGGAGGTGCAGTTATTACAGAGAGAGTGAGTGTGCTGCAAATTATTTTAAATTTGATATTTCAAGTTTGATAAACCATATCTATATATGTATAGTGAGAGAGAGAGAGAGAGAGAGAGAGAGAGAGAGAGAGAGAGAGACATACAGATGGGCATACTGTAGATGGCTAAACAATGGGGCATAGTGATGGTGCAGAAGCAGAGGAAGACAGAGGAAGATGTATACCAAATGATACCAACATTAAGAAGAAGGAACATGGGGATCCTTGAAAAATACTCAAGGCTGAGAGAGGAGCTAGAGATGGTGTGGAAGACAAAGGCAATGGCAGTTCCCGTGGTAATCGGAGCACTCGATGCAGTGACCCCTACAACTGGGTGAGTGGCTCCATGAGATCCAAGGAACAACATCAGAGACCTCTGTCCAGAAGAAGAGTACAGCACTAGGAACAGCAACAATACTGTGTGTGTGTGTGTGTGTGTGTGTGTGTGTGTGTGTGTGCTAATAAGGAGGAGCCCGAACATCAGTGGGAGATATCCTCATGCATTTAAGGTGTTGAATGCGAAAGCAGCTAACCTGACAGAAAAGATCATGGCTAAGCTGGAAACCTGGACCCTCTGTTGATGGCTGGACCAAAAAAAGCAATTTGAATGGCTGAGACGCACTCTGAATGGCTAACTGAAGGTTGGACAGTCCTAATCCCCATAGAATCTCCAGAAGGGACTGGTCCCATCCAACTACTGGCCAATAACGTGCCCCAGAACAACATGGAAGCTTCTGTCAGACATCATACCAGCTAAGATGAACAGGCACATGGCCCAATACATGAACAGGGCCCAGAAAGGAACACCAGAACAGAATCACCAGAAGTGTAAAACCCCAGCTCCTAGTAGATAGGGCAGTCACTCAAGACTGCAAGACTAGATTAACCTTTGCACCGCCTGGATTGACAGCAAGAAGGCCTATGACTCAGTGCTACACACATAGATCCTGGAATGCCTAGAACTGTACAGGATCAACAAGATCCCAATAGCTTTTATTAAGAACTCATTTGGCCGCAACATTGGAGGCCAACTTCAAACCAATAGCACAAGTCAATATCAAGTGCAGGATTTACCAAGGAGATGCTCTGTCACCACTGCTTTTCTGCATAGACTTTGCATCCTGCTGGGATAATAAGCTGGCCAAAGAGATAGAAGTAATTTACATCAAGACAAGAAAGCTCCTTACCATGCATGGAAGGTTTCAGCTCATGTTCAGTACCCTGAGACTACGTGGAAGGATGGAGGCAGAGGACTAGTGAGTTTCAGAACCATTACCCAGGATGAAACAACAAAGATCTACGTGTACATCAGGGAGAAGGCCACAACTGATCATGTGCCCAGTTAATACCTCAGACAGCACAACCCTGAGAAGGGAGAGGAGCAAAAAGAGGAACCATCATGGAAGGACAGGCATGCCTGCATGGCATGTACCATGGGTAGATGGCATGCCTGCATGGCATGTACCATGGGTAGATAGAATTAGTGGCTGATATTGAGAAATCCCACACAGCTGGATTGAAAGACAGCACAAAGGCACTAACCATGCCAGCGCAGGAACAAACTCTAAGCAAAAGATCCACAGAGACTGGGTGTAAATGACCTTTAAATTTGGTAAAATTTTCACATATGTTTGTCTGAAAGGTACTTCGGTTTTATTTTGAAATCCATGCTTTTATTTTGAAACAGAAAACTGGCGCAAAACCGTTAAAGGGCTTGTTAGTAACGTTTGTTTTAGGATATGGTAAGTAGTGTGCCTTAAAGTGAAAAATATGTACGTTTCCTGTGCCAATTAGTACCTGGCTGACAGTGGCACAAGGTTTGTTAATGTTTCCTTTAATGGAATAAGTTATGTGCAATCAAAATGTCCTTTAATAGAGTTTATGTGTAGTTGTAAGCTAGTGAGGTGATATAGTGAATTGAGTGATGTAAATTTGATGTGTATGCTATATGTGAGCAGGAGAAATTTGTTTCCTTGATATTTTGATGTTATGGTAGTAATATTGTTGGTTTTGTTTTGCTCCTAGCTCTTACGGTGTCTTCACTGAATGTTTCACTGAAAACTTTTCCAATAAAACCTCTGTGAAGCATCAGTATAAGAGACCATCATTCAGCCAGGGATGCTACACTGGGGGCTACCACACCAGGGAAAACCCCAAGTACAGACTGTGCAAATATGCCCCTGAGACAATCCAGCACATAACAGCAGGGTGTAATATACTAGCAGGCAGGGCAGACATGGGACCCCAGAACCCAGTGGCTGGAATAATATGCAGGACGATGCATACTACACCAAGCTACATATACACATAACATAGCTATACCAAGTGATAGCAAGATCAGTAAGAAGGAACATGAGAAGCTTGAGAAAAACCAAGGGCTCACAGAGGAGCTAGAGAAGGTATGGAGGGTGAAAACAACAGTTTCTGGCCCCCAAAGTGCACAGATGTGTTTCACTACGGGTAACTGAGTAAAAGGATTTGCTTCTCGAAAGACTTTGAATTTAATTTAAAGTTTTAAAATGCATCTGTAGTCAGAGACAGTGCAACTGAAACGACCTTTCCTATGATCATATCAGCAGGAAACTGACAGGAGAAAATAAGCAACACTAGTTTATCCAGAGATGTGTCACTGTCCACTGTGTAATCACTTTACATTCCTATTTATACCCACTCACAAATCTCCCCATGTGTCCAGTTAGAGAGCTGGGGACTGAAGATCTGATACACAAACCAGACCTGAGTTGCAAAAATTTAGACCACGACTTGTTGGATCAGAGTCAGCTCATTTCCTGTTTGACTACTTAAAAATATGATTTGTCAAGTGAAATTGTAATTAATCTAACTAATTGATCAGATTTCACAATTTCAGACCATGGCAAACAGCAGCTGTGGTTTGAAATATGATTGCTTAAAGTTGGCACATAGCACTGTCTTCTGTTAATGTTTATTAAAAGTATTGACAACAAGCATTGCCAGTTTGGCTCACAAAGTGCTTCATGTTTATGTCTGGTTATGAGCCAAGGCAAAACTGGTGGTTGCTAAATGTGGAAGAAAGAAAAATATGAATCCTGGTGGTGGCTGCCACCAGCAGGAAACAGTGATCAAGTGTAAATTTAAATCTGAAATTAGGAGAGGTTTACAGGCATTGCTAAAAGGTGTGGCTGAGATCAGACAATACAATGAATAAAGAAGATTAGGGCTTTAATGCTGGTGGTTTACACATTCACCTAACAAGCAAAAGATCCCACCTTGATATCAGGAGGAGACACAAATCCCTTTGGGGTTGTGTCAGGAAGGGCATCTGGTGTAAAAATCTGCCAAATCAAACATGTGGAGGTACCTGCTGTGGTGACCCCTTGTGAATAAGGAAGCAGCAGGTGAGTAACATGAATCCATTTTGCCCATGCAGACAGAATAATGACTGGATACAGACTGGATAGAGTTTTATAAAAGTCTTCTATGGTGTAGGTCACTTCCTGATTATATAATACTGAACAAAATACGGACATTTTAATTTAATGCAGTTAATTAAATAGAAATCATCTAAGAAGAATTGACACAAAGCAAAAATGTAGCTTGACGGTAGTAACACTGAAAAAGAGAGCGTGGTTTAAATGGGAAAAAGTAGAAAAGCTAACGGGTATAATGAAAGAATGAGAAAAAAATGTGTCGATGATCTTCTATGTGTGCTACATATTCCAGGATACTTTGTTTACTAATAAAAACAATCTATATAGGTTCTTCTGACCCAGCTTTGTCTTAGTCCAAACTGCACAACATCCCTGGAGAAGCCTTTCTGAGCTGGGCCATCATGTTCCGATGAGCCTTCTTGCATATACAAACACCAGACTGTGCTCGTCAAACAGATGCTTAACCTCCCCGGCGCAGTGAAATTCTGTCCCAATGCCCACAGAACAAAGAGATCAAACAAGGAAAATCAATAGCTCCTCCTGGGTAATCATTCTTTCCTGTGAGACGGGGAAATCTACTCCTAGTGAGATAATAAAAATAAAATCTGAGATAATCTCTTTTAAGAAAAGAACACGAGAATATGTTGAGTCAAAACATTAATGCTACCATAGAGAGTACAAGTCAGTCAGTTTGATTGTTGGAGTAGCTAGGAAACGGAAATCCAACCCTTTAATTGCATTGTAATCCTACATCTAATCATGCAGTACACGACACAAAGTGCACCACTTACGGAATAATACAATTTAAAAGTCTCCAATAAGCAACAAAGATGACCTGACCTTCAGTTTGCCCATAAAAAGGCTGCGACAGTCTCATCAAATATTAACACCAGTGTCAAAGAGCTATTAATTAACTCAAGTGGTGCATTTAGCATTATACATAAAAAAAACTGTTCAAATCTGTGGGTCTGTGCTCGGCATCGTCCCTTTGACATCCATCTGCATCTTCAGATTAAACTTTGCTTCCAGCACAAAGGACAATTGGCACAAACACGAACAACTCACCTTCTCCACCAATGGGAGGTCAGATTTCCATAAACCTAAGAGAGAGATAGTTGTCGGTCCCCTGCAGGAAAACAAAGCATGAGTAGCTCGGATCTTTTTTCTTTTTCTTTTTAACAGGAAGTTGGTTAAAGTGCTGCTACTTCACCTAATTGGAATATAAATGAAAATCAACCCCGGGTGTGTCAAAACAGAAGTCACCTTTATGGCAGAAGGTTATTAAGAAATTATCTGGGTTTCAGTTTAAACTATCAAAGTTATGGAGAGATTATAAAACTCTGCATAGAGCAATGGGGTATATTTAATAATACCAGTTTCTTTTGTACACTTTAACCACTAATGCACCACCTGCTGAATATAATTAATGCTGGGATGATTAGAATCTAGTCAAATATAGTAAACTGTGATGAAAATGGTGTGGGAAAAATGACTAATTTTGGTGTTAAATCTGCAATATGGTTTGGATCGGTTGATGCAAATGATAATTTATATGTTCAGCATTTGTTTTTTTTTACAGATTGAAGTCTTTCTGCTGTCACTGACACGTGTGACTGCCTCAGGCCCACACAGAACACAAAATTCAACAATAATGCTGAATCTTAGAAAAAAACAATGCTGAGCACCAATTTAGCCGAGTTGGTTTCCCAGGTTACATCAGTGTCTAATTAACTCATATTATTTTGAAATTTAAGTTTCATGCTTAAAAAATGCTGTTTTCCATGTATGCCTGTTTAACTTTATAGAAAAGGGTTAACAAAGTTTACTGTTACAACAATGTATAACGTAAGCGAGATTGTGTTAAAACCATTTTTCAACCATATTTTTCACAAAGCAGGAACTCCAGCAACACTTGAGGGAAGATGAACAACTTTAATAATAGACCAACGCGTTTCGGCTTGTGGCCTTCATCAGGGTCAACCATATTTTTGACATGTTTCATTCAGTAGATCATTTTATTCTATGCACAAATTATTCCTTTGGCATTTGCCGGTATTTTTATTTCCAGGTATAAATATAAAAAAAGCAAATTACTACCCAGTGTGAAACCTTAATAATTAAAAACAGAAGTGAAGCTTCAGCTAATGCAGGCACAGTCAATATTTCCACAGAGAGGAAATTAATGGACAACATTTGACCATTTATCAAGCAAAATATTGAAAGTCCACCGGTTCTAACTTGAAATGTGATAATTTGGTGCTTTGATTGGTGTATCAATCATTTAATAAATTCTGGTGTAAGGAAATATCACAGAGTTTGAGGATGTGACTTTAGCCTTTAGAAATGTCTGAACACCATAGCTGACAGATCTAATTATTTAGTAATTAAAATAACAGTAAGCTTGGATCTAGCATCATGCTATCGTGCTTATATCGTACAGCCACCTTGTCTTTAATACCAAAATATTCAATGCTCAATGTCAATGACGCTATAAGTAGTTCAATTCAGCTTTACTTTTCTTCAAAAATGTGATTGCTTTTGGAAATCATCTGTGCTTCACAGTGTGCTTGAATCTTTCTCTGTGTGTACCCCTCACTGTGTGTGCTCAGCTGAGCTGCTGCATCCTATGACCATGATAAGCAGTTTAGGTAATGGACGGGTCGACTGAATTCAGGCAGAGAAGTGATGAAGCAACCCACACATCAAATGAAACAGCCTGAGAAATGCCAGCTCTATTCGATGCCTAACAGCAAGCAGTCTGCTGGTTATGCTTCAAATTCTTATAAAAATGCTGATTCATGGTCACTTCACTGTGACCACTGGTGCTTTTCAACTGAGTATTTATATTTCTCAAGTTCCAAAGTCTTCTAATTGAAAAATTCCAACAAGCTTTGTTGATCACTTAACAGCCTGTAGCAGTTATTGAAATGGCAACAACAATAAATAATCACTGAAACAATTTTTAAGCTAAGAGGTCGTTGGAGTCGTTGGAAAGGCAAAACATAGTCAAAGATGTTGAAATGGTGATTTTTCACTATTTTTGGATCGAGAATAATGAGTTTTTGATCCAAGATTGAAGCAGATGGGCTACAGCAGCAGAGGACACCACTGGGTGCCACTCCTGTCAGCTCAGAAGATGAAACTGTGTCTACACTTTGCAAAGGATTGCCCGAATTGGACAACGGAAGATTGGGAAAATGCTGCTTGGCCTAACGGGCCTTGATTTCTGCATTGATATTGAGGTGGTAAGGTCAGAATTTGGCAGAAACAACATGAATGCATGGATAAATCCTACCTTGCATCATCTGTTCAGGTTACTGGTGGTGGTGTGATAGGTTTTATTGGCACACTTTATGCCCTATTGGGAATGTTCCTCCCTTTATGACCACAGTGTACCTGTCTTCTGATGGCAGCTTCCAGCAGGACAACACACCATGCTACAAAAGTCAGACTATCTCAAACTAGTTTCTTGAACATGTTAACAGTGAGTTAACTCTACACAATTGGTCTCCACAGTCACCAGATCTCAATGGGATGTGGTGGACACTCATCATGGATTTGCAGCTGACAAATCTACAGCAACCGTGTGATGCTATCATGTCAACATGGACCAAAGTCTCTGAGGAATCTTTCCAGCACTTTGTTGAATATTTGCCTTAAAGAGTTAGAGCAGTTCTCAAGGCAAAAGGAGGCCCAAGCCAGTATAAGAAAGGTGTACCTAACCAAGTGGCTAGTGAGTGTAAAACAGGCAACTGCTCTCGGAAAACATAGTATCAAGTTAAGATGACCAACAGAAAAACATGTGGCTCTCCTATTCTCTCTCTCTGTGATTATGTTTATGAGGAAGACACCCACTAGTGTTCAGCCCTCTCACCCGACCTTCTGCATCCATGTACTTATTAATCAAAACAACAACGGACCCACTGATCTAGAAACCATTCATACCAGAACTGATAAAACTCCAGGGATTCGTGCGCTGGAGGTGCACACCAGGACTCCATTTTGAAATGCCCAAAAGATCACGACACAAACTGGGGCTTCTGCTCTGCCTCAGGGTGAGCCACGGCTTCAAGATGATGACTCAGAGGAGGCAAACGCCGACATGTTGTGATGACGCTGCATGAACGACTCCGGGTAACATCGATGTAATTCATTAGGGTCCACCACAGGATAAACAAGAATAATGTTACCTAGTGATATGTGCGTAGTGTTTCTCATCCTGTTCACATGTACACGTGTGATAAAATTGTTTCCTCCTAATTTTTCTTTAAATAAAATCAACTCCACTATGATGGCATCTCGCTTTTCTTAATATCTCTGGATTTGAGCAAAAATCATAGCCATGGAAAGAGCTTCAGAAAAACAAAATGAGAATCCTTGTGTGGTGTGAAAAGCACCGCAGATGTTTTTGATAATCTCTAATGTCATAAATCTTGTGCCAAGGACAGGAGTCTTCCCAGTGTGTGTCCTCCTCTGCACGGAGAGAAATGAGACACTCCGGCTGCCCTTCAGACTCTCTGTTCTTACATTGGCTCTTTTTTCACACCTTGTCAGACAGCACTATCTCTTCTTTTCACAGAGGAACAACAGCCCTTAACCCTTTCATCAGCAAACACATTAGAGAAGGCCCCACTATTTCACACGTTGTCCTGTTTCCCACACCTACGTTTTTCCAGAAACACCGGAGACTAACAACAACAAAAAGGTCACCAACAACACCTCTTTGTGAGACATTTAAACAGACAGAAACAGATCCAACAGAACAGCGTTTCAGACTATTTGAATGCATCAGTGTTCGGCACCCATTCCTGCATTAGCCTACAAATTGTCATGATTTTGTAATAAAAGATCAAAAACAAACTGACTGAAATAAAAGCTCATCTGAAAACAAATTGCTGTGTTCTAAGTAAAACAAATTCCCTTTAATTGGCATGGAATGCATTCAGCAGTACTCTGTATTGATCCTCCCCTTCCATTTAGCAAAGCAAACCTCCATTGGGAGCGGTAGAGCCCATATGTCAGATATTTCACATTAAACAGAGGAACAAACAATCAAATGACAATAGCTTTAACTGCAATGCAACTCATAAATCCCACGCTCGTGTTAATCCTTTCCCAGTCATTGCAGACAAGGCCAAAATGGGGGGAAAATGAAGTTGGATTAAAAACAATCTAAAAAAACTTCCTAAAACTGTTAGTTAAGCTTGCATGGGCGTTCCTGATAAAATGTTCACATAACAACTATTCTATTAATGGTTAAAGAAAACCACAGATCAAGCCACTGATTACATGATTGCAAATCATAATTAAACTCAAACACATAGTTCCTGAGCAGGAGGATGTTTGCCACAATCAAAAACAAAACAAGCCAAGCATGAAAACAGAAGGTGGACAGTAATGCAGACACACTGTAAACACTATGGGAAGTGAGCGCGGGCAAACATTTCTAGAAATTCAACATACAGCTCAATGATACGGAATAATCTGTGAATTAACAGCTCACATATATAGAAATAAAGCAGCTTGAATTAAAGAGTGGAATTACTCTGCTTGTAAGCTTGTCTATTTATTTATTTTTATCATAGCTCGCAATGTGTCATCATATTTTCATCATCATATCATTTTGTCAATATTTAACTCTCAGAACTAAAATGTACAGTGTTGAATATACACAGCAAACAACAACAGAATGAGCCTGTTCAAACAAGATTGTCTGCCACACATAAATATGAGTATTTCAAAAATTCCTATTGGAGAGAACATCATCACACACATCACAAATTGTGGATATCATTCTAACGCAGACTTTTCCTTCTAGTTAAGTTGATTTGCATTTGGTGCATGTCGTCATACCTGGGCAATATCTCGCTAAAAGTTGAATGAAAATGTTTTTTCTCCTCTCATATTCAAGCCTTAATATGTGTGAAACCATTCAAATGATTTGGACTGTTTTAAAATAATATTTTGTGCCTTATATATGACATGCTATAGATAAACTATAAGTTTCTTACCTGCAAACATATGGATTTTACAGGCCCTTAAATGGATTTAAAGCATCCATCATTCTTTGTTAACTGAGTTTGATAGATAGATAGATAGATAGATAGATAGATAGATAGATAGATAGATAGATAGATAGATAGATAGATAATTTGCTGAAGTACACAAGAGTTCCAAGCAATACACTTTCAACTTGTCTCGACAGTGAAAGCTTAAGAGTCTGCTAATAAATAGCAGGTACTCTTTAACTCTCCTTTCTGCAGTACAATTGGATTAACCCCCCTGAGAGTATCATCATCTCGTCTCTGCAGCCTAGTGTCGAGCTCTCTTGGGGGCACCTTGGATGCTGACAGAAATGCACTCCAGCAAACAATAAATTCAGCACCAGGGACAGCTCCAAAACAGGCGAGGGGACACAAGTGACCTGTCTGTCATCTGCTACTCCACCGTAAGAATTTAACTCTAGAGGATTTCATTTAAATGAACACCCTCACCACCACCACCACCACAAACAACAACAACAAAACACAAGTTAGCCTTTTAATCAATCATGCAGTCTCACAGAAAAGCTAGCTGTATGGTTTTAGGCAGGAATGGATGTTTTGGTTGAAGAGAGGGGGGAACAGGAGCTACACGATTTGGGAATGTGATGCCCCAGCTTCCATTAACCAGTCCCTGCAACATATCATCATCCTCCTCCTCCTCATCATCATCAGCATATCTCAGCACAAGATAACATGCCTTTTGCTAAACGCATAACTATGAGACGCTTTAGTCAGCTGTAAGCCTGGATGCATTTCAGCGGGAGCAGATTTGATGAATGATTAAAAGACCACATGCACCTAATCCCATGTAGAAAACAGGATGCTCCTCCTCTGTGGTGCTGTTGGTTTGTGAGAGAAAAACAATGACGCTAGAGATGGCTCCTCGCTGTGCTGTGACAACCAATTACATAACGCCAGAGCGGAGTGTTCTCATGAGCATTTGCGTCCATTTCGCCAAGAAACCATAAAATACAGAACGAGGCGATTTTTGATTACTATGCAACTTATAAACACACATCAAAGCACCCTTCATATAGATAGAACACTTAATTATACGACTTCTTTGATCGACGCAGTTTAGATTCCTGGTCTTGTTTACCAATTTGGCGCACGGAAAATAAACATAAAATGGCAATCCTGTCTTAGTCTTGGCTACTGTCTTCATCCGCAATAGTGTACTTGGCATGGAAACCGTATTAATGTCTTGTAGAATATTTAAGCAAACCGTATTGCATTGCTGATACAATTGGCACGCTGGGGTCAATTTTGCTCAGCCCGCCAGTGGGGCAATAGAAAGAGCTGCAGAGTGGAAAAAAACAGCCTGCACCATCCTCTAATTTGAAGGGAATGGTGCACATTAGCTTGCCGGTGCAAAACCATAATATACGACTCTATGATACAGTTTCGCTTGTGGGTAACGCGTGCAATAGTAATTCTAGGTGATGCAAGATGGTCATCTTCACCCTTGGTGTTCCCAAACAACGGCACATCGTGTAACATGACGCATGCATAACTAAAAATTTGTTACTGAATCTGTAATACTTGGCAAGTGTCGCAGCAGAAGGGGGATCAGAGTTAATCCAGATGACAGGAGAAGATGCGAGACTCCTTTATCTCTGCGTCGCCCTTCGCGAAAAGGATGCTCAGCTTCTCATTCGAGTGCAGCAATGTGGCATCAACAGAGAGCAAAACACACCAACTGACTTACCAGAGATGCTGCTCCTGCTGCTGCCGCTGAGGTGCACTACTGCCCGATAGCCTCTACTGCAAGTTATTCAGTATTTCCCCTTGCAGTGACAGAAGGTGACCCTGCGTTCTCTGCAAGACGCTGCATCCACGAGATCACGATGCACGCAGCAAGGGGGAGCTCCACAGCACAGGCATGCGTCGAGGGGGATGGCCCAGCTTTTCCTTTCAATGGAGGACAGGAATAGACAGAAGGGAAACGAATGAGAAAATGTAAGATGGAAAAGACGGCTTTTAAATTCCATCTCCCAACACTGGCCACGTGGGCTTAGGAGAATTTACACTAGATATACACCCTCGAATCATTTTTATTGATATATTTTTATTATTTCATTTTTAAAATCAGAATTAAACCATTACCTATGTAATTATTAGCCAGTAGTAAGTTATTCTAATACGCATAATATCACATTTATAAATTATAAGCTTTTAAGAAATGAGGAGACCCCCCCAAATGTAACTTCCATTTTCCAACCAATAGGGAAAGCACGTGGTATGACATGGCGTCACCGCCTTCCATTTAAACCACGCCCACGTTGCACTACGCTGCAAGGGAGGGGGATGGAGTGTTTTTGTGCTTTGGCTTCCTGACAAGCCCACTGACTCATCCACTGTTTCAAGTACACAAGAAAAATCTATTCACCTGCTGATTTATATGAGTATATGAGTGCACACACACACACACACACACACACACAAAAATTCCCAAAACAAAACAGTTTTCTTAATGACGTCATATGATAACAAAATGACCAAAGTCATAGTAAATATAGTAATGAAAACCAGTGACCTATCCACAGACAGGTAATATTGGACACCTTTTTTAGAGAATGTGGTGAAGTCTACTAGGAAAATACTTAAGCTGGTTCATCATTAGTGACAATCGCAAATAAAAATTACAAACAAAAAGTTTCAATCAATCATTACCTGAAGAACTTCCTTGTTTTTGTTTTGTTAATTATTTGAGTTCCTGTATATATAACCATTACTCTCTCACAATCCATTACATCCTCACAGTGCAGACTCTTTCCATTACAACTGCACTCTGAGTTAATGGATTCCATGAGACACAGCACCAGCTGCCTTCAGCCTCTTATGGACAAGAGTGTAACAGATGAAACTGTAACTGACCAGTTTCTTACAGAAACAAATGGAAACACAACAATTAGATATCAGCAAAAATCTCTGTTGAATCAAGGATCTATTTGTTAACTTTCTTTTCTTTGCTTGTTTGTCGTACTATTCTTTTCAAGGCTGGGTGTAACAAAATGCCCTCAAGATACCCAAAACCAAACAGGGTGAAGAGACAATCCCTTTGCTTCATGGAGACGATGTGGCCGGAGAAGCAAACACCTTCATGCAGATTAATCGGATGCTGTTTTTTCTGACTCTAATGAGCAATGATTTCATACTGAGGATGTAATTAAATTGCAGTTAGTGCAGACTGTCTATTTCATCACTCCACTCACATGCTGCTGCCCTAGTTTTAATGATCAGAGTCTGAACAGTGAAATAAAAAGGCTCAAAAGCTGCAATGTTTGATGCCAAACCTTAAATCGTAGCCTACACAACACATTAACAGTGCACCCTCCATTCGCCATTTTCTTAAAACATATTTACTTACTGACATCTAGTGGCAATTTACTGACAGTGCAAAATTTGTAACTGAACATGATATACATGCTTGAAGTACAGTGTGAGAGGTTGCTTCTGTCCTGTGTCACATCATCAATAAACACCAGTGTCCCAGTGCCAGTGGAAGCCATGCACACAAGCCATCACACTGCCTCCACCGTGTTTTACAGATGATGTGGTATGCTTCGGATCATGAGCTGTTCCACTGTGCTGGCTTTTTATTTAGATGTTTGTTGTTGTTGTTTTGCTTTTTTTTTTTTTTTTTTTAGCAGCTTTTCTATTCTTGAGGCCTATGAGTGGCTTGGATCTTGCAATGAACCCTCTGTATTTACTTTCATGCAGTTGTCTTTTTATGGTAGACTTGGAAATCAATACACGTACCTCCTGGAGAGTGTTGTTTGCTTGGCTGGCTGTTGTGAAGGGTTTCTCTTCATCACGGAAATGATTCTGTGATCATCCACCACTGTTGTCTTCCATGGACGTCCAGGGTTTTTTTGTGTTGCTGATTTCACCAGTACTATCTTTCTTTCTCAGGATGTACCAAACTGTAGATTTTGCCACTCCAAATATTGTAGCAAGTTCTTGGTTGACTTTTTTTCTGTTTCTGTTTTTTCCAAATGACAGCACCACACCTCAAATCAACTCCAGGCCTTTTATCTACTTAAATGATAATGACATAATGAAGGAATTGCCCAACCTGACCATGAAATACCCTTTGAATCTATCTATCTATCTATCTATCTATCTATCTATCTATCTATCTATCTATCTATCTATCTATCTATCTATCTATCTATCTATCTATCTATCTATCTATCTATCTATCTATCTATCTATCTATCTATCTATCTATCTATCTATATGCATATAGATATATAGATATATAGAGATATAATTTATTTATTTATAAAGCTATAACACATAGCGCATAACACAAAAGCTAAGTAGACTCTCACTGTTTCCATGGAAATTAAGAGGCCAAAAAGCATCCAGGTCACACCAGATGCACTTGATTAACTGATCCTCGGCAAGTGTGAGTATCCCTGTGAAAAAAAGAAGTGTTCAGGTGTTTTCAACACAACACCAATGAGGAAAGATAACACCAAAGTTCTAAAAGAAACAATTGTTGATGCATTTCCATTTGGACAGGGTCATGAGGCCATTTGGAAACATCTGAAGTCCATCATTGTACAGTGAGAAACAAGAGGAAAACACTGAACAGTTTCAAGTCAGCACAGCTTCGTTTTGTTGTATTTGAACAAACCACAAGACTTCTGGCACAGCATCCTTTGAACAGACGAAGCCAAAGTGGAGATGTTTGGCCATAATGCATTGTGCCATAATTGGCAAAAAGCTGAATATTAACAAAATATTGTACCAATTGTCAAGCACAGCAGTGGAGGGGTGATGATTTGGGCTTGTTTTGTACTCAGAGAACATGAACTCCTATGTTTACCACAGTATTCTAGAGTTAAATGTGAAGCTAACTGTCTGATAGCTAAAGTTTGGCCTCATATGGGTCATGCAACAGGACAATGATCCCAAGCACAAAAGGAAATCTATAACAGAATGTCTGAAAAAGAAAAAAAGAGTCAAGGTGCAATGGTCCAGTCAAAGTCCAGATCTCAATCCGACTGAAATGCTGTGGCAGAATCTCAAGAGAGCTGTGCATAGACAAATGCCTGAAAACATCAAGGAAATGAAGCAATGTTTCAAAGAAGAATGGGCCAAAATTCTTCCCCACACAGCTTCTGCATTTTGGCTTAAAGAATGACATGATGTAATATGTTAAATTTATTTGTTGTTTTTAATTTTGAGGTTCTATTTAATTGTAATAATAATTGTAGAAACTGTTAAATGATAAATAATAGTTAATCTATATGATGCACATTATTTTTAAAAACACTGATAAGTTTGTGGATTTTGATTTAGACCAGTCCAAAGTTTCTCCAGGTAATAAAGCAGCAAACATGGCCATGTTAAATAGAGGTACAGATGAAATTCCCAATTTAGAATTGTTGTGCTTTTGAAATCAAATGCATAATTTATTTAAGAAGTGCTCAGTGTTTACCCTTGACTGAATGAGGATACATTTAAAGCTTTTAAGGACATTCAGAGATTCACCATATTACCGCAAAAGTACCTCCTTGTTACACAGGATATATTCATCATATCACATCATAGCACAATCTCTTTTACTTTACTGCTTTAACACAAATCAAACATTTATCCAAAGTTATTCGAAATATTACAGAATTAAATCTGATAAACAGATGCCTCCGTAGATTCTGTTCTCTTTTAGAAACCAATGGAGTTCTAGTGTGAAAAAGGTATTGAGCCATAGATGAGGTACTGTCATTTTTCCCTATTAGGGAGAGAAAACAAGAGGCTGTCAAATATGTTAGCTTGCCAGAAAGCTACTTACTTACTTAGTGCTTGTTATTTTAAATGATGTCACTTGAATCCTTGTTTTTTCCTTAAAATGTAGCTGATCAAGAAAGCTGCACAGAGGCTGCTGATTGGAATGCCTGTGAAAAGCTGATGAAGGAAATGCTTTAAGAAGAGGATTATCCCAAATGAAATCCTAGCCTGTTCATTCATTACAGGGTGCCATATAAAGCCCATCAACAATTCTACAATCAAACGTGCCTGTATGAGTAACATGTTTATGACTGCATATCAGACCTTCGTGGAATATAGGCAGACAGCAGTCAGTATTGCACTGGCTTGTGTCATGTGTCATGGTTGTCTAAATGTAAACATGAAAGTGTATATTTATCCTCTGTAAACAATGAAACTGCAGCCTCAGAGCACAGGAGGAATCACAGTGCAGACACCAAGGCTTACAGCTGCTAGTGTAGGTGATGATTTATGGGCTTCCTTCCTTCTTGTTTGTGCATCATTCTGACTCTGAGGGGAAATACTGAGTATATTTGAACAACATTATTTATAGGGCACTGCTTAATCGTATGCATCTTTAAATGCACCAAGGCTTCACAATGTGTCAGCCTGCTGAGAAGGGCATGTAAAGAGGAGAAGCCACCAAACAGAGCAGTATCATTGCATAAGATAATTTACTGCGGTACTGCCACTAATCCCACAGGCGAGGGTCAAAGAAAAGGCACTTCCAGTTACGCAATATGAAATGTTACACAAAAGTACACAAAGCTAATATATAATATCCCTGCACACTAAATGTATCATTTCACTCATTATGAATCAGTGTAAGGTAACACTGATGTAGATAAATCCATTTCTTAAACCAACTTTAGTGGTCTAGAATGAAGAATGATAAGACTTCATCTACTAAAATTGAAAGGTTTCACTCATTTTATGCAGCTATAGTTTTATAATTAGCTTACTGCCACACATAAATATTATGTGTGGAGCATAATGGCTCATTAAGTAATATAGTGCTAATACTAATACTGTGTTGCAACAGACTGATGATCTTGTGGTAGCTGGGATATGTTCCTGCCCCCCATGACCCTGATAAGGATAAGTAATACAGCCATCTTGCCTCTCCTCTTGCTCATGAGGAGAGTCCATATGAGTGCACAGTTTTAAAACGGTTACAAGCTTTAAAGTAAAAAACAAAAACAAAAAAAAAACAAAAATCACTTACATCCTGCAGTACTCACTGGCAAAACAATAGCAATCTTGCACAGGCGATAATTTCTTGTTGATGCCAGAGGTCAGAGGAGAGCCACTCAAATAACTGCTTTTTACAGCCAGGGCACACAAAAGAGCATCTCTGACTAGCATACTGAACAGAAGACCACAGTAGGTGCCAGTTCTGTCAGCTAAGAAAAGGAAACCAAGGCTCACAAAATTGGAAGAATAAAAAACTTGTTGTTTGGTCCTGATGAGTCTCAGTATCAGCCTTGACATTCAAGTGGTTGGATCTAAATTTGGTGTAAATGACTTAAAATAATTAAAGCAGTCTTGTGGGTGATATACTGCATAAGTGACTACTGTTGCCTAACACGTCCATCCTTTTAAGTGGACAGCGTACCCAACTTCAGATGCCTAGTTCCAGCAGGAAAGCACATGATGGCACAAGGCTAATTTTTATCTTAAACTGGTTTCTTGAACATAACAGTGAGTTCAGTGCACTCAAATGGCCTCCACAGTCATCAGATCTCAATCCAATAGAGCACATTTGGGATGCGGTTGAACCAGAGATTCATATCATCCATGTGAACCAAACTCTATGAGGAATGTTTCCAGCAACTAGCTGACACTCTACCAAGAAGGAAAAAAAAACCGAAATAAATTTTAAAAAAACAAAACAAAAAACGGATTTTAAAAAAGCTGATAATGAGAAACATTTTTGAGACGTGATTTCTGACGTCATCAATACGCTTTTATTGTGAAGGATTCTGCCTGACTGGACCTGCTGCTGCTAGCGGAAGTGAAGCTTCTGCGAAGCACAACACAGCATTAACTGAAAAGAGAGGCTATGCACAACACACAGTGAGTACGGTTTATTCGATTATGTCAGAATTTTAAAAAGATCGCTTTGGCGTGTAAGAAATCAGCCTAGTCTCGTTTGTATCGCTGTACAACCTATAGTGTAATGGTGCAGCTAACGGTAGGTACCTTCGGCTTGGTCTCTAACAGCTCCATAGAAGCGGGGAAGTTAATTAAACGAGTGTTAAATTATATTTTAGCCTGATTTACTAGAACAGGGAACACTGCCTGCCTTAGTTAATTGGCACTTTGGCAAACGCACAGAATACTGAGCAGGGGAATAGTAGCTTGCTAACAAGACATTCAGTGTTTATGTTTTGTGTAATTGGCCCACTGAGTGTTTGAAACGTCTATTTCATTTACCACAACGAGTTTACGGCATGTTTTTTATTTTTCCAAGTAACTCATCTGCCATTGTATGAACTCACAGTTTCTTTGGCTAACCGTGCAAATTCTTTCCTTTCCCCGTGTCCTCAGATTTGTAGCTGATTAGGGAGGTCAGTGATACCATGTGGAAGTCACATGAGCGACGAGGATGAGGCAGAAACAACAAGGGGGCAGCTTGAGGAGTGATCCGCTGCACAGTGACTGCAACAGGGAGGGTGCCTGCTGCTCGTAAAGGCCTTGGACAAGCAGCCCCCTGTGTCCCCTTATCGCTTAACATTTACAATGAACAGTACTACTCAGTCCCCTGCCACCATAGATGGGAATGTGGCTGTCAGCTATGTGCTGGTGCCATTTTTCCTCATAACCTTTGCTGGGATAATTGCAGCTGTGGTAAGTGGTTTGAACACATGGCATAGGATGATCTATGTCAAGTTGAGCCATTGTGTTATGAAGCAGTCCTACATCTTATTAACTTAAAAGTCAAGTGTGAATTGAGATCCAAGCATACACACAGCGGATGTAACATCTTTCATTTTGTCTGTTTCAGATAATGTATATTCGTAGGAAAAGGAGGTAGGATTAAAATTTATCCATCAACATCATTGAACAGTTTTTTTTCTTGTTTTTGCTTTTTTTTTTTTTTACCTTCATACCTTCACTGAATCAATAATGTGTTTTTTTTTCTTGGTCCCTCAGAGTTGACAGACTGCGTCATCAGCTATTACCAGTGTACACGTACGATCCTTCAGAGGAGATTAATGAAGCCGAACAAGAAATGTTGTGGAAAGAAGAGGACACAAGGGTAAGGCACATCAGTTTTTACAGTTTTGTATTCTTTACTTGGAAGTGCAAGTGGTAAAGCTTGCCGTTTTTATGTGACTCTTTCGGTATTGCTCCCATTGGAAGACATGGATTCTTGTGCCAAGCATGTTTAAACGTTGCACAACCACGTTTTCTAAGAAAGGCAGAGTGAAAACATTCTCTTAATACTGTTTGGTATACTGTCTAATTATATTGGTTGTGAAATTTTCTTTAGCGTGCACCAGTTCCTCTACTGATTGGTCAGTTCCTCTACTGATTGGTCAGTTCCTCAACTGATTGGTCAGTTCTTCTATTGCATTCAGTTATAGATAGAAGTAGAGTAGAAAGGATGATAGTATTAGTAGTAGAACGAGTTTAGCCAGTTGTAATTTTATGGGAATATGGTCGTCAAATGACTCATAGTTATTAATATCCTGAAATCTGCTCCATATAAATTAAACAATCTGCCTTTCTGGTTTAGTAATATCTGAAAAATTCTTTTATAGTCTTTTTTTCCCCTGACAAGTATGCATGTCTTTTCCCAACACAAAATATTAACATCAGCTAATTTTTCAGAAAACAAAATGACAATCCTTCTCATTTTTCTCAGTCTGCCAGTAAAAAGCACTTTATTTTGAGCCGAGTCGTGCACTGAATCCTGAGGCTCACTAGATGGCGATGTTCACTTTGTCCAAAAAGTTTGTCAAAAAGTTTTACTTCTTATTTGTCAAGTCAAGGTGGGGTTGTATAGATGGGAAAGGGACAAATGTGAGCAGTGCTTGAAAAAGCCCTTAATGGGTCAGTTTGCCCAAATTACCAAAAAAAAAAGTCACATACTCCTAATGATAAGTAGCCATGGAAAAAGTTCAGGTTTTGTCTGCCTGCGTTTTAGTGATAAATGTGTCCTTGTTGTCTTTAATCCAATACAGCGAGAGCAAATTAAATTTCAGTTAACCCTGAAAGTCCTGTTATGGAAGATATTCCACGGTTGTGCGGTTTCGGAAAGACATCGGGCTTTTACTGCATGAATCGAGCTTGGTTTACCTCTGCTGTGGAAGTTTGACATACAGGAATTTTATAATCTCGTTATATGAAACTGAGACTACTGTCAAATCATCATAGCTTGGTATAATTTGGTTTGAGTGTGAAAGTTTTGTTTAGTTCAAAGCAGGTTTTCATGTCCTCTCATGAGAAGAGATTTCACACTTGAGTAAATGTTTTTGCTCTTTCAAATAACTTTATTAAGCTGTATGCTTTTCTTTTTTTCTTTTTTTCTTTTTTTTTTTCCTTTAGATTGTACAAAGCTGGGCGTCAAGTTATCAACAGCAACACCCTCTTCTGACCAAAGACGTCAATGCATGATGTTGGTAAACCCTGACATTGAGCACTGTGGGGTGTGACGACAAACCTGCAACCACAGAGATCAGTAATTTTTATCGTGATGTACAAACAATCGTGTACGATACTTCTTAGCTTTTATTTGCTTCCTTTTACTGTCGTCTCTGAGCACATCGGTGACGATGAGCATTTTCCTGTGTTCTCTTTTATGTACACTTTGACGTTGAACTTCTGATGCCGATCCTGTGTGCCTAACAGTCTCAGTACCTTAAGATTATTTATTTGAAATTATTTATTTAAACCTGTTTTTATTGAAAAAATTCAGTGACATGACTCAAAGTTTCAAAGGTACAGGTACCTGTAGATTTTTAATCTGTTGTTTACATTTGCTATGTTGTTGTGGGCGACGTGTGGCAAGCTGTTATGTTCCTGTGGGTTGCAGTGAGCATTCGTACTAGCTGTGCTCTTCGTGGCACAAATGTGCTGTACCCTTTAAAAATCAGCAGTCCTGCTGCGAGAGGAATTGTGATCGTTGCCTGCGCTGGTGATTTTAAACGAGTTGTGTGCACTGCATTAGAAAAGCAAATCATCCTCTGATAAAATGACTAGTGTAGCGTTCAGCAGTTACATTGTTGCAAAACTCTCAGAAAGAGTTTTAAACATGAAAGCCTCATATTGCTGAAAAATAAAATTAGCAGCTAAGATCAAGCTGCTAAATTTGATTTCAGTTTCATTTTCAGTGAAATGATTGAACAGCTCGCTTTAGTTTTACTTTGCTTAAAGAATCTAACTCATGCCTGGAGATTCGCGTCTTTTTGTGGTTTAGCCAAATCCTGTGACTCTTATCAATGGCATGAAAAGCCAGATAGTGGAAGTAAATAACACCAAACTCTCATCCCTAAAATGAGCTCTGACTAGCTCTCAAAATATGTCCTGTCTACAAGGCATGGCACCAACAAATTTGCCTCCAGCTGAAGAATCTGTTCAGATGAATGCCATAAGTCTGACTGTTTTAAGCACTCAGGAAGTCTTGCTCTTTTTTTCTTTACGAGTCATAACCTCCCCGGTTCCTTTTTTGCCTTGCATTTGTGAATGTAAACTAAGAACAATTGAACTGTTTAACTGCCCTCAGATGGGGGAAACATTACTCAGTCCAACAGCTAATGTATTGTACTGAGCATGTAATGCTCAAATATGTCATGTTATCAGTTATGACATCTAAAAGTGTGGGCGGCATGGTGGTGCATAACAAGCAAGAAAGTTCTGGGTTTAAACCTTTCTGTGTGGCATTTGTTTTCCCACTGTGCTTTATCCACAGTGTCAGAAGAAAATCCACACTCCAGGGCTGGCTCTGGGTGTGATTGTTGCTGGTTGTCTCAGCGCTAGTCCTTGCTTCCACCTGTCCAGGGAGTGCCCTACCTCTCCGTGGGTTGGGCTCCAGCCCCACCCTGACCCTCTACAGCTGTGGTTCTCAAAGTTTGGCTTACCATTTGGTGGTCTGTCATAGCGGTGCACAAAAAGATGTGGGAGCATTTCTATTAAATTGCAACACATTTAACTGTAGTTATCATAGATGAATAAATCTTATTAACACTGACAAATACAGATAGTGTAAGGAAATGTAACGTCCACCTCAGTAAAACACACACAAAAAAAGCAAATGCCAACATGAACCACTATTTGCTGAACAGGCACTTTAAAGTGTGGATTTTTCCTGGGTAGTCCACTTACACTGGCTCCCTAAACTTTGAGAACCCAGCTCTGCAAACTTGGGATGGCCAACTAGTTATTATACCCAGAGGTGCTTAAGTATCAGCCTAATTGTGTTTCTATTCTATGCATTGTCTAGAGTTTTTCAGCTTTTGTGAAGAATTTTATGAAATGAGCCATTCATCTTTAAAATTGTATCCACTGTTGACTTAGATTTGCACACGTGACACACCAGAGGGGTTCAACTATGAAGTTCAACATTGCAAGGCTTTCTTGACAAAACCTAAAACCCCTGTCAGATAAAATGGGTAATGGTGTTTTTCAACTGTTCAGGCAGGTTTTCTGCTTCAGCTTCTGCGAGTGCTCACATAAAAGAGGCGTTTCATCATGTGATTGATCCCTACGAGCCCAGCAGCTCTAGACGTTATCAAGCAGTGGTGCACTCTCAGTGCGACTGCTTATTTCTAACATGTAGTACACCCCTCTGGTAAACTTTGCATGAAAGGCTGTGCATTCAGGTGATGTTTGATGAGATGGACTGATGCAAATGTAATTTTGGGAACATTGTTACAATCCTTCTCGTTTCAGACTGTACATCCATTGGTTCAAGAGACTTGGTAAGGTAGTTGAAACGCTGGAAATATAATTATTTACTTTTGTAGATAGTTGCAATGCACCATTGTAGCCTGCATGAGCTGCACAGCAGAGTGCAATAATATGAACAAGTGACAAAGAAAATTCTCTTTATTGACCATTTTCTGATACAAATTGTTGTAGGGCACCATAGAAATATAGACATTGTACATTTATATACGTGTACATTAAAAAGAATGATCCCATCCTATTGAGTTTACAGTATATAAATCAACGGATGACTGACGTTACTATGTAAAATGACATGATATCGAGACTAGGAAGTTGATAGAGGACATGAAATGACCGTTGTACGAGTATGGTGAGAATGGCTACGTGTGGCAGTGGTAGACACACGGTGGCCAACGGAACATGGAAAAAGCGCCCAGTCCATCACAAACATTTGTCCATGAAAATCTGAACTAACATTTCAGTGCACCAGAAGATTTTTTTCTTAAAATGATAAAAACACACTTGCTAATCTACCACAGTCAGCGAACACAGTCGTCAAGCTGACAGGTCTCCCTGACTTGCTTCACACATTTACAAAAAAAAACAAAAACCTGTCTGCAAGCTCCGGTTATGAATGAGCCAAGAAGTGTTGGTGTCGTCACACAATCACATGCTCGACCTCTTGGATCTCTCATTACAGTCAGGAGAGGAAAAAAAAAAAAATACAAACATTGTCAACTCATGCCAGAGGTTACATTTAAAAAGAAAAAAAAAGAAAACCAGTTGCAATAAATGGTAAAATAAGCCGTTTGAGTGAGGTATGAAATTCCAGGCATTGTCTTGCCTGTTTGCAGTTTTCCGGGTTTCGTAACTGAGGTTGTAGCAGCTTAGGTGTGTGGAAAAACCCAGTTAAGTGGACTGTGACTGTGGGTTCCCTGACACTTAGAAATACACAAAAGTTTTCTTTAACCATAGCAGACGGCATACAATACACATCTTCAAAAGACTAAGGAAAAAGTTTCTTTTTATTATTACCATACTAAGTGATGACAGGAGGACCAAGCTAGGCGAAGCAGTGAGATCTAGATGGAATGAGGGAAAAAAAATAAAAATAATAATACAGCCCTGTTGGATAGTAGTGCCACCAACTATCCTGTGTTACAATCAAACTCCTTGTCCGATCAATTGCAGTTTGCCTTATAAGTGATTGAGAGTGAGGGCTTGGAAAACTGAGGACCATGTGAGGACAAAGACGCCAATGTAACAGCATTTGTAAAAGCTCCCTGAAGAAACGACACTGATGACTTTAAGCCTAGAACTCTGCCAACCTTAAAAAACACATACGAAAGAGTTTTATTATAACATGAGAAGCAGCACACGTGTTTTAAAATGTATGTAACCCGAAGGAACAAAAACAAAACAAAACAGTAAGTCAGATCGAGTCTAATGATACACTTTTACATCTCTCCACTATACGCAGAGAACTGAGAAGGAAGTCTGAGAAGCATCACTAAAATCTAAACTGTCCTACAGGAAGAGGGCTAAAGATGGTTCTCCTCTAATCGGGTGGGTGAAGTCAGTTATGCAGATTAGGAAAAGATACTTCTACCATCAGTTACCTATTCTCATCCTAAATGCTGAAGCTCAACTCCATCTAGAATACAATGCAAAGGATAGGTTAACCACTTCACACAAACACTCAAAACCAAAAAAGAAAAACTTTGAAAAAAAAATAAAAAAAATAATAAAAAAAAAATAAAAGCAAGTATAGGTAAAATTCACCTTTGTCCAGTACAAAACACGGAGAAAAATCTATATGCCCTACCATCTCAGATGCGGGTACAACAAATAAGTAACATTAAGCAGAGAAAACATCCTACAAACCATCTTTAGGGGGGAGGAAAAAAAAAAGAAAAAGAAGGAGGAAATGTCCAGGCTCCTTGGAGAACACCTTTTTGTCCAGTATAAAAGACTTGTAATAACATGACATGTAGAGAAACGGGCTGTTACCTTTCATGTAATTCTTAGATCTATGCTTGAGCAAGTCCATCGTTCTATCCAGTGCTGTTGCATGATATATGTACTGTGTTAACCCTCCTTTGGCAAAAGGGGGCTTTGTCGTGAACAGTGGTCATGTGGTGGCACTGGCATTGGAGATACAGCCCAGTTCTGGTTAACAGTAAGTCAGTATGTTGAGTGAGGTAGCATGCGTTGTGAATTACTGGTCCTCTTCCTCTTCCTCCTCAGATGATTCCTGGGATGCTTTTTCTTCCTTTTCCTGCAGGGGAGAAAAAAAAAAAAAAAAAAAAAAGGAAGGGGGGCTGTTAAGTTATGCCTTGACCACACCCACAAGGAAAATGCCCAAAGCACCATCAGTGTTCAACGACAATAGTTGCCTGTGATTCATGCCTCAACGTGACTGTTTTTACTTTAATAACCCCCAAGCACCAACAAGAAAGAGACTAAATGTTATTATAAAATCTCTGATAAACCACTGTGGCATGAAGAACACCCAAGGGAAGAGTGAGCCATCTGTAGTGAAAAATGATTCATACACACAGCGGTGAGTCACAATGAGGCATCCTGCTTTTTGCCCTCTTGCCTTTCCTGCTCACACTTACTGCTGCCCAAGATGTCCATTCATAAAAATGAGGAGCCTAGTTAGGAGGGTAACTGTGGGTCATTCCTTTCTGTGACTAATGCAATCCAGACGAGTACGCCCTAACCACTCATGCACATAACACAATGTTACTACAAGACCGCAGTTTCTCCTAGATTAAAACATGCTGCTTTGACCGGCTGTATGTAGTTGGGCGACTCATTTTGAAGCTCCTAAAAGTAAATATCCTGCTGTCAACATCTGGTTAAAAAAAACAAAAACAAAATCGAAAACCTTTGAAGACATTTGCCATTTTAAAACTACTCAATAAAGAGTGGTTGACCATGCAACTCTGAATGAACACAAGACCCCAAAATAGCCAATGAGTTAAAAAAAAAAAAAAAAAGGACCAAGGAACAAGGCAGGCAAGGGAATTAGGAAAATGCAATTTCACCCTGCAGGCAGTCATACCGAGCATAATTCAATTGGGAGAGGAACAGCTTAACTGATGTGAACACTTGTTTGTCCATGGGATCTTACCTCCTTCTTAGGTCTTCCCCGGCGTTTTCCCCCTGCAGATGGGGCTGCCGTTGCCTTCTGTGAGAGAAAACGGAACAAGGTCAAGAGAGCTCCAAGTGGGCTCTAACATTTTGTTGTGATCCTCAAGGTCACTGATCTGCTAAAACTTCTGAGGTTTTTTTTGTTTTTTTGGGGGGGGGGGGGGGGGCACAAAAAGCAATGGTGTAAACAATATTTCCTAGAGCTCTGCATTTAGCTGCCTGTAGATGGCGGTAAGGCCTCTAAAATGAGACAGATGGAAAGGGGGCATTGGGTTCATTGGCTATTATCTGGAAGGCCGACAGGAACTGCACACAGGGCACTCCAGTTCGCTGGCCACCTGGTCTGAGGCTCAGAGACAGCTGGTGAAACTGAGCGGAGACACAAACCCTCTGCAGCTCGGCCCTCGCTGCTAAACCTATATCAAAACATGTATGCGCGACTTCCTCTCCCTCTGCCTTTCCCATACATAGCAGTGAAGACCGAGCGCAGGGAGAACCGGAGGGTTGGGGCGGGGGAGAAAAATCAGTTGTTGCTATGGTAACGACAGGCAGAGAAGAACTAGGGCTGTGTGCTGGGTGGGGGCGGAGGGGTGCTTAGTGTCAGCTTGGAAACAGTCTTGCGGCCTCTGCACCTGCACCACACTTTGCATGACAAGCTGCAGGAAGCTGGAGGACAGGAAGTAGAGGGTGAGCATCACCAACAAGAAAAAAAGAAAAAGAAAGTGTGAGGCAGTAAACCAAGGTCTTTACAATGGGGAACCCTAGCCAAGCTATTTCTGACACCACGAGGGGGAAGCAGCCAGATTACAGCCAACAAATATATCTCAAGTAACAGCAGGACATCCTTTTACAAGGAGGTGGTTAGCTACTGTTAAAATGTTCATCAACCAAAAGGAATCCGGGGTTTGGAGAAAAAGACAAAGCACTTGCAAGAAACAAATTTTCAACAAATGCCACACTAACGCCGACTGCCCATCTTGGAATTGCAGCTATTCCGGATCAGGATGTGCGCTCGTTGCTGCTGAACTCACTATCTGTCACTATGTGAAAACACGTCTGCAGACTGCATTGACTTACTTTGCCCTTGCCGGTTGTCTTGTTTTTACTGCCCTTCGGCCGTCCTCTGGGCCTCTTTGGAGTAGGGGACCCACTTGGTTCCTGGCAATCACAATCAAGACAAAGTTAGGGTAGTATAAAACATCTGGACAATATTTTAGGAACATAAGCTCTTAAAAATCTGGCTTATATTGCAAGATCAAGGTTTTCAAATCAAAATATAGACATACAAAAAACAAAACAAAGCTCTCTGAGGTAAAGACAGTGCAACTTATGTGCATTAAATGCTAAAAAGGTTGCCATGGTCCAGCAGATACAAGTTCACAAATAACAGATGTGTCATTAAGGGAAATATGCAACAGTAAGCACTTAGGGGATTACCGTCACATGCAAAAAAGCAAGGTACATTCAGCTCGAGGTGAGTTATCTTATTCATGTGTGGTTGTAAGCTTCGTCATGGCTGACGCGCCTCCTGTTGCATTTCTGCTGTGTTTACAACCGCAGCTCATAGCAACAGAGCAATTCAATAGTAAAAACACAGCAGGCTGAGTGACAGGTATATGAGCCACTGTGCGCTTCGACTCTGCTATGTCATCCATTACATGGGGAGCAGAGGTGGGTCGTAGGGGGTTAAATCTGGTTTAAAGGCTTTAGGTTACAGGTTGCTTACAAACCAGTGAGACATGTGGCAAGTTTGTTGTTCTTCCCTTACAGTAATAAGGAAGGGGCAAATGGTCACAAGGGCATGCTGCAGCCATTTCAGGAGTCTTAATTTCATTGAGGGATATGCATGAGAAGCTCAGCTGCAATAATATCTACCTGAGCATCAGCTGCAGCAGACCTGAGTTAAAGGGTTTAAAAAAAATCTGCTCCCATCTTTTTAATAATATTAAATACATCCTTATTGTAATTTCTGGGATACAATAATAATAAAAAAAAATACAACAGCACACTTTCTCCAATAAATAGAAGAACAGAATGGGACTACTTACGTCAGAGGTTTTTACCTGCGGCTGCTTACGGGGTCTTCCACGCCCTCTCTTCTCTGTGGCTTCCTTCTCTTTCGGTGAGACTGTCCCCTTGTCGCTCATGTTTGCGTAGCTTTTCAGACCTAAAGACATAAATCACACCGGTCACTCTTGCAGCAAGGGGAGGCGTCGAGTTCACACACAGAAAAATACACGGGCTATTAAACTCAGTGACCGCAACAGCAAACAAAAAAGAAAAAAAAAGGTGGGCGGCCTACCCACACACCGGTAACGCGTTTAACTCAATTAATCCGCGCTTATTTCCAGGTCTATTTCTGTCACAACCGTGCTCCATTACACAGCCGACGGTGCCACACAAACACTGGATTGGGATCAAACTGGCTTGCAGGGTACAGCCGGGACTCAGTAAGCGATCGGAGGCCGAGCAAACCTGCAAAATACTACTGAACCCGGCGCTCCCCTGCCTCCACGACCATGTTTAGAGGCCCGTTTGCTGTAGTTGTTGTAGCCAACAATCGGGCCTGCGCATGACACTCGCAGCATGTCTGCACGCCGGGGCGACGAAGAGATATCCCCCCCCCCCTCCTCCTCCGCCGCCGCCGACACACATGCACATACACACAATGGCTAGTGTGTGCTCGTCTGGATTTGCAGGGTAAAGCCCTAGCCTGCATGGCGGCACCCATTTTTCTGAGTGCTATAGAAAATGCAAGCAGAGCTCATTTGCGGGAACGAGAGCCCGGGCCGGAGCAACAAAAGACGGCTTCACATCTAAAGCATGCAGCGTCCTCTCGCCAGAGATCCCTCTCTGTAAAAATGCATTTAGGCGGTTGTAGCTTGTAAACTTTAGCTTGCCTTTCGACGTCCTTTTCTTGTGCACTCACCTTTATCGCTCGGTAGCAACCTCTGCTCTATATTTAAGACGAAATGTTTCCTTTAAGCCTAGCTGGTTGTACCCGGTTAAAAAGCCTCGCTCTGATCTATAGGCTACAGCTTTTATTCGTCAGACAACACACAGCCCGCCCCTTTAAAATCCCAGCTCATGCCGCTTTAAAAACAGTTATGAATTAAAATGAGAGCGGGTCAATATATATACTTTTTTTTTTTTTTTAATTTTTTTTTTTTTTTTTAAATAATAAAAATTACCAGCAGGATGAGAAGTTTACTCCAACGACGTCCTATAAATAGCGCACGTGCTCGTCTTGTCTCCTACAGATAAAGGAAAAAGGCGCCAGCCAGGAGGAGTTTTGGGGCAATTTAAAGAGCCGCCCTCATGGGAGCTGGAACATTGGAGGGCGGAGATATAAGTGGGCCACCAACAGTACTACTAGCAGCCCAACCCCCCACCCACTTACGGATCCCTTTAATCCTCCAGGTTCAATCACAAAATATAAAAACATATTTTTAAGTGGCGGGATATACTTTTAGGAACCAAGGAAAGAATGACTACTAACTGTATTTATATTGTCTCATACTACATTAACTTAACCAACACATACCACAGTCTCCACAATAAAATTGTGAATGAACTATGACCTTCTCCAATGTAAACACAAGCTGCCTTTGAGCTCGGGAATGATTTACATCCTTTACTCAGGTAAAACACGACTCCAGTAATGCATTAAAATGAAAAGTTAAATATTTACTAAATGAATAACACAGTAATGCGTTTGTTTAACAACAAAATGAATATCATCATAATATAGTGGAAAAAAATGTACAAAATTGTCTCTGTATTGCAGAATATAATATAAAATAATTCAGTTCTGGTTTTAGATCTTAGGTACAGTACTACGCTGATCTTCTATGTGTTTTAAGGTTTGTAATATCAATGTGATGCATGTAAATAGTTCAACTGCATAAACCTCTGTGCAAATAACATTGTAAAACATGGATGTGATGCTGTGATCCTGGTACAGTTTCTTATGTTTCAGAAATGCCTCTATCTGTTGAGACAGCATTTTATGTTAAAATAAAGAGATTAATAAATTAAAATTTAAATATGCTCTTTGTTGTATCATATTTAAATTTATTAATCACTTTATCTTTTTATAGTTTCTTTTTAACTGAGTCCATTCTTTAGTCTTTCCAAGCTATTTCACCTTGTTATCTGTTTTTACTTTGTTGAGCTGAGTTTTTTATTAGCTAATTTCCATATTTTTAAATTTAAATAAAACTATGTCTTTGTCTTAATTTTTTCCTTCATCTTAAATGTTTAATGGTTAATAATATAGTATAGGGTTTTGTTATGTGCCATTTACCATGACAAAAAACACCCCACTAAAAACGACTTTTAATTTTATTAAGCATTTGGGGTTTATTTGTATTTTATTTTTTCAAAAAAAATGTCCAACATTTGGATATTATTTTTAATATTTCACTGATGGCTTTATCTTAATGATAAAAAATAATATTAGCCACATTAAAAAAAAAACACAAAATATTACTTTTATGTTATTCACTCATTTTTCCAATGATATCACTGTAGCGTTGCGTTGTACCTGTTGAGAACAGGCAGTAGCTGTCGCTGTATTTCAGCAAACGTTAATCTGAGTTCAAGGCCACTCAGTTATCCCATCCTGACAATATGCCACCATAGAGGAGTTCCATGAGTAAGCGCATGCAAGAGCCATAAAACTCCCTTACTGCTACTGCTGGCTCTTTTATTCTTATAGTTAAATATGTCGACCTTTCATGTTGCTCCCGTGAAATGGACAAACGTCTGATGTTGATTGCATGGGTGTGGAGAATGCGGATAAAACAACCTAGGCTTCCAGTAGGTAGTAGGCAACAGTAGCCCACTTTCGCACAGGGGGTTCTCCTGTAAATGAGCTACCCATGTGGAGTTGATGGGTCTGCTACTATCCAAATGAAAACAGATTTCTGAGAATGCAGTGGGACCTTAAAGTGCTTGTAAGGGGACCTTTCGCCGCCTTCTGTGAGTACTCTACCTCTCTGTTTGTTAGGTCATGGCAGATCTCAAATAACTTACAGCAAACGCACATATCAAATGACTCAGACTCCAAAGGCTTTGTTATCAGCGGAGAGCACATGCATGTCAATATACTGTACATATATGACGAGGAGAGTGGGAGTTTGGTGAATAGGGTACTGGATAGAGCATGAATGGAGAGCGCTTTTCTCAATGAGTCCAATGTTCTGCTCAGCATGTGCTTGCCTTGCATGCCACCCCCTTCCCTCTCAATTTCTCAGTCTATTCACTTCCTTCGTATCTACTTCAGGCCCATCCCCCACAAATCTCTGGCATACCCACCCTTCAGTATGTGGATGGAGACAGGGAAATAGGTTCTCTCTCTCTCTCTCTCTCTCTCTCTGCGTGCGTGTGTGTGTGTGTGTGTGTGTGTGTGTGTGTGTGTGTGTGTGTGTGTGTGTGTGTGTAGAATGCTGTCACTCTCACCACTGGCACCACCTGGAGACCGATTTAGGGAGTGGATATTGTGACTGATTAGTAATGGTGAAAAGCAAATGATTGCTTTATCTTTATATTTAGCTGAGATGTAAAATAGTTGGATTTTAAAACGGGGGGGGGGGGGGGGGACTAACAAAACAAAAAAACAAAACAAAACATGTGCGCCTTTGCAACTTTGGTTTTACTTTTGCCTGTAAAGACAAAATTAAAAAGGCTTTTGGGTGTGATAGCATCAACCTGCCAGGTATCCTCTATGTCTTTGGTGCACCTTTACTGACCCGTCTCATGATAATTTAAACCCTCTTAAACATAAACATCTATCTATCTATCTATCTATCTATCTATCTATCTATCTATCTATCTATCTATCTATCTATCATCCATCCATCCATCCATCCATCCATCCATCCATCCATCCAGAGGAAATCTGTTTGTTAAGCCACTTAATGCTCACCTATAAATCATTCAAGCATAAAAACATCATCTAACTCAAGGGATGAACCAATTTTAAATTGTATCTTCATACACTTTATTGTAGCATCCTATTGCAAATGCTAAAAATAACATGTTAAAAATACCAGAAATAGCATTTTTACACCAACAAGGTGCTACTAGATAAACACCTGACGTTTCGCAACATAAACCTCAAAGAAATTGAGGAAACTGCACAAGTAGAGGATAAAACAAGTACCAGGTCTACAAAACTGTTTACAGCAGATGAACAGTATCCAAAAGTCATTTCCATAAGAAATAAGAAAATAAATCCTGCAGAATGGCTGTCAAGAGGTTATTCTTAAGGAAGGGAAATGGGAATCAACCAGCCTAAAAATTAGTGGTAACAGGACTCATGGCACGATGAACCTAAGTTTGATAAGTCTGATTCAAATAATTATCAATATTTAGAGAGGACGACAGGAGAGATGTACAATAGTGACTGCTTACAGTGATCTTTAAAACATGGTAGAGGCTCTGTCATGGTTTGCGCTGCACTTAAACCTGTGGTGTTTTACATCTTGTCAAAATTGGTGGAATTATAAATGTAGAAAAATGTCATTATATCTTTCATCCACCATCCAATAGAGCTTCCTTTTTCAGCATGACATTGATCCCAAACACACTGTCAATGCAGTAAAAGCATACCTAGTTAGAAAAACACACAGCTGAACCCTATCAGTTATGTGGCGATCGTGGCTCAAGAGTTGGCCTCGTAATTGGAAGGTTGCCAGTTTGAGCCCCGGCTTGGACAGTCTCGGTCGTTGTGTCCTTGGGCAAGACACTTCACCCGTTGCCTACTGGTGGTGGTCAGAGGGCCATCACCAGTGTGTCAATGTGTGTATGAATGGGTGGATGACTGGATGTGTAAAGCGCTTTGGGGTCCTTAGGGACTAGTAAAGCGTTATATAAATACAGGCCATTTACCATGGACTGACCTCCCCAGAGGCCTGAATTACTGAAGCAGTCTGGGATCATCTTGACAGAGAACAGAACAAAAGGCAGGCAACATCCAAAGAAGAGCTCTGAATGTCCTTCAGGAAGCTGGGAGAACTATGGCTGAAGACTACTTAAAGAAATTACAAAAAGGCTTGTCAGGCTCTATTGAATGATAAAAGTGGTCATACCAAATATTGACACTCGCACTCATACAAACTCCGTTTTTGCCTAATAAATTCTGATGTATTCCCATTTACGTTTGCATGTTTAAATGAAGTGCTGCACGTGTTTAATATTTTCCCAAAAAATATAATAAATGAGGGGCACTTAAGACTTTGCACAACATTTTCTATTAATTAAATACGTTATGATGTACATCTGAAAAAAAAAGACCATGCAAAAATTTCTCCAATGTGTTTATTCATTAAAAACTAGTATTTCCAGGCATTAATACAACTTTATCTATCTATTTGTTTTTTTTTTTTGTTTTTTTTATTTGCGTGCATTCAGGGATTCCCTGGATGAATAAATAAATAGTCAGGGCAAAGCTGTAATAAGAATTCATCTTTCTACAAAACTATCATCTTAGCAAATCTAATTTGTTTCCTTGTGTATTTTTAGGAATTAATCAGGTTTAAACCATATTTCAGTGTCAGCACATCGCATAAACGTGAAGCATAAGTGTATCTGATGATCCCCAGAAGCCAGAATGACTAGAAGGAGAGCACAAAACAAACTTGGAGCCAGCTTGAATTTCAGCACTAATTGAATCTTGGAAGAGACAAACACTTCCACATCAGACGCCCTCTTCAGAGACGTCTGCTTGCTTGTGAACTCTGCAGCAGAGTTTGAGTAGACAGAATCCTATTGACCCTTGGAGGGTGGGGGTTGGGGGTCTTGGCCCACTTTGGCATGCTCACCCCGCCCCCACCCCATGTCCTCCTGCCCCCGCACCCCCTTTTTCTCCTATAGCTCATCTGTCTTCCCCTTCGGCGCGCTCTCTAGCTCATTCTAGCAATCCATTTTTAGGCGCTTTGTAAACCACAAGTGATCCAGCCAAACCAACTAACAGATGTGGACAAAACATCCTATTCCTGCCTGTGCCTGGGTTTCCCCCGCTTGTGCTGCTGTTGGCCCTGGATGAGCCTGAACATGACTAACACACATACACACACGCCATTCACATCCTCCCTCTCATTCCCCAAAGAAGAGATGAAGGGGGCAAAAAAAAAGGACAGGAGCAGGAGAGAGAAAATCCACCGGGAGGGGAAAAGGAAAAGGCTAGGTGGGCGGAGAATATGTGTGTGGGTGTGTTTCTACGAGGGAGCGGATGGAGGTTAGTGGGCGGAGGGTCGGGGGCCGCTCAGTCCGCTCATGAGTAGTATCTGACTCACACAAACAGACGGAAGTAGTGCGTGCTGCTTGTTTAGTGAACACAGCTCTGTATTAATGTGATACTCCTATATGGAAATCATAATAGGAGTTCTTACAATACCTTATTTCACCTCCTTAAGTCGGTCACTGACTCACCGACTTTCGCTTTCAAATGGTTTCAATTCCACATCCTGAGATGGACACGGGCGGATCAGTCATACTGTGACTCAAACGTTTGACATTTTTTAATGCCATATTTGAAACTTCCTTTGGCAGCCTTGGTACGTTTATAAGTCACTTTTTTATGCGGTATATTTATTTTTTATTTGTCATTCCATGGGAATCAACAGCTTGGAAAAAACCTGCAAATCCGCCTGGTTTTTCTTTATAAAGTTCCTGAAGTGGGTTGACTCACACCCAGTTCACCTAATCATAGCATATAAATACATACTATACCTAAAGCGGACCATACAAAACACTCAAAGCAAGCATTAACTGGGTTTTATTATTTTAACTTAAAAATGTATTCAACTCTAAAGGCAATTTTTTTTTTTTTATCTCCCAGAGCCAGAGTGAGGCAAGAGGACAGGGTCAGCTTCAGAGCAGCCCCCTGACAGCTACCAGCAGTTATGTGCTGAGAGATTTTTTAAAACATAATAATAAGGTGAGTGCTTTTAAATCTAGACTATACCTGCACCACCCTTCCATAGTTCGTTATTGAGTCCCCTCATATGAAAGACATGAGTGTTTTTGAGCATCTGCAATATGAGTCACCAATATATGTCGCCAACAGGGGGCAGATTTTTTTGGTTTACAAACTGAGGCAACAACGTGTGACATCCTTGAGAACTGACACCATCTTGTGGTGATACTTATACATTATGTGCGCTTTTATGTTCAATATTAAAACTTTTTTTTTTTAATTTAAAATGCATCTCACTGTGTAAGATTAAATGTTTATTAGAAAATGCCCAACCCCTCCTCCCCTTCACCTTTTTTTCCACAACTATTCACCACGAAGGAGAGTGTTGCTGTGTTGTTAATACACTCCAAGACTTCTCAGTGATAAAACACTCCTCTGCTTTTCATGACAAGTCTCCCGGTAGCCGAGCACTTTAGTTATCATGTCCAGCAGGGGGTAGTCTTACCCTGAAAAATACTTTAGCCTTGACTTCATTGATTCCTCTCCTGAATCTAATAGGTAGCAGGTTTGTTGCCACTAAGGAATTAACAAGCTGCAGCAAACCTGCATCTGTCTAGAATTTATTCTGACAATATGTTCCCTAGATTGTCCTCCACATCAGCAGCTGCAGACATTTGCTGAAAACTGAAGGGGCTGGCAATATTAAAGCAGTTTTGCAGGTTGCTCTCATTTCTTCATCAAGTTTTGTGAAATAATGAATCCACGGTTTGGATTGTGGTTCAAAGCCTGCCCTCTAGACATGACAATCAGGTGCAGCAGAATGAGGTTACTGCTTAATTCAGCTGACCCTCATCAGGTTTAAATTCAACTAGAGTAGAGAAGGCAAAGGAGGTCTGTCACTCTGACAGATGAGCATATGTTCAGAGAGGTTGGAAGGAGTAATAGATGAGAGTCACCTTGGTGATGGTGCATCTGGATTTTCAGAATTCACGCTACCCCTCTCTGTCTTACCTGATTGATCAAAAGGGAAAAGGGCCCGCCTGCCCATTTTCGGGCCTGTCACATCCCTGCATGGTAGCTGCAGTCCCCAGAGAAAGCATCTGGCTCAGGCTACATCTTTGCTGGTTACCTATAGAAGTGATCTGTGCCGAGTTTTATCGCCGTTTTTTTTTATTTCCACAGGGAAAAGAGAGCAGATTCTCATGGCAGAGCGCTGATGTGATGACCGCAACAACAAATAAGCGCCGAGCTTTACAGTCGAGGATAAAAGGTTTACAAACTCCTCTGTAAAACAGGTGGTAGGCTCAGCTGCAGAGCTGAGTCACTTTAACATTTGTCTTATTGATTGCTTTTTGACTGACATTCCCACAGCAGGTAAATTAGAACGTGGGTATTTTTTCTGTCAAGTAGATTAAACAGAATTAGTATGTGCAAACACTGGCCAGACAGTGACATTTTAAAAATATCACCAACGTATCTAGAGGAAAGGAATTTTTTTAGACTTTTCTTGTTTTTTACACAGTCTACACACTATAATTACATTAAGATTGGTAGCCCAGATATTATGTTTTTTTTCCCATTTCAATTACTTAAAAGAAACAAAAAAACAAAACTCAAAATTAAGGCGAAGTGAGATAAACTCCAAAAACTCACTACACTTTCCATCATTCACTAATGAAAGCATTAGAGCTGATTTTTTTCACAGTACCACAGAATAAAACTGTACAAATAAATCAAATTTCATGTATAAAATAAGCCCTCCTTTAAATATCACCCCTGTAACAAAGTTGAACTCTCTAAAAAAGAATAAATGTCAGTGTAGCATTTTTTGACATTAACTTGACGCCCACAGGCCCCGCAGACCAGTTACTAACACCGGTCAGTAATTCCATTGTGTTGGTGGCAGCTCACCAACCCTCAAGCTTCTAGCCTCAAGCATAAATAAGAAGAAGGCTACAGAGGTCTGGTAAACTCACATCTTTCCAACGCCGCACGCTCTAACTTTAGCTTTCAGTCTGAACTGTGATCCTCTGGAGCGCCCACAAAAGGCAAACATTTTCACATACCCAGTAATAGTCACCCCAAACCTGTGAATAGACTTTGATGTCTTAAATACCCCTTTAACTATACGATGCATTCATTTGGTAAATAACACGTCAGTTTCTTTGTTCTTGCTCTGTGTCTAGACAGGTTAGAAAAAAGACGGGCTAGGTAAGCCGATTGTGCTTGGAGCCTGCAATCCAGCTGTTGTAGCTGGGAAGTCCCATAGTGGTGTCTGGAGTAATATCGGTTGACAGATCCCCTCACTGACACCAGGATGTCCGTCTATGGCCCTGACCACATCACAGTGTTCAGTATCCTGTGTAAGCAGGTGTCAGATTGCTGCCTATTGATGAATGATTTGAGTTGCTGAAGATGGACTGTGGTGCTGCCACCCGCAGGGGTCTAGGCGAGACGGATGGGTCCATTTGTAATGCAGAGGGGGCCCCACAGCTGCATTAACTATTAAAGTGTGGTTATCTCAGGGTAATGGTACGCCAACAGCACTGAAACAAACTGTAGCGAGAGAAAGTATAATTCTAATGTTGATATATGAGCCCTTGCTTCTGTATTATGTGCTCTATTCTCTAGTCTGCAGTCTAGATTGGGACGATATGAATGAAACAGCAATAGCCTGCCATTTAATGAACGTCTGGTTAATATACGCTTGATACCATAAGAAAAGTAATTGTATATTAACCCTCTCAGGCTCAAATTAAGTTTTTGTTGCTAATGCACAAAAGAATACCTGCAGAGGTACTTCTGAGTAAAAAAACCTCATAAAATATGTATGTGGGGTAATCAGGTTGTTAGCTTTTAACTGTTGCAAATCTGCAACGCCTGCCTTGAGAGGGTTAAATGTTTATCTAAGGTAATGTTCAAACTTTAAATTCTAAATTGGGTTAAAATAAATTGAATCCACACTGTTTTTATTTATTAATCGACTTGTAAGGACAGCTTTGTCTTAGCCACACACTCACTTTGCCCTGTGACATTAAAGGACCTCAGACAAAATAGTGTAAAACAACCTTAGCACAGTTGCTTGGCATCACAACAAGCCTGAAATGATATAGTTACCACTGGTCTGCCACACAGCACGGCCAGTAAATGAAAGAAAGACCCATGAAGCAGAGAGGCCAAATGACTTCACCTTTAGCTGCCTCTGGTGTTTGTCTTTACTTGTAAACAGGCACTGGGAGGAAGTTCACTCGTTAAACTTTCTACAGATGGTCAATATCTTTATCTGTTTCCTGCTCCAGCTGGTAGAAGTCTTGAATAGCAGTAAAGAGGGAGAAATTGATTCCACTGTACCTTTCCTCCTCTCATTTTGTCAACCTGAAGTCCATCTTGTGAATGTGCCCTCAGAGTCGATTGGCCTGAGGGATGGAGGAGCACTGGGAGTAGCTGAGTAAAGGAGTGAGCCATCTATCCTTGGTACCGAGAAGGGGGAGGAGGGGACATGGTGTCGTTCCACCTGCCTGCTGAATAAATCATCGCTTAGGCCATTCTGCAGCTGCAGTCCAATTAACCAAAGGGGACCCTGTGAATGCAGTTAGGTGGTATGATTAATTACACAGTACTGACAATACATACCATAGTTCACAATATCCCAAAGGGCAAACACTGAAGATGGCTTTACTTTGCAGATTTTAGCATGCCTTTGAAGCATTGCTCCCTTTGGATGTACACTAACATTATTGGAAGTTTTTTTTTATCATACCTACAGTAACTAATTATGCCTCTATCTGGTACCTTTGAAAGCGGAAACAAACAGGCAAACACATGTACACAATCATAAAACTGAAGCCACTCCAGTAATCTTAAACCAGCTTCAAAGCCAAGCAAACAAGCAAGCAAACATTTTTCCCTGTTAGAAGGCAAGGCTTTCTGGCATACTAATTTAAGGTGCCATTAGTTCCTTTTACATGGCTTATGACACAGCTCCAGTTCTTACTACTTCAGCTCATTTAAATGGTGCCTTGAATTTAACATAAAAAGTCAAAGAAGAAGGTGGAAGAGAAAGGTTAATGGGACTGACACAAAGGGCAGACAGCAGAAGAAGTCTAGCCTTAAGTGTCACATCCTGCTTGCATCACAGCCCATACAAGGAACCAATTAGGCCTGGTCAGTAATTAAGAGAAGTCCAGTAGCATGGCTCTGGTCTTAGCTTTCTGGAGGATTAAAGCCTTCTCCAAGACAACTGCTGGTAATGGCCTCGATCCTTCTATCAATGATCCATTCACACGCTGACGTTTGACTGCTGCCACATCAAACAGAAAGGTCACAGAGGATGTAACAAATGAAAACAGAGGAAAGACGAGACAAGGACGTAATTGCAGGAGACTTTGGTCAATGGGAGAAAGACCGCTCAGCCATTGTTTACTTTTAACAAAGCTGATGTTGCAGCACAAGCACACACTATCCCGCTCTTTCTATTTCCAGCGTGCGTGGCTTGTTTCAGCAGAGCAAAAGAAAGAAGTTAAACATGGACTTGACATTTACAGCCAACGTCTGTTTAAAGGTTACATTCAGTTTCAAATGAAAACTTATGCAAGATCTCTGCTTACTGAGTATATTAGAAATGCAGCATTTGTATGTGGGTTTGAATACGTTCTGTTATTGAATAAATAACTTAGTATTCTATATTAACTGTGGATCAAAATATCTTAAAGCTGTCATTAGTGATGACAAGCTGGCAACTGCGCCACACCTTAGCTTCTTTTAGCCCGTTCTTTTCAGTTTAAAACGCAGTTCTTCAGTTCATTCTCACCACTCTCATCTAAAACCATTTCCAACATCAACAGTATTCAGCAGCTAAAGTTCAGCAGTTGGACGAGTTGTACACCACCACAGTGGATTTTAAATCAAGCAATAGAGAGGTAACTCAAGTGCAAACCTTTAGTTGAGGTTTTGATACATTCATACTCACAATTCGAGTGAAAGGACTTGGAATTAAGGGCATACCTTTTATCTGCACTGTTCCAAAAAAATAGTAATGTCAAAGTATCTTACTGTATATTTTACAGTTTTGTACTGTCTTTCTAGAATATCATTAAATTTACATAAGGAGACTGTGATTTTACATGTCAAAGGTAAAATAACATAACATCACTGTAAATATAGTAAAACACAATTTACTTGTTTTTTAAATATATTTTTTTGTACATATGCTTATTTAGATTGTAAAAATACATTCAGAAATGTATCATAATTTCACAAATATTTGTCTGTTATGTGAGAGAATGATCTGTTAAATCCAAATGTAATACTATGGAAAAATATATAAAACGATCGAAAATTAATGAGAAGAATCAATAATTAAAGGAGTATTTGAATTATAATTTTGCTGAAAATTTCATGTCATCTAGGTCTGATTCAATAATTCAGAGGTAACAAGTGAAAATATAATTAATAGGAATAAAAACTAAAAAAAAACATATAAAACATTGCACGGCCACGCTGTGCTAATTATATATTTTAAAAAATAAATGTAGAGGTAGGAATTGCAATTAATATAAATCTCAAAGTATTCACAACATTCCTGAACAGATATAGGCCTCTGCACCTGGGGTGAGGGTGTGGCCATGAAAACAATGTGACATGCCATTGGATGTTGGGACACATAATAACATGACGCTAAGCATCGGCCAATGAATGTGAACTAACAACCACAAGGTCGCGGGTATGGCTGCACTGTAGGAAAAAATCCTAATCTAAAAGTATTTTGCTGTGCATTTTACAGTTTTGTTCTGTTCTGCTAGAATATCATTAAAGTTACGTAAATAGACTGTGATTTCACATTTCAAATGTAAATTAACGTTAAATCACTGTAATGTAATAAAACACAATTTTTATGATTATTAAATGTATCTGTCTGTATTTATGCATATTTAGATTGTTAAAATACATTCACAAATGTATCATGATTTCACAAATATCTGTCCGTTATTTGAAAGATTGAACTGTTGAATTCAAATGTAATGCTATGGAAAAGTATATAACATGATTCCTATAAGCTTCTGTTACATCACATAAGTATTATTATCATTGCTATTTAGGGCGATCGTGGCTCAAGAGTTGGCAGTTCGCCTTGTGATCAGAAGGTTGCCGCTTCGAGCCCCGGCTCGGACACTCTCGGTATTGTGTCCGTGGTCAAGACTCTTCACCTACTGGTGATGGCCAGAGGGGCCGATGGTGCGATATGGCAGCCTCGCCTCTGTCCCAGGGCATGCAATCCATTATTATTTAAACCAACTGTTAACTGTATATTTCTGTACATTTACATATTATGATTCATATTGCCACATTCATTGACCTTGTTTATAGGTAATTTCATTGTTTGATCACGTTAACATGTTCCTAATTTAATGTCTAAAAGCACTTGGAAAAGGCAGAATCCCATGTAAAATTAGCACAACAAACTCTATTTTCATTACTGAAAATAACTGTAATGTCATGAGAAAGTTATTTTCTGTTATTTTACGGTAGTATTTTGGCGCCCCAGCTGCCGGAATATTACCGTTTTTTTTAAGATGTTTTTTTTAACAGTGTGCTTAATTTACCATGAAATAATTAAAAAACTAGCATCACCTGGCTTTAAAAGCATTTATCAGTCAATTGTCCAATTAGTTTTGAGCCTGTAAAAATGGGGGGCTATGTATAAAAATTTCTGTAATTCCTGAACCAGTAATGTAAGACTTTTATTAGAGCATCTGAATTAAAGCTGAAAATATTCACTTTGTGGTGGCGAATAGAGGCAAAAACTACCAAACTGTGTCACTGTCCAAAAACGTGTGGATGTAACTGCACAATATAGTGGCAGCAAAATCTCTTTAGAGACTAGTAGTTCTGTTCAGGATCTAGACAAACCCAAACAATGTATTTATTTTCAAAGTATACTGAGTGGAGCACTTTGATAAAAGAATGGTCTGTTGGCTATCTGAATTTTTAACTTGTTGTAGATGATTTGTTTTAAAAACTGTAAATGGTAAGAAACTCTGTTCAGTGTTTCAAGAAAAGAGTATATTGAGCAGCTAAAAGCCTACACTGAAACATATCATGAATGCACGAATGAAATCTGCTGTGAATACATATTAACTGGATGGTGCTGAAGCTGGATTTATTTTTTAGTGTTTGCTTTTATTGCTGAAGACAAGCTGGAGAACACTGTAATGTATCCCAGCTTGTATTTCCACCACACAAAAGAACAGATGCACTAATTAGCGTTTGAAATCACACACTTGCCTGAAAAACAAACAGACACACACACACACACACACACACACACACACACACACACACACACACACACACACACATAGTCCATCAATAAAATTTATCAAAAATATCAAGGCTTATGTTGATCTGAGAGTCTTATGAAGCATTTTATAGAAAAACAAAAGGGGCCTAACAAATTAATTAATTTTTAAATGCGACCAAATTGTAAACAAATAGATACGTCAACATTCAAGTCTTTTACTAATTAATTTTCATGAATAAAGAACACCACAATCACCATTGCCTTAATATTATAAAATTAATAAATACATTTTTATATTCTGTATTTAAGACTGTTTGAGATGGCAGTACATTGGAAATGGAAACAACAACAACAACAACAACAACATAAAAAGCACTTGCACATGTCCAAAGAGTAGTTTTTGTGCTTCCACTATTTCATACATTTATGCCATCTTGCATCTTGGAAAGACACACACCTGATGTCAGACGATAGTTGATCTGCAGTCAGATTCTTTTTCTGTTGATACTGGCTTTTAGTTATGCATAGGAATAAATATTTTCATGTGTAAATATCGTACAGGTGCACCTCTTTGGTCTCACAAAGTTTGAAGATTTATTTCCAGTACACAAACACATTTCTAGCTGTTTTAATCCTCACAGAAGCTGCTGAGGTAACAACACAAACTGAGTTATCCTCAACACTGCAACACTAAAGGCGGTTTAGTTTTGATGGACTGGTGAGGCAAATCAGTAGCAAAAGCAATTAAGATAAGCTGGAACGCTCACTGTACTTTTTGAGTGTTCAAACCAAGCCATAATTCCATGTAATTTTTTTCTTTGTGACCACAAGGGTCCGTCTTTGCACATTTATGGGATACTCCATGCAAATGCTACTGCACTTAAATTTGCATTCCGACAGTAGCTAAATCTTCGTGTATTTTGCTAATATAACCTCAAAGGCTTGTTTTCTCTCTTCTCTAGCTGGCTATTGATAATCCTGTTGAATAAACATCATTTCCACGTGTACATATTTTTGTGGCTTCATCTTAACAATTCTGCTCCCACACGATATAGGTTCATCTGCAATAAAATGCATTGTACTTGTGCTCTGACTGCAGCTGCTTCTGGGGATTAAAACCAAACATGACTTATCCTGCACACTGTGATTGTAAAGGCTGTTTGGTGGCTTTTTCCAGATAGCGTGTCTCAACGTATAACAATGACTCTTGGCTGCAGCTGCAAACATTTCTCTGAATTGGATTACATTCTCACAATACATGGTAGGCCACATTCTCATCCTAGATAAACTGTGGCAATGGATAGAGGAGGGGATGGAAAAAGCACATCTCCGAGGGCAGAAGTAATTCATTTTAGCATAAAATGGAAAGTTCAGGAAATCACACTTTATGATTTTATGTTAAAAACAGAGTATAGAAAGAATTAACTAAAGAACTAGTTTGATATTTACCACCCATGGCAGTGTGGATGGTATTTTTTTTCACCTTGTGAGTGTGTGTGTGTGTGTAGGTGTGTGTGTATGTAGTCATGGTAAGTGACAATTGTGAATTTGACTTCTTTGGCTGGTGTTCATGTGTGTGTCTGTCTATAGATCTCCAAAGGTTGATTCTGTTCATCTGGACGTAGCATTTTCAGTGGGAGAAACGTTTCGTCACTCATCCAAGTGACTTCTTCAGTCTCAGCTGACTGTGGTTTTCCCAGCCTTATAAACATAATGACTGAAACCAACCCACTGATGGGACAATGGGCTGGGAGGTCAGTTCCTTCATCATGATTATACAAATTCTCATGACCACTGATCATTGATACTGTTAAGATTGGGGAAACTTGCAGTCAGCTGAGACTGAAGAAGTCACTTGGATGAGAGACGAAACGTTTCGCCCAGTGAAAACGGTACGTCCAGATGAACAGAATCAACCTTTGGAGATTTACTTACCTGGATGATTGAGAATGCATCAAGACGTCTGTCTATAGACTGACACAGGATGGTGTTTAGTTTGAGATTTAGATGATTGCATTCTTGCCAGTGTCATGTTTGCCGTGTCTCAACCAATTCTGCCAAGACAACTGGTGAAATAAGATGAGTGGTCAAATATTCAGCCAGAATTATGCCAGAAGCTTGTTGATGGCTACCAAAAGCATCTGAGGTGCAACTTAACCAAATCTTGATGAGTATGTATGGATATATTTGAACCTGTGTGTATACTTGTGACCCTATATGGATTAGAGAAAATCCAAAATAAAACTTGTTCACCCAAAGTTATTAAATGTATGTTGCACAATAATTCTAACCTGGAAAAAGAACAGTTACAAAAAACATTATAAAAGCCCCAAATTGATGAGTGTACGTAAACTTTCTTTCACAGTTGTACAACCAGTGATTACCTTTTTGGTTGTAGAAGAAAACCGGAAGCAAAAATATTGCAGACTTCGTCCAAAAAAAAATCTTTTGAAGCCTTCTATAATTTGGGACTGTCTGAGCTCCTGCACTGACATATCATTGAAAGGCAAAGTATTTAAATGGACTGAGTGCAATGGGTCAAATAAATGAGTTTGGTTGTAGTGTCCAATCTGTCAGACTGGGTATAAGAAATTTCGGGAAATGTCAGAGAGTGCCATCATTGTCTTTACAGCAGCAGTGTTAATAGCAGTGTGACAAAGCATACTACAACAAACATATTGTTGTTACAGCGTTGGCCTTTTGCAGGTCCCCAAAGAGGAGAAGAAACCGAAGCCAGTAATAACCAGGGAAAACAGGGCAAACAGAAACTGAGCATAGCATTCGTTCTGGCAGGCTACAGAGACAAGCTAAACCAGCAATCCCTGCAGATTTCAAGGCAGTCCACATCAGCTGATGTCTCAGCTGATTCCCTTTTGTGCATCCTTTTGGCATGCTATTTAATCTACTTTACCCTGCATACACTTACAACCCACCTCCAACTCAGCTCCTCCATCTCATGCTATTCATGCTCACTTAATTAGCGTCACGTTAGTTGTCATTGATGCCTGCTCTGAACTGTGAGGGGGTCTTGCTGCTTCTCAGCCTCCCTTTACACTGTAAAAGAAAATCCTAAAAAAACAGTAATATTCTGGCAGCTGGGGTGCCAAAATAATACCAGAAAATACCAGAAAATAACTTTCTCATAAAAATACAGTTATTTTCAGAAATGACAATACAGTTTGTTGCCCTAATTTTACATGGGATTTTGCCTTTTTCAAGTGCTTAAATTAGGAACATTTTAATGTGATTAAACAATGAAATTACCTATAAACAATTCAATGAATGCGACATAAATAATAATACTTACATGTACAGAAATATACAGTTAACAGTTGGTTTAAATAATAATGGATTATTTAAACCATTATTTATATAGCGCTTTTCGGGACCCTCAAAGCGCTTTACAATTCCACTATTCATTCACTCTCACATTCACACACTGGTGGAGGCAAGCTACAGTTGTAGCCACAGCTGCCCTGGGGCAGACTGACAGAAGCGAGGCTGCCATATCGCGCCATCGGACACAACGACCAGGACAGAGAGCCCGGGGATCGAACCGGCAACCTTCCGGTTACAAGACAAACTGCCAACTCTTGAGCCACGATCGCCCTAAATACCATTATTTGATGTAAAAAAAGTTTATAGGAATCATTTTATATATTTTTCCATAGTATTACATTTGAATTTAACAGTTCAATCTTTCAAATAACAGACAAATATTTTGTGAAGTTATGATACATTTGTGAATGTATTTTAACAATCTAAATATGCATATGTACAGACAAATATATTTAAAAAACAAGAAAATTATGTTTTATTACATTTACAGTGATTTTATGTTATTTTACATTTGAAATGTAAAATAACAGTCTATTTATGTAAATTTAATGATATTCCAGAAAAACAGTACAAAACTGTAAAATACACAGTAAAAATACTTTTATATTACTTTTTTTTTTTTTTTTTTTTTTTTTTTTTACAGTGTATAGGCTTTTCATAGAAAGGTGGAAAGGTGGGGGTGTCCCAGAACAGAGCCATGATAGTATAATAAGCCTATTTTTTTTAAACTAAAGTGGTCCTATTAGAGATGCAGATGTTGTAAGTGCATTATAAATAAATTCATTCATTTATCCATTCATTTACTTTTAGCATGGGTGTTATGCTAGTTTTCCATTTTCCATCCTTTGTCATGTTTTATTTGTTTATTTTGTAAGCACAGTCACATTAAAGGTTTTTGGTCATATATTTCTAAATGAAAATAAATAAATAAATTAGCCGTGTCCAGTTTTTAGTCACCAAAATTCTAAATTAGGCATTGTACTACTCTGTTTTTGAAGACCAGAATAGATGTGACACCTGATAAAAAAGAAAAACAGAGTTTTACAAATATATTTCAGATTGCCTTAATGTAAAATCCAAGTTATTATATTTCAATTACTGAAGTACACAGTGCTTTTTCTCACCAGCAGGTGGCAGAATAAACTGTCAAGCAGTTAAAATGACAAGGAAATTAAGGGGCATCCGCTTATTCATGAAGTGCTCCCAGCTTTTAAGCCTGAAGAAATATCATGATGTTTTTTTTGTTATTCTAAAACACTAATGCCACTGCAGATTGGATAGTCTTTCTTTTTCTTTTAGTCATATTCTCATGCATTAAAAACTTTTTCACAAACTCTTTCAGTGTTCATATGGGCATCTGACTATTGTTTCAAGGCAAACCTGGCAAACTGCAAAACTGATCCTTCGAGTGCTGTTTTCTGCCAGCTTTACATATCAATCACAGCCATGTACACCTGAAATCAGTCACGGTGAGACTATATTACTGGGAAGGCTGAACTGCTTTTTGCACATAAATTATTACTGAATTTTGTTTATACTACATAAAAGTGTAATAATAACAGAAAATGTCAGTAGTTCATGCTGAAGCAATAAACAATATAAAAATCTTTGTGGTAGCAGGAAGCACAGAAACTGACAAACACATGCGCCAGTAGTAATAAAAGTCTGCCTCAAAGAAAACAGGGGTTACCATGCTATTAAACAATGCTCGACGCTGTGAAGTGCACCTACAGTTACATTTACATCTGTGGAAAACTGTGGTGTTGCCAGGCATTACAATGGGCCAGACAGATCTATGGCCTGATGCCCAGAACTCTGCTACTCAGAGTCCTAAGGCTCAAACTGCAACTCCCAGTCTAGCTGCTAATGTAACCTCTCCATCCCCTCTTCCCACAGTACGCATGACTGAAGGTGTGTGAGTGAGTGAGAGGCGAAGGTACAGAAAAACTGCAACACAATCAGTCGCTGTTCTAAGGTTTCATAGCCGTGGCATCTCATTAATTGACTGTTGATGTTTTGGTTATGTAACGAGCCGCACGTTCCTGATCCATCTGTGACTACAGTAAGGTGCAGTCACAGATGGATACTTTCATCTGCTGGTAGCACAACGTTGCCCAACCACCATGTGTGTTTACAGTGTGAGTAATTGGATTTAAGGTTTTTGCTGTCTTAAATGTGTAATTTTCACCCTTCTCTGCTTTGACAATATGTGTAAAAACATGTCTAAAGATAATAAAGACGATCACTGATTAAATAAACTGGGACAACTAACAATGATGAGCAGTGACAATTTATGTGAAACGGTATGTTTTGACTCATTATGAGGTTATGCGACCTGTTTCAGGTTTTCATCTGTCAGGCTCTCTCTCTCTCCTAGAACCATGAAATGCTATGAATTTTTTCAAGAAGCTTAAAATGCTCTGTTTGTTGTGCTATGCTGAGTTGCAGCTCTCTCTGTGCTTTCATTAGAAGACTTGCTGGCCTCTCCTTTAGCCTGCACTGAATCACAACTCTGGCAGGGCATAGATAGTTGCAAATGTGAGCAGGAATACCAAATATCACATACCAGTACCCGTCATCTGCTAAGTAAGTGTTTCATTCCACTGCGAGCAACACCGAACCCAGTAATTACCAGTCTTATTCTAAAGGAATGCAATTCATTATGATTTACTTCGTATTTGGCTTTTAAGCCCAGGTGTGATTCTACTTTTGCTCAGACTGATTCACTCTCTGAATCCCAAAGTCTGTTACTGGGGTGCAAAAGCAGAGCTAATCAAATCCTGGTGCCCACCCAATTGAGATGGATCACAGTTAGGGGAGAACAGAATAATTCATGGACCCCCCAAGCTCAAGTGACTGGCCAAGGTGAAAATCAGTAGACTTTTATTGCAACCATGATTATTTATTAATGCCGCCTTGGCCTTCATCAATTCAATAATTAAGACTATGCAGCACTATAGTTAGTTTTACATTTTACACTTCAAAATTTATAAAACTTCTGCGAACACTGTTATGCCTTCCAGACTTAATGTGTCATTGTGTTAGACACTATTTTTCAAAGTGAGAATGCGCTTATGGGGGAAAAAATGCATTTAGTCTATAACTGTTGTAGTCAAGAGGTGAGAAAGATCTATAGCTGGAGCTCAAATGTAAAAGCTTACATAAAGAAAAGAATCCCTGTGCATTTCTTCCAACCAGTATTTTATAACTGTCTTAAAACTCTGGGTCCTCTGTGTTCCTCTCAGAGTCTAAAGACATGCAAGTTAGGTTAGCTGTTGATTCTAAACTGACTGTAGGTGTGAATGTGAGCGTGAATGGTTGCCTGTCTCTCTGTGTTAGGTCTGTGATACAGCAGTGACCTATGCAGGGTGTACGCTTCCTCTCGCCCTATGACAGCAGAGACTGGCTCAAGGCCCCTCGTGACCCTAAATTGGATAAGTGGTAAAAAAAAAAAAAAGGATGGATGGAGGGTGAAGCATCCATATAACCACCAATAATGACTTTAGGTAAGTTTGATGCCATTCTCTAATAAACCACACCTAAGAAGGAGCTTATAGCGTGCAGTTGATGGGCCCTTTCATAGACTAATTATTTGATTCAGTCAGTAATAAAAAAACAACAAAATAAAAATAAAACGTTGGATTTCCAGGCTGTGCAGAATCTTCCACTAGTCTGCTGCTTTTTTTGTTCAGCTTGCTCTTCAATATATTATGAAGAACTCCCAAAAGCTTCTTGAACAGGGCTGCATGACATCTGAACTAAAATCAATTTATAGATTTTCTAACTTCAATGGTTACGACTGCTTTCTTGGTTTTAGTGTCCTTAACAGCCTACTGATTTATCGAGATGCTTAGGCCAAGGACGAATGAAAGTCAAAAGCTTCATTGTTCTTAAATTATTAAAATTGTAAAAAAACAAACAAAAAAAACAAAACACATTTACTTGATGATCTATTTTGGTCAATAAAAGATTTACTAAGTGCAAAAATCCTGACAGGTGCTTTGATTGGTTCTACTCAGATCACCTCATGCAAAGAGTTTGTATAGGTGTACGAATGCTGCTAATCATTATTTTGAAAGAAAAAAAAGTTAAGTTATATATGAGAAGATTCTCCATCAATTATTCAGTTGTTTGGTAAAATACTAGAAGGTTGTGATCAATGCTGGTAGTATTTTTACAGACCCTCAGGCAATGTCTTCCCATTACTCACTTCCCAAAACTAATAGAGCAACACTTGAAAACTCGCAATGATATAAAACATAATAAAGCAGAATAAAGTCCTCTGATGTGAAAAGTTTTACTTAAAGCCCAAATTCATTGTCTACCCTTGACAACAGCTGTTTGACACTTCATGTGAAGATGACACTTTGTAAAAGGTGAAATGCTGACTGTTGTTTCATCATATAAAGTTAAAAAATTATAAATACAGTTAAAGAACAAGAAACGAGAAAGGTTTTGTCATGATCCTGGGTCCTTTTGACCCAGCGTTTTGTGTTTTCTCTTATTGCGATTTTGGTTCTGTTCTTCCTCTGTTTAGTGTTTACTCTGTTCTGCCCGTGTGTTCCTGTATCTAGTCCGCGTTTCTTAGTTTGTGTCCTTTCATGTGTAAGTTCCTGTTTTATTGTGAAGGTCTGCGTCTTATGTGAGTGTTTTCAGTTTGCCTCCCTAGTCTCGTCACGTTAATCACTCCCAGCTGTGTTCCCCACCTGTGTGTAATCTCCCTGTGTTCTCTGAGTGTATTTAAGTTGTGTCTTCTGTCCTAGTAGTTGCTGGTTCGTCTGTGTTGTTTCCCCTCGGTCTCCCTGCATCTCTCCATGTGTATTTCCCCGGACCTCCCTGCATCTTCGTTTCTGGTTTGTTTTGTTAGTTTTACCCAGTTTAGGTTTCCGGTTTCATGTTCACCCACCTTTGCTGTTTGTACCCACTCCTGTAAATAAATACTCACCTGCACCAGAGCTGCCGCCTTTTGGGTCCTTTCTACAACTCCACACGTCTGCCACACCGCGGTCGTGACAGGTTTCACTGTAATTTACGGCTTTAATAATGGCCCACAGCTTCCCTTCTGTCACTTGTCTTCAGTTATGTTATTAAATTATTAAGCTAAAGGGTTCTTAGACTAATCTATCAAGCCTGCATTTGTGAATATTAACAAGTAGTTCACAAATGGATTTTAGGGCTAATGACTGAAAAGTCCATTAAATGAATGGAAACAATCAGCCACCCAGTACACTGCTGTGAATGTTAGTAAGTCATTTAGTAGTCAAACTATCAATTATTAATAAATTCTTGAATAACCCTCCTCATATAGGCTCGCACTTATTATCAGCCTTTCTGTGCATTTCAGTATAGACTAAAAAATTCAGACCAGCTGACCATTTCAAGTTTTGAAACAGGATTTTCCTCATTGATTCGTTATTGAATATTAAGCTTAACGTACACGTGGATATTTACTCGTGCAAAGCGGGCAATTCATGTTTTTAAGCTCACGACCCCTAAAAAGGATTCTCTGACAGGCACAACAAACCGAACCAAAATTAAAGTCCAGTTTGTGACTGAAGCAGCTCGATCGGCTCTGTTCTTTCACTAATGAGAGAGAGAGAACGGTGCAGCTGATTAGACTGATGAATCAATAACTGCACGGTAATGACAAAACTTATAAAGAAAAGCGATTCCAACAAGCAAAATGATCCTTCCCAGGGGAGGGTCCGAGGTAATCACTGAACATAAAAGTCCAGAGCATGGCGTGTGAGTGCACAAGATTGCGTGCTTGTGCGTGTGGTGGGATGGCAGCATAAAAAAATGGAGACTGTGATTAAGAACTTCCTCAAGTGCTCAAAAAGACAAACGAACAGCGCCAAGGAGCGACGGCAGTGGAGCTTAATATGCGCTAGTCGGCGCCTTAAGAATGAAATTTAATGCCTGCGTGTTGCATGTGAATTCAGGCAACAGTGCACTCAGAGGAAGACGGAGTGACTTAAACCTGGAAGGGAGCCCACCCTGCACGGGTTTGCTTAACGCGGTGTATCCACGAGCAACAATCATGTCCACAGAGAGTCTGAAATGGCGATAACGCACACAAATATGCTTCCACAGCTGCAAGCATCGCGCATATTTTTGTTGTATGGTGTGTATGCGTGTGTGTGTGAGGATGAGATGCGTCACTGCCTTACAGTAAATAATCTCACCCTAGCAGACGCCAGCAGCAGGGAGAGCCAGCGGGGCTTCCAGTGAGGAAAGTGTGATGCAAATACACGAGAGCGCAGTTACAGTTTTACGCCTAAATCTTTGCAACAGGAGACTGACAGCAGGGATGGAGACAGATCTTTTTAAATCACCTGCTCATGCATCATCCAGGTGCATGTGAGAAACGGCACAACTCTTGACATAAGTTGTCAGCTGCTTAAATCGAGCGCACAAGGACTCTTTTCAACCTGAAATCCGCCTACTCTTTTCTCTGCTCAAATTAAGTGTCCACCTCGGGGGTTTGACTTATTGATCCGTTTTTCTTTAAATGCAGCTGATTTCAGTTCAATTGATCAAGCAACGGTTTCACTCACTCACTCAGTCCCTGTCCCTCCCCCACCACTTTTTTCCCCCTGTCGCTTTTTTGCGTTGCCAATAGTGTCAGTGCTGTGTGTTTTGTTGAAGCGCTTAAAAAAAGATAGAGGAGAGATAATTTCAGTCGTGCGCGGTGGGAGGGAAGATTTGTGCAGTCAAACAGAAGAATCAGTAGACGAAGAGGAGGAAAAAAAAGTAGGAAATCTCTGCAACCTCTGGAGTCTCATTCAGCACCGCTCGCTCCTGGACAGCGTCTGAGCGGCAGAGTTGATCGAGAAACAGGGGATTTGTTCAAACATCCAATCTGGGAGTAACACTGAATTTAAACGGGGCGCTTAATTTTCTTCACGACTTACAATCCACATTGGTATGTTCACTTCCCACACCTGTCATGCTCTTCTTTTGAATTGAATCTGTGCGGCAAGCAGCGTTTCAACAGCGAGGGAGTCCAGAACTGACTGGAGCTGGTGCCGCCAAACAAAGACGCTGGAAGAAAAAAGAAACCTGGACGGCATCGCAGCTCGCAGAAGTTCTTCTCCTCCACTTTGGGCTCACTTGTATCAGGAAGATTTAAAGGTAACCAGTATTCTTTTCTTTTACACTCTTATACTGGCGTCAGCGAGCTTTAGGAGTGGTATGACAGCCAAGCATCCCAGAGTTACGCAGCTGTGTTGTGGTTCCTGCCTGTGAGAGTATGCTGCACAAAACAGTCTAACCTATTAAGCTACTTAATTGGCATCTTGGTGTGCTTTGGAAGCAGTAGTCCATTATATTAAGAACACACACCAACAATTAAGGCAGTCGTATCTTGTTTCATTGCCTTTTGACTAAACCCAATATCAAATAGTGACTTTACAAATCTCCTGGTGTGTATGCGTGCATCGCAAGATTTAGTCCTGTTTTGGGGAGGCCGTGGTCTTTGTCTGCTCACATACTCAACAGATGAATCACATTTGCTGAAAGGCTTTTGGAGGAAGAACGAAGCTGGTGGTAATCGTGGAGCTGATTTGGGGGGGGGGGCTTGGCAGTACAATGAAGCCCTTCATCAGCTGTATCTATAGGAGCTCCCGCTGCAAACCCCTCTCTCTTTTCCGATCCACTTGGCTAGATCCTTGCAGAAGCAAATCGGGGAAGTCTATAGGAGTAATCAGTGAACACACACGGTAATCCTAAAGTAATGTATTCATTTAAGATAGATATGAAGATGCTGCTAATGACAAATATGCCAGCTTTTACATGGTTGTCTGGAAGAATAGGTGCCAATCCATCTTTGCATTTAATTATTTTCAAGTGAGACTTGACGCTCTGGTGGGTGATGGTGACGCCTCTCTGATAGGCTAATGCACCTCTGTTGGAGAATGCATTGATTAGAGCTCACGTTTCTGCTTACTCGCAGGTTATACATGATGGTTGTTTCATTATGTCAAAACAAAGTATACATTGATTTCTTAAAGATTTTTCTTAAATTTAAGTGATAAGAAGTGCAATTTCCCTAGATTTATAAAGAAATAAGAAGAAAATCTGCTTAAACACTGTTCTGGTATGAAGGGTATTATTTTATCCTTTTTTTTGTTCCACACAGAGGTTTTAATGGATATGCTCTGTTTCCACTTTCTTTTTAATTTTTATGACAGTCTGGTTTTTGCAGGTTTGTTAGGTTCCACTCTAAATCTCTCCAAAGCCTAACCTCCTCATCTACTTCAAATGCCTCACTGGATTTCAATTAGTGAGAATGATTTAATTTGAGCTGATACTCTTCAAAACTCACACAAAATATGAAAGGCATGTGGTAGCAAATGACAACAATAAAAATGACTTGGTATTTGCACACGGTGGGTCTTTAAAGACCAATTAGATGCTCCTTAAGCACTTCTTGAATCAGCCGCAAACATGCAGACATGTTCCACCGAGCCAATAAAATTGAAACTGAAGCATTTAATGTATTTTTTTTTATATTTTTTTGAAATAAAGTCTTTTCAAATCCCCAAACAACCACTTTTAAATACCCATCAGAACCATTAACAGCAACAACTCTTTGCCTTTTTTTAAATTTAATTTTAGATTTATTATAGTATAAACAAAAACAGAAATGGTGAATTTTTTGGAAAGATCAAGTCTTACCGACAAACGCACCAGAGTATTTGCCCAACAGGAGTTTTTAATGTGCTAATCTTAAATCCCAACAAGTCCCACTAAGATCCACAAGTGGGGACAAAGATTTTTGACCTCCCCTTTTTGTTTTCATGTGTTTGTGGCCTTAATCAGAACATAAAGTATTAAAGAGTCATCCTGGCTTTCTGAATGTTTGACTGGTCGACTGTATTGCAGTTACCATTTGGCTTTGCTATTTTTAAAGACAATAATATCAAATTGTCTTTATCATAAGAAAGACAATAGGATTTAAATAAAGTGCACTTCTTCAAACACGTCTCATGATTTTCCCAAAGACCTGAGCCCAGAATGTGTAAAGATGACATTTACTGACCCTGAACTGAACCCTGTGAAGCTGTGCAGCACCCCTAATAAGACCTACTGATTAAAGGTTTACATTAGTTCAGAATTCACTGTTCAAGTTAGGGGTTACCAATCAGATGTGAAATTTTAATGCAACCGAAGAAGTGCCGTGCCAGAAGCCAACCCCAGCGAAAGAACAATTCCTTCACACATTTGGCAGTTTAAAAAAGCTTGCTTTCCAAAGAAAAAAAGAAAAAAAAAATCTAAAAACATCTATATTTTTTACACTTCACTTTCAGAGTATGCATGTTTAATGGTGCGAGACAACATCCAGTATTTCCACTCATTAACACACAGAAACCCCTCTAATTTAGATCGAAATCCCAGAGAAACTCGACTAAAAAGCTCACTGGTTATATAAAACCTGTTAGTTTTAAACTTTACATCCAAATGGGCTTTCTTGTACTTTAAGTGTTCCAGACCTGATAATGTTGCCTTTATACCCAGAAAATCATCCAGGACATGTTTACTGTCATTTCCCTCATCTTATGTTAATTAATTTTTCATGCTGCTAGGAGTTAGCATGACATTAGAGGAACGGGGCAGAGAAAATCATTTTCCTCACTGGCTTCTCTTCCTTTTCCTTTTCACACTGTGCTGAAAGCAAGAGCATACGTCAGCGCTGAAATTCACATCCAGCAGTGCATAGAGACCGACAGACAAGATGAGGCAGGCAGACAACGCTTCTCTCTTTAGATATCCATTTCACTGTTGTTCCTTATCACTGCTTCTTGATCACGGAGTGTCTGCATTCTGGATCACCTCCTCTGCTTTTCCTCCTGGCTGTCCATCTGTTCATCGGGGGGCCGTCTGTGTGGCCTCGCTGTGCTGACCACAGTCTGATGATCTCCAAAACAACAGCAGAGCCATTCCTCACACATTCCTATTTTCTAAACTGCTGCTTCTTCTTCTCTACGATCCTTTAACAAGCTTTCTGGTTTTCGTCTCATTTCTTCCACGTGTGTCTTGTCTGGTAAAAAATAGTTTTGTCGCAAGCTTTGCGTACTTTTCTTGATGATATTTTATAGTCCAGGTGCTCTTGTGTAAAACCACCATGCTATAAGTAAACTGTCTTATCACAGAATGTGTGCGTAAGAGCTATAACCCGCCTACAGTTGGAACATCTTCATTAGAAGCCTGTTGACACTAATCAGAGATGACAGCCACTGACACTCTGGTTAATTTACAAGATTTACAACACAAACAATAAAGGAAATAATCTTTCCATTCCAGCAAGCATGTTGTTCATAATGGAGACGTATTTGACAAGGCGTCGAATTAATCTTTGTTCTTATCAAATGTTGTAATGCCACTTGCTGGCCTCAGCAAAACTGGCATCAAACTGCAGTTTAAACTGATGCTTAAATTTGTTCCCCTTGACAGGAGGAACTCATTCAAATAAGTCAAGAGCATAATGGATCCATATCACAACGCACTTGTTATGACTCAGACAACAGGGTTTCGATTTAGCCTTCAGAGTCATAAGATGAAGGATTGCTCATGATCCAACTTAAACGTAGAGTCATCAAGGCCTTTAAAAAAAAAAATCAGTTAAGTTGATTAAAGTTGCAAGAAAACATTCACAAACTCTTTGGACTGATCATCGATTCAGCACTAATTATTCTGAAAATGTGTTGTGATCCTTATGTCACCATTACTGCTGAACAAAGCGTAAAAACACACAAACAGCGGTACCTTTCATGTCTTTGTGGAACACTGTGAATAACAATTAATAGTATAATACATGTGTTTTAATAACACTCTTTTAATAAATTGATAAGTAATTCTCAACAATGATGGCTGGTTTTGTTTTTTATTTGAAAAATAACTGCTCACTTTGAATTTAATGAATGTTGGAACGGAGGTGTGTTTCCTCTGCGTGGTATCACCTTCTTTTCCAAGACTCTGCGGAGACCAATTATTGTAGTTCTGAAACCAAAAATGTTTTTTTTTTTTTTTTTTTGCTTAAAGTGGGATTTGAACTTCTCGAAACTTTTGGACTCCTCTCTCATATTTTTCTTTCTCCCTCCCTTGTGTTCCTTTTTAGCCTATATTTTACGCAACTTCTATGAAACTAGGGCTGCAAATGGTTTCGTCACACTCATGTTTTCCAAGTAGGACATGGTGCTCTTCCTTGGGCATCAGTTATGATGTATAATTGACAGATTTGTTGATTAGTGTTGGATTAAAGTGTAATTTCACGGGGGAAGATTTGGCTGAGTTTTTCACAGCATATTCCAAACACCTAAATCCAAATCACAGAAATAAAGGACAGACAAAGATTAGGACACGCTCTAAACTGAAAGTAAAAAGAAGCTACTTTTGGCTGCTCACTTATTCAAGAGGGGTCATCACAGCAGGTAGCTGTGCATGTTTGATTTGGCAGAGTATTCTGCAGGATGCCCTTCCTGAGGTGTCTCCCCCTGGGATCGAACTGAGCATCTTTCACTTGTTAGGCAAACTGTAAGCGATAGCGTTAAATTAACCAAGCATCTAGAACATCTCATATTTAGCTGTTATGACTACAGATTTAGGTGGATGCTATAATTAATCAGGTTGTTGACACCAAAAAATAAATATGTCTATTTCCTCATTTTAGCCACACACACACACACAATCTACAGTTAGCGGTTATAACATGCAACTGTTCCGATGTGTCGTCAGGACATCATTTGTCCTGTCCTTACAATTCACTGTTTAGGAAATGACCCTTCACTGTAAAGAAATAAATCTGTTTAAGTAACTGACACCAACTCACATGCACATGGAAATCATTCTGACAAAGATTTGCAGTCTCGCGTTTACATGCACTGACACACATAATTGGGACAGTGTGATGTGCACAAACGATGTGCAGATCCTGCATTTGTTTAACCTTAAAGGCTATCTTGTCTCGTCTTCATCATTTTATTTGTGTAGCTGCTGTTATTATTCATCCATACATTTTCTTAGCTGTTCCAGTCAGAGTCGTGGAAGGGCTGGAGTCAGTCCCATGACTTGCTGATATGGTGCACGAAGCAGGGTACAGTGTAGAAATGTAACATGCCTCACACAGGCAGGATTTCACACATACATAATGAACCACTCCTTGGCAAATATAAGTAGCTCTACTTTGTGACAAATAAACAATGAAGCACTAATCACCTACCTCTTCTGAGTGTATCCTATCTCGTGGTTAGACACCTGCTCCCCCATGTTGGAGAGAGTTATGTTCATGGTGATAATAATTATGTTCAGCAGCCCCAGTAAACTCGATGCAGCAGATGAGCTGCTTCTTCACTAGGTGCAGGTTCCGGCTAAAATGGTATTCCAGCTCACACCAGATCTTTAAAGCAGCAGACCTACTGTCACCAAGCGCCATCCAAGATGGTTCATTTGGAATTCTTCTGACCGAGGCGTGAGAGACTCTTTGGAGTGCCACAACGATCGAGCTTGTTGGAGTGTAAATATGAGAAAGAAAGCGTCAGCTTCATAGTGAGAGTGAGAGGATTGTCCACTAGTAAACCAATCACAAATGGCCTAGGACTCGGACAGATAAAAAAAAAAAAAGATTTATATTCATACTTGAGTGGGCATTGATATAACTGGGTGGTACCCCCAGTTAAAATCTTGTTTGGCTATGTAAGCCTAGCTATAAAGGTTTTGTGACTTATAAGATCCTGTCAGTAAGAAAACATGGATGTTTGCATTGATATTTACAAAAGTCTCTTCTGTAACCTGTCCAACTACACAGGAGCTCATTGCTGTAGTTTGAATACCAAAACGTTGTCAGCTGGGTTTTTGGGGGTCGTGGAATGAGCACCAGTCATAAAAGTAGTAAAAGCTACATGTTTTAAAAGGAAAACATATTTATGTGTTTGTACCCTTAACGTGTGAGCGGAGCGGAAGATAAACAGGTATACTCGAGCTTGCAGGCAGTGACCAATTTGCATATTTATAGATCTGTGCATACTAAAAGAGGGAAAGGCGTGGCATTACATCTAAGCCATTTGAAAGCATCAAGGGATAATTTTGATTGAAATAAAAAAAACCTTCTAAATATGTATTTCTGATGAACAGAGATGAGTATTTAGGAATTTAATCAGTACCAGGAGAGGAGATTTAGGACCTTAGCCATCTGGGTAATAAAACGCTTGTTTTTAGCTTTGGTAAGATTACATAAAAACCTATGTCAAATGTCAGTGCAAAAAGGAAAACAAACATAATCTAGGGTGCTTAAGTTCAGCGTTTTGTTGTCCTGTCTATCCGACTTCCTCCTCTGCAGCCTTTGTGGCTTTAGAGAAATAACCCAGTATCATCGTCCTTGCCTTAGACACGAGCAACAGGAAACTATGTCACTAGAATCTAAACAAATGTTATTCTGCTGAGTGAGTGCTACTGTTGTTTTTCTTGGAAGGACAGTGTCAGTAATCAGCTTGTTGTTTGGTGTGAGTAACATTGACAAACCATGTTTTTATTCATGCTCTCCCAGCAGTCAGCATGAATTAAACAAACTTTTAATCGGTTACCTGTTTGGCTGCGTGCGGTGAAGCTGCGCTGTTTTTCAATTTTCAATTTTAATTTCAATCACAGAGTCCATGGGAATTATTTCATCTTTTCTTTTAGCAGCCTTAGTCAGCACTTAACCTGTTGTTTGGTATGATGTCTTCAGGTCATTTGGATCTTCTTGACTTTATTTGCTTAGAGCAGAAATATCAGCTTTAATGGTATTTTGGTTAGGAGTTTTTGTAACACTGGACATGCCGCTTCCTTTTTCCACATTCCCTATTTAATTGTATTAGTTCTAACATGCAAGCATAATAGAGGTAAGAGGCTAGTTCACAATCTGTAAAACTTTGACATGGGGGCCAGAGGTTGTGATGCTGCTTAGAGGGCAATTATAACAAGCCTTTTTTTCCTTATATGGTTTCATAATCTTTGTTGCATTCAAGACATTAACCCTCTGCTGTGCCCTGTTTTTATGCTCTTAAAAAGGGCACACAAGGCTTGTGTTTAATAAGGAGGGCTGCTTCTGCATTTTTCATTGATATTCACAATGTGTGAGTTGAGGAATTTTCCCGCTTTCTTTGTCAGTCTGTTGAAGCCTGCCCACTACTCATGAATATGTATGAGCATATTTTAGACTAAAGACTTTTAGTCCACGAACTCCCCCACGAGCCTTAAAAACTAAATTCTTTTGCACAGTCAAACTGATCTTAAACCAAACAATAAAATTAATAAAATCCAAACATAAATGTATTCAGTATAAATGTTCTAGATACAATAAGTCTACAGCAGATGATTGAAGAAATGAGTGGGAAAAATGATCCCCACTCTTTCCATAATACATGACTTCGGGGCCAGTTCCTCTTAGCTGCAACAGACCACTACAGATTAGTCCTTGTTCTGCACACCAGCGCCAGCTAGAAATCTCTTGCCAGCAGCAGTGGGAAGGCTCAGATGAGTTCCTAAATCCTGCAGTCAACAGCCACCCATCTCTATGTGAACTATTCCTGGCCTTGATTACAATTAGTGTGCCACAGTGACTGGCTCCAAAGAAAGAACCACAAGGAGATATTCAATTATGTGCATAGCGGGGTGGGATGGATGAGCCTTTTGCAGCGACTGAGAAAATTCTAAATTCATTTAATGTCAAAAAAGATTTTTAAAAATAGTTCTGATTTTGGCCAGTTTTCATGACGTGACAAGTTGTTAAGTCATAGCGAATCTTGCAAAAAGATTGCAAACCAAGCACTAATCCCTTTTACTCCTGTTCTGTTCTACAGTGAATGCTTATAGATCCACCATTCAGATCAAATTTTCTAATTAGCCTGAAAATGCCTCATAGGAAGGCAGACGTAAAAAGGGCTCATCCTATACCCTACGCTCCTTCAAAGACCAACATAGGTATAATGATAGCAGACAGTGGAAATGATTTATTTGCAATCCCCCACTCTGCTTGTTTTGCCTAAGTCAAATCTCCACAATCTAATATAAACGAAGCAAGACAGGAAGCTTAGGATAAGTATGAGGCAGCACAGTAGTATTGCTTCTGAGCAAAATGCATTAACATATTGACTTTGCAGAAGTGCATGCAAGCTACCTCAGCTCACAGTTGATTGGCTGGTGCAAATGAGCTCAAGTAAAACATGCAAGCAATCAAAAAAACAAACATGTTGGATGATGTTTTATTCAACGTCTCCCGCACTCTTTGTCAACAGTTCAGCGCAGCAATCATATTGCACTCTCCAACAACATCCACAGAGCTGTGTTTAACAACATTAAACTGTAAAGGGAGGCTGCCATTAGAGGCTTTAGTTGTTTCACTTGTTGTGTTTTGCTTCATAATGGGTCTGTAGGGCTACTATGTGCGCTGCAGGTCCACTTAATTGTGTTTTGATCTTTTAGAAGCCATTAGTCAGAGAATCCTTGTCATTTCCCCTGCCCTTCCTGAATATGACATTTCAGTTCACTGGTAATGAGATGTCTGTATCTACACCAAGTCCTGATTACTAAAGCAGAGGCAACACAAGGGATACCATGTCAACTAGTCCCAGCTTTCATGTATAATATCTATGTGTCGGGTAAATTAATTTTTAAAACACACACAAAGAACTGGACCTCCTGATTTTATCTCCCGAAAATAAGAAAAAGAAGAAAGGAATAAGTAAGTAATTTCATTCATGTCTTCTACAGACGATGGTTGGAGATTCAGGCCAGGAGTGTATTCCCTTGTGGACAGCTTCAACATCAGGTAGGCCCAGTTGTTCCTTGTGCTCTACTTCCTAGTCCATTTGGAGGAAGCATGTGCAGCTGGTGCCTTTGTTAACTAGCTGCCCTAATAAGTCTGTGCGGTCATAGCAATGGTGTGCTTGAGTGTGCTCCATTCAGTGACTCCATCATGCTACTGGGAGACTTCAATGCTCATGTGATCAATGGCACTGAACCTGAATGGTGTATTGTTATTGGACTTCTCTACAAACCACAGTTCGTCCAAACACTGTGTTCAAACATAAGCATCTCCATAAGTGCACCTGGGACCAAGACACCCAACATTGCGGGTCAATGATTGATTTTCCAATCGTTCTGGACAACTGAGTAAGAGAGAGAGAAGCTGAGCTGTTAACTGATCACCACCTGGTGGTGAGTTGGATCAGGTGATGGGGAAGGATGCTGGAAAGACCTGGCACACCCAAACCTATAATGAAGGTGTGCTGGGAACGTCTGGCGGAGGTCCTGGTCTGTTTGTCCTTTAAGTATCTTGGGTCTTGTTCATGAGTTAGGGGAGCAAGAGATTAACAGATGGATTGAGGTTGCGGTTGCAGTGATGCAGACACTGTACTGGTCAGTTGTGGTGAAGAGTGAGCTGAGCACAAAAGCAAACTGTTGATTTAGCAGTCAATCTACATCCCTACCCTTACCTATGGTCACGAGCTCTGGGTAGTGATTGCAGATAACCGCTTGGAGATACAAGCGGCAGAAATTATCTTTCTTCAAAGGGTGGCTGGCCTCTCCCTTAGAGATATGGTGAGGAGTTCAGTGATTCAAGAGGGCCTTGGAGTAGAGCTGCTCTCTATGTCGAAAGCAGCCACTTTACTTGGTTCGAGCATTTAATTAAGATGCCTAATTGCCTAACATCCCATGTAAATATAACGGAAATATAACATATTTACTTACACTGTAATAACAGTGCTTAAATGTTTTAAAAAGATGCCCACCTACTGTTTATTTTAGGAAACTCCTTGCTTACTACAAGAAGGTCTACAGATTTGTACACAGGTGTGTGTTGCATTTTCAGTGGGCTGTTTCATGATTCAAGATACCTGAAATTCATCTGACTTACACACCGTGTCCTGTCTTTGTTTACAGCACAACTTTAATGGGGGCACTGTAGACTCTCCTCAGTCAATACAAACACTATTCCAGACCCCAGCTGCTTCACAGCTCAGCAGCATGAAGCCGAACAATGCACGTACACAGCTGTGTATCTGTTACCTCTTAAGACATTGCACTGATGTATGATGGAGACTTAGTCTAACTTTAACCCTAACTACTGATAACTTAACTTAACCTTAGCCTAATATTACCCCAGTGGGCATGGCTTCACATTAAAGTTTAATTATCTACACTACTTGCTTTCTTGTTCCTATTATCTGACTGTGCAAACAGATTTAGGTCCCCATAATGTGAGCAATACTCAAAACACACACACACATTCAGTGGTACTGTTAGAATGCCTTAGGCTTTTCTTTTCTGGATGTCTTACCCATGTAGAGAAATATCGGTGCGTGGCATGCAGTGCATTTGATATATTTGGGTGTTCCGCTAGATTAAGTACTGCTGTTTTCCACCAACATACTCGATTGTAAGAATAAAAATATACATCGTCTTTCTGAAAAAACAAACAAGCATAAAAAGGAACATAAAAGGCAAATTCTGTACAAGTTGCTCTAGTTTTGTTTTGGAGGACATACAGTACTGTGCAAAAGTCTTGAGCCACCTTTATTTCTTTATAGTGCTTCTTCTTTTTTATTCCTTTATAATTTGCTTCTAAAGACACAGACTTGTAATTTTTAAAGCAGTCTTGAGCATTAGTTTTGAAGGTCTTTCAAAGTATTTCTTTCAACATTGGCTGCTTTGTCCATAATTTTCAGTCCAGTCTTTGTATCTGACCATTTTCAGAAGAATGTTTCTTTTTATCTGTTGAACCACTGATGCTGATCTTTCATTAAAGCATAAAAAATTCACCCATCTCAGGGATGTTATCAGTGTTGTGTCTACACATAACAGACAACTTGGCAAAGTACCCATTTAAATAGTATCTTTAGACACTTTATTCTTAGTAGCCTTTGGGAAAAAACATATAATTTGCTCTCATTTCTTTCATTGGATCTATGAAAAATGCCAAACATAACACAGTTTGACAGGCATAAAATAGGATTTTTGCACCAACAAGATGATTCCTAAAGAGCTGTTAGCCAAAACCTTGGCATATCTTGGAATGGCATGCCATTAAAAATTTTAGAGAAACCAAAGAAGTAGGCGACAAAAGCAAAAGTGTCAGGCCTAACAAAGCAAAGACCTGACACAGGACCTGGGAGATACATCTGGCCCTTCAGTTGATCCAGCTATTGTTCGCCGAAGCCTCATCGGAAATGGTTTGAGTGGACGGGTGGCTGAGGTATGCCAAATTACACAACAACAAAGTGGCTACAGGTCTTATTGAATTTTCAGTGTTTGGTTCAAAATAATGTCAATATGTATGAAGGAGGGCACAAGAGAGGTGCAACAATGAGTATCTACAGTCGTCTGTATAACATGCTGCCAGTAGAGTAAAAGCATGCTTAGATCTAATTTATATAGAACCTTTTCTTCACAAAGTATCAAGGACTATTTTGAAAAGAAATTACTTATTAAAGAAATTGAAACAAGAAATTGTTTTTGCAGTTTCATGGCTTTTTGGTTAAAAAAAACAAACAGACATGAAACCAGTCTTCTCTTTGAATTAAAATGTTCAGTTTCTAAAACTCATGTATAAGAAGGTAGGGAAGTCATTATAACATATTTAATATAATCTGAACCAATAATGCACTAAGGTCAGCTCTCATAATTGTCAGTTAGGTTTTTACTTGCATATCAATAGTAACCAAGTTCCTGCATAGTACAGAAAAGAACTGCTTTTAGCCAAAGTGACATGACTTCTGTTCCTATACGAATCCGTTTTGTGCTGTTTTCACTTGCAGATCTTCAGCTGCCTTTTCCTTGGTATCTCCACTTGAGTCTACAGTCAGTTCCTCCTACCTGAACTGAATTAGATATTTAAATGAATGGCTGTATTGGTATTTTGTATATCTCTGCATACTAAGAACAATAGTAGACAACAATGGATTGTATTAGAATTTTGAACACTAGGAACAAGTCTGGCTATTTTTCCCCCCAAATTTAAATAATATGCAAAATAGTGCTGACTCTAAGGAACTCTAATTGTGTGAACCAAAGGCCATCTTCCAGGTGTACTGTGTAGGCACTCTTAACTTCCAGTCTTCCATCAAAACGTCGCACTAAACCCACCTGTACAGACTTGATTCAGACCTTTCTAATGAAATGCTCCATCTCTGTCATCAGACTGCTCCTTTCACAATCTATTACACCTTATACATTCATTGCTCTGGTATACATTATATGCCACTGACTTCTGCTATCCTGCTGCATTGTTTTAATTATGAGGAGGAAAGGGGGTTACTGCTGAAACTTCACCACAAAGTCATTTCATTATTTTCCATTTTATGGATTTTTTTCCCCCATGGAGTTCAGCATGTTTTCCTGGGTAATTTCACCACCTTGTTTGGTGGCCTTCTCTCTGTAGCAGCAATGATAACTAAAGATCAGTGGCTAATGTTTAATGCATATGTATTGGTGAGTTTAGTTTTCTTTGATGTTAATGTGTTTGCGGGGTTTAGCATCCACCAGTCCAATGCACAACACATTTCCTCTAAAGCTGCACCCTTCATAAATGACCACAGGGTTGAATTCTGGAATAATCTCCACCGACAGATTGGTGGTGCTGCATGTAATGGAATAGCTTAGATGTTTATTGGAATTTAGACCAGTGTATTTGCCTACAAGGTACAAAATAAATTGCAACTTTAGAGCTACTTGGGCCATCCAATGTGACAACATGGAGAACCAAAAATATTAGCTTGCAAACCTCAACATACAAGTTAATGAGTAATACATTTTAGTAACCATAAATCTCCTTATTAGTACTAACTTTTCTCCAAAGCATATACAAAACTACATGTATGTATAACTTTTGGGTTACTTGAGTATCTCTTTTTAATTCCAATCCATGCTGGTAGTCTGCACTTGACACCTTTATAGATTTCTTTTCAGATCAAAATGTTTTATATGAAAAAACACAAGTAGGACAACTGGGCATATAGCTATAAATTTTGGTTTCTGGTCTTACTGGCTTGTAACACCTTAGAAGGGTCCCTTGTCATATTTTGGATATCCAGGTTTTCAGGGCACTTCAACCAAAAAGATATTTCCTCTTAATCTTCTCAGATTCCACATTTTGATGTTTAAGGTGTAAATGGATATGTTTTACTTCTGTCTTACTCTTAATTTTCTTGCAGTACACTTCAGAGTAATCTTGTGACAGCTTTTAATCCACAGGTTAAGAGTCTGAAGAAATCACATCTGTTTCATCAGTTTTCTCTGAGGCTGATAGCGTTGACATTGTCAGACCAATCCGATAAGGATTTTTACAGGACTGTTTGCAAGAATTGACATCAATGAGTCCAAATTTTTGAGGACTTTGAGCACACCATCAGATTTGTTTAGAAAATAGATTCTGCCAACACAAATACAGTTGTTTGTGGAAACAGACTTAGATTATTTTAGACAAACTTACATTTTTATTAGATATTTTTTAAATAAGAACGTTTGATCTTATGGCATCACAGCACTGATAATGGAACAGCGACAAGGTGATAGGCTCAGCACAATGTCTAAAAATCCAGATGTCTGGATACAATTCAATGGAATGACCAAAAAATTTGCAAAGCTGAGTACAAATCACAAACAAACTGCAACATTACTAACGACTACCAGATTAGTCATCTAGTATAATTTGTTTGTTTTACAAAGATTTATCTAAAAACCTGCTGTACTTAATTATTAATTGCAATACTGGTTAACAAACTCATTAAACCAGAGTGTCTGTGACAGAGAGCTGCCCGTTCCCCCGAGCCTCGAGTGGGATGCACAGGATCATTAGAGGCTAATGTAAGTCTGGTTGAGGTCAGTTGCTGCAGTAATGGAAAAATACAACCTTAAAGCACAACATGCCAAGCTTTAGATAACTTGTGTAGGATTTTATCTATATTTGTGCTGTTATATGTTTTTCTATCTACCACCTACACAAAAATATACAGTCCGTAGAAAATGTTATTAGATGACTGATCTCAGTATTTTCTCATCCTATTTTTTAAAAAAAAAACCAAACAAAACAGTTCTGAAAGTTTTTGCAGGACACCAGGAAAACTAATTGACACCTATTTAAAAATAAGAATAATAATTTATTCAAAGTCGAAGAAGAATATGCTGCCCACTTCCTCATTCTACCCTCAAATATGTGCTAGATATTTTAACGTGAGGCTAATGTGGCATCAGTCATGATGATAATTGTAACTTTTCACCTCTACAATTCTCTCAACTACTGAGCCACACTAAACTGATCTGCTCCATGAACATCTACAACTCTCTGATTACATTTACAATCTCTTATGACAGCCCTCGTAATTGTAAAGAGATCAAGCAAACTCTTAGCCAAGCTATGTTGTTGCTTAAATTATGAAGCCTTGTGAAATCCCTTTATGAATTATTTTTCCTACACTTACACCCCCCACACCCACCCCCACCCTTCTCTCTTTCGTTGTCGCATAGAACATGTCTAATCTACTTAAAACAAGTTGAAAGACTGGTAATATAAATGAGACTGCTTGGCCATCTGAGGATCTGTCTTCATTAGAAGTGGATCTGGACAGAGTTTCTATTAGCTCACTATCAAGATGGGGAGACTGTGAGGAGGAAATTACACATGTCACAAGACAAAGTGCGGGCGGCCCAGAGCTTAGCCCAATGGAGGATGAAAAGCCTTAATCAACGACAAGGACTACCGGTGACAGGGCACCATGATCTCCCCATGCGTCACAATGTAGAAGATTATATCCAGCTTCTGACAGATTGACACTTCCTCTGTGAGTTCCTGGCTGAAAACAGAGAAGGATGGCACTGTTTCTCTCTTCTCTGCTCCTTTTCCTTCCTTTGTTCTTTACAATCAAAGGTCTTCCCCAGATTTGGGTCATTACATTTTTTTTACCTCATCTGCAACGGTAACAACACTTAATATTCTTTTAAAGATAACAGCACTAGAGCGCACCCCAGGAGGACCATGTGCGTATCTTGCCAACACTGACAGTAAATTACAGTTATAATGGAACTGAAAAGTTCAAAATATCACGATGTTGTCATGTGGAATATTCAATTTAAAGGTCATGAGCCTTCTGAAAGAAAATTCTCATTGTTATGTTTTTCTTATCTGTTTCTTGTTTCTCTTTTTTGTCCTTGTCACATTAATGTTATGAATCAGTCAGTCAGCACCGCTCATAAAAACACTCTTCTGTTCATTTCAGGCATCCGTGTAGAGTATTTGAATTAGTCATATGCCATTATCACACCTTCACTATAAAGTTTTTTTTTTTTTTTTAACTCATCTGCAGCTACAAATGGTTCTCTGGGGGAAAGCAATGGCTTTTCAAAAAGAAAGAAGGGCTCATTAATTTCTCCTGACCTTATTAAATTACACACAAGATACATTTTTGAGCTACGCTTCTGCAGACAGGATGCTGAATTTAAAGACGAATACACAGGTATGACATCATTAAAGGAAAAAAACCATCCTTTGTCATTCCTCTTCGTCATGGGACACTGTCTGATAATTATCTTGATTTAATAGCTCTGTTCCTCTGAGGCAACTGTCCTAATTAACAAACAAGGAGCCAATATTTTGATCTTGCCACCAAATCAAAAGGGTGCTAATTGTACATATCATAGCCTAAAGCTTAGACTGTTGTCTGAATGCTGTAACTGCACCAGCGGTTAAACTTCGTTGTTGTATTTTGTGTATTTTTTTTCATCTATATCATCATATCATCAATGGTACTCGAGAGATTTAATATATCCAATTGCTCTTTTATTGAATTCAATATTTAAGCAAACTGCAAAAAGGTACAACTAACAGCACAAAAAAGTGTGTAACTTCAGCAGAGGATTTCTCTAAAGTCTGCAGGCTGCATGAATCAGGAATCAGCAGTTATATCCACAGGCTGACAAGATAACAAGTACTGAATCTATCACCTAACTTTGGTACAGTAACAAAACTGATAAACCCTTATGCCTCAGAGCGTCAGAGAGTCTGTTCTGCATTTCTGGCTTAAAGGGGATGGGAAAACATGATTCAGTTATTCACTACCTGCAATATTTAAGCAAGCAAAAATCTGGCACGCAATACATAAGTGTGCCTGCAAAGAATGTGTATGCTTACTTACATGGCTGGTAGCTAGTTTAGTAACATAAAAGCAGCTTTTGTATTGCATGCATACAGCTATTTCCCAGAGTTTTGCTTAATTTAGTTTATTCACACTCCCAGATTTCTGCAGGTACAAACTTGTAGTTTTCTGCCAGAGCTAAAGTGGACTGTGTATAAAAAAATGGACCAAGCCACCATCATGTCACCCGGTGGTTTGTGCACTCTTTAAACCAAAACTATGTTTTCTGCTTGGCTGTAAACACGGTATATCTGCAGCATAGCTGGACCTTTTAACAAAGGTATGTAAGCCACTTGGGGTTGGCTTTTTGAAGAAATTCAAGGAACTGTAGGTTTTGATATTTCCACACTGGTTTAGTTTTCTAACTCTGCAAGTTGCTGCTTGGTTCAACTGACACTGACTCGCGTTACTCAGACTTTTAAGGGATTATCACTGGATGCACAAAAGCTGTTTTTATACCCGTATGCAGTCAAATGTGATTTTGTCAAATTAGTTATGCTTTAACTTTACATTTTTTCAGGGAAAGAAGAGATTAATTAGCAGTTAGTAGAAACAATGACAGAGGGTGCCGACTCAAGCACTGTATTCATATCACTCTTGGGGACTGGCTTCATATAGAGTGTAGTCTTTAAATTTCACAACAGCTTTTAGTAGTGAAAATGTCATTAGTCATCTCTAAAGTAAGCACTGATCTTGCAGCAGTGCAATGTTTTGGTAAGTCTCTGCTTCAAAAATATTACTATTACTGTTAAAATTTCAGTTTAAGTTGACCTAAAAAAAAATCCAAATTAGATTTACAAAGATCAAAATATTCCAAAGAAAGAAGGGCAGGAAGAAGAAAAAGAAAAAGAGGAGGACTGAAAGGATGAACTTGATGCAGTGGGTTGAAGTGAGGACATTAGCTGCAATAGTACTATCACCGAGCTGACTATGATGCAGAGAAAACTGAACAAAAGGAAGAATATTAGGCTAAAGTTGGCATTTAATTATTTAGGCCATTAGTATAACTAACTGTCTGTACCTTCAATAGCCATCAACAATGTGATATAGATGAGAATGTAGTTAAAAGACACATTTCAACTGACTTTAAAAAGGATCAAGACAAAAAGGAAAACAACAACATCAAAGCATTAATCAAAAAAATAATGTCACAACTACAAAATCTAATATGAATCCAATGATACACAAAATCACAGAAACATTATATCACATGTCTGACATATCAAAGGCCATTTTCACTGCAGCATATTTGCCTCTCTCCTATTGCTGCATATTTTACTTTTTGCCAGTGGTTATGTAATGAGGCTTGTCACCAGAGGTTTGGCCAACACAAGAGACCCTCCTCTCTTCCTCTGAGTAAGTGCCAAGAAAGAAAACCTGGGGTTACAAGGAAGAGGCATAGAAAGAAAATCACTTACACAAGATTTAATGACCAGGATCGCAAACAACGGTCTGACGAAAGCAAGAGATGCTGCAGATGCAGCTCTTTTGTACAAAGAGCCAGAGTATACTGCAACACAGGTCAAAGAGGTACTTAAGGGATAATAAGGTGTGATAGTCTCTTCTGTGTCTTTACTCATCTTTACAATAAAGAACTTGATAAAATAACCAAATTGGACAATATTCCCTGTAGGCGGTCAAGGCTGTTGTTTTGGGGGAAAGAGATCAGTATGGCGCAGTGACACTTGTCATCTTGAATGGCTGGCCGGGAGTAGTGAGAGTGCACCGTGAGTCCATGGTAGTCTGTCACCTCTCTCCACCCAGCCACCTACAGTGAGTAAAAATGGCAAGACAGCTAAACCCTCAACCAGAACCACTCTTGAGGGTATAATGTCATGCTCACTTGTAGGCAGATGTTGAATTTTTTTTTTTTTAAATATTAAAAAATGCTGCTTCCTCTCCCTCACACAGTCTTCATAACAGCCAGAGTTGCAAATTAACACTGAGAGATCTGACACAAATGAAGCGATTATGCCTATCCAAGGGACGGATTGTGCCGTTATCATGTAATAACAGAGCTTCTCTGTGGACTGATTCTTTGTGCTCTTTATTGTTTTACACTCTAATTAAATTAGTGGAGTGATTTCCTGAATGCGCACAGTGTGAGTCTCGTATTATTTGTATTTGGAGGATCCAGCGTCTTCAACTTACTCGAAGTCTTTAAGGATAAGCACCAGCTCTTCACTTCAGGCATGGGATCTGAGCCATGAGGGAGCATCAGGATATATCTTTTGCTTTGAAGCTCTGAAGGGCTGTGCAGAGTTCACCAAACTGCCAGTTTAATGGATTGAGTCTAGCTTTTCAGAGGTGCCACGGAGACAGAGCTATTTGCTACGCTGGTTAAAAGTCGAAAGACATTGCCTGTCTTGCTCTCTCTCTACTCTGCCATAATCTGTTTGCTCCATTTATAGTCGGCAGATACCTTCATTTATTCACTGTGGAACTGTGAAACAAGCAAGTAAAAAGTTTGAAAACACTGTATTTGTCACTCCTACATTTGTTAGCCCCATTCACAGCATATAGTTGCTTATTGTTCCAAAATGTTATTTTTATTTGATGTTAGATTTAAGGATTTTTGTCTCTTCAAAGGCATTTCCATTTTAATACAATAAGAAGTTTCAGCAAGGGATATTTACTGTGTGAAAGCACTATCGTTTCTCCTAACTAAAGGGCTTGTATTAAAGCATATTGCATTAGAAGTGTTTGAGAGATTAACATTTAATTATGCTGCATCTGGTCACCAGCAGAATAGGGAGGGTGAAATAACGTCAGATGAGAAATGTTTTGACTTTTAAACGAAATAAATCCTCTACCCTGACTTACAGATGAGTCCAATTAAAGTGGCGGCAGACAACTTTTCAACATTTTTATTCGTTACTTGTTCGTTTGAAGAGCTCTGGTGTCTGCAGCAAATGCACTTCAGCTGTGTCATAGATCATAAGTATTTATGTTCCTGGGATATCTCATATCTGGTGATACAACTGCACAGTGAAAGTGCAGATCCAGTGAAAATCATTAGTGAAAGTAAAAAAAGAAAGTTTTCATCTTAAGGTGAGTGGTTGAAACAGCTGTTTCAGTCTGTGGTGCTGAAAACATTAGTCCATATTGACACAACACCATCACACGGTGCCTGCAGATTTGTTGCCTGTACATCCATGTAGTGAATCTCCTGCTTCACCACATCCCAAAGGCACTCTATTGGCTTCAGATCTGATGACTGTGGAGGATATTTGAGTAAAGGAGGCTGAAGTACCCAGGGAGAATCCGCATAGACGGGGGGAGAACATGCAAACTCCCCACAGAAGAGTCCCAGTCAGCCTTTAAATCTGAATTCAGCACCTTCTTGCTGTGAGACAACAGTGCTAACCAACGCACAACTGTGCAGGTGGAATATATTTTGATCAAAGTATGTTTTCCTGTTGAGTTGACTGCTCATTTCCACCAACACTTTTGATTCATCTCTTAATTAACAGATATTGATAAAGACAGTGATTGTGCAGCAATATTATGAAGGCTTGGGAGATGACGCCCTGCAAGTTTGGAGTAATTACTGTATTGACATAATCTGACTTTAATTCAGGTTTAAGAGGCATCCTGTTCACTGGAACCATGCGTTAGGATGAACTATATGGGCAGCAACTTATACGCCAGTTTCCAACAGATAAATTTCCAAAATATCACTCCATCCACACTGAAACAATTGATTTAACTCTAATAAATTGTGTCTGTGAAGGCTCTCAGTCACTGAACAGAGGTGGTGGTTTACGACACCAACTGTCTGCCATCTATAATCCAGTTTTGAGTTCCCTCCCCAGACGCCTTAACGCCCACTCACATCCTGGGCCATCTGACCTCAGGAATTCGCATGATAAAGTGGGGCCAGGTTTCACAATGAGCTCACCCAAAACCCTGGCTGATTGGGACCCACACCCAGTTTCACACCTTGGCTCAGGCGATTAGAGGATCATCAGGGGGTCCTTTTGTCCCTCTGTGGGGGGATACTCCCACTAGGTTTAAATCTGGGACTCCCCACCATTTGACCTTAGAACTGAAGAAGCTTCTCGGATGAGAGGTGAGATGTCTTCAAGCAACTTAAAGAAGTCCAGACGCTTTTCTTTGCAAGCTCCTTTGACTCTAATAAAGTGTGTCTAAAGGACAGCTCTACATCTACAGATCTAATAAAAACTAACACTGTGGCATGGTTGCATCAGCTGATCAGGAAAATGAAGGGTTAAACATGAATAAACTTAATAACTTAAAAGGAGTCATAACATTTAGTTTAAAAAATTGCAGAAATGGCAGGATAGCCCATAACCTGTCCGCCAAACAACACAGAATTTAAACAGCACCTGTTTGTTACACTATGAACAAAAACTGAACAGAAATTGCTACATACTATAAACACGAGTTACTCAAAGTTGGTTCCAAACAAATGGCGGCAATTTAGAAACTGCTTTGCAATCACTGAATGTGAATGCGTGTATGAAGCGAAACATCTGGATCATTTAACAGTAGGAACAAAAAGCTACTGCACAGGGTTTAGAGTTACAAGAAGAAAAATGATTTGAAACCATAATATGCAGAAAGTTAAAAACAGTGCTGGATCTATGATGGTTTGGGGAGCCATTTAGTCAGACTGACTGTTTAGCTTAGTGACATAGTACAAGCCAAAGATGATTAGGCATTTTTACAACAGCAAGCAGAAGTAGTCCTAGACACATTCTTTGCTCATAATGTTCATGTCGCCTAAGAAAATGTCACCATTCACACTGCAAAGCAAATTCTGCAGTACCTTCACAAACACCAAGATGAAGTGCAACGGCTCTTGTGAACTCCACAACCGCATGAGACCTTTATGAGATGTTCTTGAGTGCAGAGTGTAAAGCAGAGACCCACCTACTTCACTCTGCAAACAGCTGGAAGCTTTCTTTCTCTAAGGAAGGTCAAACATCTCACTACACATGGCACACACACTTCTGCAGAACTTGGCATTCAGAGGACTGAAGTAAAATGTCAGTTCAGTTCCTTACCAGGTAATCGATATATTTTAGTTGCAGAGCGGTGATGCAAATTTTAAACTCTACAAAATAAATAATTAATTAAGAAAAATCATAGCGTAGACACAGCAGCATAATAAGACAGAGCCGCTTATTAGACATGCACTAATTGCATAAATGTACTGGCAAACAAATCTGATTAACATAAAAGAGACTGGAGCAAAATGTAGATAAATTAAGGTCATGCGTTGTTTGCATGACTAGGTTAACAAATGTCTCGGTAACACCTTATGATCACTAATAATCATTAATGATCATTATCATTTATAAATACTAAACTGAACACACAAAACTGAACTTAAAATCTCATAAGTGGCTACTATAATAAAACAAAAAATATATATTTATGACCGTCAACCTGTTATATTTGGTATTTTTGGTTTTTGGAACAACTTGCTTGAATGATACAAAAAAAATGCTTGAATACAAACACAAAAGCTTCATATGGAAATGGTAAGGTACAAGGACTGGACTGCAAATGAGTGAAAAAGGAGCCAAAGAAACAAACTTCAGATAGCCTGAAAAAGTGCTCGAGACCACTTTAAAATAAATAGAAATTTTGGCTCTTTGGAAGCATAATATAAACATATAATATAAAATAAAATAAAAAGGTTCAAGACTTTGGCATAGTACTGCATATTTACATTTTTATTCGTGTGAATTGCATTAAAAAGTGAATATGTAAAAAAACAAATTGGAATTCATCACTTGTCAGTCCTTAGGGCACTATAAACACAGGCAGCAGTATTCTATAGGAAGTGAGGTAACTGATGCAAAAACATATAAAAGCTGCTATAAGAGGTGGGCGTGTGTGCCTTATTCCCACAATGGTAATTTTTCAACTTGTAAATCCATCAGTTATACAACCTGTGTGAGGACTCCTACTCTTTACTCCCCACTGTTCTGTACAATTGCCTGCCAGATGTCAAACACCGTGTGAGCACGTCGTTCCTTTAATATATACTCAAGAACCCCTATAAGCAGTTAGTACACTTCTTTAGAATTGCTTGTTGGATGATTGAACACCGTCGGAATCACCTTCTCTCAAAACTTTAGGACTGCGGCACAATAATTCCTTTACTTTTAGTTACAATCACTCCCACTAGTTCACACCAACGTACTGCCTCTGCAAGGGGGCAGACAGGGAACAGAGTTTGAGCTGTTTTTGTCAATTTCCGTCTCAAAAACTCAGTTCAACATTATGAATATCCTCCCAGAGAACTATTTGAAATGGTTGGTGTTATGTTTAAATTATGTTATATATTTATAAAAAACCTTTGATTATATATCAACAAGCCTTACTTAAAGAGATGTGTAATGTGCATTTTTCCATGTCTGAATAAGGCCTACTTTATTACTTTATCTACTTCAGAAGAAGGGGGAGAACATGTAGACACCTCACAGAAAAGACGAGTGATCTTAACTCATGTATTGCTGTGAGACAGTCCAAACCACTGCGCCACCGTGCCCCTCATTCAAACAATCATCAGTAGATCTTTTTCAATGGGAAAACCAGTTTCATTCAGACATACTTTTGTCGATTTAACTGAATTATTTTCATAGCTTTGAAAGCCCTCATCCTATATAAATAGCCCTGCCAAATTTCAGCTAATTTGGAAATTTGCACTTTTCAGCAAACACTAGCGGGTCATAGAACTCTATTACTGTGTGTTTTTTAGGAGATGAACCAGGATGAATAAGTCATAGCTCAAATTCCATCAATATGCGCAAACTAACGCTCATGCAGAAGGCAGAAGAACTTCTACATGGGTCCTTAAGTTTATGTGTCAAAGACAGTGTGTTTTTGTTTCAGTAAGGATGATCAGCGTGACCAACTGGATTGAAAAAGACTACATTTTGCTGAAAGCCTTATAGTGAAAATCAAAAAGTGATAATCATGGGCCTAACAGCTTTAATTAGCTGTCAGTATGGGGTCTGAGGTTGTGAATCCTCCCCCCACTCTTTAGACACAACTCACTCTCTTCCCTAGTTTCTGCCTCTCCTCTTTCTCAGTTTTAATACAGGCTGTCTTTACTATAATCTCTTTCTGCCTCCACAGTTTCAGCCTACTTTCTCTCACTGATACGCTCCATGTGTAAATTGAGGGAGGCATTTCAAGGTTGTCTCCATCTTTGATCATCACACAGTGGACCCCATAGGAAATATCAAATATTAAACTAACAGAGCTCCTCCGCAGCACACACTTTGAGACATCATAGCATGCTATGAGAATGCATAGCGTGATGTGGAAATGCAAAGTAACAATGCGTCAGACTTCCTAAAGCATTTCCCAGGAGAACTTCTTTCCACTTCTTCTTTCCACGCGAACACTGCTGCAGCTAAAAAAAAACAAACAACAGACTAAAAAACTAGACTACAGAGTCCAAGACATATCACGTAATGTACCATGAAGGGCAGGGAGTTTTCAGATTATACCTGGTGATTGTACTGAAAGGATGAGTGGATGAAGAGAGAGGAGGGAGCAACGAATGAGTCATTTGGAAGGGAATTCACAAACAATTGGAATAATTTCATAGAGACCTTGGCATAAAAACTCTACCAATAGTCACTGCTAAGACTATTGCTAAGAGATTATTTAGGACATTAACTTTTATACTTTTATTTCAGTTATTTATATATATATATATATATATATGTATATAAGTGCTGTCAGTGTTAATCTTAAATGACGTTAACGCCATAACCACATTAACACTTCAAATCTCCGTTAGCGAATTAACGCGGATCACCCCGTCCATGGGGCTGGACGCACTCATGCGTCAAAGACCTAACCATGCTAACGCGTTGACGCCGTTAGCGTCGTCAGTGTGGTTGCATAATAGCAAATAGCCTTAACCAGCTTACCTTGGGAAATTCATGCATTCAAAAAGAATAACTAACTTAAAAATATACCCAATTTTCATATAAGACCCCATTTACACTGGATTGCAACCTTACATTCAAAAATTGTAAATGCATCCAAATAAAAAATTGCCTTTACTTGTAGTCCACAAATACATCTTTATGTTTCTGTTTAACAGTAGTTGTAAGCAAGTTACTTTGTCAATGAAAACTGCTTTAGTTACTCATCCAAGTCTGATGCTGTATGAAAAAGCGATCTGTGACACGGTCAAGGGAAAGTGCAAGCATAATGCATATTTTTTCATACAAAATATGAACAAAAACCTCTCTATTCAGACAAAATACACATTATATTAAATGCTTAAAATACTAACCTACACTCTTTAGTTGAATAGTATCTCTAGTTTGTTGCTAGTACAAATCTGTTCATTCCAGTACTAATGGTAGCCTTTATGAGCTCTGGACATTGGGTGAAGAGCTCAACAGCCTGTTATTTACAACAAACTTAACACATTCTGATAAGTGTTTAACGAGGAAGTATATATGTTTCATAGGCTCAGTTGCCATTGAGTGTGCTCCATTGCAAAAAGTTGATTCAGTTAGACAAAGGTGAAGCTGTGTAGTCACTTTATTAGTTTGTCAAGATGATCAATCCAGATTATTTTCTTCACAAAAAGAAACTACACATAAGACCCTTTTGCAAGTATCTCGAACCTGCAGCGCACACAGGATGATATGGTCTCTGTGGTTCTGATAGACATATAATTATAGTTCTTATGTAAGAAAGTAAGAAAGAAGGTCAAAAGTTTACCCGTATTAAATGTTTTATTGCCTGTAAATGGCAAGCTACTATAAATATGTTCATCATCTAATGATGCAGACGTATATCCGATCAATGATTTTTGCAACACTTGAGAAGTCTGTTATACCCATTAATGGAGCTTCATTCACTCGCAAGATGGATAAATTGTCTAGTAATGAAATTAATTGAAGCTTTAGAACAGTGTTAATGGTGTAACGATATTGATTTATTGAGTGAGAAATCCAAACTCATCTCTAATGAGATGAAGTTCAAACTTGCTTCTCAGGGTTTGATGCAGTTTTCTGTGGTCAGCCAGTTTCTCCTATCTTTACAAAGATCTACAGATTAAAAAAAAGTCCTCTTAACGACTCCTGAAAGTTGCTTGCATTGTAAGAAGTCTTAAGGCCTGCACTGTTATCTCAATAGGACTTTCATATTCAGTAGGAGCTGATCTCCATTTAAGATGATTTTTCTCTGGATTTCACTACTCACACAATGCTGTGTGAATACTAGCCATGGTGCAGTGGCGGTGGAAGTAAATTCAGCACCCTCTTGGCCTTCCAGAGCACACGATTTGTCACCTCTGTTGAGAACTGTGAGGTCACCCAAAGATAGTGACAGTGCTCTTATAGGGGTATAGATATTTCATTTTCTGGGTCAAAAGCTTCTAGTCTCGCTGATTCCTTGGCAAAACTCAAAAAATAGACTTTGTGTTTTTACTTTCACTAGCAGATGAGTTGTTGAGAATTACCTAATCAAATCATGTTTTTTTGTTGCTATAGAGACAGTTTTTGTGCACAAAACACTACATTTTTGTCCCTTCGACAGAAGTCACAAATCCTTTGAAAGCTGTCCAGTAAAACAGTAGCTCCCTAACACAAAGACCCAGAGAATCGTTTTTGTGTTTGCCTATTTCAATCATCCCGTGTCTCTGAGACAGATAAGGAGAGAAGTGACCTGACCCTCACTTTAGCAGCACTCTCAGAGATGAGAAAAGCTAAAGGGGATAGGAGAATTCATCTGACAGGTCCACCGGGAAATGTTACTGTGAGCACATTAGCTCTCTGCTCTTCTCACTACTACTGTCAAATGTCAGTATGCTAATAACCAGGAATCCGTGTAAATAACATTCTCCATGTTATAGCATGCCAAGCTAGGCTTCTGGTACTTATTGATGTATTTTAAGAGTGCGTGTGTCCTCCGCAGTATCCCCATGAGCGCGTGGCTTCTCCCAGAACATGCTAAGATAGATAGAATCTGATGAAACGCTGAAGTTTCAGCGAGTGCTTCAAGTCTCTGTGGAGGGCGGGCTAATGCTAAATGTATGATCCATGATTTGAACCTCATTTTTAAACCCCGCGAGCGCTAAGTGTGTAATTTTTGAAACTAGAAGATACAGTTCCTCTGTGGATAGGGAGAATACATGTCACATTTTATTGCTTTACCTATATTTGCATCCCACATTATTGTATTTCCCCATAGACCCAGTTATTCCTTGATGTAACAGGGGCACTTGTACATTGATGTGAAATCTTTATAGTCTTGAGAAAAACTTTTTTGATAGTCTGACTACAGTGAAAGCAATTAATCCAACGCTAATTAGCAAAGTAACATTTTTGAATAACAGTAAAGCTTAGACCCACCAATGTTAAGCCCTTTTTCAACACAGCAAAAATATGAAAGCATGCAGGCATATTAAGGAATAAAGTTCTGTGGCTCACGCTGTCCATGCTATGGCAATGTCTGAATGAAGTCATAAGGAACATTACAGTGAGAGTGACTCATGTCTGAATGATAGGATGTCATGACTTTGACAGATTTATAAACCCAGAGGAGAGCACTTGATCATCACAGTAGTCATTTAAACTTACGGCATATCAGTCTGTGCAGTTAAGAAACATAAGTGATTCTGAACCAGTTTCATCTGCTTTGGCACAAATGAAAGTGACTACAGGCGCAAAGGAGAAACAGCAACAAGACAACCCCAGAAGGGAATTTTTGGAAAAGAAGGGGGCAACTGCACCATTTCAGGCTAGACAAGTAGTCCAGCTCTTTTAGAATTGCACAACTATTTGTGTAAGAAGGTTTGCTGTGTCTCCCAGCACAGTCTCAAGAGTGTTGAAGAGGAGCCAGGAGATTGGCCTTTACATGAGGAGACCTGGAGAGAGCTGCAGAAGGGTGTAAATCCAGCACCTGAACTGCTATCAGCTCCTTCGTGCGAAGAGCGACAGGAGAAGCACTGCCAGAGCGGCTGCTCGTGTGCGTGTTTCTGACCAAACTATCAGAATCAGACTTCATGACGGTGGCACAAAGGCCAACGTCGCTCTGTGAGACCTGTGCTCACAGACCAGTGCCGTGCAGATCGCCAGACATTTGCCAGAGAACACTCGAACTGGGAGTTTTGTCACTGGCACCACACTCTCTTCACAGATGAGGGCAGGTTCACACTGAGTACATGTGACAGGCATGAGAGAGTCTGGAGATGCTGTGGTGCACCTTATGCTGCCTGCAACATCATTCGGCATAACCAATTTGGCAGCGAGTCAGTGATAGAATGGGGAGGCATATCCTTGGAGAGTCACACAGAGCGCCATGTATAAGCCAACAGGAACATGAACGCTGCAAGGTATCGTGCTGGAAGTCCTCAAACCTATTGCAAAAATTTATGATACAGTGGGCACTGGATTCTTCCTGGTGCAGGAAAAGGCTTGGCCTGATATGGCCAAAGTGTCTAGGCAACTTCTGGATGATGAAGGCACTGGTGCTACTTACTGGCACTCATGTTCCCCGGACCTGAATCCAATTAAAAACCTCTGGAACATTTTGTTTCAGTGCATCTCATTCTGCCAAACAGTGTCACGGACTCTCCAGTGGCACACTGATGCCCTGATCAAAATCTAGGGGAGATCCCCCAGGACAACATCAACCATCTCATCAGGAGAATACCCATAAGTTATTTTGAATGCTTAAAACCAGTAGGCAGTAAAGGGTTTCAGCTTGAATATTTTGTTCATTAAGATCCGATGTATGATTTACCAATCTTTTATTTTTGAGTAAAGATTATTTTCACTGACAATATCCAAAATACTTTAGTCAGAAAAATGAATAAAGACATTTATTCATTCAATAGCAATACAGAACCCAAGAAAAATATGAAATTAAAAATAAAAATCCATTTGCAAAAAAAAAAAAAGAATCTTTCCAAATAACTTTATCTCCAGTGTTTTTACCATGTGCATGCTGGTTAGTGTGTGTACCCAGCTCCCCTTGTCCCAGCTCACTTTGTTCTCTAATTACACACCTGCTTCAAGTCACTGAAACACTCTCATCCTGAGATAAATTGTCTGGACAACTGTGTAAAAGGCTGCCTGAAAATTGGACGTTGCATTAGAGGTCTTCAAAACAGGGGCTCCTTTCACCAGAGATGCAACATGACAGCTGATTTTCAACACAGGAAACTTTTCCCACTTATCCACTGTGATTTTTGACCCTCAGACATAATATAAATGGAAAGTTTACTTCATCACCTCAAGTTTATAGATATTACCAGTTGATACTATATACTGTATATCATGCCAGTGCAGCGGTTATCACTCACAGCAACAAGATTCCAGGTTTGACCCTGTTTAGCGGTTTTTACATGTTCCCTTTGCAAGTTTAATCTCCACAGTCCAGGTACATGCTTTTTATGTTAATAGATGATACAGGTAGTAGATGTGGATGTGAGATCATGTCGTCTCAGCTGGGAAACTTTACCCTCTGTCACCTGGTGTAGGCTTCAGCTCCTGCTAAGCTGGATAAATGGTTAAGAATATCAGTGCTCAGATAACACTCAATTTAGTACATTTCAATTTCTTTGCTGTAGTTGCAATCTGGCACTATAAGAATGTCTATTATATTGTTATTCTGTGGAAGATTTTGGAAGATATAAAAATTAACTATTAATGGATTTTGTTTCCAGAGGCAAGATATAAACACAAGACAAGCAACACTAACATTACCAGTTAATGCATCCCTCCAACAGGCCTTTATTGTTGCACTTCCCTGCTGAAGGCAAGACTGTCATTGAAAAACAGCAGTTTTTCCACTGGCATCACATTTAGAGTGTTACTGAAAATACCAAATCTGTGCCGATAAACTAAAAGTACTCGTTGTGCTCATTGTGCTGCACAAGCACCATCGCTTATTATAATCAAACTATTTATGCTTCAAAATTGAAACATGTTAATATGATGTAACATACTGCTTAATCTGTGGTAATATTACAATTTAGTATCATGTATATATGCGGTTGTGTCTTTTATCACTGATAGTTTGCACTTTGTCCTGTCATCAAGCTTTATTTATCAGTCATTTTCTAATTTAGGTTCGAAGTAAAAAAACGAAACAAAACACCAAAAATTAACATTGTCTGAGTGAATTGTTTATTATTAAAAGGTAAAAAAACAATCCTTATTTGTGTGTGTATTGCTGTTGCACAGCATTATATCAGGCATATGTACCCACTGCTACATATACTGCGTGTATGGATTTTTCCAAAAGGCAGAGATACATATCACAAGCAAATGCATACACAGGCACATACACGCTGACAGATTTGAGGTCTGCTAGTTGACTGGGGAAGCATTTTGGTTTTTCATTGTGTCTGGCACAGATTGGTTGATCCATCTGCTGTAATCACTGAGTCTGACAGTATGATTCAAGTGTCCAGTGAAAAGTGACAAAAGAGAAAAACATAGCTGTGGCCCATATGCTTAAGGACAAGAGAACCCATTAAGAGCTGAGAATCGCTAACAACCTCACTTCAAAGAGATGGACAACGACGCTTGGAGCTCTTTTGTCACTTTTGCCACCGTGCCCGCCTCGTTCACATTTTCAGCATCATCAGTGGGCCATTAATAAAGCCCCAGAGAACAATACAGGGTGAGATTGTTGCTGAATTCAGATTTTTAACACAACTCCGACTGTATTCATCAAGGAAAACTATTGTAATTATTACATTGTCAGTAACAAAGAATTACTTGACACAGGGAGAGGTCTTGTTCCTCCCCAACCTTGTTACATGAAAACTAGAGAGAGCTCTGATTATGCTGATTATTAACAGAAATTAAAGTTATTACTGTGATGTGAAAACCTTTCTAGCCCTCACAGCAGTTACGACAGTGTGTACCTTCGATGGGAGCGCCACAGATAGAACAGGTTCATTCTCTGTGGTAATTAGAGCTATTCAGAAATGTACCCTAGTCTTTAAGGAGAATGTTTCTTAATTGCTACCTTTGTTGCAACATTGCTGCTGTTTGAAAGGATAATAACAGCCAGTCAAAGTAATTGTTGCTTTATGAATTCATTTGTTGAGTTGTACTGGAACGTTCCCCCTAGAAACTGCTCATTGTTCTGCACTCAAAGCTTTTGCATTGTTGCACAGATGCTGCCAAATTATGTTGCATGACAAAAAATATGCTAATCTTCTCCAGAAAGAAATTCTGATCATTTCAAGCGAAGGAGTAATTTGCATGAAGTCTACGGATTTTGGGTTTCAGAAGAAATAGCAGCACAATGCAATTTGTTCACTACCAAGTATACCTTTAAGCCTTTCTTGTGAAAAGCTAGTAGTGACCTGCATCTTGCCTTGTGAAATTGATATTGCTGGTCAATGACAGTGATTACCATGCCTGTGGGTCTCCCTCCCACGCCGTTCCTGTCAGAGCCTCAGAGATAATGAGATGGCACACATTATCTGGCCTTGCTGGAATCATGTTTTACTAACCTTACAGAAGCAAAGCCAGCCAAGTTATATCAATCGTCTGGCACCATCAGAAAAATATTATAAGCCAGCTATGCTGTTGTAAGCCGTGCTGTATCACTACAAATACATCATCATATAAAGACTAAGTGACAGCAGAGGAAAAAAAATCTATCTTATTTTAATCATTGGAAAATGGATTGCTACAGATTTGGAAATTGCACAAGGACCTCACAGTTTTTTTCTATTAACACCGACAAATCACTAATATTTACTGAGTGTCAAATAAATGTGTGGAAGATGTTCTCAACTTTCTATGAGTCCATTAAAAAGAGATATTTGCCTTTCCAGCTATATTTGTTAAGGTTCAGTTCTTAGGTGGACCCAAATATAGAAGATGTGAGTGAAACAAAAGACAAGCTTTCATTAAAAGTGATAATAAAGGAATGGATTCAAAGGGTACAAAAGCTCACCTCACAGGGAACTTGCAATATAGAAAACAGGCGTTACAACAGACCAGATAAATAGAAAGATGGGACCAATTATACAGAGAAGGCTGACTGAGAATGAGGAACAGAAGGTGAATGAGACACAGGTGAAAATAATCAAAACCATTTTTTGACACATTCAAAAAAGATCCATTATTTAAGAAATCAGAAAAGTCCTCTGAACATGAAGACAGAGACCGGGGAATACCAAAAGGACAAAAAGCAAAAGGATGGAAAAACAGAGGAGACTGAGGATGGGGCAGGCAGATAGTGAAACACTAAGGGAACTAAACACATAAAAATAACAAACTCGGAATAGAAACTGAAGCTAAATAAAGACCAAAGAGCCCAAAGATTGAAACGAACAAAAGAGACCAAAACTAGGACTTGATACAAAACACTCCAGTGTTACTCAGAATACTAGAAAAATGATGATGAAATCAAAGAAGGGAATTTAAAGCCTAACAATATTCAAAAACTTACCAGAAGGGCAGTGAAACCACAGAGAACACTTAATAAAAGATAAGAATCCCAAACCTCCAAAGTAACTCAAACACTGTGACCAAAACCAGGGAAAATAACAAGAAAATAGTTGTATGATATGTACAGACAAAATAAAACATGTTCCTGTTGTGAAACAAACCTAATTGAGTCAGCCTTGATTACACCAAGCTTAGCTATCCATATGAAAATGCATATTATAAGCCCACACAATCATTAGCTACACTGAGACAAAAGTTAATTGGAAATCCTGTGACCTAGCTAAAGATGCTGCATATATGCAGTATATTTATATATCTATTATAACTGCAGAGTTAAACTGCTGAGTTTTTGTTTCCCCCTAAAATGTACATAGATTTAGAAGCCTGAGCCTTTACACCAATCGCATGCCTAATCAACATCCACTGAGAGAGTTCGGGCTCATTAAACAGGCTCTTTGTGCTAGCATTAATAATGCAGGGGCAATGCAAGAGCCACGATGTGCTCAAAGACCTGCCATCTCGTTAATGCACCATTAATTACACAGGTTAAGACAACAGCCTCGGGGGCAGTTGACCCCCCCCTCTCTTTAGGGGATGGGGTCAGAAAACCGGTCACTTGTTCTTCTTGTCCCAGGCACTTGTCGAATCCACCTGCAGCATTACAACGCCGTCAAGTATGAAGATTATGATTCTGTTTTATATTTTTTCTCTAAACTCTCAACAATTTCTGTCCATTTTTACCTTTTAACTACCAAGTGGGAGGAGGAAGCAGGGGGTCTCTTGCATGCAAGCAGAGAAAGGTGTTTATGAAAGTAGCTCTGGGTCTGAAAGTTAATTCTTTTTAAATATGTATAGCTTTGTAATCCTTATTATAGCATGATTTCGATTTTGATCTTACTCCCACGTGAAAATAAGGATTCCAGTAGAAGCCAAATCCTTTCTGTATCCTGTAAACAGCAAACATTTTCTACAAATCTACCAAAATTATTCAACACTAAAAACAGCTTTACAGCTGCTCCCCCTGACTTCAAACTGCAAGGTTAATGAAAGAAAAAAGGAGGTAGAAGTAAGTGAACTAAAATCATTTTAACTGCAGGTCTTTTTTTCCCGAACCCACCCATGAATTGCCATACTTTATGTGAATTTCCCTCAACTGGGGTTAGGCTGCTATTTTAATGGCCTTCAGAATCACTCCCTTCCCCTTTCCTCTCACCTGCTTCTTCAGCTGAAATCAATGTTCCAGCCCTTTCATCCTCTCTGCAGATTGCCTCAACCAGGGCAGAGTCTATCAGGCATCACTAGACTGACATTTTCCTGTAGCTGCTGCACCTATGGGCGACTCCATAACTGACTCAGGCCCCCAAGGGATGGATAATCCCAGGCTAAAACCCCAAGATTGTGTGATTAATGATATGTCGAGTGGTTGTGACCCTTGTTCTCCTGCTGTGATGCCTCATGTTGACCCCAGGGAGCTTTGGAGAGTTGACAAGGGAGACCTGTACAATTATGCACTGGCACAGCAAAGCAGCCCCCTGGCAAACATAGAGCTTGACAGGACTTTTATTAGCAATGAAACTTATACAGTACCGTATATTAAGAGACAAAGCCAGAGTGCAGCCAAACTCATTTCCACACTGCGTGACTGGTTTTCAGCATTCACAAATGGGGCTAATTTATTCAAAATGTGAACTCGTGTGTGTTAAAATTCTCTGCTGAATTACACACATGCTTTTCTGTATATTGTGGCCTACATTTAAAAGACTCCTACGAGTTGTGATTTGCTCCTCATCAAAAGCAAATTATTACATTATAATAGTAATGGCTTTATTGCAACTCAAAGTGCTTAATAATAATAAAGACAAGACGGCATCGGTAAATAAAGTGTGTGAGAACAACATAAAAATGAGATTAACTACCAAATAATAATAATAAAAAGCCATATAACTACGAAAATAAGTGATATCAAAGAATTTTAAAAAATGTTTATAACTTAAGCCTTAAAAAATGTGTTTTGATGTGTTATTTAAATTGATCTGTTGAACTGGATACTAATCCCTTTTGCCTATAACAGAGATGAGGACCAATAATAGAGCATATGCTCATTTGCCAATATGTTTTAGTTCTATACGGAGAAGCTTTAAGAGACTAATTTTAGCGGATCTTTGTGATGTAAAATGAGCGTACTATATCAGCCAATCAGACAGAGAGTCAGGACCCCGAGCAAAATCTTTCCTTCTCTCAATTTAGCTTTCATGGGGAGATGTGTTGCTGTATTTTGGATCCTCTGAAGTTTTTTAATGATTTCTTTGGGAGGCATTGGTGCAGTTATAAAGTCTGCTAACATTAAAAGTATGAATAAGCCTTTCTGTGTTGTCCTCAGAAAATAATTGTTACACCTGGGCAAAATTTCTAATTGTAAAATGCAGTTCTAGTTATATTTCTAACCTGAGACGAAAAGCTTACATTAAACCCCAGAGGTCCAACAAATACACTGAATATATTTCCTAATTCTAAAACATTTACCAGGAGCTTTGGCTGTTTTGTGTTTAATTACCTTCTGCAACTGGAGGGCTAGGTTTCGCTGTTGCCTTAGGTGTATCTATCTACTATCATCAGTACATCAACTGCATATTTGAGGAACTAACCGCTGAAATCAGGAAAAAAATAAAGTATATTGCTCTAACAGCTTGCCTTGGCAAAGATGTGCATCATCACCCTGTGATCAATATCCTGTCGGGTAAACCTATATTTACCTTTCATGAGCTATGGACTTGTTGTGGTGTTGTTTTATTGCACCAGTTCACAACAACAATTATCTCAAGGCATTTATATTTAAGGGAACAACTGCAAAGCGACAACAGTATTAAAGAGAGAATCTGATGATCTTTAAGAGCGAGGTTCTTAAGAGGTTGAGTCAAGGCGGGAAGGTAGAATTCCTATTAACAGGAAGACACCTCTGGCAGAACCATGCTCAGGGAGGACCGGCCTGTTGAAGTTGAGGAGAATGAGAAGATAGAAAAGAAGCATGGAGAGAGAAAACGAATAACAGACAAAGAAAACAAACAACTACAGGAGACAAGTAAACACTTAATGACATGCATTAATATCCCCTGGGAGCTTCAGCGTCTGATTCAGGGTCACCTCATTTAGCTCGAACTATAAGCTTAATCAAAAATGAAGCCATCGGCTTTAGTTTTTGAAGCTACCTTTGTATGCTGAGATCGCAAAGACATGCAGATTAGGTGAGCTGGAAAGTCAAAGCTGCCTGTAGGTTTGAATCTCACTCTGTTTGCGTCCAAGTGCCCACTGAACTCCATACCTACTGCATGCTAGAATGGACCTTAGTATAGAACCAAAAGTGACTGCAATGACTGCTTTACATTTAGATGCAATAAGGTTTGCATTTGTTAGAAATCTTGCCATTCTGCAAAATACCTGATGACAACAGCAACCCTGTGAAAAAGCTACATGGAATTTTCTGTGTTAAGTTGTTTTACTTTCAAGGTTTTACTTTCAAATGTAATAGGAGCAAGAGCTACGCTTCCAGTGAGGCCGCCCGGTGACCAATAGATAAAACTCTGAGTGTACCAAGCAGAATCCAGCTGTCACTGTGTGCAAGTGTGAGAGTGTGCTGCAGCATAGCTAAAAAAAAAAAAAAAGCATACATACTCATCTAACCTGCAAACTGAGAAAATAGAGGTACATGTGCAGTAAAATGTGATACTGAAATCTTTTTTTCATTACAAAAACATGCTGTGGGTGCTGATAGACTTCAAGTCCAAATGTGTAGCACATCAGACTGAAAGTGAAGTAAAGTTAGATTTGTGTTCAGCTTTTAAGACTGTGATTAGGTTTCTGGAGTACCTACTTGTTTAACTTTATAAAGCAATACATCCATAACTCAGTACACTACTTAATTTGATATTTTAGCCAAGCCACCCTTTCCTCAGTCTCGACTTAGGGTACGTGATTACTATGAATACAAATCATCTTCATAATCCAACAGGGATAAAAACATAATTGTTATTGTCTCCTTCATATTTAATTAGAGGAACACTTTAATTGTTCCTTGGTGAGATACTCAGAAAAACAGCTTTTAAAAAGTCCTAATGAAAAAACGTGGACAAGATTTGGTAAATGTTTGAGAGCAAAGTCAGAAAAAGTGCTTCTTAAATCCTGCATTAATTTGAATACTCGTCTCTTCCAATGTGAAAAAATGAAAGTACTTGTTTCAAGTGTCATCATTCCACTCTCGAACAGCTTATCTCCTGAATAAGTCGACTGCAACATTAGACCAATAAGCAGCTGTGTAATGAATCTATTTAAAACCACCTGAGATTAGCCCTTAGGCAGCACCTGATGGGTTTAGTGATCAGCTTTTGTTTCCTCATCAGGAGCCAAAAGATCAGTGCATCACAAGGAGACAAATAGTGTTCCCGTGCTAATCGTCACTCCTGTTTCACATCCAGTATTCAGCTGTCCCATATTCCACAGAGATACTCAGACAAATCTTTTGCATGATTACTTTATGGATCAAAGTCTATCTCAAAGGTTTCTTCAGAGAAAATCCCAATTGCGCAATCAGACACCTATTTCCGCCGAGGAGCCTAAAGTTAATGACCCTGTTTCTCATCTGGGCACCTCCCTGTTTTCCTCTGGCATTGAGGGTGAATGCTTAATCTTCAGTGGAAGCTGTCAGAACATGATGAATGCCAGCACTAGACCGGCTCTCAAAACTTGCATTAATTTTTAACCACAGTTACTGGAACAAAAAAATTTAAATCAGCTATGTAAGATCACTGCAGAGGTGCACACGAGGCCTGGAAACTTGCACAGGTTTTTGTTGAAACTGTGTTTTGGCGCTTTTGAGCACAGCAGGGTGATTTTTTGGGGACTGTTAACATCTATCGCAAAAAATATTTTGCTTTGATCTCCAAGCAGAGATGGCAGTGATGTGGGGTTGCTCTCCTGCCCAACTCTGGTTCGCAATCAGTGATCAACTACTTTGTTTAAAAAAATTAACAAGACACATGAAAAGAACAATTATGAGGTCCCACGCTTCACTTAAAGCACGGTCTTAAACAAAGTGAGCTTGGTTTGTACTAAGCTTTGCTACAAAGAGCGGTTCATATTCTCCAACTATCTACTGATAGTTCAGTGAAAGAGACTGAAGGGAGGGATAAAGACGAGTAAAGACAGAACAGGGAAGGGTGAATTATTAATTACTTGTATTCAATTGTAAAACCCCAGGATGCACAGATGATGCCTGTAAATACAGATGCTGCATAGAGAGAGAGGGGGGGGGGGATGAAGAATCACAGCATTATTAAATTTAAGTCTGTCAAATTTTCAGGTGGCTTCTTTTATCCTTGGGAAAATGATGTTTGTGAGACAAAGACCTTGAAGTTCAGACATGTGGATTTAACTGTGTCGAGACTATACAGGAAGAACCCTGGAATCAAATATGTTTCCTGCTGAAAGCTACAGAGGAGGCACAAGGCCGTGCCTAGGGTGCTGTAGCGGTACTGTGTATTGACATGGAAGACATACTTACTATTCTACTGCAGTCAGTGGGGGAGTACAGTGAGTCATCTCATTTCAGGCTTTGTTATGGAAAATGAATCTGACAAACTAGAGCAGGCACATAAAGAACATCTTGGAATGTTTGTTAGTGACTTTCTTGTACTTTTAATTTAAAGAAAAGTGAATTCCTGTGATCTGCACACTTAGCTACTGGCCTAAAACCACAATTTTTGGAAGATATCAAACATGTTGAAGCTTTATATCTCTACCTTAGGCAAACTAAAAAAAACTAAGTAAGATGTTAAAATATGCACAGTAGTAACAACAAATAGTGATTTGCATTGCTTATGCTGTTAAATAATTTCTTGATTCCCTGTTGCTTGAATATTTAATTTGCTATTATAATCTTAAAATATGGGCAAATGTTTACATTTCAAAATTACCATTTAATAATTAATGGCAAACATCTGCCCTGTGGGCAATTTTTGCCAGGCCATGTTTTAAAACATAGATTTATGTTGATCATATTATTATTTTTACATTTAAATACATTAATTATACATTATATTTGAATTATATCACTATTTATTATATATTTACTATTTAGTATACAGTGGTCGGTCTATTCTTCCACCTGAGGGTCCTGCGCAGCATCTGTGAAGACTGCGCTCTTCTGGACAGAGATCTCGGATGTTGTTGCTGGGATCTGCTGGAGCCACTCACCTCGCTTGGGAGACACTGCACCTAGTGCTCCGATTACCTCTGGGACCACTTCACCCTCCACAACTTCTCGTGTTCCTTCTTCCTGATATTGCTGTCATTCCGTATTGCTTGTCTATCACTACAGCCATCTTCATCTGCTTGTCCACCACTACCATGTTCTGTTGGTTAGCCATGACCAGTTTGTCCGTCTGTGTCTGGAAGTCCTACAGAATCTTAGCACGATCATTCTGGACCAGCCTAGGGGGCATCTCCCATTTTGACCTCGGGACTTCCAGGCCATATTCAGCACAGATGTTCCTGCATACTATGCCGGGCCACTTGGTTATGGCGTTCCATGTATGTCCTACCTGGTAGCATCTTGCACTTTGCTGTTATGTGCTGGGGCATCTTTACACAGCTTGCACCTCGGGTCTTGCCTGGTTTGGTAGATCCCAGCTTCTATGGATCTTGTGCTCAGAGCTTGTTCCTCTTTCTGTGTTCCTGTGCTGCCATGATTAGATTATGATATGTGTGTGTGTGTGTTTCTTTGTCTTCTTAGCATTACACTAAAAAGTGTGCAGCAAAGTTTGGGGTTTTTTACAAAGAAAAATGTACATATACTTGTAAAGTACTCATCATGTCAGGTAAAAGCTCTGTTATTTAGTTTCAGTAAAAATTTATCAAAATTGTTATCTTAAGATATTTGTTGTCATACATCTTAAGTCATTTTAGTGTTATGTTCAGCAGTCTCACTGCAAAACTGCAAGGCTTAGTTTACTCTAAGTGTGGATTTAATGTTCAATTTGTTGCTGGGTAAACCATTTGCTGCGTTTCATTGCCCTTCTCTTTTACCATATTTCATATCTTTGTCCACTCTATTAGCATAAAAAAGGCAGAAAATGGCAAAACAAAAAGAAACACACACTGCCTACTAATTAATACTGGTATTCAGCACTTGGAACTTGTGTGATTGATGGACAGCTGGACAGGCCATCATCATCTCATTTGGAGTTTAACACATCCAGTCTTTGTACCTCACTACTAATTCTTAGCTTACTGTAAGAAGGTCCCCACCCCCAAAAAGTCAGAGCCACTACTTTTCAGTTCTCAAACAGCCCCAGTAGGAGAACAGGTCACACCCTTCTAAAGGCAGCAGGATCACAGTGGACAGGCCCTGTAGCAAAGCTTGGGGCAACTGTCACAAAGCCATGTGTTAGACCAGCTCTAAGAGATATATGTATGCATTATGACTGACTTCAGCTCTCCTTGAATTTAAAAGCAGCTGTAAGGTCAAATTTTAGGTTTTGAGTTCACAGCTAAGGCAAGTCCTGTTTTCATGAAAATTGGGAATCTCTCTACAGTAACTGCAAAAAAAATGTAATGCACTGATTTTGAAATAATGTATCTAATTTAAATAGTACAAGAACAAGAGATTAATGCTTAAACTGAGATATATATATACCCCTTTAGAAGCATTGAATACTGCTTTCAAACAAATCACTTAAGATTAAAAAAAGGGAAGAGAAAATTGTCATAGGTATACCAGCACAGATTAAGCAATTACAGAATGTTAAAATTTCTCTTAGTCCTTTGTTAGTTAGTTTGTGTCTCTGTTGGGTGATACACAAATACTTTCTTCAAGCTACTGAAATATTCATTTGCCTGTATCTGAGCTTGGCTATACCTAGTTATTGGTTTGCAAGACACCATCTGTTAAATATCACAGAAAACTGCTTGGAACAGGGGAAAAAGTGTCAGATTTTAATAAATTGCTCTGGCAACCCAATTACCAATGATGCAAAGCTTACAGCCTAATACCCTTTGATTCGCTGTTTGTGTTCCTGTATTCTATCCTCAGTCCCGCTCCTCTTGGCAGTATCATAACACGCTCTTTCAGCCACACTCCAGCTGCCCAGCATGCACATCTGACAAGGAGAAGGGTAAAAAAAAAATCACTTTTATAAAATCTTTAGTCTGGGGATTAAATCTGTGTCATCAGACCAAAGGCTGACGGGATACCCTTTGAAGCTGGATAGATCCCTCTAAGAAGAGATGAATGGCAAAATAGAAGAGATTTCAGTGTTGGCAAATAGCATTAAACAAACTGGGCTTTGCTTCTTCTTCTTCTTTTCTTCTTTTTTTTTTTAGTAATAATGCCACTAAAAAGTAAAAATGACAGCGTGAGGAAGAGAGTGTACCTAAGAGGGTATATGGTTTTTAATGATAGGGTATGTAGCCTGATGTGCCAAAAGTCCAACATCAAAGATTGTCCAACACACAGTGGAGTTAGTCTGCTGCAACTAATCATGCGCATTCTCTAAGAATCACGTCTGCAGAAGCCTGACTAAAGGAAATTATATTAGAAGAAATACGCAGTGATATAAACACAACTTCTTTATTTTCATTACAGTCGTGTTGCATGGATTGTATTCTTGTTCCAGCACTTACTGACTCTTCGAAGTTGAAGGTGGATGTGTGGGATAGTAGGCATACAAAAGGCAGGGCCATGCATACCAGAGTTCATGGTAATTGGTAGGTGGGGCTGATATTTTGTGAATGCTTTGTGCTACTGTGATACACCAAATATCTTTCTGAAACCAATTTTGTCTTTAGCACAAATGGTAACCAAGTTAGTGAAAGAGCACTTGGGTTGCTGTCTGTAGCTAAGGGAACATTTTTACAATTTTTTTGAGGTTATTTACTTCTGAGATGTGATAGAAAGAGCTGGTATAGCTCACATCTTTATATTGAAATTATTACCTTTATCATAAAGACAAGCATGAGAGGGAAACAGCTAACCTGGGTCTTTCCAAACATAACAAAAACAGCATAGAAGTCCCTCTAAAGCCCACGTTTTTATAATTTATTGAATGATTATAATAGTAATAATGATGTAAATGCAAAACAGGTGTTAAAGTGGGCGGGAATTATCCTGAATGGTTTTCCGGCATCCTCAGTTTATAAGCATTTAAATCCGATAGGCAGGTTAATACATATTACAATGAATGAGTTCATATTTCATGATGGCATGGCCCACTTACACCTTCAACACATTACTTGTTTTTTGTTTGTTTGTTTTTTTATAAAAAATAAAAGTAAACAAAAAAAAACAGGAAACAGAATATTCAAGGACAAAACTGCATAGGTCACAAAACACAACAAGCATTTCAGATGAAACTATAACACTTAAAAAAAATCAATTTCATCCATAAAAGCCAGTTGTTTGTGAAAAGGAAACAGTAAAACTTTAAACCACAGTACAAAGCCAGAAATTAAAATTCATGACAGTTCAGCCGAGGTTCCTCCACTGAGGACAAATCAAACCAGAGCATCAATACGTTGTTCTGCACACTGGGGAAAATGTGTTATTACGGTTGTGCTACTGTGACCTGCTGACACTTATTCAAATCAGTCAGGGTGTAGTCTATTTGGCCTTGCCAGCATCCCACACACTGTGCAGTGACAGAGTTAGAGAGCTACATAGACTACAAGTGCCAGATATTACACTGAATGCCACTAAGCAAGAAAAATGATTAAAATCTCAGGTTATTTGGCCAAAGCACTGAGAGCACTTCTTAAAGCAAAGAGGTTGCATGAAGTATTAGGTTGCTATCATAAATATGAGGTATTTAAGTCTTACAATGCAGTCTCCAAATGTTGGCATATATTCAGGGAGTGGAATAAATGTATTTACTACATTTTAGTGTCTGCCATTGTTTGCTTCACATGGAATATGTTGCAGCACATAAGCCAATGTTCCATCCTGTCACATGCAGCCTGTGCCATTTTTAGAGCCAAACGTAAATGGTGTGGAAACCACACCCATCTGGCACGAAGCATAATTGTGCCAGTTAGGTTTGGAGCTCATCCTACATTTCCTCAAATAAATCATATATCAGAAAGTGATGCAAGATTATTTCTACCACAGCAGCGCCAGTGAAAATGGGGTCCAGGTGTTCCACAGTGAAATCATGGCAGGGATGCAGAGCTGTTCCTTGTTGAATGGGTGAAGCGCTGTTTGCTTGTGTCTTTTTAAACCAGGATTTACAAGGACAACCTTGGTTTAAAGAATACGGCACAAATGACAAGGTTCTAACAGCTGAAGGAAAAAAGCAGTAAGCCAACAGCCTCCTGTCCTGATTCCCCCGTTGAACACTGAAACCTCATTTTAACTGTGACTTTCACCTGATGGATCATACATAACTTTTGGCTGTAAAAATTTCAGAGAGCTTAAAATGCTTTTGTTTATCCTTTATCTTTTTCAACTATGATGTAGCCTTTGAGTCCCCCTGGAACAGTCAGCTCCCCTCTGCATCCCATGCCTGTATGTAAAGAAATGCACAGGAGAAGTGACTGGTGTTCTCATGATAAAAATTCCACTTTAACCATTCAAGCATGCCTCAACATTGAAACCCTCTTTGACAGGGTGGCAGCAAGCAGAGGGATGCAGTATTCATAGCTTCTGTCTCCGGGAGCGCAGATAAACCCAGGCTATACTTAGAAGCTCAATGTGTGATTTGAAATATGTGATTCCTCACAAATACGTCTTTGCCCTCCTATTGTTGCCACAGAAGGAGGTACATTTGGAGCATTTGCTTTTGGTGACAAAACTCTCTCGTCTGCACACTCTGAAATGTGCTCAGCTCTGTTAGCCAGCTATTACTTGACTATTAGGGTGCTGCTCTTGGGGAGAGATTTATTGGATTCAGACAGCGCTTAACATGGCAGCTGCCAGAGTCTTCCTTCATTTGATTACCATGTAGCAGACACAAGAAATGTTTCATTTTGTCATCAAGACAAAAAGAAATTGGCCGGTTAGCTTAGTTTTTAGCTTTTTCGCTGTCATCTAATTTCCACTTTGGGCAGGAGAAAGAATGTAAATGCACTAACTACCAAAAAGGCTTAGACTGAGTCCTTACTGAGAACAATATATCTCAAATTTAGCTTTTTTTCTGTCTTTTATTCATCTCGCCCTGAATGAATAGTGCATTGATCTGCAGCACAAGTGTCACAGCTTTCCTTATCTATAAGTTCAATCACTTGTGCTCATTCTCACTTGGTTAAAGATCACTTTTGAAGTGGGATGCATTATAGCGCAGTGATTTTATAGATTGCTTCGCGAGTTGCTGTTTGAGAATGTCTGCACCCTTGTTTTGAGTAAATCGAGTTAAGCTGCAGTTAAATCTTCATACTGTCCAGTCCTTCTGTCTGTCTCGTTTAGCACATTAAGGACATTCTGACTCAAGCACTTACAAAATACCACGCTTAGCTCCTCAACAGGAAAGCTCAAAGGCTGCTTTTTGTCTGTTGATGTTGTAAACTGCAGCGTGTCATGAAAAATTAGTTCAAGCAAAATGGGACACACACAAAGCCTCAGCTGGCTCTTATACACACATTTCTTATCTTTCCTTCTCTTGAAGAAAAATCTGTTTTGAATTAGATATAACTGAAACACAAGGACAAAGTCTTATCATTTCTATACGACTACAATCCCGCCAGGATTAATTGCTCGTGTGTGTGTGTGTGTTGAGCTTTGAAGAATTTGGTCATGAATAATTCAGATTTTACATACATGACATGGCTTAAAATGACATGTACGAGAAATTGCATCTTGTAACCCATTTAAGTATAAAGGGTATTTAACTACTGCAGTACTACAACTGACAAACAGTTTAATTCGGGGATTCTCTTTAGGAATCGTCTTGATTTTCAGAGACAGCAAAGAGGTTCTAGCTGAGAGAAGGATATTACTCACTATTTTCAGACCAGACCAGAGCTTTTTTTGTGTGTGAGTGTCTACATGCAGTCTGCACTGATGTGTAAATGTATAAATAAATCAATCACATTTGGGATCATTTTCATAACAAAGATGCTATTTTGCCAGATCAGTGCAGTAGAAACAGGAAAGAAATAGACCTGCGAATCTTAAACCTCATTATTATCCAACTATGACCTCTTTAAAGAATTGTTGTGTCCCGTTCTGCATTTTTCCTGTTAGATGTTCTCCACAGATCTCCACATCTTCCCTTTTACCCCAGGACAGCAACATAGACTGTTTATTAATGGAATCTGCATATTGCATGGAGAAAGTGTTAATGAGCGAGCGTGAATCGGTGAATCTCCAGCTCTGTTGGAGTGAGCTAATGGACAGTACCCTGGAGAGGGGTAAGGAGGTAGTGGAGCAAAGGGGAACTAGCTTTGAGGTGGGTGTCTGATGTCTGTTATAAAGAGGGAATGAATGCAGATAGCCTACTATATAAAGTTACAATGCATGTAATGAAGCTTCGTGCTTGCTTCCCTCTGCTTTCTAGTTCTTTCAAGCACTTTGTATGGCCCTGCACTCTTGTACCCTTGTTTTTGTCTTCTTCCTTCAATGACTCATCTTCCAGGGAACATTTCACTCAGAATTAATGTGACACTTATTCAAATTATGATGCACCTGTAGAGATTTGTGTAACATTTTCCACAAAGGTTATTCTGTACTCTTACTAGGAAACTAGTTATGCTCTATCTGTCCCATGATCTTGCACAGAGGTTTTCAAACTGTGAAGCAGAGTTAGGGGGGTGGGGAGTCAAGCGGGGATACTGCGTGAGAAGAAAGACAATTAAGGTATTAATACCCTTAATGCCCAATGGCCACAATTTGAGTCAGTGTCGGCTCCTTCTCAGAGTCACAATTTATAAAATCTAAACACATGGACACGATACACGTATTTTTAGGTTCTGAAAAGAAAAGAACAGAACAACTTTATTTACTGTGTATAACAGCTTTAACAAGGGGATCCTGAGTATTTTTGTGCAAGAGTAAAATGGCACAAAGAAGTAAACTCAGCACAAGACAATACAATCAATTTTCTTTTTTTTATGAGACTATTTAACAAGTCCTTTCTAACATGCGCCTCTTATCATAGATTGAGGTGTAAATAAACCAGTTTCATCATGAAAACCATAACTAATGAGATTTTGTTTTTAGAAGATCAGTTTTTACTCTGCTCTGCAAAAGCAGAGGCTGTTTTTCTGCCAGTGCCTTTATTGTCAAAAAACAATAGGTATTAGAGGCTGACGTCAATAATCATTAGGCTCATGTTTATTTTGTACAGTATTTCAGCAGAAACTAATGTAGAAAATGTTAGTGTCATAAAAGAGTGAGGAAGAGAGAGAGCTAAAGAAATTCTCTCCTCTAATGGACTCCTGTTGAAAAGACGATTAAAAACCTAAAAACAGCTTTCAAACGCTTCGTCGCAAGAAGCTAAATTCCTACATGTTTTGAAGGAAACATAAGGTGGAACAGATTATGTTTTGTAAAAGAGGAAAGCTTTCGAATATGTACCTAGGAAGTTGCAAAAATTGTTTTGTACCAAACGTATGAGTCAAATAGTCCAGGCTAATATCCAACATTATTTGAAATTATAATTGCACTTTGGTACTAGCAGCCCTTTGGTAGGAGTAGAATAAGATTGTGGTGTAGTTCAATATAGTAGATGTAACCTTGATTGATTGATTGAATCTTTATTTTGAACATGTTGAAAAAGTACAACAACATAGAATTAAAAGAGACAAATGAACAAAGCAAAACAAAAGGAAAACGAGCAACCACAACTACAAATAACTTTCATGTTCAAAAAGGAGCAGGAAGAAGCATAAGCTTATTTAATCCCACCCCTTTTCCACTATCTAGTAATCAATAGACTACAGAAATACCTCCTTGCAATTACATTATATGTCATGTGTAATTTAAATTTTTTAAATTTTTATTAATTTTTAAAAAATATATATATACATATATGTTTCTATCTATCCATACATACGTATATACACATACCCACATATACACATTTTCAATAACCCCAGTAACACCTCAAAGGATACACAACCTACAGATATATATATACATATACCCATACCAACATACCCGTGCACCCGCACACACATGAAAATATTGGACAAGAACACCCTATCAAATCTCTACCTCCTCCCTGTACCCTGTAAAAACCATATCCTTAAACCGCTTTTTAAACTGTGCCTTGCTCGGACATTGCTTCATATCTTTACTTAGTCTGTTCCACAGCTTCACTCCACACACAGAGATGCAAAAACTTTTCAATGTTGTACAGATACAAGGATGTTTTAAATTTAATTCCCCCCTCAAATTGTATCCCCGTTCCCTTTTAGAAAACATTTTTAGAATATTGTCAGGAAGCAGGTTATTTATTGCTTTATACATAATTTGTGCAGTGAGAAAATGAACCAGATCTGTGAATTTTAGAATTTTTGATTTTAAGAATAGTGGATTTGTATGATCTCTGTAACCAGTTTTATGGATTATCCTTATGGCCCTTTTTTGTAATAGAAAGGTATTGCCCCAAACCTCTGCACAGTAATGCAAATATGGTGCAATCAGGGAACAATAGAGAATGTGGAGGGATTTGTGGTCCAGAATGTGTTTTACTTTACTCAAGATTGAAACACTTCTTGAAATTTTGTTATGTATACAGGGAGTGCAGAATTATTAGGCAAGTTGTATTTTTGAGGAATAATTTTATTATTGAACAACAACCATGTTCTCAATGAACCCAAAAAACTCATTAATATCAAAGCTGAATGTTTTTGGAAGTAGTTTTTAGTTTGTTTTTAGTTTTAGCTATTTTAGGGGGATATCTGTGTGTGCAGGTGACTATTACTGTGCATAATTATTAGGCAACTTAACAAAAAACAAATATATACCCATTTCAATTATTTATTTTTACCAGTGACACCAATATAACATCTCCACATTCACAAATATACATTTCTGACATTCAAAAACAAAACAAAAACAAATCAGCGACCAATATAGCCACCTTTCTTTGCAAGGACACTCAAAAGCCTGCCATCCATGGATTCTGTCAGTGTTTCGATCTGTTCACCATCAACATTGCGTGCAGCAGCAACCACAGCCTCCCAGACACTGTTCAGAGAGGTGTACTGTTTTCCCTCCTTGTAAATCTCACATTTGATGATGGACCACAGGTTCTCAATGGGGTTCAGATCAGGTGAACAAGGAGGCCATGTCATTAGTTTTTCTTCTTTTATACCCTTTCTTGCCAGCCACGCTGTGGAGTACTTGGACGCGTGTGATGGAGCATTGTCCTGCATGAAAATCGTGTTTTTCTTGAAGGATGCAGACTTCTTCCTGTACCACTGCTTGAAGAAGGTGTCTTCCAGAAACTGGCAGTAGGACTGGGAGTTGAGCTTGACTCCATCCTCAACCCGAAAAGGCCCCACAAGCTCATCTTTGATGATACCAGCCCAAACCAGTACTCCACCTCCACCTTGCTGGCGTCTGAGTCGGACTGGAGCTCTCTGCCCTTTACCAATCCAGCCACGGGCCCATCCATCTGGCCCATCAAGACTCACTCTCATTTCATCAGTCCATAAAACCTTAGAAAAATCAGTCTTGAGATATTTCTTGGCCCAGTCTTGACGTTTCAGCTTGTGTGTCTTGTTCAGTGGTGGTCGTCTTTCAGCCTTTCTTACCTTGGCCATGTCTCTGAGTATTGCACACCTTGTGCTTTTGTGCACTCCAGTGATGCTGCAGCTCTGAAATATGGCCAAACTGGTGGCAAGTGGCATCTTGGCAGCTGCATGCTTGACTTTTCTCAGTTCATGGGCAGTTATTTTGCGCCTTGGTTTTTCCACACGCTTCTTGCGACCCTGTTGACTGTTTTGAATGAAACGCTTGATTGTTCGATGATCACGCTTCAGAAGCTTTGCAATTTTGAGACTGCTGCATCCCTCTGCAAGATATCTCACTATTTTTGACTTTTCTGAGCCTGTCAAGTCCTTCTTTTGACCCATTTTGCCAAAGGAAAGGAAGTTGCCTAATAATTATGCACACCTGATCTAGGGTGTTGATGTCATTAGACCACACCCCTTCTCATTACAGAGATGCACATCACCTAATATGCTTAATTGGTAGTAGGCTTTCGAGCCTATACAGCTTGGAGTAGGACAACATGCATGAAGAGGATGATGTGGACAAAATACTCATTTGCCTAATAATTCTGCACTCCCTGTATGATTTATATGAGACTTCCAGTTTAATTTATCATCTATAATCACACCAAGAAACTTATGTTCAAGTACTCTTTCAATTTCCACACCATCTATATGAATCTGCACTTGTGCATTTCTAAGGGAATTCCTAAATAAGATTATTTTAGTTTTACTTAGATTTAGCGATAGTTTACCTTAACAATAGTGCTTAAAAAAATCACAGATGTAACTCTAGAGTCAACTTATAGACATGATTCTCAAAGTCTTTGGGCTTTATATGTCTTCCATCCATCCCAACCAGCTCCTTATAATTTGTGGTTCAAAGAGGAAGGACTTTAATCACTTCTAGTGTAAAAATGTTGCCTCTGAAAATAAGCAAAGAAGTGATAACATTTGTCACCAGCGAAAATGTGAAAACAATCCTTCTCAAGCAGCCACATTTATATGCACAGTTGAAAAACATTACTGTAAAAAACACAGTCGAGATGATGTAAATAGGTATAAACAAAGGGCTCGAAAAAAACACTTTGAGCAAACCAACCCACAGACATGCAGAGAGTGTGACGTTCTCCATTCTGAAGACTTTATCGCTACTCTCGGCTGTGATCATATTGGTCTTTTGGGCCTAAGTATCTCCTCTGCTGAAGCATAACAGCCAAAACAGCAGTTCCACGTTGGATTAGGATATCACTGTCAGGCAGTGCCCAGTACAGCTTTGACAGACCTATTAGCAGGTTGCATGTTTTTGTGAGGCTTCGCAGTTACAACTGAATGCAAAATTGAGCCTGTGTCTCGCTGCATTTCTTTTGAGCTTTATAGGATGTTCAAAGAAGCTGAACAATAGTAAAACTGGAGATCATTATTTAATAAAAAGGCCATACAACACAAACTCAAGACATGTGACAAGTTCACCAGCGGCAGTGGTTTTTCAGCTATTATGAATAGCTGAAATGTTATTCACACGATTTGAAAGCTGCATTTTAACTGTGAATGTGGTTTCGGGGTGGGAAGGTGCGGTTGTGTGTGGCTGTTATAATCCTGGTGATGTCTTTTTCTTGTATAAAGTGCGAAGTGAAACTCAAACTACGGCTAATGCCAGACTTGGTTTAAAAAATTAGACAAACAAAGATCTTTTTATAGCAAGGCATTTGCTGATTTGGCTGTGCTTCCTCAAACAGTCTGGCTCAGTGGGAGTTTGCTTGTCAGTCTGGCTTTGTCGTGGCTGGCAAGTAGCCAACGGCTGATTCAAAAATTTGAATTGCTGTTGACAATCTTTGATCGTTTGGCCATTTGTACTTTTCCAAACTATTTCTGAGACAGTGTATATGAGTCCCTCCGTTTTAGTATTTAATCCTTTTGCAGCTCTTCATTACTGACATTTGCTGCATAACAAATGTCAGTAAAATTCAACCACTAAAAACTAAATAAATAAATAAATAAATATGTGACGTCATCAAATAGTCCTAAGTGTCATTTGATGGCAGCCAAAATCTATAATTTTGTAATGACTTGAAAACGAAACGACTTGAAAACAAAAAATGATAACCCTTTCCATTACCTTTATTTACCCTTAAGCCAATTTAAAAACAATAAAACTTTGGAAGTTAGGGTTTAAATTGTTTCAAAATTATTGCTTTATTTATAATAATGTGCAATCATCTTGAGTTACCCCTCATTTCATTATTCTTTGATTCTATGAACCAGACTTTCTTTCAATTATTAAAGTGATCCTGATCTTACTGGCAGCCTGTAATTTATTTCCATTTATTTAGTTGAAATGGCAAAAACAGTATTTTTGCACCAACAAGATGATTCCTAAAGAGCTATTGGAAAAAAGCTTGGCATATTTTGGCATGGCGGGCACTGTCTTCTTAAAAGGTTTGAGGTAACTAGCTACGGGATGGAGAAAAGAAAGAAGTCGTAGGTCAAAAAAAAATAACTATCTACAACAGATGAACAGTATCTGACAGTCATGTTCTTAAGAATCAGGAAAAAGAATGACCTGCCCAATGAGCTGAGAGATGCATTTGGCTCTTCAGTTGATCCATCTATCATCAGAAATGGTCTCAGAGGAACGGTGGCTAACAAGAGTCCAGTCTTAAGGAAGTGAAACAGGCAGATTAAACTGAAGTAAGCCATATAAAACATCAATTGCACTAAAATTACTAAAAATAATTACATTTTTTCTTCAGATGATTGTAAGTGTGTCTAGAGGAGTACAGCAGTGAGTAAAACACAGTGGCGACTCTGTCATGGTTTGGGGCTGCATTTCATTTGGTGGTGTTGTGCATCATGTCAGAAGTGATGGAATTATGAGTGCCGAAAAGTTAGATTTCAGTCAAGCAGTACCAGTGGAAAGTGTCGGACTGGCAACAGCTTCATTTGTCAGGATGAAAATATTGCTGAACACATTGTCAGTGCAGTAAGAGCATACCTGGATAGAAAAACAAATAGCGTAACGCTGTCAGTCATGGACTGGCCTCCCCAGAGTCCGGACCTTAACATTGTTGAAACAGCGTGGGATCATCTTGACAGAGATTGAAACAAAAGGCAGCCAACATTCAAAGAAGAGCTTTGAATGTCCTTCAAGAAGCTTAGGGAACTATTCCTGAAGAAATTACAAGCCTGCCAAAGAGGTTTCAGGCTGTGCTATAGAATAAAGGTGATCATACCAAATACTAACTTTCAAACTTGTTAGAATTGAACAAATCCTGTATTTCCAGGTATGTTTGCACATTTCAATAAAACACTGCACCCATTTCCCATTTTCCTAGAAAAATATAAAGAAATGAGGGCTGGCTTCTGCACAGTACATTGCACATTTCACAAAGCTTCATTGTCTTTTGAATTGGAGACACACTTCAGTAAATATTGTCCACAAATTAGTCCATAGAAATGTGTAATTCCATTTAAGTGAAACTTTTACTGGAGTAAAACCTTAGCCCTGTCAGCTGTCAGTGTGGTAATGCTTACAGCAGCAGGGGACTCTGGTTGAGTGCAGAGGAAACCACAGCTCCTCCTCATAGCAGCGAGGGGAGACAGTCGCTATGTGGATTCTGCATTTTACCCCCAACTCATACTCTGAGCAGACAGCTGATGTTTATCTGCTCAGCCCATCTGGGCCTTGTGACTAAACATCTGGTAAAGCTGCCACTGTGTATGCAGTGTTCCAGAGTGATGACAGTGAAGGTACTGCTGTCCACCTCTTCTAAAAAGATCTTGAGAGGTAGGCAGGACTTCATCTTCACATGTCAAGGCTTATTCTTAGAATGTGACTCAATTACCAGAGTATGGTCCAGCTCTCAAGGCATTTATCTGGTTGTTTTGTGGAGAGGTGCACTGTAATTATCTTGATTGTGGCTGCTTAGTGTGTAATCAAAATGATAATTGGATGGGCTGATTTAAAATAAGAAGTTCCCAGCCTGGAGATTTTGTCCCCCACTTTACGGGCTGGTACATGGAATTTTCTTTTACAATATAACAAAGATAAAAACAGTTGTTGAATTTTGGGCCACCAATGCTTAAAATCTTTTAAAAATTGTCACGATCATGGGTCTCTGACCCAGCGTTTTCAGTTTATATTTTGAGTTCTTAAGTTATTCCTTGAAATATGTTGAGTAATATGATTATCATTTGGTTGCCTTAAGTTTAGTCTAGCTATGTTTCACTCTTCTGTGTTAGTCTGTCATGTTTCTTGTCTTCTTGTTCATGTTGTCAAGCTTGTGCTATCATGTCTATGTCGTTCCATGCTGTTTCCTGTTTTATTTTGAAAGTCTGTGTCCAACATGGTCAGCTCGTTCTGTCACAGTGTGCCGAAGCAGACTGTATGAATTGTGAATAGTAGACCCAAATACAGACATAAAAGAATGCGGAAGAAAACTTGATATTAATATATTGATATGGCTGATAAAAAAGGTGATAAAAATGTGCAAAAAATGCATGTTAATAGTGGTGAAAAAGCAGGCATTACTCCATCATCATTATCCTGACCCCCATTTTAAACTGTTTGTCAGGTTACTTTTCCACCTATTTGTCTATTTTCAACTCTTTTCATATTTAAACCCATGTAGCTACCTTTCCCTCTGCCTTCTCTTCGAGGCTTTCCCCCAGAATGGGATGTTTTGCAGTGACTGGTAGGCTTTCATCCATTATGAATGCTATGTTTTAGAAGGATGATCTGTGCAGAATGATATAAATATCTCATTTTGGTTCCCAGCAGGATGGGAGAGGCAGAACAAGATAGGCCACTGTTCAGCGTTAGCGCTGTATCTTTATAATTTGATATGAAGTCTAAAGTAAAAGAAAGCAACACAAACATGAGACGAGCACAAACAAGGCTGTCTATAATTCACGATACACGGCAAATCTCTTGACCCCTCCACTCCTGAGACAGCTAGCCATGTTTTTTGCAAAATTAGAGAAAAATGTTAAAATAAAAAACAGCTATTACTACACTTCACTTCCATTTGCATTAAAATAACTTCAGATATCACCAATCGGAAGTGATGGTCTGACAGCTGGTGCATTGTAGCGCAAATTTTTTGTGATCCTAAGAGAATTTTTGCCCTTTGTGTCCTCTGTTACAGGCTGAAACACAGCAGGGGGCTGTATGTTAGCATACAAAACCAGCATGAAGGAAAGTCTGACAGATATGTGTGTGTGTGTGATGGTCAATTGAGAGAGAGGGACAACTGCAGGCCTCTCCCACTGTGTCCAGATCCATTGCTCTATTAGTCTGACGCTGTGGAGGAAGCCAGTTGTCTTTGAAAGAATATACAAGGACACACACAGACACAAACATACACACATATATAAATAGAGTACAGCTGATACAAAGGATTGGAAAGGCTATGAGGGATAAGATGTGCAAAGAGTGAATAAGTTCACAAATCAAAGAATGTGGTTTTTGATTTTCAGAATCATGTGCTCTTAATTTGCTAGCGTGTTTCATAACCTTTGGTATAACGCTCTGGAGACGATCTACATTAAGAGAGCAGTGTGCCGTTATGAAGCCTATGGAACACTGCCAACCAGGAGCAAATCAGTTATGCTCAAGGCACATAGAAATAATTCATTGCAGTACTCTCAAAGCAGTTGAGGCATGGGTGCAACACAGAATAGATTTCCTGTGTATAGTGCTGGGTTCTGGTATTATTTCTGCTTGAATCTAAGAATCTACAAACTAGACTAGAGCTTTGGCTGTCCAAAGCAAGCATTATGTGCCCCTTTGAATATGATGTCAATTAAAAAATTGTGCGTGACATTGCAGCTTCTCTAACACACACTAACCATAAAGCGTGCCTTTTCTAGGAGATTCTACAAAGAGAAAACCTTAACATTGACTGACACTAATAAAATGCCAAACCTTGCATAAAGCCATCTTTATTGAAATTGGATGACTGAGATGCCATTCCATCTTTCATTTCCTTTTATTTCCAAAAGTGGCTTTTCCTGCTCTTTTCTTCAGGGCCTCTGACACCTCTTCTTTCTCTTTGCAGGCACCCACTGTGGAGCCCACTGGCTGGCCTTGTAACTTTCTGCCTGTTTGACACACCAAGAGGAAAGCTAAATGCACCTGAGTGATTCTGGAGAACCAGAGAAGAGAGGCAAGCTTCCCACCTTTGTTCTTGCCTTATGAGAGCTGCTCTCTGTGGACTCCACCTCAGAACACTCTGTACTGTTTAGTTACTGCATGTATCCCCAACTCTAAGGTGCAGGAAAAGTGAGTGAAACACAAAGAGGAAAGAAGAAAGGGTAAGAGATAAAGAGAGCACAGCTGCATAATTAGTATTAGCGAATTTGTTGCAGAGCTAGAAACCATGAGAAGAGACTTCTGAAGACAACTGTGCTCTGAAAAATATTGCGGCTAAACCTTCAGGACATTTGTATGTGTGTGTGGGTATATGTGTGCACACCTCTTTCATTTTCAAAGGACTTGAATTTGTATTTGGATGCGGATTTAGCCTTTCATTATGACTCCGCAAAGAGGCTTTGAGAGAGCATGGATTGGCTGCCACAAAGGTGTCTGCTGCTGGGTGTTGCTGCTGGCTTGTTATGTCTTGATCTCCTTGGCTGCCAAACCGAAAATGCCGGGCCATACACACCTAAACTCAATACGCATTGATGGGGACATATCCCTAGGCGGGCTGTTTCCGGTGCACGCGAGAGGAAATGACGGCAAAGCTTGTGGAGAGCTGAAGAAGGAGAAAGGAATCCATAGGCTGGAGGCCATGTTATTTGCCCTGGATCGTATCAATAATGACAATGAGCTGCTGCCTAATATCACTCTGGGGGCACGCATACTAGACACCTGCTCACGGGACACCCACGCTCTGGAACAGTCGCTGACATTTGTTCAGGCACTGATTGAGAAAGACTCAACTGATGTCAAATGTCTCAGCGGAGGGCCGCCCATCATCACTAAGCCCGAGAGAGTGGTGGGAGTAATTGGTGCATCTGCCAGCTCCGTGTCAATCATGGTAGCCAACATTTTGCGTCTCTTCAAGGTCAGTTTGCTCTTCAGTATTTACTTCCTATTTTCCTTTTTCTAATCATGTTTGGAAAGTGCTTTTTACATGGAATACCTCAAAACATATCCTGTGCAGCAAACTTAAATTCACTAGACTTTCAATGAAAAACAGTATAACCAATATTACACCACATCAGCATCACCACACTGTAAATACAGTATAAAAAAGTAAACACAACCTCTCCTAGGCCATGTTCATCCTGCTTTCCTATCTGTCTTTTCTTCACAAGTCTAAATGACATCAGTTTCAAACATTTTCCTACTGTCCAGAAAACTAGGCGCTAATCATTATACCATAATTCTGCTCACTAATGACATTAATTTGCCAATGGTCGTCAGTCAGCCCTCTTCTAATTAATTCAGGGAAGCCATGCATGGCGCCGTAAGCTCCCTGCACTACTATTGGACATAGAGTATAAAATGAGACTCTGCATTTTTTTGGGTTAACAGATGTGAAATGTGCGAATGAGAACAAAACATAAACAATATTTGACAAGGTTTATATAATACCTGCTTAATGCTGTCAAACCAAACTACAGGCGACATCCAAACTAATGAACATAAGGATTGTGTCTTTGTTTTAGACTTGGTAGCAGTGAGAAAACAGTGGTTATGCATTGAAACCCTTGGTCTATGAAGACAAGTGAGGATCTCTAATTAGTTATTCATGAATTCACTGACTAACAATTTGCAAGTCAATCTGTATGAATGTAACTGTCTGAGGACTGAACATATACTATATGAGGGGCTTACTTTTCCTCTTCCTTATCCTTTAAGCTTTTAGAGACTATTGAGGAGCAGAGAAGATAGTTAGAGCTTCCACTGTTGTTCAAATTATAGGTAATACTTTAGATAGCCTTTGTGATATTTACACAGACTTTATCTGTTAAAAGAAGATCAGGTCAGTAACACCTGCTGTGACACGGATTTAACTTCTTTTAATTTCTACCAGCCAGCTGCTAAGGTCAACGAACATCTCACCAGAAAGAGTATAAAGGTACATAGTACAATATTCCATCCTAAAGAAGCCTGATTGGTGTCAAAGAATGAGACTCCAAATTCTCCAAAGTACTGGAGTGACTTCTTCTTCTTCTTCTTTTTCTGGTGCCATGCTAAAATCTGTCACAAAACCTTGTAATTATTGTACCCACTGAGCAATATGAAGTTAGTGACACAGCTCACACAGGAACTGTGTTACTGCACAGCAAGGCAGAGGAAAGCAGTCAACACAGCTTGGTGAGTACACTGCCCCAACAGCCTACGACATGTGTCAACATCAGTTCAGCCTGTACAGGACTCCATTTTGTATGCACTGAGTCAATATGAGATGTTACCACAGCACTCGTCATCATCCTTTCTGCTCAAGCCAAAACACGACAACTATGAGGCATTTCTTAGCAGAGAGCACAAACACTGAAAAGCAAGAGCTGAAATACACCAACACATGCACCTTTAAACTTCATGCAGAGGGCAAGATGGCAAGCACAAAGACACCAGACGCAGTTTTCAAGATGTAGCTAAGATGTGTATCCAGGGAGGCCAAAAAGCCTCCAATGACTGCTGCACCTCACGCTGCTCTACAGCTCTCCAATAGCAAATTTCCCACCAAACAGGGCTGCCAGGACTCCTTGTGGAGGGCGCACGAACTGCCAGAGGAGGGCCTGTCCACTCACAGGCTTGTGAGACATCTTCACACAGCTAATTGGCAAGCTTGTGTTTGGACAGGAGTTTGCCAGTGAGATGTTGTGTGTTCCAAATTGCATGCCAAATCCTGTTGTGGGAATAAATTATTTTGCCTTTTCCTTTTTTCCTCCTCTAAAGGGCATAGAGCTGCACCATCCAAAACTCAGTGTTCTTGGGCAAAGAACGAGTTTCCTCTGAGTGTAGTGCAACTCACATTTTTGATAGGCCTTGGATGGGCTGGGGTGGACAAATTATTTACCCTAGAGGCTCAAGCCAGAATAAGCAGCAATCCTTTTTGACGGACAATGGCCTTAAAGGTATCTGCCCAGTGGGCTCGAACAGCCTCCTTGACAGGGCCTTGAGAATGACTTGGCAAATCCCTCTAAGGGTCAGAGGAGAACACTACAGGATGCTGCTAGTGCACTTCAAGTAGCAAACACTATACAATATTTCAAGAGATGGCTGATAAAAACAACCTTTTTACAGAAAAATCATTGCAAAGATAATAAGACATACACTTTGATATTTGAAAAACACAAACACGTCTATAACAAAGGCAGCTGGAAACAGAGCAGTGGACATATTACAGAGTTTGTATATTGTATTTTATTGTATTTTCCTACACAAGGAAGTTATCTTTAAATGCTCACACAAGCACTGAACGGCCAAATCCACTTTTATGTGCATTCCTAGAATCTCCAGTCTGTCCTTGACATGGTGCATGTAATGTGAGGTATTGGGAGCAGCTATTAGCTGAGCATGTTATGTATATCACAGTGCTGACGCTGAATTACCATGACCTACTCTAGTGCAGCTCTCTGTTATGGCAGTAGAACCAAATGGGAAGAGAGAAAGCTTTTAGGTAATGGAACACATGTGAATGCGTCAGCCTTCAATAGTCATCGACTAACGGGCAAAAAAACAAGGAGGTGTTCTATCACTGCATTTCCTGCTTTATTTAAAAACAAACAAACATGGGAAGTAAACAGGCTGATCATAGGGCTGCTACTTCATAGAAAAGGAAACAGAGTGCAGATAACTAACGAATTGATTGATTTGATTTGTTTGTAATCCTTTTACATGTTGGATAATCTTTGATCAATTACAGGGACAATTATTACTATTATTATTATTTTTGTATTCACCTTAAATATGGCAGATAGTTAAGCACACTGAAAGACAGTCTGGAAAAAAGGCACTGATCAGTGTGACTGAATTAGAAATATATATATATAGATATATAGATATATATAACAGACACAACAGGTAAATATGGTTTTCCCCTTGGGTTGTGTTTCTGTCTTTGATGATGCTTATCCCCCCACCAAATGCTTTATAGGAGCTGCAAATAAAAAAAGAAAAAGAAAAGTTTGTTTCAATAATAGTGGCAAAGCTTCTTAAAGTTTTTTGTTAAATATATTCCCGTGTATAGCATTTCAAATATATATTGTAGAGAACTGGGAAGACTTAAAAGCCTTTAATCAACTTATCTTTTATTTTGTACTTGACAGGCGGAACAAATTTTCATGAATCACAGTGATAGAGAAACAGGAAGCCATGGAAATGTGATTTGTAGGGGGCCCAGAAGTGGCCCCAGGTGAAAAAAAATAACACAGGGTTTAATATTTTGAAAAATATTAACACTACACCAGATCACAAAATGGTTTTGCATATATACTCAAGTGTCTCTCTCTTTCTCTCTCTCTCTCTCTCTCTCTCTCTCTCTCTCTCTCTCTCTCTATATATATATATATATATATATATATATATATATATATATATATATATATATATATATATATATATAGGATTCAATGTTTGTGTTCAATACTTAAATGACTTTAGCAGGATGTTCCTATTTTGCTTAGGTTTGCTCCATCATATCCACTATCCTCTGTAATACTCCCCTGCAGTATATTACTTGATTCCTCTGTTAACTGATGTTTAGCTAAATAAAGTAAGTTATAGTATAATAAAACAGTTTATCTGAATTCTAGCGTATTTGTCTGCGTAAATAATACAGCTGTATAGTATTTAAAGGGTGATACTTGCTCCAAGGTACTACTACTGTGGCTAAAAAAAGATTAAAGGCAATTTAAGAAACATTGGTTTTCATGTTCTCGTAGTGCCAGTGGAAAAGAAAACCCCTAAAAAAGAATCTCATTGCCTGAAAGTTGTTCAAAGGCATTGTGTGGGACATGCAGGCAATAATTAATTAAGGCAGATGTGGACAATTCAGTTTGTGGGATTGTAGTTAACAAATAAAAACAGGTGCAGAAACAGTATGTATGTAACATGTAACAACATGTATGTATGCCATAGGCTGGTTGTTCTATTAAAAACCTGCAACTATAAACTTTCATCATAGCTTTTTCGAACAAATACTATTTGTGTTTTAAACTGTTGAAAATCAGGGTGTAAAAGTTATTGAGGTCCATCGGAAGCCACTCTCTTTCTTCCTTTAAGGATACAGACTACTGGTAAGTAAAGCTAACGTATCACTTTCGCACAGCAATGCTCGTCACATTCAGACTGTTTTCTCCATCATTAACGTCACATAAAAACACAAGTGGGGCTCTTTTGTGTGGTAAGGAAGGTTCCACATCACCATTTCTGCTGACTTCAAAAATTCGGTGTAGCTTCTTTCAGCTTATTTCTTTTATGTTCACTTGAGATGTTGGGCTGAAGCTGAATGATGATGCTGATGAGTCCCTTTGACCTCCAGTACTGCGTGTACATTGGTGTATGAGTGATCATTTCAGAAGCTACTTTCAGCTTTATGTGTAACTCAAGTTATTTCATCGCGTTCTCCTAATAATTTGATTGACAGGGCACACAAATGAAAGAATGCAGACTCAACATATTGGAACCAGTGCTGCTTGCAATCTTGATCACTGCAATTGTTTCTCAGCTCGTTGCTTATGGGTTTTTCCTTATCCTCCTTAGTGGAGGAGTGGCTGAGGGTGTAGTGTTTGCTCAGCACTTCAGAGCAGCCAGGATTCCGTCCCCATGGTGTTCCATGAATATTTTACTATATTGTTATGTAATGTAGCTCTCTATTCATTCCCTCATCACTGGGTCTAGCTCTTGGTGTGTTTTCATCTGCTGGGTCTTTATATTACCATATAAGCAGGAGCAAAGTGCACCAGCACTTGAAATAATTAGTGGTTGGTTGCTTATGATACTCAAGACAGACTGTGTGTAATTAAAGCCCCAGGCTTTTGATTGTATCTCTTATACATCATGGAAAACAGCCCCACTGACTGGCTTGAGGAATATAGTTGCTGCAGTCAGAAACTGCAGGAGCATGCACCTTGTTTCAGGTATAGATGCTGACTTGCTGAGACAATCATAAGCTTTTAGACAAAGAGGGGGAAGCTTGGGCAACTTCCGCACAGCAGCTCTCTAAATTAGGTACAAGCAAGCACAGTCAGTCTGCAGTACTTTCCGTGGTGGAGATGTGAGTTTGGAACAGTGGAGACAGATGGAAGGAAGAGAGCAGAGGCGTTAGCTGGGTATACTCCGAAAGCAGCTCAAAGAAGAAGGTTATCTACTGACAGGTGACAAATCAAGGGAATAACCGGAATCCTTGACCCTTTTAGTGAGGGGATCTGATGATTTTTATATTGTGTGGGGCATTTTCCTTGAATAGTTTGAATCACCATAAATCAGTTTAAACCGACGGATCATTGCTATTTGTTGAGTTATTGGGAAGTATCATTAAGGGAGTGACCTTTGTCAGTATAACTATGACCCAATCCATAGAATGCACAGGTGTCACTAAATGGTTTACTGATGGGAAATGCTTTTCACCAGTTTCTTAGAAAGCACTCTTCACCATCATTAGCAAAACATCAAATGATAGAATATCTTTTGGAAGGACGGTGGTCCATTCCTTAAGCAGAGTTCAGTCGACATACTTGACAAAAATCAGTACCAGGCAAACTCAAGCTGCTACTAAAATATTTTATGTTGATTTTTCCTGTAATTTGTCATCCTTCTGCAGCTGCCTGTTGTGCTGTCTGTGAAGCAGAGACCTTGCATCCGCCTCTCTCCTCCCTCATTAGAGGCAGAGCCCCTCAGGCACAGTGCCTTACTCCCCCTCAGCATTTCACTGTTGAGACAGGGCTCTTATTGGATTACCCAATCAGCCCACAGTGACGATAGGCTGAAAGCTTTAAAGGATCTCAAAAATCTGCACGTGCTTTTTACTTTCTCTTGTTAATGGCCCGTCTATTCATCCAGACATTAATGTTTATATCTTTGTCACTGTCGGACCTGAATAAAAATGGCATTAAAAAAATCGGTATTGCATGTTAATAATGGATTAATCTGTTATGTTAAGACGAGCTGTAAGTCAAAATATTATTTACACATATTTTAGACGAAAAGGAGCGCACACAAATTTAAAGCCTTTATTTGTGCAAAGAGGCTGAGAAACCACTATATCATCATCAGTCACACTGGAGACCATAGCAAACCATTTGTGACAATCCATACCTGAGGGGTATAAAGCAAGTTCAGCAAAGCCAGGCTTTCTTTGTGTCAGCTGGGTTGATAAAAACTTTGACCCCATCGAAAGATAATTGGTATCACAGTGGTGGTTATAAACCCAGGCTTTCTGCTTTTGCTTCTGTGTGCGCTCACATAAAAGAGCGTTTTACATGTCATTTGACTCTTTGTCTGCCCAAAATCAAGCTGAGCACTGCCTACTACAATCATAGACATTATTAGGAACAGGTGATATTCATCTATGAAAACAGTAAAAAAAAAAAAACAGTGTGCAACAAATAAGACAAATTGGTAATGCTGCAGAAAATCATGTGAATCATGTGATCATCACAACTAAAATGGACAAAATAAATCTCAAGATTTTATAGTTATTTTACTGCTTGGTGTGCTTTCAGTGCTACAAGTTTTTTCTAATATGACAGCTACACATTGGAGGTCTGAAACTTTAAATTTTATATATTTAAACACAGTGGGCTACTTAGTAGTTTCCACAGCCTCCATCCTAATAGACGAGATCTGGAAATCATGGTAATTTGTCATCAGATTGAAGTAAAATTTCTTATGTTGACTGAAAAGATATTCTTGATGATAAATAAGACTACAAAGGAAACTGATGTTCTAATCTGTGCTCTATTATATATGCATTTCCAACTGTGTAAACAAGACCAAGCATGAAAAGATATGCATTTTCTGCACCACCAACCTTATGCGACACCTACCGTTTGTACAGCTGGGCATCATTTAGTGGTATTAGTAAGATATGGCTTAACACATTAGATTAGATATGTATTCCTACATATCTAATGTAGCTCAACAGTTGGGAGTTTGCCTTGTAATCGGAAGGTTGCCGGTTCGAGCCCTGGCTTGGACAGTCTTGGTTATTGTGTCCTTGGGCAAGACACTTCACCCGTTGCCTACTGGTGGTGGTCAGAGGGCCCGGTGGCACCAGTGTCCGGCAGCCTCGCCTCTGTCAGTGCGCCCCAGGGTGGCTGTGGCTACAATGTAGCTTGCCATCACCAGTGGGTGGATGACTGGATGTGTAAAGTGCTTTGAGGTCCTTAGGGACTAGTAAAGCGCTTTACAAATACAGGCCATTTACTATTAGTACAGCAAAGAATCTATATTGCACTAAAAGAATATGATAAATTCTATTCTAAATAAAAGCTTCAGTAAAAATATGGCGCCTCTAGCAGCTCTTAAAGTGAAACATTTAATAATAAGCTGTTCCCCACTAGGTTACGTGTTCAGCCTTAGTTACTATGGTGATCAAACCAGGTAAAAACAGAGCCACCATTATGACACACTGAAAACTCTCACTTAAGTTCAACAGCTTGATAACCAATCTATCTTTTTTGTAGAACGTCCTTCTGGTGTACTGTTCAGTTATCATTGTATAATTGATTAAACAGGAAATTGAATGCATTAATAATAATAAATCTCAAGGAGAGAGTAATTGTGAAACACCAACCTGTTTGAATCAGTGTACTCCACCTTCTTTCCTCCTTTGACAGTTTGACCTATAGCGTTGAGAAGCACCTGCTTCATTGCCACAGGACATAATTTGCTATTTAGTAAATGCTCCATAAAATTGCTATTTTTTTCTTGGGAGGACAAGATGTGACTGTTATGAAGTTTTCCTTTATAGCATGGCGACCTTTCTATGAGGGTTTATCACTACAACTTACCCATTTCACATTACCAAAGCCATTTGACCCATTGCTCAAATAACACAATGATTAGGGAAACGTAGGATGTCTCTAACTTGATGGACAAGATGACTCTCTCAGCGTTTGATGGTTTTATAATGAGAATGGTTTAAATGCCTGAAATTAATGGGAACCTTGGTGTAATAAGTCATCCTACAAAATAATAGTGGTATGACTACATGTGACACTTTGACTTGTCAGTGCTTTATTTCGCGGGCAGCCTCAGGTGTGCCTTGACAAATTCCCTGAGGCTCAACATCCTGGAACTAGGTGATGATTAAGAAGAGAAGGCTTTGAACACGAGAACTCATTCTGACTAAACTCGCTCTCATGCACCTCCAAGTGTAATTTGCTGCACAACACAGTATATTCGCTTATTCACGGGGCCCTTTTCCTTGAAATCCACACATTCGCACCGAGCAAATCTCATGCACTAATTTGATGCATCTGTAAACTCTAACCAACACAAACCAAAAGAAAGGTGAATTGCCTTAAAAACAAACAGGAAGCAATGTTTCTGAATGTGTTCAAAGACCAGAGCTTTCCATGTTTTCTTTTTTTGCACACCCTTCAACTTGGCTTTTACAACTGGGCAAATCAAATCTGTGAAGCCGTCTTTCTCGACCCCAGATTGCAGATGTCCACCATCCACCATGCTCTAACAACAGAGGAGCAGCTCCTTTAGTTCGGGATTAGTTCCAACTCAACTCACTTTGTTCACCCAAGCCCAAGCGGTCAATTCCCAGGACATTCATGAGTGAAGGCTGCCCAGAACCTTGTGTTTTATTCCTGGCAGTATTTTATCCCCGTCCTCCTGCTGTTTGAAAATCCCTCTGCAGGAAACACGAAGCACCGCTGGTAATCACAGAGCACAGTGACAAAAAAGCTACTGTGTGGCTGTCTGTTCTTGTGCATTTTTTTTTGGTGATATGTTAGGTTTCACTCAAATTAATTACTCTCCTTTAATTAGTGTGCACCAGCAGACCTACTGAGGAAATAACAGCAGGAGGAGGGAAAAAATGCTGTTTCTTTTTTAAATGTATCATTTTATTCTGCTGAGCACTGCTGAAAAAAAATCCAGAAGCCAAGACTGACAATGAAAAGCGCAATATAAATACCAGCGGGGTTTGCTTATGTTCTCCGTGTTAGAACTGTCACCATACGTTAGTGGTTGCAAAATCCCGATTTCTAGCTTTTTAATGTGTCTGTTCCCTGCTCTGGCTTTTCTATAAAAGTTTACAAAACCTCACATCTTCACACAGAGCACCACAAATAGAGCACAGCCATCAGATAGTTTTCTTGAAAAGAGCGTGGGATAAAAGGCTCGGAGCTGTCTCACCTGCATAATCTCACCATCAACCCACCAGTCCATCACTGTCCTGCTGTGTGAGGCAGCGCTGCTTAAAATTTACTCAGACTTTAACAAAGGTTTAAAGCTACAAAAACGAGAAAACAGAAAATCTTAAGTAACTCAAGCAGCTTTAAATGAAGAGTAATCAATAGCACCATGACAGCTTCCTTATTGATTGTGGGAGAGCAATTTTTTTTTATTATTTTATTTTGAGGAGGCAAAGTGACATTGTCAGCTGCTGAGATATGACTGAACAGAGAGCTCAGTTATTTATTAATTTCAGCACAGCAGCTTCCACGGACTAATAAATATAAAACATATGAGGAAGAAAAGGTCAATATAATAAAATTTTCATAGAGCCACTGTAAAGTTGCCTGAGATCTTAAAGGAATTGTTCTGTCAGCCTAATGCCAGGCGATATCCTCAGACTACCCTCCAGCAGGGATGGAAAGAAAAAGTTTGGCCGTCTTCAGGCTAAGCAGCTTGGACATCATCCAGCCTTCTAACACATGAGACAACATGGAGCTCCTCATGAGTCACTGCTGTGTCACACAAAAGGACTCGCTTTCTGTTCAGGGGCAGTTGGGATTTACCACGAAAAGAGTATATTCAAGCTATAATTGAGAAATAAACAGGACTAGGGAAAGTTGTGATTCTGCCTTGTGTCAAGCACTGTCATAATCAAATGACAAGGAGAGGAATCAAAATCTTGAGACATACTTTTTTTTCTATTTGTACTTTTTCTGCAAAATAGTGTGTTCGATCATTATTTTGCATTAAAGAAAAAAAAAATATGGCCTGTGTTTTTTCATGTTGAGTCACTGACATGAGCAAATAGGCTGGTGGTTCATGCAGATGTAGCTGTGCGAAATGAGTTGCTATTATTTTGGTGAAATCCCCGAGAACACGCACCCCAAAACCACGTGTCTTTCTGGCACAAGGCGACTCTCCTCCCAATATAGCCACTTTGCCAACAAAAGCAAACTAAATAAAAAGCAATAACACAATAACACCTAAAATTTAATTTGCCATTTAAATTACTCACTGCCCTCTAGCCAGTTGAGTACGGTACCCGTGCCCAGCTGCATGAAGAGGTTTTAGCTCAGTACATTAAATCCCATAGCCATCTGAAAGCAGCAGAACTCTTTACTGACAAAATGTGCCCAGTTCCAGAATGCAGTACCACTACACTTAACCAGTATGTTGGCACCAGGCAGTAACTAAGAAAGCCTTTTTGGTTATATCAGCTTTGTGCTGTGCTGAATGTCACTACTCTTTTTTATAACTTTCTTTTATTTATAACTATTTATAACTTTCTTTTGGTGACAATCACATTTTATGTTTTATCACCTTGAGCAATATGATGTGACCATTTATGGTATTTACAACAACATTATAATAAGAAAATGCCGTCATATAAACAAATCATCAACATGTTATATTTCTCTCTAGAGAAACCTCTTCCCATATGTTAAGATGTTGTTGTCGTGTGTGATGAGACCATTGATGTGGCTGGCTAAGCATGAACCACACGAGCCCTTTTTTAACAGTGTCCTTCTATGACTGTATAAATACCTGGTGCCTTAGGAGACACCACCACACTCTCAGCGTATTAATCATGTAATAGTTGTAATAATGGATATGAAGGTTTATATATTCACTATAATCCATCAAACAAGCTGTCACTCATATTTGTTATGAGAAAATAGGAAGTATGCGTATGAGCCTGGTTGCCTTAGTAGCTGTGCACTGAACATATTTAGCTTCACATGGTGTGTAATTAAAGTTAATTAGAAAGCTATGCATGTTTTCCTTACAAACAAAACCAACATGGTGGCCTTTCTGAGTGTAATTAGCATGCTCTACCAATGCCTTTGTTTGTTTCTTTTTCTTTAACAAGAGCTCAAGTTTATTTTGCCATGCTAGGCTTAACACACAAATACGGTGCATTTAAAAAAAAATCAGAATTTCCCAAAGTTGTATTTATCAGAGTATCTCACTAAATATATTAGACCTAATAAGCATCGTACTCATCTTGTGAATTTGTACAATTATCTCCAATATATTACATGTAGAAAAAAATGTAAATTATTACAACAATTTTACTTGTTCCAGAGACTTTTTTTCCCCAACACAGCAGGCTAGTGTGATCAATTGGCATTGATTAGCTCCAGAAAATTTGTTATGGGAAAGAGAGGTCATTTTTCAGATCCATGCCAAGAGAAGCAATTAAGGGGTTGTTTTGCTGACAAAATAGTGATAGATGCAAACCGAGCAGACACAGAACAGAACGACTTAGATGTTTTTAGTGACTGTGACAGCTGATATTTATTTATTTAACAGGCAAAAATGGGATAAGGATAAACGAAAGTATCGGGAAAAATATACTGGCAGTACACTACTCATCTGTTCAGCTTTTTAAAGCTGTTTAAAAACAGTTTTACTCCTTGGGTCTTGATTTCTAAAGCTCTAGCATGCATGTCTAATGTTCTTACACCAGATGGTCGCACTAGTCTCATGAATTTGATTATGTTTCTCTTATACTGTGATACCCTCAAACATTGTGAGTGCAAAGGTGGATCGCTATCGTCTAGGAAAAAATGCATTATTTACATGATTTTACAGTGGTTCTCATTTTATGAAATCAGCCGATATCTAAAATAAGTGTACAAAGTAGCTGTAAATATAGCCAAAGATAGACGCTCTCCAAATATTTACACACATTCGGATTACCAGCTGGCACATGAGGATCAATTCTCATTTACAGGCTAATTATCGTCTCAAGAGTTTCCTCACTCAGTAAAAACAGAATAAATCCTTACAGACTAGCTGTCTGTTTGTCACCGTCATCACCTTGTTTCTTTAACCTTCAGTCATTAAGCTATCAAAATTTGATGGCCTTCCATTACAATCCGGCACCTGGATATTGACCCACTGTTGTCAAGCTGGTGTGACAACATGCCTCATTTACTCACATATTTATCTTGTACTTCTTTGGCTAAAAGCTGCCATGGAAAAAAAGGAGGTTCCACAGTAGTGGGGTATATTTACTTTTTCATACCCTGCTTCTGTATTTTGGTTATATGTGGCTGTCAGGTTGTATTTACCAAATTTTCTGATGTGGTAACGACCAGATAGTCCTGATACCTCACAGGACTATCTGACAGAGGGTGCACTTTGTACTAAATTGAAACAGATTGCTGTTATTGCTTTTTAAATTTGAAGAAGAATTTATATTATTTTATTTTTAATATTAAACTTATGTCAACTTATGTCTCATTTTCAAGCCCAATGTTAATAACTGTGCAAAACATATTTTCAATATGATAACACCTTATTCTCGCACCCTGTCTTTATTACATTACATAACAATGACAAACATCTTTGTCCCTGGAGGCCAGCTTCCTAACCCGTGTGCTTTATTATGAAGCGGTTCACCAGAAAACATTTATTCTATAGCTCAGTGTACGGCTGGATCTGTTCTTATATAATCTGTCCGTGACGGAAGCAGGCTCTTCCCATATAGTTGCGTTTCTTCAGTTCTGACAGAAACACTAATAAGAATATTAATATGAAGGAAAAACAGTCATCTCCCATGAGGCTTTTCATCCACAGATTCTTTATGAAATGTGGTTCTGAGGCACCAGTGTTTTCCATTTCATGTTAAAGCATTGTTTTGTATCCTCAGGTGCTTTGTGTTAGTCACTGCTTATCTGTCTCATATTATACCATTTGTTGCAGTTAAATATGCAGTTTGCCCCGTGATGCAAGATATCTTGTAGGTCACCTTATCTAATCTTAGTTTTACTACATTACAGATATAGATGACAGTTTTGCACTCGTGGCTCACTCTGAAATATGTAAGTGCTTTATCTGTGCCTAAGTGATATGAGTTGCAATCTAAGATAGGTAATTGTTCCTATAACTAAACATTGTTTGTGGTTACAATACTTAGAATACGCTTTTCTGTAAAATGAGATAAAACATTTTAAGAAAGTACTGCAAAATAGCAAAATAAATTAAGTATGGAAACCTTTCGACAGGTAATCAAGTGTCATTATTCTACAGCAAAAATGGCATTTGGGTTGAATGATCGATTGCAGCAAGGTATATGCAGCTGCATTGAAAACCTCCTTGCAGTTCACTTGGAGATTGCCATGTTTGCCCAGAAGATTTTGACTTGTCTGCAAACATCTGCCAGCTGCTCACTAAGTGATAATTTTTTTTGGGAAGTCATATCTCCTTTTTTAAGTTTCACTACTGTTTTGTGGTTAGTTCGAGAATATTGGCAGATAAGTTTATGCCTTTTCTTCAGTACAGAAAGACATTATTGCTATGCAACAAGTAGAAACCTCCAGCAATCACTCGCCAACCAATCAGGGAATACACATTTTTCCCTAGCAACCAGAGTTTTCCAGGGGGCTTTTAACCAGTCTGTCAACCTATGTGACTGACGCTTATATTAATTTAAATTTAAACACAATGACATTATAATTTAAATTAAATGATGACATTGAAATTAGTTAACTTTGTCCCATTTTATCTCTGAATATTCAGTTCAGAAAAATGCAATAAAGTATTTAATAAAACAGTTGCTTCCAGTCTTGTTTTGCATTTTATTTATCTTTCAATAGTTACATTTTTTCCTGACCTGATTCCATTATAGGTCTGTGCCTTTCAAAATCACTAAATGTTTGCCACTTAGATAAACCAACCTTGACTCTCTTATTTTAAAAAGGCCAGTAAACAGCATTCTCGATTCCAGTGTTTTTGAAACACATTCAACTACTTCTTTTAAAGAATGAATGGCTTTTTCACATTTTCCCCTCTGACTAGCTGGTGGGATTTGCCATTTGAAGATAAACAACTAACAGTGTTTTTTTTCTGTTACTTCTGTTACTTACTGCAATTATGCAAAAATCAAGCTTTTTTGTATTATCAAACATGTTCACCTATATATTACATAAATACAAAACAGTTTTGGTAGTTAAAATTATCATTGCATATTATAATTCTGTCACTGTATAACATTTAATTGATTTCACTTTGAGTTTCTGCCTGTTTGCACGTGACTTTTGCAGGTTCTACAGATTTGACTGCAGAGGCAACTGGGGTCATTGTGAAGGATGCTGCAGCTACACAACTCAAGCTGGTTTTAGTGCCTTCATATACCTTGATATCATCTCAGGGCAGAGATCTCTAACCCACTGAACTCCTCAATAAAACTCAAGACATAAACTGAGGCACGAGCCATGGCCTCTGTTATGAGCCACTGGAAGCTCACAACAGTGCTGATTTGTAGTAAATGAAATGTCAACAGAGGGGCAGTTTAATCCCATTAACAAAGTCACTTTCCTTATTTTGTCATACATGCCTTTCTAAATGCGGAAGAGGATTTACTACATTTAATAATACAACTCGGTGTCTTTCGTTTGACCCCGGATTTACTGTATTCGTTGTCTCAATGACATTGCAGTGTCAAGGGTACAGATGGTAAATCCACAATATCCCATTGACCCCTGCTGGAGCGTCACCATTACTTAAAACCTGAAGAGTATTGACATGGAGATGAATATAGTGAGTGGGTGGACTTGTTCCAAAGTCATTCAGTGATGTTGTGCCATTAGATGATAGTGCAATTTGTGTGAGAGAAATCAATATGTGTGAATGAGCATTACAAATTAAACTCTCTATCAATTCTGGCATTGACATGTGTAGAATACAAATGTTGTTCATAGAAAGTGTGTCAATCGGATATCGGAGAGAAATAAAAAATGTAATCCGATCCATTGAATATTAAAAAAGCACCTCACAAAACTTGGGACAAGGTGTAACTCTGCTCATAACCGTAGCACGTTGGAGCAGTGTGCTCACATGATGGAGCGGCTGTGTGTATTTGTAGCCTGGCTACCAAACCAGCATTTCATCTCCGAGGAAGTTATCCCAGAGAGAAGTAAAGCAAGTGTGTAAGTTCATCTCTGAATGTTTGTAAAACATTCCCACGTTTAGCTTAACAACCGATATATGGAGGGACTGCGTCTTCTTGCTGCTACTTCAATCGTGAAACTGATTAATGATCAGCTGATCGGCTTGTCTCTCTTCTTTGTTTTTGGCCCACCTTGCGCCAGAAAGAGGAAACCAGCGGCTGAACAACAGCAGCACGTTTAACCTTGATAAGCTGTTGTTAGAATTTATTTAATATTACTTTCTACACCAGGATCTTTTTCTATGCAGCTGACGGCTGGTAACTGTGCAGGGGCGGATCTAGCAAAGTTTAGCCAGGGGGGCCGATAGGGCATTAACAGGGAAAAGGGGGCACAAAGACATACTTTTCTTTCTTATTCTCATTTAAAATGTCTAGCTTTTAATAAATAATTATCTGAATCTTACACCCAAAGTTTTAATCTTATGTAAAATATATAGAAGTCCATTACTGTATATAGTAACAGTTAAGTCTAATATACCCCAGTAAGCTATAGTACTTTTTCCTTTGGGAAGATACCATCTGTGCAGTCTGCAATTCTGTTGAAGAAAGATGTTGAATCTATTTAATTATTCTTGAAAAGTAATTTATTTCTGTGCAATTTATTTTTCACACTGCATCAAATTAAAGTTGATTACGTCGATTAAGCATCATGAGGTGGGGGGTGGTTCCCTATTTTTTTTTTTGTTTTTTGCTGGGAGTTTGCAACCCTATTAGTTAGGTTGCTTAATATTTCTGCTAAGTACTCTTTAAAATACCAGAATAGGAAGGATTGAGTAGGTTTAAGTTTATTAGATTGATCAGTTTTGCTGAACTATGAAATATTTTGGGTGCAGTGTATTTTTTACATACAGGTATAACAGAATAGCTTTAGTGTTGTTGTTTATTTAAACTTGAGTATGAACTTATACAAAATGCAGCAAGATATTAAAAAAACAGTTTTATAGATTAAAAAACACTATATATCGGATTCATATCGGTATTGGCAGATATCCAAATTTATGATATCGGTATCGGTATCGGACATAAAAAAGTGGTATCGTGCCATCTCTAGTATCCAGTCACTCATTCATCTTCAAGCAGCATGTGTAAACAGAATAACCTGTACACAGAGTGACACTGTGTGAAAACCACAACTGTCGACTCGGTAAACTGCCCGAATCCTGTTCTGCTGTTAATCAACTAGTTAGAGTTAATGGAGATGTCAGATCCTGACACGGACCTTAAGTGATTTTGAAGCTAGAACTGAGTGCTTTTTTTGTTTTACCTCACTGTTAAATTTTTTAAAAGCATAAAAGACAACTGTGGTCAGACAAAATTGTATTAATGTCGTGTCTTCAGCGAAAAATCTTGGAAAAAATAGTTCCTAGAATAGCCTAAAAGTAACATTTTTAGTCAGTATTATATATAACAGACTCATTTTCTTTGGAAATGCTTCTGGTTACCTGGTTGGTTATTGCTGCATAATAAACCACATGATGTGCGTGTGAAATGAAGCCATCTATAATTATTTCCTTCTCTAAGGGGAATTAATTTGTCATGCTCAGATGCCTTATTTTTTCCACAAAACATTTTTTGGCATTGAGCAGCACAAATGAAAACAAAATTTATTGGCTACTTTTTGTGTACTGTGTGTCACTGTTTCTAAAGGGAAAATGTTTTATATGCCTCAATGTGAGCTTTAAAAAGGGAAGTGGAGTTAGGGCGATGTCCATTATCTTTAGCTTTAATGAATATCAATGTTAAATGAGGCCTTCAACAGCCCACTAGTGTCTCTTTAAGTGCTGTGTCTGCCATTAAGTACTCTTAGTGTATTCGGCAGTGTGCTGAAAGCATAACTAGCATAACTATTACTGAGTATTATATCACTGCAACTATTACGATGAAAAGCAAAGTTATCAAACAGGAGTAAACTGTGAACTGGAACAGTTTTGTTAAAATACTTAATCAGTTGAAACTTTCAAACAATCCTGTGAGAGTTTGTGGAGTTTTATGGTTTTCAGCAAATTTGCTTTGTTATAAATATTTCATGTTGCCATCAGTCTTTGTAAAAGCCACATCACGAGTATTACCCCCATGTTTCTTTTTATTTCCATTTGCAGGTCCTAAACTTCAAAGATCTGCCTCGGGAAAAAAACCCGGTTTGCTTACACATGGAGAAGTTAGCTGTCTGTTGGCATCAATGTCAAAGTACATACAGGAACGACTAGATTGAAACACTCAGGCAATCAGGCTGCACTGCTTACAGACATTAGCTAGGCACAGCTTGATTTTGAGCAGGAGAGACTGCAGGCACACTCACTCAAACCACTCTGTTGTCTCATAACTGCTGCACACTGCATGTGCTATCAATGCTTTTCACTGCCCCACTTCTCTTTTCTGCAAGTTAAGCTGGAAAAAAACAGTAATGAAATATTTACAATCCAACTATTGGAGTTTGAAGGGGAGTGCCTGTTTGTTCCTTATCTACAAGTCAAACATTTAAGTGTAGGTTGACCTTGGTTTTAATTCATGCTAACAAATCACGGTGTGACTTAATTAGGATTTTTATGACATATTCTGGCTGAGGTAACACAAGCTGAGCCACTGAGAGTGGGCCATCACCCACTTGTTTACATTATTGTTTCAGCTGTTGAGATAAAGCTGCCAGAAAATTCTATTGAACAAGACTCTGTGGGATGGGCTCTAATTTCATTAAGCACTATATGCAAATGGAATATAATTTGCATTACCTTTGAGCAATTCAACACTTATTTGCTTATTTGCCCATACAAAACACCATGAACACACAATGGTCATAATTCTCAAAGCATTTGAAGCCATAAAGAAATGTAATTCGTTCCCATTTCATTTGGTTCATACTGCAAGTGCTCACATTGATGTGACATTAAAGATCTGATCCATAAACCAACTTAAAGACTCCCTTCTTTAATGTACAGTAAAACAGTTTCTCATAGTTAAAGGGAGATAAAGGGATGACCCCATAATTAGGCATTTTATATCGATGTTGAATAGCCATTGGCTGACAGTCTTTTCTTAATGTCTAGTCTATTTATGGTCAAAAAGCCGTGTTGGTTCACAATACAACAAATTTTAAAAGAAAACAAATGAGAGTTAAAAAAGAAACACAAACCTCCCTGGTGCCTCAAACGCACAACTTTACATTTGGGGGGCATCATTTAACCTACTGAGGTAACTGACTTCATATATAAATAACAGAGTTTATTATACTGACAACACAGACAGAGATAATTGTAAGAGTCTGATGTGTTAAGTTCACAGTGCAACAACTGAAATACATGTAAATGTACAAAAAGTGTTTTTGAACACATACTCGTCTGTCTATATGGAGAATTGTGGCTCAAAGAGTTGGCAGTTCGTCTTGTAACCGGAAGGTTGCCGATTCGAGTCCCGGCTCGGACAGTCTCAGTCGTTGTGTCCTTTGGCAAGACACTTCACCTACCGCCTACTGGTGATGGCCAGAGGGGCCGATGGTGCGATATGGCAGCCTCGCTTCTGTCGGTCTGCCCCAGGGCAGCTGTGGCTACAACTGTAGCTGCCTCCACCAGTGTATGAATGTGAGAGTGAATGAATAGTGGAATTGTAAAGCACTTTGAGGGCCCCGAAAAGCGCTATATAAATGCAATCCATTATTATTATTATTATTATTATTATTATAAGACATAATTTGGATGTCCACTACATTCACTACTGTACATTGCGGTCCTCTATCCTACGTGGAAACAGTGTCGACATGTGTTCGCCTAAAGTTCCTTATTTTGCCATTAAGGGATATTTAGAGGCGACTCAATCCCATAACATTAAAAGAACAAATGAACTTACCCTAGATTCTGCTAAGAGATACCAAATGACAACACATGGCCTACGTAGGTTTTAGCTGAGAAACTTGTAATCGGACTACAGTGAGTCTTTAATAAGGTTGCATTAAAGATTAAACTTTTCCTTTGCCCTCAACAGTCTTGTTCATTTGCCTGGGGTCATTCAGTATGCATTCAATGGGGTACAGCTAAAGTACACAGATCAATAGTGAAGTCAGAAGGTTTAAAAGCTGGCAGGATGAATGGAATCTTTGAGTGTTTTGAATTATTCAGTGGTGTGGTGAATTTGTCAGCCTCCTTTGCGCTGACAGGACTGTTTACATCGTTACATTCAAAAGAGCAGATGTTAAGTACTTGGACAGATATGTTTTACTCATAACTTTTCATCTGTCAGTATTATCACTCAAAAAAAGACAAATATAAATACAAATATGCTAAATATACAGTCCCCCTATTAAAAATAATAATTTCAAAGAAAATCAGTTTTAAATAAACACTACGGTGTCGACAATACTACAATTTTTAATATTTGCCAGTGCAACAGACAAACTAATCATCATCATATTCAAATGAAAACAAAAACAGATGCCAGGCCAATTTCATTCTAGTTAGAAACATGTGGGAGGATTGTGTTAACTGCCCAGGCAGACAAAGGGGAAGCCTTGCCACATGTAAAAAATGCCTGTAGCTAAACTGCATTCAGGTCAATTACAGCAATCAGTTCACACGTTTGGCAACCTAATGACAAGAATAAGTAAGACACACAAATAAACACCAAAATGGGCCCAGGACTCATCAGCTGTTAAGTGTTTAAAGTGGATGTTAGTTAACAAGGTTCTGCAGCCATTGGGCTATTGAAATGAAGACACATTTCACACAATGAATGCAACTGTTATGTTTTCCAGAGAGATTGAATTTCTTTGCCTAGAATTACAAAAATTAATAGGAATAAATCCAGGTGTTACTTTAAAGTGAATCATAGAGCAGATACAGTACAGCTACAGTGCAATGTATTATCAAGCAGCAATTACATGTAACCCCCCAAAAATCTCATACAATCACTACTTTTAGAAAAAAATAAAATAAACTGGTCGATTGAGGAGAAAAAATGTCTACCAAGTTGCAGCCTATTGTCAGTCCTCACACTACACTATATGTTTTGCACTGTCCAAGGCTCCACATGTCTGCATTAGAATGAGGTTGAGAATGTTGTCGAGGTCATGACAGTGCAGCGTAAAGCAAGGATTCCTGTCGACGTGACAGATTTCTGCAAATGGCAGGATAAGCATGCGGGAGCAGACTGATTTTCCTGAGGTGCTTTGGGTTTTTAACAAATAAGGACTCAAATGTGTTATTACTAGGCCACACAGAGAATGTCACTAATGCTGCTGAAAGTCAGACCCGTGTTAGAAATGCAAAATGAAATGTGTAAAATGTGGACCGTCAGCTGCCTCGCCCGCTTTTAACTTGATGGCATGCTTTCTGCCCCACAACCAAAAGTGAGTGGTTGTATTAGTTAGTGTATGGTGGCTGAGCAGTGTGGAGAAAACTGTACATTACAAGTGAAAGAAAAGGTTGTAAGAAAAAGATATAGCCAAAAGGGGGCATATAAGAAGGACATAGCATCTGGAGAAAAAGCGAAGGTAAATTGCGCAGATAATAGATTATAGATGTGCTCAAAACAAGGAATTTATAAGTGTGAAAAGCACACGAACCAAAAGTGAAGCACGGTAGCTGAAATGTTATGACATGTCAGCCTTAGTTTACTATACCATCACAACAAAGCTTTGCATGTTGAGTCAGTGTTTTAAAAAGAAATAATAAATGACAGTCATCATGCCACACAGGAAATCAGACAGACGTTATGTATAAAACCAGCGCTAGAAATAAATACGAGTGTGCTCTTTTATTTTTGAAAGTATACTGACTGGAGCAAGCAGTGCTTCATGATGCAGTTAAGATCAACTGATCTTTATTTTCTGCATAGTAATAGACATAAGATTATCCACCTCAGTTATTTACTGATGTTCATCAACCGTAAGGTACACAGTTTGATTATGAACTTTTTAAATGATTCTCTGCTCTTGAGGGCCAATCTGCTGTTAGCTAATGGAATATGGGACTCCAAGTTTCCTGTTTCTGACATTGAATGTAATATAATGGCAAGTGTATTTGCAGTCATGAGCAGTTTGTTTTCCCTTTTTAATAACAAGCAGGTTGTACCAGGAACACAGATTTTAGCTAAAGAATGCAACAAAACAGACAGGAATTTGGCTTAAATCTTCGAGAAGAATCTGAAAGAAGCCAAATGGAATAAAAACAAAACTGAATATTCTGCTTCTAAAATAAGATAAGATGCAAAAACCTAGAGACAGTTCAGATTATGTTATTCATTGTAGAGGGGATAGTCATAAACTCTATATATAGCTGTAGTAGTTACTGTAAACCATAGCTTTCTGTCCCCAAAACTACAATACATATTAGGGTTCTGTTGCAATGGAGATGACATGACAAGAGAAGCAGCAGTCGCAGAAGTAAACAATGTAGGAAGCATAACAGAATTATGTTTGACTCGTGTAATAATTTAAGGAAGGTTATCATCTGCTGTTATTTTTATGTCTTGCCATTGGATGGTAAGCCTCAAGGACAGCCTCTAAGCCACACGCTTCAGATCATGTTTTTTTCACATTCACTGGGGGGCTTTTTAGGTTTTCTTGTGATGCCACAGTGACGAGAACACAAAGCTGGGAGAAAGACACCTAGCAAATGGCCCCAAACCCGAGCCTCTGCATTTGCTTCATGGCAGATTGGGTCAGCTGCTCAATGCAGTGAGCTGACCCGGCGCGCTTGTTGCCATGTTTTATTCTCCGGGTTTCCGATGCACTCAGATTTACAATTGAGTTTCTTCATACATAACATGAAAAAGTGCATTAAAACAGTTGGAACAGAACTTTGTGGTCTTGACACTTTATTGCTTAGCTGTGCGGCACTTTAGTCAACCCATGTTGTTTTGAAATGTGCTTATAGAAAAATGACTAGACTCGACTACATATTTCTTCCTACAATTAAGAATGCCTGTTACAAGTTAAACCGTAAAGAAAGTGAGCTTTTCTGCACTCTGCAACTCCAACTCTCTTTCACAGTCAATGAAATGCAGGGTGTAAATGGGCAAGTGTTCAAGAATGAAGAAAGGCAAAACCTCTCCATGTAGCCTTGAGTAAGTAGGTACTGCTACCATGTTTTGTTAGGCCAAGTGCAAGTATTTATATCTGAGTACTTTTTATGAACAACCTCCAATATGAGTACTTATGGTGCTGTCCTCAATAAGGGTCTGTAGCATGCAGTAAGTGCTGTTCCAGTGTGTTGAAATGTCTTGTTGCAGCAGTCTTTTAATAGGCTGGTTGATCTGCACCTGAATGTCTTCCAGGTGTGAAAAGGCTAAGATGGAGCATTTAAAATGCCCACCTATTTCGAGTCTCACTTCGATCTCATCTGCAACATTTCTAAGAACCTTGTTAAAAGCTGGAAGGTTTGAGCGACACTCAGCAAGCTAGGGAATCTGGCCCCAGTTGATCATGAAGGATATCATCAAACACGCCTCCCCTTGCTTGGCCTGCACGCGAACCCCAAAAGTGTTTTGCATGTAGAAGGTCTTTCTCCACTGCACAGTTAAACTGATGAGAGACATTATACTGACACTGCTAGTCACAACATCAATAGTGAAGCTGATGGCTGAAATGCCCGGCAAACATACGCATGGGCTTTTTTTTTTTTTTTTTTTTACAACATTGTGTGACTTTGATAGTACGGTTTCTGCGATATGGTGACAGCTCATACTTTCCTGTACGCTGAGCAGATGACAAAGTACCATATTATCTACAGCTTGTCATCAAGAGCAGTGCACTGGGTAAGAGCTTCTGTTATTTTTACAGGATGTCGGTTGCAGCTGCACATTTTTTCTTGATTCTAGTGTTTACCTCAAAACTGGTTATAGCTACTTCATATTGTTACATAAGTTAATTCATGTAACAATAACCCCTTAAAAAATAAACTAAATTTGCTATATGAAATGCCACTGTAGCTATATGATATGCACTCAGTTCTACTCAAGTTAACACCTTTTCCTATTTATTCCAAAAGAATGGGTCATTCAGAGCTGCCAGCCAGAGCTCCGGGAGACCACATCTAATTATTCTGAACCTTAGTAGGAATCTTATGTTCCATTTTACCATCTCCAAACCACAACTATCCCTAATTTTCAGACACTCCGAGGCAGAACAGTAATTATCAACTTCCACTTTTATTAGCTATCTGTAATGGCTCTTGACCAATTATAAAGTGGTTGGAAAATTAGTTGTCAGAAAAGGCGAGAAAGGGAGACTCAATTGTTTGTTGCTTGAGGCCGTCTTTGAGAAGTTATTTGTCAGAGAACAGGCGAGTCAAATAAAAGGGGAGAGAAAGTGGATGACTTTGAAGAGATGGATGTGCTGCGGTGGTGCAGGGGAAAAAGGGCAAAATGCTCAATGGAGCCACCTGCAAGTCCTTAAAACTTGAGCTTAAGCAGCCTGTGAAATAGCTTCCTGGGGTCACATAACCCCGAATTCTTCTAAGAAAAGGAGGGTGTATATAATGTCATGTATTTCACCTCCTCCTAACCACTGAGTGATAATGGCTAGAAAAACATAGAGTAAATGTGGGCAGAGTCTTCAGGCTTTGTTTCTGTTTTTGTTTATCAGGCATCCACAGATCCCTTCCAGTGTAGGCGTCTGGGGTAATGGATTAGAGTGCTGGTGCCAGTGATATCATGGTTGAGAAGGAACTGCATATTTTAGAGTTTCTTTGTCTTCATGTGAGGCCTATGTATTTCGCTTGCGAGTTAGACTGTTACTGATATGCCCCCTGGCATAGTGGTCCACTGTGAGTATAATTTAGGGCAGCAACAGTGGCAAACCCAAGGGTGTTAAAGAATGGTAACAAGCTGGCCAAAGAGGATTTAACATTAGTTTGTGGCTACAGGAGTATGGGAACTTTTGCATGCAAAATCCAGCCAGGTGTACCAGTTTTAATTAAAAATTGGCAGTTATTGTATACTACCTGCCAGCATATCAGTAATGACTTTAGTTAAAATTGTATGAAAAACATTTGATGCTTGAAATAAAGTTTATGTTTGTTGTAATGGAAGGAAAGTGGGACAACAATAACTGCTGATCTGTGAATACCAATGAAACAAATTACGTCTACACTCACCAGCCACTTTATTAGGTACACCTGTAATCCAAATATTCAATTCTATTCAATTTTATATAGTGCCAACTCACAAGACCAGCGGCCTGAAGGCACTTTATGTTATAGGGTAAAGAGAAAACCCAGCAATCAGACAACACCCCGTATCAGTTAGCATTTAATCACAGATGGAGGGAAACATTCCTTTTTAACGGGTAGAAACCCCTGGCAGAACAAGGTAAGGAATCAGATATGACCAGTTCAGAATGAGAATATCTAATCATTCATTCACATGGTAGCAACTCACAATGTTTAGGCATGTATGCATGGTTAAGATAACATGCTGAACTTCTGAAAAAGACAAAAAATCCAATAAGTGGCAATTCTCTCTAAAGTTAGAGGAGAATGCCAGTGTTTCTAGCTGATAGGATGTAAACAGTAACTAACTTGCTACAGCCACGGTATGCAGAAGAGCATTTCTAAACACCTTTGAAGCACATAGGCAGCAGCAAAAGAAGACCAGACTGGGTGCCACTCCTATCATCTGAGAACAGGAGACGAAGGCTACAACCCATGTCGACTCACCAAAATTACACAACAGATTGTAAAATTGTCTGATGAAGCTCAATATCTGTAGCAACATTTGGATAATGGGGTAGAATTGGTGTAAACACATGAAAGCATGGATCCAGGTTCAGGCTGCTGTTGGTAGTGTAGTGGTGTAGATTATATTTTCTTGGCCCACATTGGACCTCTTGTGTATACATATTTTTTAATACATCATTATACATACTGTGTAATACATCATTTTTAAAAATGCATCAATGGATTGTTTTTAAACAAAAACATAGAAATGTGCACTAGAAACTCCTGGGTGTCCATTGCTTTCTACTGCCAGCTACTAATGTATTCAATGATAGCTGATATTAAAATATAAAAAAAGATCAAGCTGTTCATTGACATTTTATCTTTATTAATGCTTCTTTGAATCTACATAACTGTTTCTCCAGCAGAGCATCATCTAATATGAGATGTTGTCAGCTTGTGTTCTGTGGCTTTGTTAAAAAAATTGCATGCCATCAATATTATATTGACAATACAGCTTCAATTGTTAGCACAGAACATCACTTAAAATTCACATTCATGCATGCAGTGAACGAGCTGAAAAGGAAATTTATGTCACAAAAAAATCTCAAGTCCTTGAGTCCATGCTGAGCACTGCCCACACAGAGCTAAAAGACAACCTGAAAAACCGTCACAAATTTATCTGTAGCTCGGAAAGACTGTGTGTTTTCATACTTTTAAGTGCCTGGCTGTATAAAACAGAAAACCTATTAAATTTTCCAGTATCATTTTGTTCTACATGTGTGGGCATACTGGTTTCCTTCCTTCAATGAGCTCTTCATAACAAAGCTAAAATACCAGAATTATCTGATAGTTACTACTATGGATACTATAAGGGACCACCACACCACTGAAGACACAGTTAAATAATAAAACTAACAATGTGAAATTACACTTTCATGGAACTTTAAGTCCACTGACAAACGACAGGTTTTTACAAAAGGTTTCAGTCATACTGTGTCAAGCTTTGTTTTGTCTTTTTAAAATGTGAAATAGCAGCACACCTAGGATTCAAAGTGTGAAGGTGCTTCTCAAAGACAATGCCATAAAATCATCCCCCAGCTAGTATTTGTTTCTAAGACACCTTGACAAACTTTCAGGAGAAAAGTTGCTGTTTTTGCTGGAGTTAAAAGAAGAAACAAACAATGTCATACATATTGAATAAGAATTCTAATATAAAAATAAGAATTACAATTAGAATTATTAATAATTACCATCTAGATATAAACATGCCTGAAAATAAACTCCTCTATTACATAAAAACAGACAGTTTTATGCTGACTTTGTTGACATGATGAAGCCTTGTGGAATATTGTATTACGGGCTTGTCCATGTATATGAATTGGAGTTTAACAAACAGAAAGCCTCTGTTAAACAACGCAGGGCAGCAACTCACTGGGATCTTTATTGAATTAAGTGACATCAGAAATCACTGCCAGCTTTAATTCTGACTTAAAACACCTCTGTGGTCCTGGAAGCTCAGAGGGATAAGCAATGAAGGCATGTGATCACTGTCAGATGACGCTGATAGTCACCAACTCAATTTTTTAATATCTCACATCTCTAAAATGTGAGAGCACAAACTAACCCCGCTGATGCCTTGTGACACTCGTGCTGTTTCTAGTTTTGCTTCTCAATACTACATTGTTAGATGCCACTGTAACTAATTAAGCCGCTGTCAGCGGCTGTCGCGACACCGGCTAAGAAGCCAAGAGTCCACACTTGGATTACTTTAAGCCAGTGACCTTTCATTATATCAAGGCCTTGTTCAGTCATAAATGTCTGCTTCAGGCACTGGACACTGCTCATTATCCAGCTCCAGTGACAGCCACACATGAATTGGACCTTAAACACTGAAGCTCATAGAAGACAGCACTTCCCCTTTAATCCATTACCCATCTGGGAAAAAAAAGAAAAAAAAAGAGTTGTTTATGATTTTACTAGTTCTTTTCCATATGGGCACACACCAGGACCTTTAATAAAGACTGCTGGGAAAAGCAGCCTCAACCGCCCCATTTAACCTGTGCCTGTTACATGGTGCTTAGTGTGACTCACTCACATTTAAAAAAACAGCATGAATCATCAGTCTGTCGGTCTTAGAGCTACATCAATCCTGATGAAGACCAACTCAGTTCAAATTTTTATTTATTTTTTTTAAATTTGTGTCATCTCAATGTGTGCATTATTCATAGTGTTTGCTAAAAAATAAAACAGAGAATTGGCCATCTTCTGTACTGTACTGTGCTGTGACGTCAGATTGGACAGACCTTGGATTAATCATTGAAAACCTATTTAAACCTCATGATAGTTAAGTCTGTTTGTACCTTCACACAATTGTGACAACATATCAAACATTGCCATGACATGACTTAGCCTTTGGATATATTGCCAAATTTGCTAACTTTCAGTTTCATAACAGTATGAGTATAATATGGAGAGAGTGTGGCAGTTGTGTGTATGGATGTTGGAATAAACGACCAAAATGCTGAAACGGGGGCAGAACAAGTAGATCAAAATGGAAGTAAGTCACAGTAAGGCCCCTGTATCCACAGGGGCTAGGCAGAACAAAATAATGCAGGTTTCTAAACACAGCTTAGGAAAACAGTAACAGGTAACAAGCAGAAAACATACTGAAAAACTAAGAAAATGACAACCTTGGAAAATATCGTTACCTACAATTATTATTCAGTCCCAGCTTGTCAATTGAAACAATGACATCTGGATCGGTGATTAAAGACGGCACACTCATTTTTAAGGGCTTATTTTTACTTACACATTTCACCATCAGTTAATGACCTAATAATAGCCCAATGTTAAAAATACAGTACCCAGCAACGTCAGTGTAGATTTATTACATTTGCTTTTATTAAACCAATGTGGTCTTATAAAGCAAAACGAGTGTTATACAAAAAGGGCAATTAAAGATTCTCAATATAACTGGTGGTGTTTCTTTGAAAAATAAGAAAACAAAACATTTTTTGACTAATTTTGATATTAAGATGAGTAAATTTGACTTTAAGGGTTCATATAATAATGACAGAAAAAGAAATGTAACAACATGAAGCATTTGTCTGGTCACTGTGGTCTTGTTATTTGGACAGATATGATTACATTGAAAGCATATGTTGTTGGAAGTCCCGGCAGCGGTTAATTTAGGTTTAATGAAAATGCAAACAGGCTGGTTATTTAAATGTCTACACTATACTACTATATTTGTGATTTCTAATGGAGATAAAAGCTATTAGTTCTTTTTAGAAAATTATACTTTTCTTGCCTTATTACACAACTTTTTCTAACCTCTTTTCAATGCAGGAATGTAATGTGACCAAAGAGATTTGTGTATAATGCGATGTTAATGTGTCCTTAATGTGCTTTTTATACATTCTCAGCTCTACTTAGCCCACTTGCGACTGAGAAAGAATGCAAAGAGTGAACAAGACAGAAACATGTGGTAACACAGAGTGGCTTTCAGGTATCATGCTTGAGACCACTTAACATTCTGTGTAACACTTGAATCGCAAACTGGCAACTAAGCTCAAAAGTTGTTCAGAAAGTCTCCCTTGAATAATTATACTGCTGCAATCCCGACCACTGAGGGCGTCCAGTATGTTTGCTGAGCTCGAACTTTAAGTGAGAAAAGATTCATAAGCATCCAAGAATGACTACACTTGTTCCAGTCTAAAGCACTGGGCTGTGGTATTGGCTCTGTTGTTGAGATTGTGTCTAGTGTGCACCTTTGCGAACTCAGGAGACAGAACAATGTTTTGTTTGGTGCTTTCTATTGTGCTCACTACATAATCCACAAAAAAACAAGATGGATTCATTGAGAAAGTCTCTCAGAGAGCAGAGAATTCACCTGCTTCTGAGTGAAATGGAGCATTGGATTTGTTCAGGCAGAACATTGCAATCATGCTCTCCATCAGGCAATCAGTATTAGCTCCTGCATTTACCAATCATATTCAAAAAAGTCACCGAGGTGGTCCTCATAATCTGACAGAAGAATTTCTTACTTTGCTAGACGTTCAAGCCAATAAACCATTACTAACAAAACCCTGTGTATAATCTCACAGTCAGTTTCATTTTAGGTACTGTTTTTCAAAGTGCCCTGTGTAGTACTGTGAAAAACGAAGTGCACCCCATGATTCAGTAGCTTGTAGAACCACTTTTAGTAGCAATTACTTGAAGTAATCATTTTCTGCATGGCTCGATTGGTCTTTCACATTGATGTGAAGGAATTTTGGCCCACTCTTCTTTATAATGTCGCTTCAGTTCATTGAAATTTGTGGGCATTCATTTATACACAGCTCTCTCAAGGTCCCGCTACAGCATTTCTGTTGGATTGAGGTCTAAACTTTGACTAGGCCATCGCAGCACCGTGATTCTTTTATTCTTTCTATCTGTTGTAGATTTGCTAGTATGTTTAGGATTATTGTCCTGTTGCATGGACAAATTTCGGTCAAGCTTTAGCCATCTGAGAGAGTGCCTCACATTTGACTCCAGATTATGTTGGTATATAGATGAGTTCATGGTCGACTCAATGACTGCAAGGTGTCCAAGTCGTGTGATTGCAAAACAAGGTCAAATCATCATCCCACCACTATTGTGCTGGTCCTGCAAACTTGAGCTGTGCTGCCATGTTATTATTACAATCTGCCAACCCTTTCAAATAAGCCATACTTATTCAGTCTTTTTGTGCAAAACAAAGGAAAAATCCTTGGTTATGTGCAGTGGTTAGCACTGTTTGTCTTTTTTATTCATAGCAAGAAGGTTGTGGGTTCAAACATTACGGTCAGCCTTTCTGTATGATCACCCTGTACGTGTGCTTGGGTTTCCACCACACACCTAACAACTAGCATAACTGTTGCCATAGGAATGTTAAAGTGTGAGATCATCCCTTTATGTTGAGCCTGGATTGGCAGGGTGTATATGGTCTCTCACCCCATGACACCAGTTACATAAAAAAAGGAAGGCTTGAAGAGTTTTAGCTTCCCAAAGAGACAAGCTTTGGTCCTGACATTTCAACGCTAAGAACATTGGTATATTTATACTACAGATTATAGGCAGATGAGGTTGGTACTTCTCATTAATTCTTTGTGAAGATTTTAGTCACTGCAACTTCACAGCTGGAGAAATATGGAAACTTTGTTGTGAAGGAATCTGAAAGATCCTGCTAACCTGAAGGTAAACACTGGGGCCTAAGCAGCCCTCTGCCGCTAATTAGCGCTGATGTCCTTGTCAACAACACTACAGCATATAGTAGTTTAGTTCATCGGAGGTTGTATTTGCCAACATATAGTAGAGTAGATGTGGAACTGGAAGTGGGAGACATACAGTAGTTTTAAACTCATACTATAAGTAGATGGATGACATTATTCGGGTACAGCGTTTGATCATTGTTAGGATATGCATAGTCTTCAATGTTGCATCTGTTATGGACAGAACGCAAACGCTACTATTGCCTCATGAATAAAACCTCATAATAAACCTTGTGCTTCTCAGTTCATCAGCGGATGCACATTTAAGGAAGTTATGCATTCACAAATTTGTTTTCTGAGTTTCAGAACAAAGTGTTCCAATGCTGAGATTTTTGGTTTTATTTCAAATAAAACTGTATCTGGTACGAGGTGAATAGGAATTAGACTGTAGTGAGGCTGACTGTGGATTGCTCACTGTTGATAGTTTATATAATCAAAAGGAAGGGATACCCTGTCTGATGAATCGCACAGGCTTATTCTTGGAGGAAGCATAATAAATTCCAATCTCTCTCATGCTTAGTAAACAGAATATATGGTTTTAAATTCAGGAAAGAGTCATTTCAGGGTGCATGTTTCCAAAATGCTAATCTTTATTCAGTAGATGTGCTTCTTTATGAAATACAGAAAAAACAAATAAAACAGACTGTCTGCAATGCACAGCTAAGAATCTAATACTTAAATGTTACTATTAATAAGATATATAATGCTTACACTTGGCTTTGCTGATTTTCTGGTTGTAAAACTTTCATCAGAATTAAATAACAATTATGGCAGACATTATGTTATGTGATGATGAACTAATGAGAGAGGAGGTCAAATCCTAATTAAAGGGGTACTGAAGTAATTTACTATTCCCTTTCATAAATTTTGAAAAGTGACAAATTAAAACAATACAACGAGGCTCCTGCCCTGCTGGCAGCTCAGCGAGGTTGTACTGAGGCACAGTGCTTTAGAAAAATGTGAGCAGGAGAATAACACAATGTCCATGACAACAAAGGTAACCTGCTGATGCTCCGTAAGCAGAATGGTTCCTGTGCATGATCTTTTAATTTAGTGACATACTGAAATTAACCAGTTAATATTGAAAATAGGTTTGGCTGGCCAAACATGTCCGGATGCCACAAAAATGTCTTAAAATTAGGTAAATACAACCTCAATTCAAGAACAGCACATGGCATATTACAGCTGCCATTGCTTATTTAACAAACAGTCAAAATGTAGAATTGGTGTGTGGAAAAACTTAGGACACCCTATGACTCAAGAATTTGTAGAACTAAGTTTAGCGGCTAATGCTTGAAGTAACTGCAAGTAATCATTTTCTGTATGACTTAATCAGCATCTCACAATGCTGTGGAAGAATTTGGCCTCTTCTTCAGAATGTTCTTCAGCTCACTGAGGGTAGTGTGCAATAGCATTCAAATCAGGTTGTGGTCTGGGCTTTGACTGGACCATTGCAACACGAGCTTTAAATGGTTATTTTTGATATATTGAGGAATTCTTGGTCAACTCAATGACTACAAGGTGCTGATGTCCTATGGCTGCAAAACAACCGAAATCATCAGCGCTCTACCACCATGTGAGGTGTTGCTGGTATGCAACATGGCATTGGGCATTATGGCCAAACCTCTTGTGTTTGGTCTCATCTATCCAAAAGACATTGTTCCAGAAGTCTTGAGGTTTGTTCAGATGTCTATTTTAAACCTAAACTGTGTTGCCATGTTCTTTTTAGAGAGAAGACACTTTCTCCTGGCAACATTCAAACAACTTTTTCAGTTCTTTTCTTCTTTTACTGTCCTTAACTTTAACATTTAGCATGCTAGATGAGGTCCTATAATCTGAGATACAGTTCTTATTTATCCTTATTTATTAATTCATAGAAAATTCTCTAAGCATTACATGATCTTACCTTCGATTAGAATAATAGAATGATGGAAACAATGTTTGTAAATGATCTTAAAACCCTACTCAGATAGATGGGCAGCAACAATTGCTTTCTTAAGATTAATGCTGATGTTCTTGACACATACCTAAACTCTCCAGATCAACAAACTGCTAAAACTTTCACAGAGGTGGTCACAGTTATAGACTGCTTCTACGTGTTGGCTTAAATTTTGTTGACTAAAGAATGACATGTCATGTCTTGTACTTCATCTAAGGTTTCATTTACCTAATTTTAAAACCTGATAAGGACTCGATTATTTTATGTAATAATCAAGTTATTTTTCGTGACTGCAAATTGCTGGACTGGCGATCCAGTGGAAAAAATAACAAACTTTTAGTTTGTTATTTCATTCTGACTTTTAGTCTATACCCTAGGTCAATGTCTCAGATCACTAGATCATAGAATTTCCCTATTATAATTACAATGAAAAGCAGGCTTAAAAATGTCAGCTGGTAAGTAATTAAAAACTAATTTAGAAAGGCCAAAGTTGGTTTAAGGGAAGCTGGGAACATTTGCTGCATTACTATGTTTTGTTCACCTGGCAGCACTGACTAATTTATTTGTCATCTGTAAAATGTCTCACTTGAGACATATCTTGATCTTCATCTTTAAAAAATATAATTTCTGGGTTGATGCTGCTTCCACAAGAGAGTATGTTATACAAGTGTTTTCACAGGTGTTCATATGCATATACAGAAAATGGCAACCCACCAACACAATTTTGCTCAGGAAATTGCAATCTCTTCTAAGTCTCATGTTTTATTCTGTTTTACAATGCACAACTCCTACGCACACACATTTTAAAAGGACAAATTGAGATAGCGATTCCACCGAGATAGCGAGTGTAATATTTTATATAATACCTTATATTAAAAACTTCTATCATAACAAATGATATGGCCAGTGTGAAGTTTTCAAAAGGTCATGGACGCACATAGAGGAGGTCAACTGCATGCCTGACATCATGTTACTGCGATAGGCTTGTGGGAGATGGTCTTCATTACAAATAACATCTGGGCTGAATGTCCTGTAGCAGTTTTTTTTTCATGATTAATAATGTACAGCTCTTTTTTATAGCTGCCCCCTTTACCAATGGAATATTTTATATTGTTAATTTCAAACTTGTTCAAAGCTGTGTTTGAATAAAAGGACCAAAGGTACAAAGTAACAGCTGTGCATCAACCCTGTTCATCCAGCTTGAAAAACTAATGATACTTTTCAATGAATATGAATAGATACAATGCCATTTATCATGTTTTGAAGCTGCTCATCATCATCCTCATCTTTATAATTATCACTATAAAAGTACCTGGCTTTGGCTCCGGACATCTGTTGGCATGGCAGCACACACACCTCTGTTGCACTGCATGGGCTGTGATCTGATGTTTGCTTAACTCAAGGCTCATTACACTCAGATGCAGAAGCAGTATTGTTAGCAGCAGACCAGCTCAACATGCTTCATTGATGAAGAAAGCTGTCAGCAATGCTTTTGTTTGTGCTTTTTTTTTTGTCTATGTCTCTTTTGTATGCTCTGGTGCAGTAACAAAGCAATTTGGGCATAGCTGTGCTCAAAGTTTGTGTGCCAAACAGTTAAGCTTTGCACAGAAAATGCAGCTGATTCTGTTTTTCATTAATTTTACAGGTATGTACATGGCCACAAAGTAAAAAGTCTACCCATTCATTCCCTTAACTGCTTATTCTACTAGGATTGCAGGGGCTGGAGGCTATTTCAGATGACTTTGGACAAATGGCAGGGTACACCCCAGACAGGTGGCCAGTTCATCACAGGGCAAACAAAAAGAGACAGATAAACATTCACACACTCAAACAGTGCCCATAGCCAATTTCTAATCACCAATTAAACTTAAATTAAACAATCATGTCTTTGGTCCGTGGGAGGTAATCGGAGCACCCGCAGGAACATGCAGCTCCACACAGAAAGGCTCCAGGCGTGCTCCAACATACACCTTTTATGCTGATAGCATCAGCGATAATCACTGCACTCACAACCAAAACTACTGGAAGAATTATAATTTACCCTCTTGTACTATTTTGACAATAGTTCAACAGAGTAAGATAACATTATAATAATTATTCCTTTCACTTTGAAGTCAACATTTAAGCCGTGGAAGCAAAAGATATTTTTGTCCCACATTTCTGCAGGTACTACATGTAAACTCAGTTTCATAAATCATGAAATAAAATAAATAAATAAGCACATACAACAAGTAGTGAGCTGAAAATTCTCACATCAGAAAGCTAATATAAGTGTCTTTCAGACATAACAGGCTCTCGAGATAGGGATCTTAGTATTTCAAAGGGTGTAACACTACGGAACATGGTACAAAATTTATTTCACTGAATAAGACATGATTTCATCACTGTTTACATACCCGCAGCAAAGATTTAAAATTTAGAAAGGAGAACACAGCAGACATACTATCTATAGCTGGCTAAATGAAAAATGCAGAATATTAGAGAATTCCAAGTCTTGATATTAAAAAAAGGAAAGTAGCACACATGAATGCAATCTCACCACTCCACAGTTTAGTTTCTGTTGCTAATTCAGTGATTTTGCTTTTGTTTTGGACAAATGCTAAAAAAGTTGCAGTTACAATGGCACTGATGAACAGACCTCCCACCCCTGTGGGGCTTAATCAGTGACAATGATAGACATTTGTTTTTCCACTATTTGAGAGGCAGTTTTCAGCTGAACTGAGACTGGTAAACACTCAGTACACTGTGACAATATTGTTTACTCCTCGTTGAGTAATATGTTGATTATTGGCAGATGGGTAGGAGCTTTAGTGCAAAAGAAAATCACCTTTTGAGGCACCTGCAACATACCAAAGGCACCAAATACAAAACCCAATAACTGTCAGCAAATAAATGAGAAAAATCTATTTGCAGCGTTTGCAGAAGGTTCAATTCTAAAATACAATAATGACTTGCTCGTTCACAGATAATCAGCTCATTTTCATAAATGAATGTTTCCTTTAGCATTATTGATGAGTGTATAGCAATGTTCAACAAATGTAAACAGCGCTGAGTTATGATTTGAAATAAATGCGCAGTCATGCATTCCAAGGAAGGGATTTATATTCTCTACCCTTCAGCAGAAATATCAGCAGAGCTATTGTTTGTTTTCCTCCCCTCCCCGGTGCACTATTTACCAGCTGGGAGGAAGTAAATCTCTTTATCTAAATCAATTAATCAAATAACAAACACAGTTTAGTGAAGAAAGTCCTCATAGTTATACAGAGGTACTCAAACAGAAATGCAACTGAAAAACGATTTAGCCTTGGTTAAATTCTGTAACCTCAAACACAAAATCTGTGTATAGAGATGAATAAAAATTGAATCAGTGTGATCAAGAATATTTTTGTCTTATTTGGGAGTGCTGAATATAAATCTGGGGTTAAAATGTGGTGCATTTTGGTTTGAAACATGCATTGAAGAAGAACAATTCTTCATTTTTTCTTTCATTTTTCTAGCATTGACAACTACAAACACATATGACCAATTGAGATTTTGCTTGTGACAAGGAGGTTATGTTTAGCCTGAAAAGTTTGGAAAGAATACATACATAATGACACATACATCACTATAAACCACTTGAAAACCATTGCATCATGCAGTATGAAAAATAAATTTAAAATACATTTTTCACACAACAAGCAAACCTTGTGACAAACATTGCAGGGCTTCTGAGGATTTCTGGGAGGTGGCTGCATCAGCCATGATAAAATCCTCTAGTATCTAGAAGTAACTGAACATTTCATCCATCTGCAGCATTTCAATTTCTAAATAAAATAGCAGCATTAACATTCTTATAAATCTTCATTTGCTCAGTGTGATTTTCTTTTAGGTCAACACTTTCACATAAAAGCAGATTATTTTCTAAATTCAGACTGATTTATCAACAGATACACTCTTGAGAATCACTTAGTTCCTTTTACTGCAGTATACAGGACTGTGCAACAAAGGAGCTGACCTTATAATAAGCACCGAGAAGCAATACCTCTGGGCTACTCATGACAGAGCAGGTTTTCCTGCTGAAGGCACCCCTTTAAAAATTTTGAACTATTGCTGTAAAGAGATTAGCTCCAGTGTTTCTATACTTCGAGATCAAAAAGTGGCTGATGGCATGTCACTGTTAGTTTTCTCCTATGCTATCAACATTTTGCTATTGTATGGGACTTCTAAACTTAAGGTCATGTTCCACTTTCATACTCACTACCTACTGCCTTACTGCAAACATCCACCCTGTCATTGCTTTTTGTGATATGCTGCTCTTTGGTCCAACTCATAAACATGAATCTCCACTGTTATTTAACCACAGAGTTCTGCATTGCATCATATGCTGGTTGTCAGTGGCATGCCAGTTTTACAGTTAGTTTGTTGGTGCTGTTTGATTGAAATTAAGCACATGAATATAGTGTGTCGGTGAAGTTCCACAGCTCTAAACCAATGCCTATCCATATACGACAATGTGTGTGCATGGTGAATGGTGTCTGTGTGTGTGTGTACATGGCTGGGCCTGGGTCTGGGGGCTTGCTGAGCCTTGGTTCCTGTGGGACATGGTAAAAAAAAACGAGTCATGAATACCAAAGTTGCAAGCAGTGTTTGGGATTAAATGCCTCTCTGTGCTCTTACTTGAATCCTTAATAGAGGTCTTGCCATTCTCCTCTGACCTCTACATAATGAGGCACTTTTGCACACTGGATGGCTGTTAACTGAATAATTTTTGCCCGTCCTGCTATTCCTAATAGAGTAAACACGTAAACTAAACATGTAGTCTTAAATCTTTCCTAAATCTGCAGATGATGGTTGTTTTTTTAGGTACTGCTACCAGTTATTTTTTAATTCAGTGATTCTGGTTTAGTACTCAGGAAGGAGTGCCCAATAACTAAAAAAGAAAAGGGTAAGAACATGTTGCACTACATAGATAGAAAATTCGCTGCAATGTATAGCATATATTGCATATTTTGTGTGTCATTTCCCCTAGCCACAGTACTTACCCTCTCACAACAGGATCTGTCACTCAGATAGACTCAGAGATAGCATATCAAAAGGAAATGAATGTATGCTCTTCATTTTGTCTGCCCCAGAGATATCCCTATCTAAAAATATGCAGTAAAAGACCTCATGATACACACAGTATGATGAAAGAAATGTGGAAAAAAATACATAAGATACATTTTAAATCACAGTCACAGGGTATTACCAAAGTTCAGATAACAGCAACTGCTACTCAGGCATTTCTTTGACTCAGCACGCTGCCGTTGCTGGAATTTAAATCTCTGCTGGAGCCAAGATCTAAACCTTTTAGACGGCAGTGCAGTGGCCCTGCTTCTCCCATCATTTAGAGATTTTCAAACTCACATGATTCTGTCTGGGAAGTCCCATTAGCTTGGATATGCTTGGGATATGTGGCTTAGGGGATGGATGTCCTGGAGCGCAGTTTGAGACAGGGTTGCTTTGATCCAGCAGCCAGTCTCTGTAGCCCTGGGTGCTGCTGTGTGAAGTATCAGTTCCACATAGAGTTACTATAAGGCCCTCGCTGCAGTAACTTCTCGCTGTGTGCCCTCTGGCTCAACATTGCTCAACGCAAAGTAGGAAATCTTCAGAGGACATCGCGGATGACGCTTCATAAGAAACTGGCTTTAGTTTCTCAGACTGGTGTTCATGTCAGTCATAATTAATAAACACAGCACAAATCTTATGGAAGACACAATGTTTTATTCACCAAGAGTTTATTTATCATCTTCTACTGTTAATTAGGTTATTTCCTGTTTGGGTTATACCATTGGGAAAGCTGAAGTTCTCCTCAAACTGCTGTTCTGCTGAGTTCTGTAACTCATCCTCTCAATAAATATGCACTAGATCACACATTATAATGAGAATGACCAGTAGAGTTGCTGACACATGAAAAAACTAGAGCTTCCACTAAAAACTAAAAAGGAAGCCTGACGGGTGTACTACAAAGCAGGTTTGACATAGGTAGACTTTTGCTACTTTGACTGGCTCAACAAAATCGAAACCCCTATTCAAGGGTAACACGACTGTGATTATCAACTTTGTTAACTCAGGCTTTTTCATTCAGGCACTGAAGAGACATCAGGTGATGAACAGGTGCGTTCAAGTCTGACACTGTTCCATAAACCTAACGAATGAGATTTACAAATCACTTCAGTTCTTTTGTCCAAGGAAATTGTAAAATTTTAGCATGGATCAAAATGATATTTCTACATTTTCTGCAAAACCATCCAATTGCATGCAAATTCCTTACTGTGCAGCAGATGTTGCACTGCTCTTACTTCCCTGTACAACTTTATTTGATGGCATCAGTAATTAAGACAGCGAACATCCACATATCACACTTTGGATATGCTACTGGGAAGACAAAAAAACAAAACTGACTGAAAACCAGAACTCTGAGCATAACCTGTTAATGTCAAGCATACAGCAAGCTAGTGTGTTCACAGGTGTTACCATGGCTGTGCATGTTGTAGCTGTGTACCAGACTGGAACAACCCGTAATACTGACTAGTCTTATTTTTGGTCTTGTTGGTCTTTTTGCTTAACCCTCTGCTACACACAATGCAAAAGTTGTAATACACAAAAAACCTTTTTAATAGTGACATGAAACCAAGTGTTAAAAATAGTGCTGTCAAAATTAACGTGTTAATGCAGATTAAACCGTCATCACGATTAATGCGATACAAAAAATTTAATGCTATTAATGCATCTGGAGTGCAGAATGACTTAAAATCCCTGAAATGTTTCCGTCAACACATTTCGGGTAGTTGTCCAAGTAGAGTTACCTTCGCACATGCTCAAATGGGCAGTTAATCTGGTAGTGATGGGCAGCTGAACCAATCAACTCAATTTGGAAGATGATAAATGCACATTGGCCCTCTCGATGGGAAATTTGAGTATTAAAAAAATAACAAGACGGAACAGTTGACCAAAATAAAGTATTATGCGCATTGCGCAAGAAGGAGTTTTCTTTTCACCGAAGCACCTCCAGCTTAAAATATCACATTGACGCAATGCATACGTTAGCCGGGGCTGCTGCTAGCACTTTAGCTAACACATCACCCAGCTTGCCACAAACAAATCACGGAGCATCGGGGACTCAGTAAGTCTACCTTGGACATATTGACTGACACAATGCCAAGTGGATTGCAACAAACTGCAGACCTATTAATATCGTTGAGAACATGCGCTTTACATAGCTTTGGTTCCTGAGAGTGGATAAATGCTTGCAGAATTTTTTGTTAACATGAATGTTCAAAATGTTCAATAAAGATGTTAAGTGCATATATTTTCCCCTTTTTTTTCGAGTCTGTTTGCTCATGCAAAATGAAATTCGATTAATATAGATTAAAAATGAATGACATTTAATCATGATTGATCAAAATCAATCCACAGTAACCCTGTGATGAATCTGATTAAAAATTGTTTGAGAGCACTAATATATATTATACAGGGTGGGCCATTCATATGGATACACCGTAATAACATGGGAATGGTTGGTGATATTAAAGTCCTGTTTGTGGCACATTAGTATATGTGAGGGGGCAAACTCCTCAAGATGGGTGGTGACCATGGTGGCTATTTAGAAGTTGGCCATCTTGGATACAACTTTTATTTTTTCAATAGGAAGAGGGCCATGTGACACATCAAACTTATTGGTAATGTCACAAGAAAAACAATGGTGTTTCAACGTAACTTTATTCTTTCATGAGTTATTTACAAGTTTCTGACCACTCATAAAATGTGTTCATGTGCTGCCCATTGTGTTGGATTGTCAGCGCAACCCTCTTCTCCCACTCTTCACACACTGATAGCAACACTGCAGGAGAAATGCCAGCACAGGCATCCAGTATCCGTAGTTTCAGGTGCTGCACATCTCGTATCTTCACACCAGATGACCCCAAAGATAAAAGTCTAAGGGGGGTCAGATCAGGAGACCTTGGGGGCCATTCAACTGGCCCACGATGACGAATCCACTTTCCAACTGTTCATCTAGGAATGCTCGGACCTGGCACCCATAATGTGGTGGTGCACCATCTTGCTGGAAAAACTCAGGGAACGTGCCAGCTTCAGTGCATAAAGAGGGAAACACATCATCATGTAGCAATTTCAAATATCCAGTGGCCTTGAGGTTTCCATTGATGAAGAATGGACCCACTATCGTTGTACCCCATATACCACACCAAACCATCACTTTGTTGTTCCAACAGTCTTGGAGGGATCCATCCAATATGGGTTAGTGTCAGACCAATAGCAGTTGTTTTTGTTTGTTAACTTCACCATTCACATAAAAGTTTGCCTCATCACTGAACAAAATCTTCTGCGTGAACTGAGGGTCCTGCTCCAATTTTTGTTTTGCCCATTCTGCATATTCTGTGCGCCGATCTGAGTCATCCTCGTTGAGATGCTGCAGTAGCTGGAGTTTGTAAGGGTGCCATTTGTGAGCAGCTAATATCTGCCGAAGGGATGTTCGACTAATGCCACTCTCCAGTGACATGCGGTGAGTGCTACGCTGTGGGCTCTTGCTGAATGAAGCTAGGACAGCCACTGATGTTTCTTCATTAGTGAGTTTTCTTGCGTCCACATTTTGGCAAATCCAGGGTGTCTTGCATTGAAATCTGCTACAATTTCGATCCGCTCCTCGCGTGTTAAGCTCTTTGACATGTCAATGGCTGTGAACAAAGAGAAACTTGTAAATAACTCATGAAAGAATAAAGTTATGTTGAAACCAAGCACACCATTGTTTTGCTTGTGACATTACCAATAAGTTTGATGTATCACATGGCCCTCTTCCTATTGAAAAAATAAAAGTTGTATCCAAGATGGCCAACTTCTAAATGGCCATCATGGTCACCACCCATCTTGAGGAGTTTGCCCCCTCACATATACTAATGTGCCACAAACAGGACTTTAATATCACCAACCATTCCCATTTTATTACAGCGTATCCATATAAATGGCCCACCCTGTATATTAGTGTATACCTACCTATTAGTATACAGGTTTTTTTTAAAAAAGTTGCATTTCACAGGAGAGAACCTGTGCTAAAAGATTGAAGAAAACAATTCAAATTGTCTTTGAATTTAAGCATACATTCTTTGTGTTTATTCTCCATTTATATTGCGTAATGTCTGTTACAAGCTTAAATATAAAGTTGAATTGCAGCCAGGCTATTGATCAAGTAATTGCGATTAATCGTGATTAATTACAGAAAATTGTGAGATTAATTTGTTATTTTTTTAATCTATTGACAGCACTAGTCAAAAATGAAAATTGCCTACCATAGTAGTTCTTTCTTTAACAAGCCACAGAAGTATGATTTTGAATTTGTTTCAATATTTTATTTTTGTCTTGGTCTGACACATAGAAAGAGCAAACCATGGTTGACTTTGAGGATGAATTTGATGATTTCATGAAACAAGAGCCAAAAGTCTCACACTGAAATTAAAATTCTCCTTCCATCCTCTACCAGTGTTTTTAACATAACCCTTTGCATTGAGGAATCATTCACAGGGGATTTTATTTTTCTTGTTTTTTCATGCCAACAGTTTGCTCATTAAATGAGAAATAAATTGGAATCATAAGTGCTGTAATTACAGCTCGTGTCAGTTGTGTTTGTTCTATTAAATGGAATGCATTGGGGGACTGCAGTGTGAGAGTCATAAAAAATGCAAAAACCAATGGTGAAACAGACAACATGGTGCTATAAGTGTGCACCATTTTTGTTTAAATGTAAGCTTTACTTTTTTTTATCTTCTTCTAATGGCTTCACAACAACCAGCTGAAAGTGGTGCAGTTAAATACGCTGAGCCAGAGAGGACCCCCTTAATCATTTAGGAAAAAAGAAGAGTACTTTCTTGTTGTTAAGAATGATAATAAAGTGCAAAACTCTCTTGCAGTTTTTTTTCCCTGGGAGAATATAATGAGAGAGGTGCCCTAGTTTAACAAAGAATCTATCTTCTGCAGCGCACACACAAAAATCCAGACAAGACAAATATAGATAACATAATTAAATCAAACAACGTGGAAAGAAAATAGGAGCTCAGTTAGACGAGAAGCTCAGAATGGTGAACTGGATACTGAACAGCAAAGCCCAGGAGACATTTAAGATCCACACTTAGGAGGATATCTGGGTGATGGTAGATTTTTATAGACTATGCCGGGAGTTAAAAGTTGCTTTGAAATACAGATTTTTATCAAATTAACACTCAATTAACAAAAATAAAAATTTCGCACTTGATTATTCTACTTCATCTCCTAAAATACTTGTGCTCTTATTTAGATGAGTTCAAATAAAATCATACATTTTTCTATTTCACATTTTAGGACAAAAAATAATGAACAAACACTGACAAGTAAAACAGGTTGCTGTTGTTGTTTTGAAAAACAAACAGTTTTTACAGGAACTCCTTCATTCATCATTATCAGTATACAATATATAGCTGATTTGTAAATCAATACTTGATAACTTTATACTAATATCAACTTTTGTACTGGTCAATTGGCACATAACCTTTTAATTCAAAGATAGAACATCTACACAAACAAAAAAAAAGATTTTCCTAAATATAACATTAATCGAAGTCATCTCTGCATAATACATAGTTTATACACCTAATCAGCCACAACAATACAGCACAATCTGCAAACCATCATTATTTTCCAAGAGCAGTGTCCCAGGGAGACTTTGTCACGCCTTTCTTAAATGCTCCCTGGAGAAAGTAGTACATTGCACTACTCATTAGATTACTTTTGTGTACACAAAGGTATTGTAATTCCATTTCATGTTCTCAAATGGATTGTCACACAATTAACATTTAACACGATAAACCTCAGGCTACAGTCCCATACCTGTACAAATCTCCATCCTAGTGAGGAATATGAACAGTTGACAACACAAAGCAAATCTGAAAACAAGCCCAAAGAGACTTCAAAGAAAAGCACCTCTAGAAATGGAGGCTCATCATCGCCTTTGTTACTTGTTAAAGATCAGGGTCTTGCTGCTGGCATGGGGTCAGCAGGCACTCAGGTTTAACATCACTCTGGCTCTTGCTAGTTTTGTGTTAGTATGCTCTCTGTAAAGATGCTTGATTAGCTTGAATAGCTGATGTTGTGTTAGTAGTATAATTGTTTCTGATTGGGGGACAGTTGGGACTACCCATCATGGTCTTAAAAAGTAGTATAAAAGTATTGTCTGTAATTCCACTACTCAAACATTGCATCTTGCGTTCTTATTTTACTTTTCCGTGCACATGGACTGTAATAAACTGACTGTAGGCAAATGTGCAGAAACAAAAAACATCAAACATGTTTTTTGTTTCTATCTGCCAGTCATGCAGATAACTAAAGAACCTTTGTAATGCAAGTCACTTAATTATTGTAAATGTAATGTAATTACTGAATATCATAAAGCTTTACATTATTGCCTTACCAATAAAATTGTACCCAGTCCAACGGTATAAGATTTATTGCCAAGAACAACAAAGAAATAATTGACCAGATACACATTTCCTTACACACACACACACACACACACACTATGCAGGATTTGCCAGCACAAACCCAATCTACAGAAGCCCCACCCCAAAATCCACAGTGGAATCCAATGGCTTCCACTGCCAAACTTATAGGTTTACATATTTAGGTAAAATTTTCCAGTAGTGCAACGTGCATCATATTTGATGTTTTGAATAATGTAAGCTTTAGATATTACAGATAACAAAGCTAGCCATATGAAGAGGTTCGCTGCCCTAAAAGGAGTAGATATTTCAATTAGGATGTGCTTTGAATTTATGTTCAGTGTCTGCATGTTATATGTTTTTGCAGGCTTTAACTTAAGTGACTATCGACCACCGGCCATTCTAAATTATTTTCATCGCGCTCTATTTTACTATAAAAGCTGTGCGATATAGCTTAAAGATCAACTGTGTGCTCTTTTCAAAGTTTAAAGAGTTTCTCAATGATGGTATCCATAAATATGTCTTTTTCCAGCCTCCATGTCAGTATGCATATGGACATTTGAGTACACTTAGTTTTGCCACTTTGCCAGTGTTTCAGCAATAAATGAGAATTAATATATATGTGTGGAATTGAGAGACAGTCTGAATAACAGATTACAGCGAACACCTGTAAGCTCCATGACCTTGATTTTGTCTCTTTGTAGCAGGTGCCATCATCGCTGTTATTAATAGAATAGCTGCTGACTGCACTACAGCAGGTTGTCTGTGTTGGAAGTAGTCAAAGCCTCTGATCGCTGCAAACTAATGGCTTTCATTTGGATCTGACAGCTTGGTATTTGCAGGTCCCTCTTGTATTGATAGATTGCATAATTTACAGTCATTTGTTTACCCAGTCTGTCTTGTGTGTGCTACTTCGCCTCTGTAGAAGTGTAAAATAACAGAACAGGAATTGGATATGATTAATAGGACGACTTACAATGTTAAAGCTGATTCTGAGGAAATAAAATTTGTGTGGGCTTTGCTTTCTCAAACTGATATAGGTTTTCGGAAATAAATGTCAGTGTTATTTCTGTATAAAAACAGGCTAATTAAAAGTCTTGACTTGACTGTAAACATCAGATGTTAGTGGCAGTGGAAAGATTATACTGTAGCATGTGGGCTGCATCTGATCGTTCCTCTCTAATGTCACCCAGTGCTGTTGCTGCACTGTGGCATAATCACACCAACTTGCATGGCAGTTTTCACACAGATTATAAGATAATCAATTTCTCTGCCAAAGTAGTCCAGATGGAGTTGGTATACAGTATGATGGCAATCTGTGAGCATCTCTAGCAAAAAGCCAAGGAGCCTCAGCTGAGAACATGATAAAAGAATTCAAAATGGGTTGCTGTAAAGAGGTAGGGGAGCTGCACCACAACAAACTCACCAATCACCAGGGATGAAAAGAGGGGTCCATGAGAGACCCAATTTGTAGTTTTTATCTAAAAAACAAGAAAGTGATTTACTGCATAATGACTCCTCTTGTTTTCAACTTAAAACTGATGTCAGTTTGTTTTGTTATTTTTACAAAGGATCGTGACGCTACTACTGGCACTGTCAGGTCTGCTTATTATCCAGTAATTTGTACCATAACTGCCGAGCACAATTACTGCTCCTTTTTTATAATACCGAAAGGTAAGACTTTTTTTTAGATTTGATTCATGTGAAGAAAATCTTTTGAGGCTTAATGTCAGAATGACACTTCCTGCAGTAGCAAAGAGAACAGACACCAATAACCCAGACTAATGTGTTTTTTATGTATGTCCTTCATGTCAAGGTAACCAACAGCATCCAGCTTTATGGGTGGAGAGAGACGCACTGGGCTAGAAAGAACAGAGCCGAGACGGGCAATCCAACTGAGAGTTCATGTTAGATATCAGTCCAACATGCCATTGAGCCTTCTTCCTGTTTTTTCACCACTGATTTTAGTTGGCCAGAAAGTTTTTTAACTTGTATCAAAATGAGTATCACAAAGAAAATGTGGTAATGTTAGATTTTCTTACTTTTTATTTCCTTTTGTTTAATAACAGATTATTGGGAAACGCCAAAAATGTCAGCATTGCGTCATAACAGCCATACACATATGGGACAATAAATCAATTCCAGCAAAGACCTGAAACTGGACTTGACAGATGCATCTGGCCTTCAGTTGATCGATGTACTGTTTGCTGAAGTCAAACAGTAGATGCTGTAGTAAAAGCAGAAATGGTCTCAGTGGAAGGGTGGCTGTCACAAAGGAGGGGGAAACAGGGAAAAAAGACTGAGGTATACCACATTATGTACTGAAACTCAGTGGCAACAGATCTTATAAAGCGATACATCCCAGTTTAAAATCTTTGGTTCAAATTGTCATCAGTGTGTGCACAGGAGGGCAACATATTGGAGGTTTTGTATGAATTACAGCCAATGGTGTTCAGGATCTTGTCAAAACTAATGGAATTATGAATGCAGTACCATGAGATGTTTGTCCACCATTGCAATACCATCCAACTGTGTTTTGTTCAGTATGGCAAGGATTCCAAACTCACTGCTAGTGCAGCAAAAGCATATCTGGAAAGAAAAACCCACAATGTATGCCTGTATTGGCCTCCCCACAGTCGGGAGTGTATAATTATTGTAGCAGAGTGGGATGATGTTGACAGAGAACAGAACACAAGCAGCCAACCTCTAAGGAGGAGCTTTGAGTGTACTTCAGGAAGCCTGGAGAACTATTCCTGAAGACTGTTTAAAGAAATTGCAAGAAAATTTACCTAAGAGAGTTCAGGTTGCATTAAAGATTAAAGACAGTCATACAAAATACTGCATTTCCATGTATTTTTGTACGTGTTTCCATCTCTCTACCTATTTCCTGTCATCATAAAAAAAATATAAGTAAACAAGGTGTGGCTCAAGACTTTTGCACAGTCCTATATGCATATATGCAATTACGTGGTTTGATAAAAAGCAACAGTATTGTTGAATAAATTATCCTCTGCTGTGGGGGAACAATGCTAAAGCGAGACAAAGCCAGAAGCAAATGGGTGGTGATTATCACGCCAGTGACAATTTCTGGTGTTTGAATGCAAAAACAGGTGTTAATTTGCACTCATGGCTACTTGTTGGAGTCAGCATCAGATGAGTACAGTTTAACACAATGATGTAACAAAAACACATTTGTAAAACTGAAGAATCAATTAACACTTAAGCAAGGTAAAATATAGTGTACTTACCCAGCATGTGCACTACTACATAAAATAAAGAAACATCCAATCGGCATCCATGCCATTAGACACTGATGGATGTTTACAATAAAGTTGACAGATTGGGAACACTTACATAGTCTGATGCAATCAAAGGCAATATATCTGTGTCTCTTCTTTTGCTCATCACAGTTCAAGAGCCAAACAAAGTGCAAATAAAAGAAATATACACCACATGAGCTGAAAAAGACCATTTTCCTTGGTCATTCGAATGATAGAAAGCCAGTATGAGGTGGTTCTTGCTATTTGTTGTGAGTAGGGTGCCTTATTCAAACTGTATCACATTGCTACTACACTGTAATGTAATGTAATGTATTGCTGCGGGCCGGCAGAATGCATTTCTGCTGATCTGTACGTGCGCACAGTGTCTTGTTACTACTAAAATTTATGTTGCTATATAAATAATTAAAGAGCTGTGTTTGTTGCAGTGCTGGTATCGCAGCATGAGCTTGCTCCAATGATTTCATTGACTGAAACACATGTCTTAGTGCCTTATTTTGGTTAGATGAGTGCAATGTGTGGGAGAGGTAAGAGGTAAAGCAGAGAGCGCCCTGTGGGATCTGTAAAAACTGGCAAAGTGGTAAACTGTATAGGACCTTGATGGATAACTTGGAAGAAGGATGCAGAGTAATATTTTGGGAGGGGAAATCTCATTTTCTCCAAGCTAGCTTAAGGGAGCACTAAACTCAATCAAACATAAATGTAATCAAACATGTCATTGCTCTTTGTAGCTGTAGAGGGATCTCTCTAACCACAGACTTGCAGTACCCAATTCTCTTACTCGCTCTCGCTCTGTCTTTCCTTCTGCCTCTCCCCTTCATCGCTCCATAAACAATGACACAACAGTCAGAGTAATTAAGGTCACAGGGAGGTTAGACCAGAAAAGTGAATGAGGGAGCCACTTTATTGCTCCCTTTGATAAAATATTTCTTTTTGTCTTTTTGAGTAAAGCTCACATTAAGTAGAAAATACTTTTCTATAAATATGAAAAAAGAAACATTTATTTTTTGTAACGCTTGAATTTATTTTATTTTGGCCAAGCGGTGTGAACAACTTATGAACAAAGCATTTTCAATATCTTCTAAATTAATACAGTGAACTAGCACAGCGGTCCCCAACCCCCGGGCCTCGGACCGGTACCGGTCCATGAGTCGTTTGGTACCGGGCCGTGAGAGTTGAGGCTCAGGTGTGAAATGTATGGTTTTCAGGGTTTTTATCGGTTTTCAGCGTTATTTTGTTATCGTTTTTATCGTTAACTCGGTTTTCCTGGGTCTTTTCACATGTGTTATGAATAAATCTTCTTTTTTTCGGTACCGGTACTAGTTTTATTTTGTTGTATTTATCCGCAACACCTTAAAGGCCGGTCTGTGAAAATATTGTCGGGCATAAACGGGTCCGTGGCGCAAAAAAGGTTGGGGACCGCTGTACTAGCAAATCTTTTATCTCTTTCATTTTGTTGCTGTTATTAACGGCTAACGTAATTCAATTATTCGCCCTAATTTACAGCTTATTGTTTAAAAAAATATATCTTTACTTGACTTCTATATGCTCACCAACTAGTTATCTATCAATTGCACTGCAAATTTCAAGTTCTGAACTTTTTCACTGAAAACATCTATCTGCTGCATGTCTGACTCATGCTCACCAACATCAATAGTGAGAGAAAGATAACCAGAACAGCAAAGTAGTAGACCAAACAGCTAAGCACTGAACTGAAAAAAAAAAAAAAAAGCTCTGTGGACTCAACACTTCAAGTAATCCCTTTCACACTGTCACATTGTCATTTTGGTCCACTGTATTTTTCAAGCTTTACTCTTGGTGCATAATGATACAACTACTGTTAAAAAAAGAATCCATCATGTCATGTCATGACGTGTCTGTTCTTAACATGTTAATGATACAGAGCATGTGCAGAACATATGGTTTCAGTGCCTGAGATAATAGCATAACCAAGGACAGCATCACTTAGCTGCTCGACACAACCGAGACAGACAGCTTGCTGCTGTCAGTATCTGCTATATGTGGAATGCTTTGAGCACATCAATACCAAGAATACATTACTATGCATTATGACTCAAGGGAACATGGAATCATGGACGTGTATTGATTAACAACACTTCCATTACTAAGATACTACAAATACTAAAAACTTTTAACGTTTTTATTTGCCTTGATTTAACAGATGAGAGAAAGAGAGACGGGAAACAACGGCAGATAGATACACACACATTGGCTGGACATTGGGATAACTGTAGGGCAATGAGTCTCAGTCGGGGAACATCATGTGGAAGTGATCAGAAGGAAACATGTTTCTATAGCCCACAACAAAAGAACTATTTTCTTCAAGAAATTGTGTATCCCCTTGGTCAATTTTGAAATAACATTTCAAGGATGTCCATGGAAGAAAAAGTAAGCTGCCTATATTTTGACTGCAATACTTTACTTTCCTGATATTTCAAATAGAGACCCAAATGTAAGTGAAAGACAAATAGACTGAGAAACTGAGTTGGAGTGCAAGCCATTACACACCTGGTATAGACAGCTGCCTGGTGGAAATGGAGGAAATTTGTTCCATCACACGGAGGAAATATCAGTGACTGAAAAAAATGGATGCTTCATGTACAGTGTAAACATCCTGTGAGTATGTGAAATCAACCATGGTGATTTCTGTAAGTATGGGTTCACTGCAAATTTCCTGCCTGCCTCCCATTTCTTTGCTAAATGTCTGCTTTGGGGATTTAATATGTGACCAGTCACTTTCTTCAAACTCCTAACTACTGTACTTGGACAGCAATGGATCTAGCATACACGAATAAATGTGAATAAACTCCAAGATTAGATTTCCAATAAAACAAATGCCCATTTGTAACTTTGATTGCTTCTGACTCATTGTCTTACCCATACTTTGCATAGTTAATTTAATTTTAAGCTTTTCTTATTTTTTTTGTACAATTGATTTTTATCAATATTTATTTGAATGTTATATGCTGTATATTGTAGTTATATACATAAGAGATTTTAGCAATCATATTATCTGTCTGTCTATATTTGTTCTTATTAATTCTTGTGAAATAACACCTCCTGCTAATGAAGCTGAGAACGAGAACAGAGGCCTATACTGCGAAGCAGGCTTTGTGCTTATCCAGGAACATTCAGTGTTAATGATGGATTTTCTGAACTATTAAGGTGGTTCACTTCTTAATTGGGGTATACTGCCAAAGTAACCTAACCTGCTCCAGAACAGGAGAGTGGCGGGGTCTAAGGTTCAAGCCAATATACTAGCAAAAGATGAAAACAAAACCCAAACCAGACAATTATTATTGGAAAACTCATCAGGTTAAAAAAAAAAGAATAAAATACTTCAGACTTGCTATTAGAAAAGCTTAAATTTGAATTCCTGCACTGTTGCCTCACAGGAAGAAGGTCCTGAGTTCAATTCCACCATCAGGCAGGGGTCTTTCTGTGTGGAGTTTGCATGTTCTCCCCCGTGTCTGCGTGGCTTCTCCCCGGTCACTCCCGGTTCCTCCCACAGTCCAAAGACATGCAGTTAGTGGGGTTAGGTTAATTGGAAACACTAAATTGCCCATAGGTGTAAATGGGGGAGTGTGAGTGCAGCTGGTTGTCTCTGTCTTTGTGTTAGCCCTGCGATAAACTGGCGACCTGTCCAGTCCAGCGTGTCCCCTGCCTCTCGCCCTAAGACAGCTGGGATAGGCTCCAGCGTCCCCCGCGACCCTGAAAAAGGATAAGTGGAAGTGGATGGATGCTTAACATGAACCCAAATAGTATAAACAAACTCAAAATTCACAGACCAAAATCAGGAACCATGACAAAGCCTGTATCAGTACTCTAGTTAAAGTTTCCCTTTTCCACCTCAGGAAAAAAATGAAAACGATGATCCCCTAAAATCAGACAGGGCAGGAAAGAAAGAAAAAACTTTGCTGCAAGTAGTTGACACTTCCAAAAGGAATAGTAGGGAAAGACGTCGTCTCTGTCGTCATACTTTCTAAATGCAGAGGGGTTTTTAACTTCATTTGAAGCTCAGTGATTTCTCGCCCGCTAAAATCTGTACAATGAAAACAGATTTTTAAAGAGAAGGATTTTCTCAAATTGCAATTTCCCAGCGGAGCTGCATGATAAATAATGTTTACCAACGGTCAATTACCATATCAAGGGATATTACTGGCTGAAGCGCAGTCATGTGAAATGAATAGGAAAGGAAAACGTTCCGAGGTTCACACAAAGGTCTCTTCCATTAAGGATCAGTGAGTTATAAAAGACTGGCAGGATTATAGGTTCTGATTTTCGTTGCAAATTTTCTGTTTACTGATGGAAAGGTGTCAAAAGCACATGTAATCCAAATACAATGATTGCCTGAGCTGTGATGAACACAGTCATGGTTAATAACTTTGCTTTCAAAATCACACATAGCAGATTGAGTCTACCTTCTGTTCTTTATATTTCCTGGCTGTGATTACAAAGTGTAGGTCCCACATCATGTAATCATCTGCAACCTTAATCAACATCATTTAAGTATGTCCTGCCTTTCATTGTGATTTGTGGTTTTCTAATCCATCTAGTGTGTTGTATCTCAGGGTACCCCCTCCTACCTTACACAATCCTGACTTACTATTTATTGACAGACAGCCCAGTAATATGTGGTGGTGAATTATGTGTGCATTATTTCCTGAAGTCGCACTGATCACACATTGACTTTTTTTTTAATGTTAAATATAGCAATAAACAACAGTAACATTACTTAAATAACTGGGGTCCATAGAAAACTGCAAAGGCTTGGTAGTGGATGGTATACTTTGTTTACAGTGTCAATAAGGCAGGGCAGAGGATTGATTTCGGTTTGAAGAAAAGGTCATGTTTAATGACTTGCAAGTGGTTTATGCCAGCCTTGATCCATTCCAATATTAGGCAAGTAAATATCAAATAGAACCTTGTTTAATCAAATTGAACAAAGATTTAATTAGAGAAGTTGTTGTTTTTTTAATTCCATATATTATACTCTCAGCACAAAAACTATCATTATTGTGCTCCTTTGTTTTTTCCATGTTGGATAAAGAGGAATATTGCTGCCAGAGAACAATCAGAAACCTTTTTCGGGTGCAACTAATGACAGAAATAACCAGAAAGCCAATACCATTTCACTCATATGACACCTAGAAATGAAATAAGCAACACCTATTTCATATCTATCACCAACACTTGCTTTGACATGAAAAATTTCCATTGCGCCGTTGCACTTTGAACAAGTACAGACTAGCAGCGCTAATAGGAGAGTTTTTTCGTGAACAATTATCTATTAAAAACATTTATTCAATGAAACAAGAGAAAAAGAAAGAACATTTTCAAAGGTGCTTATTCAAATTTGTCTTTCTACCAGTAAAAACCTTGACTTGAATACTTTTATATTACCATCAGTGTACTAAAGACAGTACATTTTGTGCAACCAAAACAGATCCAGAACCAAGAAGCCAAAAATTGTTCACCTGTCATTGTTATAAAGCACAAATCACATAATACGCGGTGATGTTGCTTCTATCTAATGAATGCAAACCACGAATTAGTGAGCTACATATACATATTAATGATTAAGACAATTAGTAAAACTCTCTCGAGCTGTCAAATAAGGCAGAGAATAGTTGATGAAATAAACTTTCTTCAGGGACCACTTTAGTGATGTTGTATACAGAGGTACTTAAGGAGACTTTTATTTCTTGTTCCTAATAACTGGCACTCACCTTGTTGCTGTCCTCCATCTTTAAGTATATTGATTCATCACAAGAATTGTGCCTCCGTCGAGGCTTAGGTTGCTTGGCTAGATTGTTTTAGACTTTGGGGATTCAAGTCAAGAGTGCTAAAGAGGAGTGTCGAGTGTTCTTATTTTTAATGAAAAGCACATCATTAAAGATTTTTGGAACTTCACAGTAGAGTAGAACTGGCTATCTGAATTCAACTGCTTATAAATCTTCACATTCAAACATGTAGTTTATACTCAAATAACAACTGATCAGACAGAAACAAATACATCTGTGCCGTCCTACCAGCAGTGTGATTCATCTGTGTGATGAGGCTGGTGAGCTAACTGCAAATACACAAGCCAGGCAGGAAATATGAGTGCTTTTCACACTCAACAGCTCTCTTATAGAGACTATGTAGACTTTTCACATTTGAAAATAAACACAGATGTACCCATGTTATCAACTCTCTCTTTGTCATCTCTAAAACTTTGAGATTAACAGCAATTTAAATTAAGGTTGTTGTTTTTTAGTTGTTTTTTTTTAGCAAACTAAAAGTAGGCACATACTTCATGTCTGAGTTAAAACATTTAAAAACAAGTCTCCAGTGGCTCTAAGAGACGAGCCCAAGCCTAATAACCGAATCAGTCCACTGCACTTTAGGAGTGGGCTGATTCACTTTGCTTGTGTCTATGATATAATCATCTCAGGCACAAAGCTCTGGCTTTGAGCACAGACGCCCCATCCACCTGTCTTCCGTTTGAAGACAAATGGAAGACAGGTGGGACAGCCAATCAGAATACAACTATGTTAAAGAGAAGACGAAGGGGCTAAAATGTCTTGTTTCAGACACAGGGCCACTGCCAGGCAGTGGTATTAGAGTGTGAATTAAATATAGCAGCCACACTGAATATGGTCCAGAGGTCCATGAGAAGATGAAGATAAAGATAAAGAGAAGAAGATCTCGAAAAGTAGATCAGCCAAATTTTAATCAGGTCAGGTTTATCACTTTTATAGGCCCATTCCCAGAACTGTTTGATTACACCTGTTCGTCCATAACATGACCAAAATGTACACAGGAGGACAGGGTCTGAATGAGCTATAGAAAATGGATTGCTGTGATAAGCATCATTCTTCTGTACAGCTCCATAGAGCATCTCAACATCATTATTTATTTTCAGTTATCCAGTGTAATAGTGCAATACTTCTTCCCCCCCTCACTATTCCTGTGTATACGCTTTGTTTGTTTACTTTTCCAGCTTCCATCAGTTTACTGTCTCCTGGGCAACAGTAACAACATCAATTGCTGGCAATGCAAATATTAAACTTTACTCTTTGAATTTTTATGACAACGCCTTACAGTTACTAGCTTTTACAACCTACATGACTGTAAACACTGACTGAGCCCAACTAGATATATCAGTTATCATTTGCACTTACAGCCTCCTCGCAGTTGTTAAATGTGTGCCTGGCTTAAACAGGTCTGAGGCAATACACACCTGCTTCAGCCTAAAATCTGTTTTTCCACTCATGTTAGGTCATTTAGAATCAGTCAGTCACACAGATATATCACAGAGACTTTCCATCATACCACTGCTCTATTTATAAGCCTCCCCATACACCAATCCTACTCTCCAGGGAGGTCATTAATTTGCCTCTCTGTCAGTGGTATGCCCCACAAAAAGTCCATCAAAACTTGCTGGCTGCTTATCTTTATGGCTACATTTGCTACATTAGAAATTATAGCCGCATGGATTCTCATTAGAAAGAGGTCGTTTAATTACAGTGTCCTGACAAATTTAAGAAGCACATGAGACAGATGACCCTTTTATTTTTCTCTTATGTTTCAGTTTCAGACAAAATTAAATTACACTTAACATTGTTCACACTCATAGCATTTTAAATCTGACAGCTCTGAAAAATAGGGCAAAGCTACCTTATCTTGGGGGAATAGCTCACTGTCGTGCATTACCTCCCACAGACAATCTACTTAGTGTTGCCACTCCACATTGTTAATACTCCATTAATATCTGTCTTCATTACTGCGCTTTGTTTCAAGAGTGCCAGATCTCTGGAGTGGAGATAAAGTGGTCAGTACTGTTTCTCTGATGACTTTAGGACACGCTGTCTGTGACTATTTACTCCCTGCTCCTGTCTCAGCATTGAAACTTTTACAGCACTGACCCCTTGACCTGAATACGCTCATATTGCACTTTGTATTTCAGGCACAGCGCCACGGTGGCCATGAAAGGTGTTTAATGAACTGTCTTGTAAGAAGACAGTTGTGCTTGCCCATCAGCACTTATCCATCCTCCCAGTTTCTGCATCACTTTCTTATTTACAGCCATATCTCAGCTGGTTTTTGCTGAGCTAAGGCATTTCTCCCGAATTGAAAAGCCTCAGAGGTGTGAATAGTTCATCTGTATAAAGATATATCATTTGCTGATATTTGCATGCTATGGAGTGTCTGAAGAGCACAAAAATATTTCACCATAAAACAGCAGTAATCCCTGATACTCTCAGCCTGCTGATACACTAAATTTGACAGCAAACACAATGAGTCACATCTGAGATAAAAGAAATGTTTTGTTAGTGTTGAAAGCAAAATTGAACATAATACACTAAAAATATTTTGGTTGCATGAAGTAACTGCATCTGTTGGTCTATAACAAAAGGCTTCTTTGTTGAAAACTGCTGGGAGTTAGACTGCATTCAGTGTTGATTTATTCAGTATTGATCAGCCAGCTCTTGAATAGAAACACTAAAACACAGAGAAAAGGTTTCATTTCCGCATTGTTAAATGATTATGCATTACTAATACTCTTTTCCATAGTTGATTAATTATTGTTAGAACCCCACAGAGCTCAGTTCTTACTCTCACTATGAGTCATGGACTGCAATGTATTTTTGTTTCTTATTGAGAACATATATAATAGACACATAGGAATATATGTAAACGAAAAGGTTGATTTACCACAGGTAAAAGTACACCAAAAATCCTATAAAAATCGAACTCTAAGTTACTAGAGTTTAAATAATGGAGTAAACTGCAATAAAGGGCAGTGCCCAAGAGTATCAAGCAGCTCAATGTAATATTAATAAGAAATCCCAAGCCGTAATATAGGGTCACAGTTTAGGGTTTAGTTGTTAGGATTGAAACACAAGGGACCAGGTAGCTTGCAAACACGAGCTGTAAAAAAATTTGCATCATCTCATATGAAATAGTGCTTAAAGACTGTGGCCTTATACCAAGAAGAGTAAAAAGGTATAGAAGTAGATAATGATACCAAATTATACTGACTGAAGCACACTGACTATTACTAATACTAGTATCCTGTGAGTTAGAGACAGAAATTGACTGTATGGATAGGTTTTGGTTTTCTTTGCATTGTAAATAGAGGACATAGAAGATGCACATTTGTCTGTTTTCACACAAAGAGGACTGTAATATTGGGTAATCATACCATACATAATGTCGCTTAGCAAGCATAAATATCAGTGTCAAAAGTACAAAGTGAACTAATGAACACACAATAAAAACAACAAACTGTTCTGTCCTTGAACACTTTGACTTTGAGATTTTGAGAGTTTATCAGTAATGCATGTACAGTTGCTATTAGAGTTTCCCACATATAGGCTACTCAGGTAGGCAACCCAAGTATACCTGGTGACTTGTTTTCTTAATGCCTAGGAAGAAACTTCTTGTACTTGATTATAACCTGTGGTTGTTTTAAAAGATGTGTAATTACAGTGTAATAGATGTTACCCCGGAGCAATGTCCAGAGTGACAGCAATTGCAGTATAAATAACAGAATTGCCAGCCTTACTAATATAACTAGTTGTACTAGTAGTTGTAATTGCACTGGCAGTAGTAATTTTAATTAGAAATATCACATCCCATTAGCACAGCAAGAAAAAGGAAGTCCGACTTGACTGAAAAGTCTTTTATTCAAAAGCGACAATGCTTTTAATCATCCTTAAAATAAACTTGGCTAACATTCACCAATCAGAGGAGCAGAAAACATTACCCACCTTCCCTTCTGCCTCCTGGCCTCTGCTCGGATCAACTTTACACACCCATTTCATGTGTTTTGATATTAATTAAAAGCTATTTAAAATTTTCATAACTTTATAAATATATATTAGCCTTTAAGCTGTTACAAAGCCTTGTGCTGTGGTTCTGGGCTGCTTCTTAAACATACATGTATTCAAGAAAAGATAAAAAAAAAAAACAATTTGTCATAGGATTTTGTTCAATGAATACAAATTCTCTCTTTTCAGTTACCTCAAAGCACTTCATATTGTAAGGTAAAGACCCTACAATAAACAACAGTGTAAAATTCTTTGGGGGCTAAACCAAAATTATGAAGGGGCTATACTGTCCAGAAATGTACACTTATCCAGTGCAGTAGGCAGGAATAAATAACTTCTCTTGAACAAACTCCTTAATTACCAACGTTAAGGGTTACTGGAGTGCAAAACAAGCACACTTAAAGCTTAAAGGAGCAAGAAGTTGCCAAGTAACTAGTAAGTTTTCACATATTAATGGGATGAAATTAGATCAAAACTGTGTTCTTTGCTCTCTTTCAGATCTACACATGGCACCATAAGGCATGTAGTAATCAACCTTTTCAGATATCAGCACATGAAAGAGAGTGCATTGCTTCACCTCATCTGTCACACTCAACCTTAGTACTCTCTGTCATGTTCTCTACTAGTAAGCAAGAAATGACAGAAATATCTAATATGTCACTTCCGTGCTGGTTTTCCGCTGATGGGAATAATTAAGTCAGCGCCCTATCTCCTATCTTCTTTTTTCCCCCTCAGTTTTCGCAGGTGTTCCACTGGGCTTTTAATTTCCCTGCCTGATACTGTTTTACTTAGAGATGCTTGAACTTTGCTAGGTTGGCTTGCTGTTTGATAGAAGCGAGCTCCAATTTCTGCTCTTCACATCAACAACGCTTGTTTACCTTGTTCACTCGGGACAACTCTTTATGTTACACACTGGCTTCAATTTTGCTTGGCTTTTTATTTTGACTTTGAGAGCAAAACAACTGGGCATCAGCGGTCTCTCTGACCTCTATTCATCTCTAGTCCTCCTTCTGAAATAAGCCCTTTTATCCCCACTAGATTCCTTATTCCTCAATGGAAATGCTTCACTGACACATTTTATTACGTTTACCCAGTTTCAAGGGTGATAAATTTGGCTGACTAAAGCATGCTGAATAAACAGAATATGCTTGCAGAGAAAGACCATTTCAGTATTCATATTTTCTGACCATTAGCAAGGAACGTGAAACTCAGTAATTGGCCAGCTGGGAAGTGTTAAGATGGAGCTTAAATTTGCAAATAGTCCCAAATCTACTGTATTTGTACTATTTGTATGAAATTTTAATATTGCTTGCATGTACATATGAGTAATACCTGCTCAGATACCTTGTTGTACTTTGTTGTTTAAGAGCATTCCCTGAGGGTGCACTACTGGGAGACACTCCTTATCAATATGATGAGGAAGATGGTTATGAAGAACTTTAGAATGCATTTACAAGTGTGTGATTATACTTAAATTGGATAATCTAAATCAGACCGACTAGCCTGAAAATAAAGCAAAATTACCTTAATATATCAGTACTGAACAATAATAAATAAATAATATTGAATATTAAAAACCCTTAGAAGCAGTCATAATTAATTGATTTTTTATCTTTCATGCTAAAGCTGATAAGTACATCTAGTCTCGCTCAGTTTTCCATTCTGTTTCACTACTTCTCACACAGCTTGATTCTTGAAGCAGAATAACTAGAGGGAAGGGAATGAGAGCAGTGGTGAAAGATTTGGGAAGTACCCTCTGTAAATGGAGCTGATGAGATAATTTTGGGAGTGTCTTCCAGTAGTGCACCCTCAGGGAATGCTTGATTGAATTCCCAATGGCTTTAGATTGAGATGCACGTAGGCCATCATAACATAATTTACATCTTAAATAATAAACAGAAATCATAGTTTCTACAAAAAGCTGTTAAATTTTGGTCTTCAAATTATTTGTTTTGAGATAATTGTGAGATGAGATAACTGCATAGGAGCATTTCTTTAATTGCAAAAATGTTGCTCTGTTTTTCTGAATTAATGACATAAGTTATAATCCCCAAAGATGCTCTTGCTAATTTCATGAGCAATAATGGCCCCACCATTAATGTACATTAGGGAGATGCACTGAGAGATACTGGCATCTTTAGCTTATACAGATGGTAATGTTTGTCTCCCGGTGTTACAGGTTTTCCTTGATCATTGGAACCAGGAGGGTTTCAGGATATATGATGATGCATGTAGAAAAAAAAAGAAATCAAGAGACAGAGATGCCTGTATCTCTCACTGTTTTAAAAGTAAGCCAAAACAAAGTTGTATTGAAACTGAGCAGGGGGACATTTTCTTGTAGTTTCCCTGATAATTATCTCATTAATTCAGATTTTTGTTAAATGAAAAGATTTCTCTGAGTTTATTCATCAAGTGAATGCATTACACATCCATAATGTGGTACTAATGTATTTGTATATATTTTATTTCTACAGCCATGATGGCAAAAAATACTTTAAGGTAAATGCTAATGAAATGCTAATATGGCATTGCAAAAAATATAAATTCTATAGTTGAACATAAATATTAAATACTATAATTTATGGCAGTTCCTCTATGAATGTCTGCAAAAATTAATAGCAATACATTGCAAATCCAGAGATTTAATCTAGGCCAAAGTGACAGACCAAAAGTGCCACAGAGCACAGAGCAATGCTAGGAAAAAATGATAATAGCCTTGGTTTTCTTGTCTATTATGTATCATGAGTTCTTTCCATCTAGAACCAAAGCCATGGCACTGACAACATACATACAGTGCAGGTTTTTTATTTTCTTTAGAAAACTGAAAAAAAGTATATACAGAAGTTACATATTCATTACAATGAACAATCAAATGAGCTTTTTTTTGGTGACTTTTTCTGATTGATCATAATACTTAAAAAATGGCAGCTAATTTTTCAAGTTACTGTTCTTTATTTTTTTTTTCATTTAGTCTTCCTTTCTTATAAAGGAATGTAATAAAACATACATTTCATGGTTATCAGGAAAAAGAATTGGTCAAATAAATCGCATTGAAATGAAATACTGTAAATGAATCACGTTTATTTTAAACATGATATTTCCCTTCAGGTTAGGGTTTCCTCTCAGGAAAACTAGATTTATTATGAACTCATTATTTTTAGTTAGCTCCATCTTCTCAGTCCGTTATCACCAGTTTTACTGCTAACACTGGTGTCTGTCACATTTGTGCCTCCTGATAATTTTTTATGGCTGCTGCCAACAAGAGTTCTGAATGCAAAAGCTTTAATGAAGTGTCTTGGGCTGAAATCCTTTTAGGTCATGATTCAGTGATGCAGAAGAATGAATTGGGCATATAATTATACAAAGAAGTTGTGAACCGGCCCAGAGGGACCCCCCCCCCCCAAAAAAAAATAAAAAAAAATAAATACAAAAACAAGCAGTTATTGGCTCTCTCCCTGGCTGTTTCTGGTGTGGCTCCATCACTGGTGTGAAGCATTGCAGTAAATATTGAGTAGAGCTGTCCAATAATGATATTTTTTTAATGCAGAAACAACAGGCATCACAATACACTGCAGGCCTGTACACCACTGACCTCATGGTCTTTAAGACACTTTTGAGATTGAGCGAGATCAGTGAATAAACTCTGAATACGATGTGACATGCAAGACTTATTGTGAACCTTCCCAGAGATATTAAATCCATTTCTATCCCAAGGCACTGCTAAGAATATCCCCTTTTCACTTCACTGATGTCTTCTGCACCAATGCAGTATGTATTAGTTGCCTTAGAAGAGGAGACAGAGGAGAGCACCAGTTCAGGATTGCTGAATACAAAAGGGATATCCATTGTGCTAACTGTGAAGACACCCAGACATTTCATAATATTACAATTTTTAACATCTGTTCTACATCTTCCAGAGCTCTCATAAAATACTCTGGCTTTTCATACCTAGGCAATACTTGATGAAGCATCAGTTAGTTATTTTGATCACACATTCATCTTTTTTATGTGGTTGTTAATGCTGGGGTTATCATGCTAATTCATTATAACCCAGGGGAAGATTAGTCAAAACCTGAGCATTAATTGCACTTTATACAACTTCCTTCAATTTTTGTGGTAAACAAGTGCATTGTTGTTTATGCAATGAGTCATTAATCACAAATGTCATTTAGTTCAAATCTCACAACATTCTCAACCTTTAGTTGAGCTCATTTGCATGTTTAACGCAAGTAATAATTCAATTTGTAATGAGATAATTAATCACAGTTGCCACTGCTCAAATTAATGATTGCCACTGCTTAACAAATAGAACAAAAGCCATGTGTAGGAACACAGAGTGCCTTTCGAAACAGGGAGTAAACAACAAGTGCTGAGGCCCATCAAATATTTAATTTGGCTGCAAGATTTTTCGTATTGTTTTTGCTAAGGCAAAGTATGAAAAATTAGCTACCTATTTTGACAAAAGGCTGCAAATGGAGTGGAACGGCCCACCTCTGCAAGAATGGGAAATACACTCTTATCTAGTATTGCCTGCCTGCTCTATTTTTTTTTTCAGAGATACAAAGATTTATGCAAACTGTAACAATGCAGAAATAGCCTCTGGCTACTGTTTTGCACTGGGTTTGGTGTGTTTGTGCATCTATGGGTTTTACACCCATGTGTGTTTGTGCGTGTGTGTGTGTGTACGCACATGCACAAGTGAGTGGGTGCTTGCATGTGTGCATGTGAGTTTCGAATTGAATAAATGAACAATGACAAAACGAGTTGTGTAGACTGGTTTGTATATCATGTCAGATCCAGGGCTTTCACCACTGCAAAACTTGTAAATCAGGTCCTGGAACACTAAAATAGAAAGGACCTGGGGAAACCAATCAGTGACACTGTTGCTAGTTATGGTGCAAAATAAAGTCGAGCTTAGAAAGTGTCTTGCAATTAATCTAGTAAACTAAAAATTAAAAAATTCTAAATTTGTTGATCTCCATAAAGTATTCAGGTATATAGAAGCTCCCCATATTGCTCCACTTCTTGAAGGAAAAGTATTTTCAAAAGCTGTTTCCCCATAACAACTTCATGCAACCCTGCACTGTGGAGCAGCCCAGTGTTATTTTTAATTACCTTTGGGTTCTGCAGAAAACAACTAACCTGGCAAAAATTGGAAAGATTTATGCTGTAAGGTTTGGCTCCTTAACATAAAATACTGGCAACTCTAATTCTCAAAGAGTAACCTATACGAACCAGTTCCTACATTTCTTGGCTATCAGCGACAGCATGGAAAAATGAGTAATAGCCCAGGATGTGATAAAGGCAGTGGAAGTATTCTACACTAACATATGCAGGAATTACTTCCGTACTTGTCTGATGTTTTATTTAAATGTAATTTTCTTTAAAACAACTTCCTTAAATTCAGCATAGTTAAATATTGATTAGCTGTCACAGATTCTGCTCATAAGTTTGTGGACATAATTTCTAGGAGAAATGATAGAGGGCGTCCAGTTTGATGGTCTAATGGTCAAACCTTTGATTTTCATGTGGTCCAGGTGGCTTCAAAGAGTAATGACCTCCACCTTGCACTCGAGAGTTTTGCAGCCAAGTGTAGAGTGGCTGGGATGAGAATTGATGCTTCCAAATCCAAGGGCATGGTTTTCAGTCAGAAAAGGCAGTTGCCCACTTCAGATCGCAGATGAGTTGCTGCCTCAAGTTGATGGGTTTAAGTAGTGTTCATGAGAGTGGAATGGGAGATTGACAGATGGATTAGAGCAGCATCTGCAGTGATGCAGGTGCTGTGCGGTTCTCTTGTGGTGAACTCATGGCTGAGCACGCAAGTAAAGTTATCGATTTACTGGCAAATCTATATTCCTATCCTCACCTATAGCCACAAATTATGAGTAGTAACTGAAAAAAGTAACTGATCATTGAACCAAGGAAGGGAAGCAAGTTTCTTCTGAAGGTTCTGGAGCCATCGTCAAAGACTGGCAAAGGAGCTCATTTATTCAGCAAGTAACTTGTAACATCATATGAGACCATTGTTTCATCTGCCTGCATCATGACATCTTTCACCTTCTCAAAAAAGTGTTCTGGATGTGGTGTTCAGAGCTGCCTACCATCAAAGCCAGAAACTTTGAAATGTTATAGATGACCAAGTTGATCATACAAACAATTGATCTTTAAGGTACACGCTGTTTATGTATCTTTGGTGAACCATACAGACTTGGCGGAGCTTCCCCTGGATATGACCTGTAGTATGAGGTCCAGTCAATAGCATTGTCTTGTTCTAACTGCCTCAGACAATCTTGTTTCAGCGGCTCATAAGTATTTTTTTCACTGAGCATTGACAAAATTGCCAGTTGTCATTGATCAGGTTGTTGATCAATCATCATTACAATGTATTTATTAACAATCATGAAACTGAGCTCACAGCCCATTATTCGTCAGTGGTGCTAGTTTCAGTCATTATGCAAATGTGCTGTTACTTCTCCCACTGAAAACGCTACGTCTAGATGAACAGAATCAACTTTTTGGGATTTCCTTACCTGGATGACTGAGCATGCATCAAGACACATTATTTTGTGTTTCCACATTATTTAAAGTAAGATTGGCTCATTTCTTACAGGTTTTACATGGGCCCTAGTGGATAGACATGTCTGACAGTTTCTGTCTATCTTGGGATTTTCAGTGGTCTGAATCTATAAGGATTTTAGAGTATATTAAAAATACAAATACTGAGATGCTAGCAAGCTAATCTGCTCAATGCAGGTGTTAGTTGACAATTGCTTTAATTACCTTGCTGTTGATTGGACTTGCCAGTGCCATTTTTTCTTTAACATACTAGCTGCTCTAAATCCAATTAAAGTTTCTTTTAAGCAGGAATTTATTATTATTATTGCATAACACATTTTTTTTCCTGTGTATTAATTTTTTTTATGACAGAAACACACAAAAAACCCAATTTTTAAAAATTATTTTTAAAACATAGTGTTTTTATATCTTTTATTCAGGTAAAACTTTCACTGAAATTCAAAATCAGACTCACAAGAGCGACCTTGCCAAGAGTGCAGCAGACTCTGTGGCAATTATAAAGTGTTGCATAAGTCACAAAGCACTGGACTTCTTGTGGCTCCTCTTGTGGGTGTTGGGTCCACAAGAGGATGGATCCATGTGGCCTGATGAGCTAACACCTGGCTACCAGGTGTTCAGCAACAAGCCTCTGCCCCAGGGTTGGGTCCAGGATGTGGTCCTAGTATCCAGCTCAGCCTAACAATGTGAGGAACTCATTCATCCAGGAAGGACCGAGAGCAGTGCTGTTGCTCCTCTGCATTGAAAGGAGCCAGTTGATAATGTTCAGGCACTTGGCCAAGATGCCTCCTGGGTGCCTCCTAGGTGAGGCATATCAGGCATGTTCAACTGGGATGGGACCTTGAGGCAGATCCAGGACATGCTGGGGGGGATTGCTGGCTTGGCATATCCCAGAAGAGCTGGTGGCGGGGGAGAGGGAGGCCAAGTCTGCTTAGACTCCATAGAACATAGACCAGGGTAACTGGTTAAAAAAAATGATGGATGGGTAGACAGATAGTTTCACATCAGCATTTACCTCATTTACATCAGACCCATGCAAGACAAATACAAACACACACAAAAACAACATTCATGTTTGCTCTGCCCACTTTGATACTAAAACTGCAGACTGACTAAACTGATCCATATCAAAATAAAGCAAAACAGACAGTGGGGATTTTTCTCTAGTTTCTCTCCACTCCTACTGAAACCAAAGCAGTTAATCTGGGGGAAATACTGTTGCCGAGGGTGAAGGGTTACAAAATTTCTTCAGATAATTACCCTCATTGTTAAGATTCTATGTAAAATTGAGTTAGTAAAAGGCAATACAGAGTCCGCTTATATGCTGAGAAAAATACTTGGCGAACAATAAAGAGTAGAAGTGATTAAGCACCTGTAGTATCGGATCCGATTTTGATCCTGGGCACAAGCATCTATGTGGAGCTTGCATTGTTCTCTTTATTCTCACTATATTGATCTCAGTAACAATGGGTGGAAAGATCTCAGTGGGCTTTATGACTCAGCAGATTTGTCCAGTAGTTATTCACAGGGTCAAGCCAAGCTTTATAGATAAAGTTTTTTTTCCCTGGCAGGAAAGGTGTCTTAATGATAAGAAAAGTAACTGAATATAAATGTCATTAGCACAGCAATATCTGTCACTAAGCATGACACTACTGCTTAACATACCATTGGCTAAGAATGGAAATCTACTATGACAGGATTTACTGACTGGATGCTTCACCTTGGATGACATCCAGTTTTATGTTCAGCTATTTTTTAATTGAAGACTACAGCTGTATGCCTAAAGGTGCTATGGCTCTCAAGAGCATCTGTGAAACAACACAGTAACTACATTTACAAAACTCTTTATATGCAGGTAGAGGCAAAAGTGTTTTGTAAATTAGAGACAACGGCACAATTTAGGGCATAGCTGCAATATGGAAACTGGAAACTTAGCCTTTAAAATAAAAGCTGTGCCTTTTGAAATACGTTGGTTTCAGCGGTAAGTCACGACCATTACTTCGAGAGGGAAACATTCTCCCTCTTTGTTTTGCATTTCCCTTTTTCAAGTGTCACTGCAGCTCGGTAATTAGTTCGTGTGTGTTTTCAGACAAATCTGCGCCTTCCATGTAAATTACAGGTGATCACACCAATCTGCCTCCAACCAAAGCAATCAGAAGGAGGTTTTTGGTACAAAAATTTATGACCAATTTCACCGAGCAACCAGTCATTCTCTAGTTAGGGAACACACTGATTGGTTGGCCATAGTTTTTCCAGCTGTAGCTATCTAGCTAGATAGCTGAAAACTTGTCTGAGAATTACATAACGTTTTTATGCCATAATAATATATTTTAGACTAATTTTCTAGGTAGATATGCATTAGAATATTATTTACATCAATATGTACTCTAAATTCCAGTCATCATAATTCCAACACATCAAATATATTTGTTCTTAATTAGTGTCCTTTATTTTCTTATTTTAATCAGTACATGTTTTGCTAGTTTATAAGAATTGCCTTGGTTTTGATTACGAAGCTAGTTTCAGCCACTCCCTTGTTCAGAGAGGTCAACACAGCGCAACATAACATAATACATAAACATGTACATACATGCATTTTACATACTTATTGCTCTTTCTGACACAAGCTCTAAGGGATTTGTGTCTGTTAGCTAATGAACCAAGCATGCTTACATAAGGTTTATCACCTTTTTTGTCATGTTTTATAGTGAAAAAATGTATTTAGTTTTGGAAAAATAAGTAATTGCAACCACGCACGCACTATTTAAGGCTTGAGAGGCCTGTTGTTCATTGTCTTGGTTGCTTAGGTTTGACTCGACTAACACTGAAGAGGAAAATTAGCTTACACATCACTAAATCTTGCATATTATATTATGAATATAAGTGTTCATTTAATTAATATCTATTGCACCTTTTAAGTAAACATAAACTGTTCATAGGAATCTGGTGACAAGTTAATTAGACGACGGATGTTTTTAGTTGAACTTAGTTGAACTTAGTAGTTAAACCTGCAAATGTATCTGGAACCATTGTTTTTATCTTATTTTTCTCTTCTTGTTTTCTTCGCTTAGTGAAAATACATTTTAATAATACATCAACACCTCGTACACAGTAACACCAATCCTAAATATGGACTCTTCCTGTGAACTGAAACCTTTTTTCTGCTTTCATAGATTAAAAATATACTCCTTTTACATTTTCATAGGAAGTATTTGCAGAAACATTTCCAAAGCCCGACTAAAGCTTTTGATTTTTCTTCCCCAGCAAACACTGTAGATGTATAATATTTCTGTACAGTTCTAATGAGCATCATTACTCCTGCATTGATGCAGTGCCAAATGAGCTCATTGAATTTTTAAAAAGGCACAGTTATTTAAAGCAAGTGATTTGAACATTAAATCTGCATCAAATATCTTCTTGAGACTCACATCACAGCAATTAAACATATTTCCTAAGCCCATTAGAAGTTAAATGGATAGTGGTGGGGTAGGGTAGGTGCTGATTAAAAGAGTTCTATAAACTTGGAGAGGAGGGAATAATGTACTGGCATTCCCTATACTGACTGAATCACAAAAAGCTCATCTGAGAGGACAGCAAGTTCAGCCGCTTTCATCTCAGCCTGAACAGATGGTAAGTGTACACAGCATTACTAGAACCAAGTCATTTTTAAACAACCTACTAAGATCTTTATCACTGAATGTGTTTACGAGTAATCCATGCTGAATTCATCTGCTCAGAGCAAACCCCTTTCTTACGTCAAACCCCCATCAAAGCGCCACACATCACGTTTATATTTTTTCTCCTGGTATCTTTGATTCACTGGAGGTACATCAGACGGCACCTGTGCCGAAGAATTTAATTTCTTCAGCGGATGCTAAGAAGCGACTCTGTTCTATTAGAGGGAGCACACTGTTCAGGACCAACGCTGTAGTCCAGTGAGCAAGAAATCTTGGCAAGACAAACACGATAAGCTCTGCCTCTCCTGAATCTTGACAGAACGCTGAAATTGTGTGATTGTTACAGGAGTGAAAATCCCTCAGGTGAAAAATACAACAGCGTAGCTTCACAGCACCTCACACTTATTTGGCAGATATGAGTCTGGACATGTCACAACAGCGCTGCAATACATGGGAACAGCAAAATTAAAAGACCTTCTTTGAAATCCAATTTTTATATACTATTCATAAGATCCATATATGTTATTGTTTTCTGCTATAAGACTACCTCAATTCAGCAAATTAGCTTCAAAACTGGCATTTTATCTTTAGGAAAAATTAGCTTTTTATGTCAGCTTCTTCTAAGAAGACTAAACATCTGTTGGAAAATACAGTAACAGCAAGAGCATAAATAGCAGGTACGGCCATAAATGTCAGCAGGAGATGGTTGATTAGATGCAATCTGAGTTTTAAATGAAACATCTGGAAAACGAGCTTAAAAGAGACAGGATACTATAAGGCAGATGCCAGAGGCAGTATGATACATGTGTTATTACCTCATATTTTATTCTGGAAGGACATACTGTGTTAGGAAAATTATTAAGATATAACATCTATCACTCTGACACATAACTCGGGGAGCAAATTTGGGGTGTGAATGGCTAAAAAGCTCCTTTTCGCTGTATGTTAGAGCACTAAAATAATCTAAAACAAGGCATCATTAACACCTTCCAAACACCTTTGTACAACACTTAACTTTCATCCTGCTGAATCTCGCCTGTCGTCTCATGACGTCAAAAGAGTGACAGACAAAAAAAATATGATTCACACAATTATTTTTTCCAAGAGGGAGAGAAACACAAAGGTGGAAAGAAAGAGAAGAGAACAGACTTAGTGGTTAAAAGTACACTGACCTGCTTATGTTACAGCAACAAAGTGCTGCCAGTCTGCAGGGTGCAGACTCAATAGCCAAATACTACAACAGGGCAGAAACACATGTATGTCGCATGTTAGTCTCTAACATTGATTCAGTGATCAGAGCTTGTGGGGCAGGGCAGTTTCTACAAGCAATACCAACTTGACACAAGACAAGTGACATAGAAATGCTCTGAAGACAAGACACAGTGTGATAGCTTAGGACAAATTAATTCCAGGAGGCTAACATGCAACACACACAGACAGTCCATCATAAACCAACACAGACTTCCTTTTTCTGCATGTTCTCCTCTTTGAAGAAAATCAACTTAACAAGGCTGTTTTGAGTGGCTCGCTTGCTGCATCACAATTCACTTCCTAAAGCCAGGTCTGCACAGAATGCAGTCTGTTCTGAGCTTATCAGGTAGGCAGATTTAATGCACCTCTCGTTCCAGTTTTACCAACAAAAAACAAACGAACAAAAGTAAAGTCATTGTGGAGTAAAATGAGTTGCTAGGAGCTGTAGGTCACGGGCACAGATTGAACAGCTGTACTCCTAGCACAGGCTGCAGCTACAAGCAGGGCGCACAGTGGAAGCAGAATCAGTGCAACGCTGCAGCTGACCACATCAAAGGCCTCAGCTGTGGGAAGTAAGGGAGAGAGGAAGGGACAGTATGACTCCCACAGCAGTCTTACTCCAGTTTGTGGAGCAAATATTGGTAAAACAGGACATTCAGCTGGTAATGTTTACTTTCATGTAGCACTGTCAGAACACAAGCGCATCAGAACATAAGAAGTAGAACTATAGGTGGATAGTTAACATAAACAATTTTAAAAAAGCTATCTTATCATTAAGTTAAAGCAGTAACCAATTTATGTTCTTAAATACTACATGGTTTTAAGTGGTTGGTGTCAGGTTATCCCTCCATCTGTGCATCCTTTCATCTCATTAGGAATGCTCAAGAGTGTCATGATTTGTCAGACTCCCCAGAGCTACGCTGAGGTCCCATGGCACTCCAGCATAGCATTCAAACAGTATTTGGAAAGAATGACATTTTATTCAGGTGTCCGTCAAATTCAGATATTTTTACCTCCTAACTTGTCACTGAAAAGGAATGTTTTTTGCAGATAATCTTTATTAAAATAGAAATGTATGCACTTATTATAATTATAAAATTATGCAATATCGCATTGATTTGTCAACATCCGGATCTTTTGGTTGTGTATTATTTTATTATCTTGACATTTTGTGTGGGAGTTTTTATGTAAAATACTTCCTGTATTAAGACTACTTAAATAGGCAGAGCTGACCTTAGGACATGCGCTCTACTTTGGCACTGGATGTAGGAAAATGTAATTAAACACTGTTTTGGCCTTCAGCAAATGTAATGATGCTTTTTGCATCTACAAGCCGATTCGATCACAATGAGGGAAAAATGGAGCAACATTAAAAGAGTGTCCATATTTGAAATGGACCCACATTACTGAATGCCATAAAATCTGGTCAGTTAACTTTCAAACTGTGCAGCACAGATCCTATAAGAAGATCACACAAGCTATGACAGCCACAAATCTGAAATAACTTGAGCAAGCAAAAGTTGAGACGAAGAGTTTTCTGCTAGAGGCGGCAAAAAGACTTCTGTAGTGCAACTAAGAACAAAGATACATTTCGGAAGAGACGCATGTAGAGACTCTGAAAATTGCACTTGCCAGTATAAGCTCTTATTATGTGTCCTGGATGTTAAAGGATATTTATCAAAGAACATAATCATTTCTTTTAATAACGATCTCAAGATAAACCAAAGCTGTTTCCATCAGAATAATGAGCTTGACTTCCTTTTGATTATCTTCCCTCTACTGAGCTACACCCACACCTCGTTTTCTACTTGTAAACTATACTAGGAAACAATATGGTAATCATTACTAAGAAACAATAATATCTTTATGGAAACTGACAAGAACATGGGGTATTATTTCAGCTCTGGAGACACAACACCTTTGCTTTTGTGCTTATATGTTTTTCAACACCAAAATAAATCTTGCTGTGAAGTCATGAAGAGATTAGTGTTGCTTGACTGGTGTGGAAAATAATTTTCAGGAAGTATTGTAGCTAAGCCTGTGATCATCAGGACTATTTAAAGCAACAGTGTGCGAACTGCCGAGGGAGAATAATCTACAATGAGTACATGAGAGATATCAGCAGATGTTAGGTGTCATATTATTCAGCAGTTTGTTTTTTTGTACACAAAACTGTGTGGAACCTTTTTGCTGTATATATAATTAATTTGCACAAAGTATATTATTTATATATTTCATCATGCATAACCATCACATTTCTTTATCTTCTCTTCCTCTCTTGCAGATCCCTCAGGTGAGCTACGCTTCTACAGCTCCAGAGCTGAGTGACAACACCCGCTACGACTTCTTTTCCCGTGTGGTGCCTCCAGACACATACCAGGCACAGGCGATGGTGGACATTGTCAAAGCTATGAACTGGAACTATGTCTCTACTGTCGCTTCAGAGGGAAACTATGGAGAAAGCGGGGTTGATGCATTTATTCAGAAGTCCCGAGAGGACGGTAAGTCCTTCTTCAAACATTTCCACAAGCATCCCCAGGTATTTAAAATTATGTTAAAGTGGTTCTCGTTTTTGAATCTCATTTTGTCAACCACCAAAAGTGTTTCTGTTTAAGTGAGAAAGAAATTCAGCCTCTGAAGTCTGAAATTTTAAATAGTATCCTATTTAAAACTTTTTAAAAAACTGCTGACTTTAAAGATTGACTTTAAACATGATCATTTTCACACAGAAGCTGGTTTTGTTGCTGTTGCATTATTCTTTGTGTTGCGTGTTACTGAGAGATGTTCATAAAACAGGGTAAGGTTTGAACTGGTTATTTCGATTTCTTAAACTGAATGAATGCTGTCAAAATGATCTGAAAATAGTTCTCAGACAGGATCAAGAGTCTGGCTTCAATTTTCTTGTTTTGGCTTTACCACTAACTAGCTGATTATCTTAAGCAGAGATGGCTAATGGCTAATGCTGTAAATTTGAACTATTTCAGTGAAATCTGCGTTTGCAACTGTTATCTCCATGGAATAATATGAGCTACACAGGTGTGCAGTCAGAGCACTGAGGGAATTAATTTTGATTATCAAATTCTGAGAAGGCTCAGTGGCAGTGAACCTGCAGAGCTACCCTGAGGCATCATAAGGAGATAGCACTGCACAGTGCTGGGAATACAGTCAGTTTGGTGCAGCAAGCTGCCGGTACACAGTCAGCCTGACCCCTGAACTTCTTCTGTAGCAGAATGTAATCACTACAGACATGTCCAGTACTCTCTGTGCCACTGTGTCCATTCAGTTTCTGCCAGATTCAAGCTGCTGCCTATCATCAGTCTTCCTGGAAAGGCACCGACAGCAAAGCCCCCTGTGTGTCCGGCTCAGCTACCTCTTTGAACAGTCCACACAAAGGGGGAATCAAAGCCCCACAGGGAGATCTAAACTTTTCCTCTTCTTTTTTGGAAAATAATGTTTTTTCCCCACATACTTTAAATTATGTGTTTAATACTACTTAATACTGACCTTGCACATACACTGTATCAGCTTAAAAAAACATATTACATCTTTTAAAATCCCAGACTACACATAAAAAGAGGCAATGAGTTCTGAAGTCATGCCAAGAGTGGAATCATGCTCTAAATGAATGGAAAATGAATCTCAGAGAAATGTTCTTGCACATGATAATATGTTGAGCACAAGCTGGTGTAAATGATTAGCTTCAATGTGTTAACATAAAATAGGTTTTCTAATATAGGAAAAACCTATTTTATGAATCTTTGGGATTCTGAGTTTATGATATGAAACATAATGAATGAAATGAAATTTTGAATATACTAAGAGATACTTGATAATATACTGAAAGAATCTTAAGTAATCCATGATCTATATTAATCTACATAATCAAAATGATAGCCTTCTGAAATCTTATTTTTTGGGTTGTTTTTTTTTTTTTAATTTACACCATCTTGGTTTAACTGAAACACTTTTTATTAACAGCTGTCATATGAAAAACAATATAAACAGTCTTGAGGCTACTTTGCACTGTCTTGAGGAATCCATTTCCACATCTTCAGTGCTCAAGTGTAATCTTGTTTTGCATCATTCCCGAAGCACATTAACAAGTCTTTTAGGAATATTGGCACTTCAGCTGGAACCTGAACCACATGGTATGGGCAAGCATTCTGTTTCTCAGAGGGAACAGACAGGTTTATCAACTAACAGCCTATCAGAACTGTCATTCTGCTGCTTCAGATTTCAATCTATATCTTTTAACTTTCATCGGTAGGATTGCTCTCAATCACTCTTTGTCGTAAAAACAGTTCAAACACTGAGACAACTGGCTCATTTATCAAATACACTACAATGATAGAAGACAGGCTATCACAGTGGAACAGACAATAGTCTAGAGCAATGATTGTTTTAAACAACTGTAATAACTGATAACAACTGATAATTTGTGAACAGACATTACCTGAACTGGTAAAATGCTATTATATCAACATTTTTTTAGGCCTAAAGATTAACTAACCTGTTCCAAGTTGGTTATATTCAAGTTGCGTTCAACTATCATTGTTCTATATATCCATGTATATGCACTGATGTAGATCTACAGTACCACTTGTGTTTAAAAAAAGAAGCGTTTATTCTTATATAAATGTGAATTCTTTGATTCTTAGTCTTGTGTACTTTGATGTCACAAACGTCACTGAGAGTAAAGACATGTCAAGAGAAAGAACATCTGCAACATCTGTCTTTGCAGACATTTTGTGTGGCATCCAAAAAAACCTTGTGTTACTGTTTTTGCTGAAGGAACTGAACTTTCATTTTTTTGAAACACCTTCTCAAATTCAACTGTCACTTGATTTAACCACCTAAGAGACAGCGTGTGACAGAAACCATCAAGCACGCACACAGAATCAGTGTTTAAAGACAAGTACTGCTCTTTTCATTGACTCCAAATTATATATTTTTATACATATATATATATATATATATATATATATATATATATATATATATACGTAGTCAGCCCATCTATACGCTTTAAATTGGACTGGAGCAAAACTTTTACATGTCGGCTTTTAAAGAATTGTTGAATCCAATCCTTTGGTCCAGTTCAGGTCTTTGAGTGATTATGTGAGCGAGACAGACAGAGGAGAAGCAGACAGCTCTGTCAAAATCAAATCCACAGGTATTTGGTTGCTAAATGGGTTCTGCAGTTGTCTGCTCACATAATAAAACAGCCAGATCACAACTGGCCAAATGTTCTGTCTCATTAAACAGCCAAAGGCCATACTGAGCAACAGTCTCCCCTGCCTAATGTCACAATGGCCCTTTGCTGTGCTGTTTTGTGTGGAGAAAATCAGCTTTTTTCTCTAACATTTTCCATGCTGAAGGAGGTTAAAAATAAAGTATAGTTCTATTGAATAAAAATGAAAATATTCTTTTATTAGGCTTACACAATCACTGGATTCATAAAACTTCAATTACTAGAATTAGTTGTTTATTCTGTTAAAACAACAAAACCATCAGGTTTCATACATAAAATCTGAGTAGAATTGAAACTTATGCCCAGTGCGACTGTTTTCATTGAGAATATTGCTAATTATGATGTTGATGAGAATCAGGCAGTTGTGTTGATCCTCAAGCTGTATGATGTTAAGGTCCTCTTGTCAACACGCTCCAGATGCTGTTTCTGTGGTGTGGTTCAGACAGTTATATCTCTACTGAGTCCCGAGCAAGTTTCAGCCTCATAAATGGATATTTATAATTTTTTCTCTAGCAGTACCCTGCTGTTTTATGATTCTGTTTAAGACTAGCTGGAGGACAACTGTAAAAAGTTCCACCATAATGCGACAAAAAGTAGTCCGGCCATTTATATATCTGCAGAGCTTTACTGTATGTTTGTTTGCTTCCAAGCAAAATAGAAGTGAACGAATGCATTGCTGTTTGGTATTCAAAGGAGTGTAAGTCCTGGAGACCCTGAGCTTGTGTGTGTGTGTGTGTGTGTGTGTGTGTGTGTGTGTGTGTGTGTGTGTGTTGGGTGATTTGGCGGAGCTGGAAGCAGCGGCACAGGTGTTAAAGTGTTGTGTTAGATGTTTGATAACACAAGGTCCTACTGTGAAATAATCTGGTATCATTGATCCAAGCTCACTGAACTTTCAAGAGGAAACTGAATTAAACTGATTTCACACAGCATTTGATCAGACTGGCTGGACTTATCAGAAAGGAAATAACCTTTACTGTTTCTGTGAAAGCAAGCATGAACTACAAGCGGGAGAGCACAATTAAGGGATCCTCAAGAATGGGCATGTACTTCACCTAACCTTGGCCTTCTTTGTACAGTAAGATGAGAACTGAGTTGAGATGGGTTGGAATGCTTCTTGTGGTTCCAATAGCAGAGCGGTTAGGGTATATACCACATGTGTGCATATCCCTTTATTGATGGAACCACTGATCAAATACCTCCCTGGGGTCATTTGCTGTGTGTTATCCTGCTGGTCTACCTCCTTCATTTCCTGTCACTGTGCCACTAATAAAATAAAGGCCAAATTCTAAAAGGTGCCTTAAAAACAGCTTCAAACGACAGCATCGTTTTAGTATTACTAGGCAAAATTTACAACTGAATCGAACAAAATTCAATTTCACAACAAACTTCAAACTGACTGTTCAGTTTCACATGAAATATCTAGACTTTTTTTTATCAAGTATGAGTCTCCTATATTCAGTTTTAACAGCCTCTTTAGAGTTCTGCTTCTGTCGCAACAAATCAAAGAATGACACTCTGCCAATGCAGGGCAATACAGGTAAATGCATGCGATTGTTTACTACATGCCTAATGACGCTAATATACAAGAAGACCAATCCTTTCCAGATGGCCCAGAAGTCTGAAATCAAAGTGAAGATTATAGAATATACACAGCTGCTAATGCTAATGGGTTGTTTTTTTTAGTTTGCTATGTTTGATTGTTTGTTTTTACTGTGTTAAAAAAGTCATTTCCAGTAGCTTTTCCAGTAGTTTGCATTTATTGCATCTATTGCATACAGAACATCTACGCAGTCAAAACCATATTGCATACTTATCAGCTCTCCTTTCAGCGTCTACTACTTCCAACATTTTTTTTTCTTCAAAAAGGCATCATGAAGTCAATTTTTAACAACCACATAACACATTGGCAAATCCTTCTCTCACTTTGGTAATACAACCTCTAAAAGAGAGGTACATTTACTGTTCTATCATTCAAACATCATGAGTATTTCTATATCCTTTCTGGGGTCCAGGTCATTTCACTGTAAGATTCTTTGGGATGATTCATGTATAATTGTGAAAGTAATCAATAGAAAGTTAAAGATCTCTATTACAATTGCATTAAATGAGAAATAGTATTATTAAAGACCATGACTTCTATTTTTCATAGGTAAGAATTGTAGATGCTAAAAACATGTTGGAACTTGTGAATTACTCCTTATTTTGTTTTGTGTTACATTGATGGTATACCTTGTTAGTTACAGTAATGCAATTTCTGATTGAGCACACAAAATATGTTGACTTTATCAAGCTTCAGCTATGCTAGTCATTCTGTGATTATTTCATGCTTCTTAGAATAAAAATTAAAAACCATTACATAAATAAACCACTATACAGTGTTGTCAATACTATTTATGCTAGGCAATCTGGTAATCAACTAAATCCATCAGCATAAATTTGTAAATCGGCGTAAATAAATCAATAAATCTGGTAATACCTGAAATGAGTAAAGAAAAACAACTGCCTATTTATGCAAGATAATTCATAATTTTATTTGGGGGGTGGGGGGGTGTTATATTGGTTGGTTCTGATTACCCCCTAACCCCCCTGGAAATTACGCCCCTGACTAAATTGATGCCAGTCCAAAGAAATGAGAAGTGAGATCATGACCAAAATTATTGGGATTCATACACAGATGACATAAATATCGAATGCAAATTTCATTGCACTCACTAAAATAGTTGTCAAGATTTTCCTACAAGTATCAACCACAATATAATAATAAATGTTAAGTATGGAGATTGCCAGCGTGAGTGGGTTTCACTCTAATGATGACAGTGGATTTGTGCTAATCCACCCAGTAGCTGTTGAAATATTTGTTGTTTACCAACCAACACATATTACTCTTCCTAGATTAACTGCACTGGGGAAATAGTTGCTAAGCAGCTTCAAACTAGGCTACTTCCCTTCATGTAACCATGCCACTTCTTTAAAAGTTATGAAGAGCAAATTTTAGACCACGTTTGGTTAAAATCTCAAAGTTTAATTTTGAACAAAGAGTAACTCACAGTTTCTGCAAAGTAAGGCCACTCAGGAATTTGTTTAGTCATGCTGAAATACAATATATTCTGAAATGACAAATAATATAATAAAAGAAGAAGAAAGCTTTTGTTTTTTGCACTACTTTATTTTCACTGAAAGGAGACAGCAGAAGAAAGATTCAGGCATAAAATATTAACGCTAGACTATTCAAATGTCACATGCAGGACCTGTTTGCATGAGCCTCCTAACTATGTCAGCCCCTGTTTATCATGTGGGCATGATAAACAGTGTCATCATCAGGACAGTTTGTTAAATGACAGCATGTCAGGCAACCATTTCATCTGCTGTTGCTGGACTGTGACTGAAAACTTCCATCATTTCAGACACAGAGCTGTTTTCCAAAAGCTGTTTTCATTTGGGCATATCCTTTCTCTCAAACTGCCTCTTGGGATTAAGGCTGGAGTGTCATTATGGAAAATGATTAAAGGAAAAGAGGGATAAAAGTACGGTGCCTTGTTATAGACACCATTGAAATGCAAGACCGTCCTTGATGCACAAGTCTTTGGTCCTTCACAAGATTTTGTTGTGTTTGTGATTCTGTCCGAAAAGCTGCTATTCCTCTAGTGTCCTTATTAGAGAGCGCAGGTCTTCTACAGTAATGGAAGGTGCAGTCTGTGTCAGTTTATTCTCACCTTGTGAAAAGAAGTGCCATTTTCTTTCAGTGGATATTGTATACCTATTTATTGTATCCTTTATATAATCAAGTTTAGTGAGTATTATGGAATCAGACGGTCACAGTATTTGAAATGAAAGGTGATTATTTTGTTTTTCATCTGAAGCAAGCCTACAAGACGAAACCTTAAATGTCAGTATGACAACGTTTCTTCCCCCTGCCCCCCATTTGGCGGGGGCTTTACTTTTCCTGAATTTGGACACTGACATTGCAATCTGCAATTAATTGAATGGATAGTATAAAATTGTAATTAATCAGATTTCCTTGCAAATGACAGTTGAAGCAGAGGAAAAGGGCAGCAAATATAGCACGACGCAGAATGACAGGGGGATTATGCAAATGTTAGAAATGAGAGTTGCGTACTGAACCCTTTGTCATGAGGGAAATGTCAAGAGGAGTGATTTGAATACTCATTAACCTGAAAAGCCGTGAGAAAAATATTGTCAGAAGAGTTTTTCAATAATATTGAAAATGTTTCAATAAACACAGGCTATTACTTACTTATGTAAATTCACCTTATGATTTTATGATACTATGGCTATAATTAAGCTATCACTATGACAAAGACAGAATACTATAGTCTGTTTAATGAATTGATTCTTATTAATACAGCTTTGTTTTGCTGTGATAGTAAGAATTACTAGAACGGGTAATCAATTCACAAAAACAGATGACAGCATTATGTAAATTTATAGCTTTGCATTATAAAGTGTACTATTCCAATTATACAATGTGTGAAAGAAAGGAAGTCAGAAGACAGGAAGGAAGAAAAGACGCAAGGGAGGAACGTGTTCCTGCACCCCGGTTTAACATGTCAAACACAGGAAATCCTTAAGAGGACTTATACAGCTGCTCCTTCCACTTCAGGCCTTGTTAAGTTCTGATGAATGCCATATTGGGCTTCCGAGGGTTAAAGAAAACGTTAGGGGATTTTTCTCGTAAACTGTGCATCCACCCATGTCCTTGATATTATACTTGAAACCCCAGCACTGTTCACCTACTGAAATTATTTAAACTACCTTATCAGCACTAAATGGCCAAAGACAACAAGACGTTTGAAATTAACATGGACAATAACTCTAGAGGCCACAGAACCATTCAAAAGCTACATTTAGATTTCAGGATTCATACATAAATCATGTTGAACAGATATAGAAATGAAGTTATCTAATTTCATTAAACTCATACAGTAACATTTTGATGGATTTCCAAATGCTTTTGACAATTTTAATTTAGTTACATTGTTATGCTGTTCTGTCTACTTAGCACTTCCCTATTTTCCACTGTTCATTACCTTGTTTGATTAGCACTTTGCACCACTTTGCAAATGGTTTCATGCCTTTACAGCTGTCACAACTACATTTTCAAAGGATGCTTTATGTTACTTTCAACCACCTGGAACTTGATTCCTCAGACTGAAAATCAATGAAGGGTTTTAGCTGCAGGTGCGCAGAGAGAGAACGACTGTCAAGACTTTGCCACTGATCTTGTATTTGCATAATGTGCTTTATCTCTATCATGTCACGGAGAATTGCCAACCCTGCATTGCAGAATATCTCAAACTTTCACTGATGCCACAAAACTCAATCTGTCGGTTCTCTTTATCGGGTTAAAGTTTCTCAGTTACAATATCTAATACTTTACTGGCACTGAAAAGTGAAGTTGTGCAATTCACAAAATTTTTCTGGACATGCATTTAAAAGTTTAGAAGTTTGCATAATTGGCAAACGAACACATTTTGTGGATTTTATTAAAAATGAGTGAGTGAGTTAATAAAGAGATACCAATTGTTCATGGAGAAATTTAACATTTTCCACATTGTGAAAGTATAAAGATTTAGACCAATATGCTGATGCTAAAGCAAATTTAAAAAATGGGGTATACTTATCTGAGAATTGTTTATCACTGCATCACGGAGAAGGTGCAAGTCTTGGGCTGAGCCAATATAAAGTAAAGCTGCTTAATTACAAAAAAGATGAGGTAGATGGGTCCTGCTGCAGTGTAGGGTATACTTTTGAACCATAACATACTTTAATAGTTCTGCACATTTCTGAAAGAAGCAAGGATATGTAGCATTTTCTGTCACTTGAAATATAATTCTGAAAATATTTGACCACTTGTAATGGGCTTATGTACCAAACCAGAAGCAGATCTCTATATCACTTTTCACTGATGTTCTCAGACTGAAATCTCTTACAAAAGAGCACTTTGCACTATTTATAAAAAAGAGCTACAAAATATAATGCATTTACTCAAGGGTAGAAACCTGATTTGCTTTTAAGTAACAAATTCAAAGACATGTCTAAACCTACAGTACATCTGTGCTTTTTAATACTATCATGATACGTGTGTTGTATCCTCTTATCTTTTCTTGGGGAAAATAGAACTGCAAATGTAACACAACTGCAAATGTAACACAATACTTTATCATGTAAAATTTTCTGTTAATGTGAATACTTAGTAATACTGAATATGAGGCTACCTCTTCAGGAAGTAGGAGAGGACCTTTTTATTCATTAGAAATCTTGTTTATTAGTAATTGTGTCTTGGAGAAAACTGTTAAAAACAAGCCGTGCTTTCTCATAGCGAAACCCTATACATACTCAGTCACATTTGACACAGAACAGTGTCAATGTATTGTCTAATAAGCAAGCACTTTACTAATTACTGTGCCTCTAGTCCTTCTGTATCTAATTCTTATCAGAAATAGTGTAATTTAGTAGAAAAGAAATCCACAATTTATAGACAAATTAACCAATCAAAACTTAGAAAATGTGCTGCACCTGCTCCTGAAAAGCAAAGCAAACCAAAGACACCATTTATAACATCCAAAGGATCAAAATAACCTACGATTATATGCCAAAAGACAGAATGTCAACCACTATTTCATTTTGATGCGTGTGTACCGATTACATAGTCTAACAGTGTGTGTAGGTGCAGGATCATTTTCAGAAATTCTTGGAAAATATAAGAATATGCCCCTCAAGGCCTTCTGTAGCTCTTCACCCAAACCCACTCATGATTAGAGAGCAGCATTAATGTTTGCCTTGCAAGAGGAGGCAGTGCATACTTTAAACTCTTCATCTTTGGCTTAGAGATATATTCACATTAAGAGACATGCTATGCAGATTCTCCTTAGTAAGAGGAAAGTCCCGTGTTTGTCAGGTGACTCATTTTACCACAGTGCAGAAAACCTCATTTCACAGTGCTTAGAGGCCTGCCTTTGATTTATAAATCATTTGCACTCAGAAAGAAAATGTCATTCAGTCATTCTCAAATCTAACTCATAGTTACCCCAGAGCCTTTTCATTCAAGATCTGGGAACTCACTAGATGACATGCTATTCAGCAAAACTGCTTAATTAAAAATAAGACAAAGTTCTTTTCTAAAGAGTAGAAACACATTACCCAAATATCTACGTATGGATTTATGCAACCTTCGGTCAAATTGTCAGCTGCATATGGAAAAAAAAACAAAAAACCCCCTCAGATTAATACAATTTAGAACTTCACAGTTGCTGAAAAATAGGACAGTGTTGGATTTCTCAACCTCCTGCTGACGCAGACAAATCATTTGTGCTTACACCACCGAGTTGAAATAATCATTTTAATGTATGTCATGGTAGTCAATAAACAGTGCTCTCTCTTGTTCCAGTAGCAATAACATTTCAAAACATATTTCTAAAAAAAATGGATGTGCTGAAATGTAAAACTAGGGTTCTTATGAATATATTTTAAATTTCAAAAAGATCAAAAGCCCTACCACAAAATATTTGATATCTGATAATTGTTACTAAATTGACTTGACATTGCAAGTGCCGTGATTACATGATTTCATAAATAATGTAAAACGAATGCAGAGGAAAATAAAATAAATATTCTTAGCAGTACATCTTCCTTTTGTTGCACATCTTTCTGATTCAGTGGGTACACCACTAACATTGACCCTAAACACTGAATAACCTACTTATAAATAATGAATAAAGGCATTAATAAGTTATTTCAATGATGCTTTTATTGAACAAGGTCAAAGTGTTTTTCGTCCATGTTTATACCTCCCACCCTTTATAACATCTTGTGCTTTCTTTAAAAAGTACACTGCAGTGGAGGCACTGCATGTTTACAGCACGCACTAACTTGAAGAAACAGTGTGGGATGAATAATATGTACAAAATAGCATGTTCTGTCACTGCTGCCCTCTTGCCCTCCATGAGCTTCCCCTGCACTGTGGAGATAAATATAGAGTGTGTCCACTTCCCTCCGGGACTTACAGTGTGCTGATATCAGAGCAAAGTTGCTGACAGATGTTGGACCAGTACTGGTTGCCATTTGGCTTAAGAAAATAGCCATGTCAACAAATACTTTCAGTTGATCCATCAGCTTAGAGGCCAGAGCGTAACAAAAGTTCCACCATGCTGTGGCCTTATATAATACTACTTTCAGGGATTGTTAGCAGATTCATCAATACAAGTTTGAGTGGACCCTTTTTGTTGTTGTAATAGAGGCCAAAGATTAGAGCCTTGCAGTCAATTTAGCCACTAGTTGAGAGTACAGCCCCTGCAAATTGGTTCTTTCTATACCTTCTTTTTGATATTTAGGAAATAAAATATATATCAGTACCTGTACCAGGTTAATCATCTTAGTTTAGACTATTTAGTGTATGAATTTTGATAATCAATACGATGTACAGCACCAGTTAAATGGAATATCATGAATTAAGTGAATCAAAGGGGCAACGTGTTGATTCGACATGGTGTGCAAAACATTTTAATTCTAATTTTTGTCATGCAGTTGGTCAAAGTTATTTCAGAACATCCCTCTGCTGTTTCACCAAATTGAATTCACCCATTCTTTCACTGCAAAAAAAATTATTCTAATGGATAATATAACATAAAAACTAGTTTGTTACAATTTCTTATTTATTTTTGATTTTTTTAACAGCATATAATACTTTATAATGTGCCTAAGTAACCATTAAAGGAAAAGGAGGACACATTTCATTGCTGACTACAATTCTAACAATAAATGTGTGGCAGGGTTAGATTTTGCGTTGTTACAAAAAGGGAAAGCATGCAACATCAAACATAACTACAGCCATCAAATACATCAAATAGTTCTGTAAAAAAACAAAACTGATGTCCAGTACAAATGCTGCCAGATCTGTCACGTGAAAGTAGAATGTGCTGGCCAACATTACATGAATAAATTCATATAGGCTTTTTTTAAAACATGTTTCGGTATCTACAGGGAGTGCAGAATTATTAGGCAAGTTGTATTTTTGAGGAATAATTTTATTATTGAACAACAACCATGTTCTCAATGAACCCAAAAAACTCATTAATATCAAAGCTGAATGTTTTTGGAAGTAGTTTTTAGTTTGTTTTTAGTTTTAGCTATTTTAGGGGGATATCTGTGTGTGCAGGTGACTATTACTGTGCATAATTATTAGGCAACTTAACAAAAAACAAATATATACCCATTTCAATTATTTATTTTTACCAGTGAAACCAATATAACATCTCCACATTCACAAATATACATTTCTGACATTCAAAAACAAAACAAAAACAAATCAGCAACCAATATAGCCACCTTTCTTTGCAAGGATATTCAAAAGCCTGCCATCCATGGATTCTGTCAGTGTTTTGATCTGTTCACCATCAACATTGCGTGCAGCAGCAACCACAGCCTCCCAGACACTGTTCAGAGAGGTGTACTGTTTTCCCTCCTTGTAAATCTCACATTTGATGATGGACCACAGGTTCTCAATGGGGTTCAGATCAGGTGAACAAGGAGGCCATGTCATTAGTTTTTCTTCTTTTATACCCTTTCTTGCCAGCCACGCTGTGGAGTACTTGGACGCGTGTGATGGAGCATTGTCCTGCATGAAAATCATGTTTTTCTTGAAGGATGCAGACTTCTTCCTGTACCACTGCTTGAAGAAGGTGTCTTCCAGAAACTGGCAGTAGGACTGGGAGTTGAGCTTGACTCCATCCTCAACCCGAAAAGGCCCCACAAGCTCATCTTTGATGATACCAGCCCAAACCAGTACTCCACCTCCACCTTGCTGGCGTCTGAGTCGGACTGGAGCTCTCTGCCCTTTACCAATCCAGCCACGGGTCCATCCATCTGGCCCATCAAGACTCACTCTCATTTCATCAGTCCATAAAACCTTAGAAAAACCAGTCTTGAGATATTTCTTGGCCCAGTCTTGACGTTTCAGCTTGTGTGTCTTGTTCAGTGGTGGTCGTCTTTCAGCCTTTCTTACCTTGGCCATGTCTCTGAGTATTGCACACCTTGTGCTTTTGGGCACTCCAGTGATGTTGCAGCTCTGAAATATGGCCAAACTGGTGGCAAGTGGCATCTTGGCAGCTGCACGCTTGACTTTTCTCAGTTCATGGGCAGTTATTTTGCGCCTTGGTTTTTCCATACGCTTCTTGCGACCCTGTTGACTATTTTGAATGAAACGCTTGATTGTTCGATGATCACGCTTCAGAAGCTTTGCAATTTTGAGACTGCTGCATCCCTCTGCAAGATATCTCACTATTTTTGACTTTTCTGAGCCTGTCAAGTCCTTCTTTTGACCCATTTTGCCAAAGGAAAGGAAGTTGCCTAATAATTATGCACACCTGATATAGGGTGTTGATGTCATTAGACCACACCCCTTCTCATTACAGAGATGCACATCACCTAATATGCTTAATTGGTAGTAGGCTTTCGAGCCTATACAGCTTGGAGTAAGAAGAGGATGATGTGGACAAAATACTCATTTGCCTAATAATTCTGCACTCCCTGTATATGTGGCATGTGAATATAGCTTTTTGATAAATCCCAATTAGATTACAACATATTTTATTTGGGGTGTCTTGTGGTATACTATCATTATAGAAAGTAAATAACACAAGAAGATACACCACAGTCTTCTTTAATCCAATCTAATTTCACACACCACCATGCAGATGTCTTTCTAATTAACATCAGAGCATATCCCCTTGAGTATGTTTGAAACCCATTATAAGACTACACAGCAATCTGGGAAATTGCTTTCTATCATTTTGTTTCATCTTATGCTTCTTTGATACCCAAATATCCAACAGTACCATTTTAGTAACATGGCATAGATTAGCAACTGTATTGCTACTGGGTTGTTGATTTAAAACCGAAAAATCAAGAACTCAAAATGTTAAAAAGACCTGGCACATTGCTGTGGCTTCTGCTACTTAATTGAATCAACATGATGCTTCAGGGTTTGGACTGATATTTTAACATAAGTCCAAGCTGACATGTCCATCATGTCTCAAATGACATGTTTTCTCTGGAAGACTTTGGCCAGGGAGTACACGGCATCGTTTCATCTATCCAAGTTATACCTGAACTAAAAGATTGTGTTTTAAAGTGTTTTAAAAAGCTAGGTAATGGAAAACCGTCCTATGGCACAGACATAGCAAACTCTGTACTGTGTGTAAACCGTTTAATCATATTTGCCAGTTGTTACGGCTGGTTTAAAGAAACTGTGGGTGTACTCACACTAGGGTATGTGTGCAGCGTCCAAGCACATTTGACCGCCAAAGTTCAGTTTGTTTGACTAATGTATTCATTTTGCTCTATGTGAACAGTGCCCTGGGCCAGGTGCCCTGGCACTGTTCCTGGAGAGTCCTGGCCCAGGGCACTCTGGGACATATTTGTATAAAATATCTACAGTACAGGACTGTCTATTTTTATGGTCTCTTAGCACATATCTACTGTTCTCCAGTATAGATATTTATCTACTCTGACAGAAAAGTCAGACAGAGAGCATGTGTTCACTGACATCTGAGAGGGGGAACTTGATTCGCACGAGCTTCACACAAAAAACAGTTCAGCCTAATTTTCCCAGCAGTACACAATGGTGAAGCCAGGACTCGTCACAAAATCTAGCCCAAAGCTGCTCCCTGATAATAACCTATAGACTCAGCAAGTCCCTGATGAGTTATCCAGGCTGAGCAAAAAGACATCATTGCATCTGAAATGAATTTTAAAAGAAGAAACAATGTGTATATACACACACACACACACACACACACAGTACAACCACATATAGGTATAATAACTAAGACTGCTTTTATGAAATGGGGCAGATAAAAGCTTTAGATATGAAAAATGGCACAGATGCTTGCCATAATAAAGACAAATTGCATTGATAGATAGGGAATAGGGGCCATTCATCTTCTTCCCCCAAATAAAAAAGCCATTCATGTTCATGTGCAGTCTCTGTCATGTACCGTGTATACACTTAGTCAACATGTTGTTCCTTTGTAATGTTTTACACCTGGTACAGGCAGGAGTTGTCTTTAATTCACCCAATCTACTGAAAATAGCAGAAATGGAAGAAATCTGTTAGTCTGGGCCATCTCTGCGGCTCTGCAGTATATAATAATTATAATGGGATATTATACTGTAATTGAACCCCTGAAGAGAAATTCATTTCCTTTCATCCCGTCAGACCTGCACACTGAGGTGAGTGCACAGCATCAGTGACAGAAAAGCACCTCAGGGACTTTGGGGTGGGAGATTTAGAGTCTTGCTCCAGGACACTTTAGCATGGTGGTTGCTCTAACATGGGACTGAATGTGAGCCTTTTCAAGCAGGGTCAGTCCCCTTAATGATTTCAGTGCGAGGTTTCCCTCTTTCTCTTCCCAGTGCTTCTCTCCCTCACACTCACTCACTGCATTCTGATAAGACAGGAGAAACATTATCTGTAAAAACAGATAATGTACCAATAACAAAGCACTGCAGCTCATTTATAGTAACATTTTACACCACTGAATGGTCACGATTCTACCTGTACTCTTCTTTTTCTAGCTTAGAACCAATTCCATCCATCCATTTTCTCTCACTGCGCCGGTTTAAAAGCAGGACACTTTGCCAGTTTATAGCAGGCTTCTGGTGAACTGATTTGCATGTTTATTACAATCATGTTGTTTACAATTTACTGAATCAATGGGGTATTTTTTTTTTTATCTCTGTGTACAGGTATCACCATGGGCTAGTTTTGTTTTTTGTTTTTTTTAAGTTTCTTAATTCTTTGATCTCATGTGCCATTATCTGGTTGACGTAAACCACCGTGATCACACTACGGAGGCTGAGCATTGCTGATCTTTAGAGACTACTGGTCAGCACCATGGCTGTACAGAGAACTAATAATGGAACAACACTGCTGTTCAAAGCAGATGGGATTTCAAAGCTCTGAGAAACTCAGGCTGGTTTTGTAATTATTAACTGATTGTGTATGTAGCCTAATAAATAATTTGCTGCCATGCAACAAAGCACCCAGGGTGTTGATGTATTCATTTAACACTGAAAAAAATGTCAAGTATCTATTGATAGAAATCGGCTCAACGTTAAAACTATAGAGGAAAAATTAGTTTGGTGATATTTCTCTCTATTTTCCTTGTGTATTTCTATCCTCCATATGAAAATGATGTCTGTTTGGTTAGGGCATCCCAATAAACTTAGTATTTATGTACCTGCATCTTTGTCACGCTGCCAGCCTGGGGCTATTTTGTGCGCTTCTGTGCTACTCTTCACCAGCCACATGAGCTGAGCTGCAATCAGCTATGATGGTGGGGAATATTTAATGTTCATGGGAGCAACGTTTTTCCCACGGGTGTCAAATGAGAGGGAATATTAGTGTTCCGAACTATTAAGGGAACAGAGACCGGAGCTGACAGTGGAAGACACAAGAGGAGATCAGCAGTCTCCTGAGCAACGGATATTTTTAGAGGTGATTTTTCAATGTGGCTCAGAAGTTGAGAATTGTATAGGATAAGTGTTAGGAAACACATACAGCTCTTGAAGGTTTTCACAGTAGCTGCATCAAAAGTAGGAGCATTGCATCTGGTGTGTATTTGAAAATTTGAAAGATTCATCAGGACAGTTACAACACTGAAGATCAGTGTTTGGTGTTGAAACCCAGCAGTTCAGTCTCTTTCGCTCCTTCACTGATTGTTATTGTACAGGTAGTTTTAATATAGCCAGCAATAAAATGTAACTATAATTCAATATGTACCTGGAGAAGTACATTTCATCGTTTTCATAGGATTACTCTACAGTTGCATTTAGTTATTTTATAACTGTCTCTGCATGTTGTTGGTCAGTTTGCTGAGTTTAAGGAAAGTGTTGAAAAGTGGTGCACAGATAAGAAGGGGCCAGTCCTTCAAGGCATCCCTCTAACTACATCCTGTCTGATAGCAAGATGGAATCAGGCGAGTAGTTTATTGAAAAATCTGATTCTTGTAGAGACTGGTCTAATTTAATAATATTAATATAAAATTTGCACTAAGCAAGACCTATAATTAGGCCAATTAAAAGCCACTTAGGTTGTGTAAAAATGCCATTCATGAGCTGCCTGGCACAGCTGAATCATATATAAATATATAAATATATAAATATATTTCTCTGCATTAGTCTATAGTCTTTTTGGAAAAAAAAAAAGTATCTTGCTCAGTGGCTGCTTCCATCTTAGGATTTGCGCCGATGTCCATTAGTCAAATAACCATATCTTTAGTCATGTTATATCACAGTAGTAAAAATAAAAATAAAGAGGAAAAAAATCAAATGCATAGATAAATCAGTTGTGAAATAAACTGCCATGTGTACCCTAGTGCTAACAGAGTTACACCAGTGGCCCCGTGGAGGACCCAGTTTTGTGCACATCCGGTCCTTCTGGTAATCTCTGTGCAAGTTAAACAATGCTGCAGCCTGCCGCCGTGATGTGAGAAGAGAAGAAAAGGAAGGGATGAGTGCTCTGCTTCGATATAGCAGATGTTGTGGGAATGGGGGACTGAAGTACCAGTGAGGCAAAGACATGGAGTCTAATGATTGATAGAGTCTCTGAGAGCCGAGCTGCTGCAAAATTTCCCATGTGATGTGAGCGTAACGACAGAGAGTTACGCAGATAAACCTCTGTTTCACTTTAATCAAAGACTGAACCGTCAGGAGCTTTTATTTTGTAAAAAGATACGCAAATATCATGACTTATAACATACTGTACAACCTTTCCTACATACTTCTAAATATTTAATTCCACTTACCATTCACTAAAAAAAACTAGATTTACACGCATTAACCTTTGTAGATCCATGATTAAAACTACAGGATGGGAAGCACAAAGAGAGACGGTGAATAACCATTAGGGGTTCATGGTTCACTACTTTCAGTACTGATTGAAGCCAGCAATGCCATTTCAGTTTTTAAAATTGCATAGTGTAACTCTGACTCTGTCTTTTTGTTAAAACTGAGGACAAAGCTCATCATCGGCAACAGTCAGGTTTCTTCATGCTCATAAAGAATTTCCTCCATGACAGTAAAACACATAGCAGGAGCCATCTGAATCTCCTGCAGATTCAGAACACTAACTACTTTTAGTGAAAACCTACTCTTAAAGACAAACTATAAATGGACCAAAATGGACTGACAACCTGTCAATATTACTACAAACTCCAAATCCTCTCCTTAAACACATCTAAACACAGATCTGTCACTCCGCTATTACATAATGAACTCGCCCTTTTATTCAGGCCAGTACACTAACCTTGTCCAGTGGTTAACTACAAGATTTACTTCTAGGACTGCAGTTATACTAACTAAACAGACTGATGACAGTTTGGTTAACAAGGCTTACTGAGAAGACATTTTAAGAAATATTACAATATCATAACTTCACATCAGATTTTGGCAACAACAGAACAGCCAGTATTGCTCGCTACTATAATCGATATTGAACTACTATGTGAAACGTGTTTAAAGAAAGTCTTCCAGATCACTTTGTGAGCAGTGTGCTCTAACTGCTCACAAAGTTTTATTGGCTTGATAAAGTAGTTTGTTGTGTAATCTTGCAACACCAGACAGGAAACAGATGGCTTTGAAAACATGCCTATGCCACCTTGCCTGAGTAATCATTACTCTTCACAGAGAAACCTACCTTACAACGTGCTCAAAAGTCAAAGCGTAAAATAAATAAACTTAACTTCACCTGCCTAAAATATAAATTAGGAGTGTTATGATGATGTGGAGTATAATGCCATCTGCTTTGGAAGCTTTGAAATTCCAGATTACTAAATGATGACTCGGTTAATTGTGATATTCAAGTTGTGCGTTTTTGGCATATAAAAACAAGTAAATTAGATGTTCAGATTTGATTGAACTATTGCTTGAGTGCAGAAGGAAACATTACTTAACAACAAGACATCAACCAGTGCACACAACAGGATGAATCTGTTTCTCCAGTAAAAGAACTTCTAATCCATTTACTGAAAAGTGAATTTAAATGTAAGCCGGAACTGCTGTGTTGCACTCATGACATGCATGACCAGCAGAAATCTATACATGAAAAACAAGAAACAGTTTCAGTAGAACAGCATTGTTATATTTCTTCCAGGAGAAAATAAAACAGTAGTGCAAGCCACTGACTGATCTCCCGTTTGACTTAACCAAGTGTGACTTTTTGTAACCATGAGTCAAGTAACCCAACATCATTCATTTCATGGCATCCTCTATTCTTTACTGATATTTCCACTTTCACAACCTATTAGTAACTGAGCAGGGGCAGGCTTTGTTTTATGGTGTGAGTATGGCTGCCATGAACTGGACTAGGGGGGTATTATTTCTGCATTGATTGCTCATTGGGCGGGCTTTGTACTGGGTCCCGAAAGGGAAATTCATTAGCATGTGCATATTCTCTGTGGCATTTTGGCAGGGTGACAAAACAGTTATCCTGAAATGTTGCATTGGGAGTTAAACAGCCTTAGCTTGTTGGTAACCAGGGGACATCCCCTCTTTCCTTTGGATTTGTGTTCAATAGAATGTAAGAAGGTGTGAATGCTCTTTAAATTGATCCATGGAGAATTGCTGTAGCTATAAATTGGTACATATATTCTTTCATGATAATTTCCTTGGCAAAACCCATCAGCCATTCCCACATTGTTGCAATTTCATCATGGCTGCTGATGAAATGGATTCACCCTTTACAGTCCTCAGTTAATACACAATTATAATCTCATAAATCTCTTTTCTTTGCTTTTGTTTTTTTTTTTTGGTGGCTCAGAATTTAGAGTGTGTTGTTTGCTGTTAAGAAGGTTAGTGGTTTGATCCCCAGTTTCTACATCTATAATTTATGTTACAGTGTCTTCGGGCAAGATAAAGAAACACAAGTAGTGCCTTATTCATCCATTTGGGTTTGCATGTGTGCATGTGTCTGTGATTGCAGCTTGTAGTGCAGAAAGCGTTTCAAGTGCTGTCGGAGTAAAAAAACATTATATTATAGTCCATTTACCATGGAATAAACTAGGAAAGGGAAAGCTGTTACTAACTAACAAACCAAACTAATGTGATAGTCTAGTTACATGGTTTAAATCTGCTGTGAGACTGACCGTCTCATAGCAAGAAGGTCTGAATCTGAGAAAGGCCTCTTTATTAGGTTGATTAGTGATTCTAAAAAGAATGTTGGTGTGACAATAAGTGGTTATCTGTCACTCTGGTAACCTGTCAAAAAATAGCATTTAAAAAAATTGATGACAGGGTGTACACCAGCATGAGAGAGTTGAGCCAAGGATAGAAAAAAATCTTTGTGTATTGAACACATGAAAATCACCAAATTACACAGGAACAAATTGTCACCAGTTGAATGTTAAAATAAGATAAGATACCTTTATTAGTCCCACAAGGGGAAATTTCATTAAACTATTTGTATGTGTCCAAGTGGTAAAAGAATAATCCTTCCACCTGCACAGCACTAAGTAGTTGCACTGTCATTCAACCGTTAGAGCATCATGTACTGTGTCATTACAGTTATCTTGGAGTAAAAAGAGTTTGAAATTTACTGCAAAATTTCTACCCTTGAAATGTATTCAGTGGTTAAAACTTTTTTATTAAAACTGTTGTTTTCTAGCATGAAATGAAGGCCAAATTGGCCAAAACTTCAATAAGCTAATGGGATTTTTCAAATTATTAGCTTCAGAGAGTCAGCGATGCAAATTTCAATACTGCATCCAATTTTGAAACAGCGTTTCAGTTTTCCACTTCACTATGCCTAAAATATAACGGCCGGAATTTGCTAGTTGCTGTTGCTGCTGGTCATTACCTAAATAGATAACTAATCAATATCACAGGACAATCTTGTATATTACCCCGAAGCAATTATCGGACTAACTGAATTGGAAATTGAAGTAACGTATTTCATTTCTGTTTCTTTTTTTCTACTTCCCTTTCAAACGTGGTACAATCCTGGGACAAGTGCCAGATTTTTTTTTTAAATTGAAACAACCCATGTAATAGAAAAAAATGCAAGAACAAAAGGAAACAGTTCCCAGTTAGAATATTTATGTAGTAGCAAATGCTACTGCCCCTTGGTCTCACTGTCAGAACTGTAAACTGTATTGAAGGGTAGTCCCGTCTCCAAAATGCCTTTTTTTTGTCCAAGGAAAACCTTTTTTTTAATGCCTTGCATCCCTCATTCCGTGAAATATTGCACCAGTGCACATTTAATAGTGCATTTATCATAAAAAAAAGTCCAGAAGATTGAAAAAAGATATGGGTTAAAAGAAGACAAAAGAAGGCAAAATTTGAGTTAAATTGCATCGTAAACATGTTCTCCTAATGAAACATTTGGAAACATTGTTTTTGTTTTGTTTGTTTGTTTTCAATCAGGTGGTTTGTGCATTTCCCAGTCAGTGAAAATACCACGTGAACCAAGATCTGGAGAGTTTGACAAGATTATCCGGAGGCTGAGTGAGAACCCCAATGCTCGAGTAGTCATTATCTTTGCCAATGAGGATGACATCAGGTGAGTACAGCAGAATCCTGAGTACTGTCAAGTAACATAATGTTTATCCAGACTTATCTCAACTACTGTTTTTAACACTTGCTTAACACCACATACCTATTTTTATGTCATGGGAAATAAATTTAAATGAGATATAGTTCTTCAAGAAATTCAAAGCTGCACGAAGAGCAGGCATGTGTTAAATCAGCGGGCTAATTAGCAGGTAGCTCAGTAGGTACAGTGGTCACCCCATGATTGGAAGGTCGGGGGTTCGAATCCACTGAACAGCTACCCTGAGGTACCCCTGAGCAAGGTACCGTCCCTACACACTGCTCCCCGGGCACCTGCTTAGTGGCTGCCCACTGCTTCACTGAATGAATGGGTGAAATGCAGAGAAAAACAAGTAATTTCCCCACGGGGATCAATAAAGTATATATCATTATTATTATTAAATCAGAGGTTCCCAAAGTATGGGGCCCGTCGGGAGCACGCACTGGGCTCTCCAAATCATGGACCTACAGAATCCCATATTCTTGATTTTTAGTTCACAAACACTTCTTGTAATGACTAACTACTCCTGACATTTTGGAGATGTTAGCTCTTTATTAGGGGTGCAACGATACACAAAATTCATGGTTCGGTTCGATACTTTGGTGTCACGGTTCGATATTTTTTCGATACAAAAAAATGTTCATGTCTTTTTAATTTGTCATTTATTAAAATTATAAATATTTATATTTTAACTCAAAAGTACAGTTTTTAAATTTAATGTTGCTGAAACAACAAAATAATAAAAAAATAAATAAAAATCTATCTGATCGAGAAATCACTCATCTTTGGAAAAGAGAGTTTATTACAGAGAAATGACTCTTTCCAAAATAAAAGCTATACTATACGCTTCTTCTGGGGCATATTCTCAGCAGCATATTAAACATATCAGGTCCCCATAAGGAGAATCATGTGCTAATGGCTGTCTAAATGACTCGGGTAAAGTTTGTAGCATGCATGCTTGTTGTTTTTGTCTGCTTCCACTTGTCTTTGCACTAGGATGATGTCAGCGTAAATGTGCAGTCATATTTGTTGTGTTCCCACTAGTGCTGTCAGCGTTAATCTCGTTAAAATGACATTAACGCCATAACGCGGCAAATCTCCGTTAACGAGTTACCGCGGATCGCCCCGTGCTTGGGCTGGACGGCGTCAACACATTAACAAGCTAACTGCGCTAACGCACTAGTTCCCACCAATTGAGCATTGCGTGGCACATTCGACATACTGTTTTACTTTTGTCCATGACGCGCTTACCATCAGGGTCATGCTTCACATGAAAACCAAGATAGTTCCAAACGACAGATCTGAATGAGGGTGGGGGAGGTTCAATTTCGGGTAGCGTTGAGGCAGTTGCCATGTTGCAACGAGCTAAGCTTCTGTCTTGCTAGCTTGCACTGCGCTCAGTGGATCTGCACTCGACAGTGCAGCCTAGGCGGAGTAGTCGAACGCAGATCCACTGAGCGCTCAACACAGACAGCATCGTCAGAAGAAAAGTTGATAAAATAAATAAAACATTTTGTATTGTTCAATACATATGAGTACCGAACTGAAAGCACTGTATCGAACGGTTCAATATCGATACGAGTATTGTTGCACCCCTATTCTTTATACAGTAAAGTTACAGTGGGATACAAATGATATCAGGCTGATCCTGCCGTAATTTGTTCCCCGCTTCATATCACGGACAAACAGCATCCCACAGCTGTTTATGTTTTTGAACCCATTTTGCAAAGAGAGGCATTTTTTGAAAAATGTATTGATAGCAATGTTGAATATTATTACACAGGAAAAAAAACAGCTACACGTAAAATAATTACACCGTGACGCCTCTGCCTTTTAAAATAGAGGGACAGTAACTGTGTGTGTGTATGTAAGTGTGTAAAAACGGAAGATAGTAAGGTTAACAGTAACAGTATTTTGTGTCTATCTGCCATTCTGCAATTCATCTAATGTAAACAATAACGTGGTGCACAGCGTGACGTGAAAAAAGGCACATACCTTTGACGTTGCGTGACAAACTCTGTATTTTAAAAAATCTCAATTTGATTCGAAATTGATTCAAAATGTCATTTACGTGTGGACGAAAGGCCCAAACGCATAAAAACAGCTGCACTTTCAAAAATACCTGTGTAGGTGTGGACGTAGCGTAAAAGAGTTAGTAGTTTATCATATTGCTACCTGTAATTTATTGCAGTTTACTTTTATTTGTTTAATTGTTTACTAAATGTTTGGGTTGTGAAATGAACCGCAATGGAGTTTGAAAACAAAATATGGGTGTGTGTGGTTGGAGGGTTGCTGGGGGGGGGATTTTTCTTGTGAAACAAAGGGGGCCCAGCAAAAAAAGTTTGGGAACCACTGTGTTAAATACTGCAGACTGTATTAGAATGTGTGTTATAGATTTATTGATTATATTACCTTTCTAAATATAATGTCCTACTCAGATGTTGATATTTATGAGTTACAAACCTAAAATGTGGTTATACTTGAATATGCTCAGTTCAACAAAATTCTATTTTTTTTGTATAGCTCACCAGACTGAGAGCCTATTAGAAAACATTTGGCGATAGTGAGGAATGGAAACCCCCCCCCCACACACACACTTTTAGCAGGAAAAATCTCACAGACTGTGGGTGAGGGAGCACAAACTTCCTCTGTGTCTGGTCAGAATGAGGGAATAGCTAAGAGAAGAAAATAAACTGCATAGAGAGACAGCAAACAGGGCAAAGCACAAAAAACAAAAAGAAGGCAAAGTTAATGACATGCATTACTGATTTTCAAATGCACAGGAAGTGAAATAGAGGACAGGATCAGAGAGGTGTTGCGTGCAACATCAGAGGTCCCTCAGTACCCTTGGTACTGATACCCTTGGTATCTACATTTATTCGAGAAATTTGGTAAAATATAATGGCTGATGGCTGATTTTAAAATAGAAATACATGAAATAACTTGCTAGTTACCAGAATCAGATGTTTTTTAGCTGATCAGCCCATTCAGCTGAGTGTATATTCAATTGACTATTGATCCGCCGTAGCTAGCATGCACCTGGCCAGAAACATTACTACTGCATTGCCTCCATTCAGACCACATCAACTTAACTGTTCCACTCAGCAGCAAAATGCTGTGTAAGCTCGTGATTAAATATAAACAAGATATTACAAATGTAACATGCAAAGGGCTGTAATTGTATCTGGCTGCTGTAAAATGCTAATGCAGTAGCCGATAATTGCTTAGAGTAGCCTCTGCTGTTTCCTCATTTTCAGCTCTCTGCCAATCTATGTATAAACTCAGTCAATCCTCACTCTTTATTGTGTTGTCATAGTTTAATTTAAAGTAATTGGTGTTCAACATTTATTAGCTCCAACTTGTACATGATGTACTGAGCTCACACAGCGCTGTTTGAGATACACAAAAAAGCTGCACACGGTGGGTACTAACACCAACATCAAAAACCATGTTGGAGATGTAATTATAGAGCAAGCCGTAACATGTAAAATTTGTTAGATAAAGTGAAATTCATTTTTAATTAAATCTTATTTGAACAAATGGCTCGGTAAAGTAACTTGGAGCACTTTTTTTCAGAGAATTGTTTTGACTGAAAAAAACACAGAAGGAGAAAATTGTAAACTGTAAAAATGCATTGAATCACCAAAGTTTTTATCAAGAATAAGTCTGTACATCTAAATATTATATATGTTTACTAAAAAAGATATAAACCTTTCACAGCAAAATGCTTTTTATCCAGCTACGTTTATTTATCCCTTTCAGGTACAGGTTACTTTGCAAGCCCAGAGTTTCTATATAAAGGGAAAACAACATACAACATACCCAACAAAACCAGTCAGGTTTGTTAATGCAGCAATGAATGGTGATTCTGTATCACAAGTACTTATATACTTAGTGTGTCAGGGAGGGATTGACTACTTTACTTCATTTTATGATAATATTTTCAAAATAATGTTGAATATTTCGTCCATTCACCCATATCCCTTCTATCCTGGTAAAGCACTTTAATCCAATTTGGCATCTGTTCTGCTGTCCCCAACTATTACAGTATACAACAGTAATGTTAAAAGTGTCCCCGCTTTTATTTGCAGGGAAACAAATGTATCAATTACAATGTATTAGCTACTATCAAGATGAATTAAATGAAATAAATTGCTGTAGGCTGAATTAAGAAACAAAAAAACTTGTGGCTTTGTAAGGGGAAATGTTTCCCTGCAACCATTCAGTAGGCCAGTGTATTCACAGTGGAAAAGGGCAGTGATTTGGGGCAGTCTCTTGATAATGACCGGGGCAGACGTCCCAGTGCTCATTGACTTAATCCGGTCCTGATAACGGGTAATAGTCTGGATATATAGTAATTACAGAAAGCCAGAGGGATCACAGTACAGCATGCCTTCTCTATCCTTGAACTCAGGCAGTGTGAGCCTTCAGAAGACTAACAGGAACCCAAAATTGCCTACAAAGAAGGTATAGGAGACTGTGCTGTTTTGATGAAGCCCTTTAATATGATACAATAATTATATTACACTGCTATTTCAAGGTCATAGAAGTATAAGAAATAATATTTGCTGGGTAGCCTTTCACAGTCTAGATAGGTAGGTATGCTTGCACAATACAGAGATTACTCTGTGTGGAAATAACATGACCTATGTAATAAATACATACATATAAAACTAATAAAATTAATTGTCACTGTAAAAATGTAACATTGAATTTTATTAATTGGTTAGTTTGTGCATCATTTTGTCATTTTCAACACCTGAAATTTATGTTTGACTTTACCGCAGGTAAATAAAATTGCAGTGCTTCTATAATAAATATGTTTACATCAGCACTAAATTAAACGGCAGTGTTTAATGTAAAATGTGACCAAGTGATCAAAAAGCAAGAAATGCAAGTAACAAAGAAAAAACAACCAAAATATCAGATTTGTTAGCAAACTAGCTATATAACGATTTTTACTTCAACATAATTCAAATTTTAGACCTTGTAAATACCATTTAAATTGAGTTTAGAACTGAACCTGGACTGTGAAAATAAATAGGAAGTGTAGGTGCTCATTCATGATCACGAATCAGTGCCTCTTTACTTCATACTGCATTATTTTATATTATACTTCTCAGTCTGTGTATTCATATCACCATTACTGTAATCTCCTGACAGTGAAAAAAAAATCAATTTCTCTTTCTTTTTTCTACATGGTGGGCATAATTGCATTTTAAGACATGCTCATTTCACTAAATGTTGGGAGACCAGACTCAGAAAAATCATTACCAGTCAAACATAAAACCTCGCAGTCATAAAACTAAAGTAAAGAAACATAAAGTTAGCTGCATGAGTCACTGCTTGCCAAGTCAATTTTTTACAAAAGTATAAAAATGCTAACATTATACCTTAGTTTTACTTCAACTTGAATTCATGCGAAAACAACATGCACTATGTGAAAATCTGAGTAAGCTGGTGGACACTTTTTGTGCAATATAAGGGCTGGTGTAAGAGTTGGTAGCTTTTCACATGCCAGGTGGCTGTGCTTAAATTTTATGTCACTATGCTTTCTCGATGCAACTCTGCTGCTGCAGCAGAGCTTATTGGCAGTTTTTTATGACTCCCCAAACTTACATCCATTGGCAACAAGCCTGGACAAATGTGGCAGGGGTATCATTCTGCCACAGCCAAGAAGAATTCCACTGCACTGGGAAGGAATAGTGATTCTATGATGGCTTTTCAATTTTGCTAAACTGCCTAAGTATAAAACTTTGTCTTAGAATACTCTAGTCATGAAACAGCCTGATTAAACACAGTATGAACATATGTGTAGGAAATATATCAGAGAACAGCATTATTTCTATGGAACAAGTAAACATTACTTTATTTTTTTGTTTGTTTCAAAGGCGTCTCCTTCAAGCAGCTAAGAAGGCCAATCAGACAGGTCATTTCATCTGGGTAGGTTCAGACAGCTGGGGATCCAAAATTTCACCAATACTGCACCAAGAAGAGATGGCAGAGGGTGCTGTCACCATTCTACCCAAACGACAGTCCATCAAAGGTATTTGCACTGCCAAACTCTACCTCAATGCTCAAAATATTCAATTTTTTTTGAAGAAAATCTTAGTTTGAAGTAAATTCTGTATTAATACTTGCACTTTACTGCATATTGTTGGTGTATGTTTGCCTCCTTTAGTAATCTCCATTCTACCTTGAAGATACCAGATTTGACAAAAACAATTTTTAAAATCAGGGCTTTACAGTGTTGATAATTGCCTTTGTCACCTCAGTAAAAGGTTAACTCTTAATGTTCACTTTTGAAAAATTTTGGATTACCATTAACTGAATTTGCGCTGTTGCTGTTGGATTTGATTTCAGGTTTCGATCGCTACTTCATCAGCCGAACGCTAGAGAATAACAGAAGAAATATCTGGTTTGCAGAGTTTTGGGAGAATAACTTCCAATGCAAGCTCAGTCGTCATGCTATGAAGAAAGGATCTGGTATCAAAAAATGTACAAGTGAGTCAACATTTATTGGCAGAGAGGGCACTCTGTCAATGTACAGCACTTGATCAATGACCAAGTTTATTGACTGGTTCTGCTGTGAATACATTGTGCGTTTGTGTATGTGTGCGTGTGTGTGTGTGTGTGTGCGTAAGTAGCATGCACTGCTAAATTTATTTGTCATCAGGGAGAATGCAATCAGACTCTTCTAATTTAGGCTAAACGTAATGGGTGTGGATAAGTGGATGGGAATCTCTAATTTTCCAACAGAAATTAATGTGGCTAGTTCAATCTGCAGTGAGCGACAATGGCAATCACAAAGCTATACCACCAGATGTGCTGAAAATATAATCAATACTAAATCCAGTTGTCCCATTAGAAACAAGCTTTCAGGTCATTAAAATCAGTAGGTTATCCAGGCCTGTTTGCCACAGAAAAGAAGTAGTTTAAATCTGGCACCTTTAATGCTTGTAGGCAATCAGTTTCTGAAATAGCTGCCTATATATTAAAGGATCTTACATAATCAAACACAAAAAACCATTACTAAAAAGGCTGACTGTTCTATACAACTGAGATATGTTCAATGCCCATCTATTGAGCCTTGATGACTAAAGACACTCTGTGAGTGATAATTGCAGCTGGGGATAGAAAATGAGGGCTGTGTCTTGTCATTTCCTTTTAAAACAGGCAATATTACATTAACTCCCCTTTACACAGTGATTGGCCAGCTGTGTGACGGCGTGAAATTATCATGGTTTCAGTGTCTCTTACAAGATCATTTTCTTTCTCTCATTACAGAAAAAAAATTGTCGTGTTTCTTATTTACAGCAACACTCTAAATGACCTCCAAGAAATTGTAAAACCAAAAATTTTTATTGTCATTTAACCTACAAATCTCCTTAAGATGTACCTGCTTGGAACAACACTGTCCCCTTTTGATAGATCAGTACATCATACAAAATAATTGTTTGTAAGCATAATACACTTCTAGTCCACTTATATATAAACTGCTGCTTACAGCTTGGATGTAAATCCAACCTATTAATCAGCTTCAACTGATATTTTCATATGACAACATTAGAACAATGACAAAATGTGACACCTGATAAACCCACAGAGAAAAACCTCCACTCGTTTTTTTTAAATCAAGCTTGTGTTTTGTTCATTTTCACTATTCTTAAAACAGTAGTTTTCCATTGAAAAGCTCTAATTATCAATTAATTCTATATTGTGATCAAATATGTCCTAGGCATGGTCACTACCTAATTAAATGTGACTCTAGTTTCCTTAGAAACAAGTTATGAAGAATCACAATTTATTCAGTACAATTGGTTATAGGTTATAGAATGGTATAGAACATAGGATATATAGGACTTTGACTACAACAAGGTAAAAAATCAGCAAAAACACTGCCTTAACTTCTAGCAACTAATCAGTGCAGTGCAACCAAAAACTTGTATGAGTGAGGGAAAATGAGAAGGTAATTTGATATAAAACTGAATGCTAAAAAAAAGAAGAAGGAGGAAAATTCATTCTAGCACAATCAGATTGTCAGTGGAATCAATGACTCAAGATCTGACATAGAAACAGTCTCATGCTAATGTCAGTTTAATGGTTGTATTCATGTCAGGTGCCATTACCAGGAAAAAGCAGAAGCTGGGTAATCTCAATACTCTAATGTGCATGAGAAAAATCAAATTCAGAGCCACCAAATTTCAGGACATTAATGATGGTTCTTTATAAATGACGAACTGAAAAGTGTCTGTTATGGCACCAAGATTCAGAATTAGACTCATGTATTACGTAGACACGTCTTATCCTATTTTCATTGCATCAGTTTAACAATAACAATTCAGATTAATGTCTAAAACATTGGTCACCTCATTTAGAAGTATGCTAAACATGTCATATACAGTAAATTGTTCTGGACGAGATGCCTGCGTGGTCACAATTATGCATTCTGTGACTGCTTTCTGCAGAAAAAAGTGACTGTCAGCGTTTTGCAAGCTAAACACAATTCTTTCATTTGGAAAGATAAAGACAGTTTATGCGTTTTTGTAAAGTATGTAACTTTATTACAGCTGCATTTTTGTATTTCGTTATTTCATTATTGTATTTCATTAGCAGTATAATGCATAACTACCTATTTCTAAAGTGTGTGGTTACAGTAAAGTTCAACAATATAATTTCAGGATTTTCCCTCCCACCAGGCGATAACGGCTTTTGTCTTAATTCCGCAACAACCTCAAAATGCCACCAAATAACAAAGGAACACACTAAATTAGTAAAACAGAACATGAGCATGAACATGCAAGTTAAACAGTATCACGGTGACTTATTTATAGTCTCTTAACAACACTGTGTTCTTGGTAAAACAGAGAGATGCTTCAAACAATCCACACTTTCATGAGATTTCTGTATTTATCTGTTGTCATGGTGGCTGCTCTTGAGCTAAATTGCTGCTGCCCCTTTCTTCCTCTGAGTAGCCTCCAAGGTACAGCAAATTTTACAGGCAAGAGTTACAGTAATTTCACTCAGATTCTTTTGTGAGTACTGTTACTACTACCCATTGTTACTTTTGCAAGAACAATCATTTCCTGTTCCCACTTCAAGAGTTTCTTAGTCACTGGAACACTCAACTGTAACATCAACATGTATGAGTTATCAAGAAACATCTTACAACAAACAAAAGGAAATAATTTAACCCTTAAAACCCTGTTGTTCATGTGACTGCTTTTTATAAATTGGAGCTATGTGATATCACTCAAAAAAGATCTGTGAAAAAATAACCAACCAACCATCAATATGATTAGCTGAGCATGTAATTATCCCATTTGTATGATATCAAAGCATTTAATCACACAATGCAAGTTACTGACAAGTGATTTATGTACCATAACAGCAGGGTAGTTGTAGGTCATCTTCCACAACCAAAGCATTAAAGGATATTTGAGTTAGTGTGCAAGGAAAACAACGGAGAGTGTAGGTATGATTCACATTCTACTGCTGTCCTCATTCCCAGTGTTCTTGTATCTGTTGCCACAAAGGACAAGGTTTATTTTGCAGCTTCAGATCCACATTGTCACCTCCGAGCCACAGGTCATTTTACTGTTACATTCAACAACAAAGCCTTATAGAAAGCTACCTGTAAACAGCCGATAAACTGAGACTATACTGTCCTCCAGTTTCCCACTGTTTCTGCCATTATCAGTTCCATGTTTGGTGTCACTGATACTTGGAAGTCCCAGAACAGAGCCATACCACCAAATATAAATTACAGCAGATAGAAAAACAATCTGTGCTGACAGAATGCAGTTTAAAATGATGTTGGCAGACAATAGAAAATTTAACCAGCCACAATTCTTGAAAGTCTTCAAAACAATATTGCAGAAAGAGGAAAAGCAGCCCACACATTTTGCTGCATTTTAGTTTTTTTTACAGTCTCCACAAAACTTGAATACGTTTTAGGTCACATTTATCCTCTTTCATAGGGTCCTGTATTTGTATAATCACCAGTTTAAAAAAGAAAATCTTACTAAAAGTTTGGACAGTTTTTTTTTTGGTTTTTTTTTTTTTTTTTTTTTTGGGGGGGGGGGGGGGTTTGTTTTGCACACAACCATAAAAAGGACCATAATACTCCCAGTTACAGAAACTAATTAGACCCCATAGGAAATCTGAAAGGTTCACATGTGAAATGCTGAATGTGCAGAATTCAACTTTGCCTTCTGAGCTATTCACACTTCACTGTACTTAACAGTATGTCATGCTAGTGAACCGTAAAACATGTTCCTGTTTTGCAGAGCAGGATGAACAAGAAATGGCTGTGAAAAAGCATAGACTTGTGAAAGGAGACAAGTCAGTCATAGCAGAGAGACACTGCACAGTATGAAGGCATGATACAGTTATACTTACCAGTAATGAGCAGGGAAATATGAATCATAATTTCTTTAGGGTGAACAGACACTCTAGTCCTCAAATCTGCTACAAATACTGTTACAAAGCCATGACACAGCACTGTTGCTTTACTTGTCTATTTGCTAAGTCCCTGGGCAAGATACTGAACCCTAAGTTGAACCTGATGCATCCATCAGTGTGAAGAAGACTTGAAGAGTGAAAAGCTCAAATTGAGTAGAAAGGTGCTAAATCAGAACGCTGGAAGCTAAAGTCAGGGAAGCCCAGAGATTGCTCCAGGATGAAAAAGAGGCACAAGATGTCCAAAACTGAGACTCAAGAAACTGCCAAACCAAGGCTCACAGCTTTGGGCACAAGGCTGAAGAGATATGCCAGAGAACCTGAGGTCAACAGAATACATGACCTGTCCTCCAAAAAGTACTCTCAACTACAAGGGAACACTAATACAAGGGCAGAGCTGAAACTGAGCAATATTGGTTGAACATCTGGAATAAAGCAGATGTTCAAGCAGATCACAGCAACCTCCCTCCAGGTCCAACCAGACAGACTAACCAGAGCACTGCCTGGATTTACTACAAGACAGCCTATGATTCAATGTCCCACACCATTCAACAGGAACTCAAGAGAACTGTGAAATAAAACACAGTTGTTGTCTTATACAACTCCAAGGCAGTCGTACAAGTTACCATCAAGAGTTGAATATACCAAGGTGATGCACTGCCCCCATTGCTGTTCTGCATAGGCGTTAACCCCGTAAGCCAGGTCATCGCTAAGAGTGGACATGATATAGAATTAGGAGTGGAGTCACCATCAGCCACATCCTGCACATGGATGACATCAAGCTGCATTCCAGAAGTCAGATATTGACTCAGCTCACAAGGATCTACAGCAAGTACATCAGGATGTCATTTGGACAGGATATGTGTGGCTGAATGGTTGCAAAGAAAGGGGAGGTGATCTGGACTGAAGGGACGAAGCTACTGGAATGCAGAAGAGCAGATAGACAGGACATCTAAACATATTTGAGTATCCCACAGGCCAGTGGGAACTATGACAAGGATGTACAAAGGTCAGTCACAGCCAAATACTTCCGGAAAGTCTTTGGTACGAATAAGATCCAAGCCATCAATACATACACTCTACCAGTAATCAGATACCCCAGTGGAAGAATAAACTGGCTACAAGAGGAGATGGATGCCACTGATGTGAAAGCATGAAAACTCCTCGCAGTGCATGGATGTCTCTACCTGGTATCTAGCAGTAGTTGTCAAGGAGCAGAAAACCGTAGTTGTGATAGATGTGGCAATCCTAATACTCTTCCAAGTCCTAGGAGCTAAAGGAACAACTGTAGCAGTTGCGCAAGACCTGAAAGAGAGTGTATGTGTATATATATACACTATATATGTGTGTGTGTATGTGTGTCTGTGTGTTTAAACAGTTAAGACATTTTATTCAGCATTTCCACTAATTAATGTTTTCTTTCTTAGTGGGCTTTTGGCAAAGATAACAGCTTCTGCAGGTGCACTGCTTCTTCTTGAGGTCATTTCAGCACATGTTGAGGGTCACAGTTGGAGTGAGGCAAACTGGCTTGAGTCATTCTATTGCTTTGTATCCCTGCAGACATGAGTCATCAAGGCTAGCAGCCACAAATACATGTCTGCCTGCCTGCCTGCTCAATTGTCTGAATTCCATTGCTCGATGAAAACATCAAGAACACACAATACAACTAAACAGTGTGTGACAGCTCTTTGATTGTCTTGGGATCATAGGCAAATGTCAAGCTTTGGATTAAAGATCAAGTACAGGAACAAAATTTATTTTTTTCTCTCTGTCGAGAAAATATTGACTAGCTCAGAAACAACCAAAGGGGATATCCTATTTTATAAATAATTTAATTACTCCACATTTTTATACAAATTTGTTATATTGCATTATTGTTTAAAAGAATGATAGGGAGGGAGAACTACAATATCCATTGATTGCAGCTACGGCAGTGATTTGGTGATTACGACAATGCTTTTTAATTAGAACAGGAAATTGGCAGAGGTTTGTAATCCTTCATGGACATTGCAATTTTTCGATATATAGTCTATATGTTAAGCTAAGGAGGGTGGCAATACACTAGATTAGAAAAGAAATGTGATAGCTACTGTTATGATACTTTTTTGTTATATCCAAGATACTAAAAACTGGGTATCTGCGACATGAAAAAACAAAAATGACTGAAAAAACAACTAATATTTAGGTTTACTATCTGTCTGTGGTACATTAGCAAATCTGAAAACCCTCAAACTGTCATGGTAGCAATGTTTTAGTTTTTAGTTCATCCAGGTATGAGTTATAGCTCAGTTTTTTTGTGCTCCCCTGATGGAAATATGGTGCTGCTATGCTGTACCTCATCAAGGCTGCAGAGCAGAACAATAACTACTGTCGCCAGCTGCAGTCCAATATGGTGGTGTTGGAGTTGGAGCTAGATCATTTAAAAGAGTGTGTGTGCCTTGTTTTGCACACATGTTCAAGTATGTTTGTGTGCCTATGCCTCACTGCCACTACAAATACTCTTAGTCTTTGAAACACTGCATTTACACCACGTAATAGTACTGAATGATCTCAGCAGCCTATACAGTGACCATAAGTTCCAAGGGAATACATGCCTCAGTCACCCAACACCTATACAGTTAGTAACTATATAAGAAAAAAAGCAAGAAATCCAAGAGTTCTGTGTTGTGTCAGACTTTAGAGTGGGAGCATATGGTTTATATTAAGCCATCAAAATTTGTATACATTCTCATTCTTTCATTTTTCAGCTGTTTTGTGTGTTGTGGGCAGAAATCTGCAAGAAACAAAATGATGGAGAATACAAACAGCCTGCGTGAACATTTTAGATACATTTTAAACCAGATGTAAACAAAAGCGACATAATTAATAACTTGTACTCTAATGTAGCTAAAAGAGTAAAAACTAATGTATCCTATACAGACAGTAATGTAGCACTAAAGCTGCTTCAAGTGTAAAGCTTTATATTTACAACATATAGCGGGCAGCACTGTATCCTTACAAGAAAGCACAATAAGTACATTAGTTGGGCAGATATCCCAACTAATGACTAGCATGATAAGGAAAGAAAGCAGATCATAAAATCTGATTTTTGCTTTAGCCTTCACCTGGAATGAAAGAGGACAAAAAAAGAAAATTTACCTTTAATCAGAAGCACATTGTGAGCAAGAGCATACAGGATGATCTGGAGCTTTCTTGAGCGTAATATTCTTTCAGAATTTCAGGGTTTGCCTTTATAGAAACTCCTCAAGCACTGATTAAAGGATACAGTTGCAAGGTTTCATCTTTATTCGCATTAATGCTTGTTTTGCACTGGTGACCTTACTGCTGCACAACTCAACATGCAGTTACTGTTTTCCCCTCAATTTTTAGTCAGAAAAGCTGCCTAAAACTTAAAAGTAAACATCATAATATTTGTGAAGGAATGGTATCTGTAAAAGTAAGATCAAATATGCTACCTTATTAAGGATTTCTATATAGATGGGACTAATGAGACATAAATGAGTTCCCCAAATATTTTTACCCAGACAGTTCAAACAGTTTTAACCAATAGCAATATGGATAACAATAACATTACTTAGTTTTTTTGTGATAATAATTAATGTGTGAGTATTCGTGCTTTCCAAATTACAAAGAAAGATGTCAGTGAGCCACTCATTGATCTGATAGTGAACTTGGAAGCAATTTCCCCAACAGACATTATATAATATACATTATATTAACCATTTAAATCAGGAATGGGCAATTGATTTTCCAAAGTTGCCACATGAGAAACTGTGACTGTTTTGGAGGGCAGCACCAATAAACTGACCTCAAGTTTGCTCAATGTTAACTTTATCTCTTTATAAACTATTGGTAAGGCAATGAAAATGTAAAATAGGCATAGTAAAAACACCAACGCTTTATCATTATTTAATCAACATTTACAAAAATCATTGCAAGACTTTATACAAAGTGCTGTTGCTGTTTTGTTTGTAGGTTAATTACTTCGGTTCTTTTTTTCCCTGTTCAGTGAGAGTCTGTTTTTGGCTCTAATCTAAGTGCATTAAACTCAGGTTCAGTGAAGGACAGCGGACAGATGACTCTGTATCTGTATCTGCATTTGTATTTGTTTCATTCCTCAGAATGTTTGTTTATTTCCAAAGAGAAAACAAAAAAACATATTCTGTGCATCTGTCCTTACATAAGGAAAGTTTTCCTCTATGAAAGAAGAATGAAAATCCAACAGCGATCCTGGCTCAAAATGCTCTGCCAGCAGTGACTCTGACTACAGGTCGATGAGATCTTGCAGAACATTACTGGATGCATTATCCACACTGCAAGTGAAGGGAGAGGAAATCATGTGCATTTCACTCTCAACTGTTTTGAAGTCTTCAAATCCCCATGAAATCTCATCAAGAAGGGCTCCTAACGTAAAACAGTACCAGCCGTGGTGATCAGCCAATGGTATGGCTTCTTTCACTGTTGATATGCAAGTAAGAATGTTGCTGCCCAACAGGCTTGACAGAAACGGCAACTTTCTCATGAAAACCTTGCCTAAGCTGTACGTTTGATGTGCAGCCCTTGCCTATCAGTTTGGTATTTAACTGCTTCATTAGTGCACATCAGTAACAAATCAGTGATTTACCTTCAATCTGAGAGCTGAGAAATGTCAATGGCTTTCTTCTCACAAAGCTCTTAAATTCCTGCTCTCAGGTTGCATATATTTGTTTTTGGTTTTTTAGCATTTTATCACCTGACAGCTGTATGGTAGCCTATCTCTCCATGCAAGCTGTTTCATAATTACATGCAACAAACTGTCTGTGACACAGTGCTATTACACTGACGAAGTTAGCTATTTTAGTTACATCAATTACATGGTTAAATTTTAGCACTAACAGAAAACCTGGTGTATAATACAGTACAAACATATCAATTTAACTTCTCATTTTAGTCACTTCTGCTTTAAAAACCATTTGTAGTAACACCTACCATTTTCAGCCTTATCCAAGCATGCAGCTACTTTCTTCAACTTGCATGCAGAATTTTCTTTTATTGCACACATTATCACAGAGCCAGGAAGGAAAAGTTTAAACTGTCCACTTAGTTTTTCAGCTGAAGTTCCAGATTCCCTTCAGTGTCTTTACATCTAGCTATTTTTCACCTGGAGGGGCACATTCATAAATGCTTGTTTTTTTTCCTCAGCACACTTTTCACAGTTCGCTAAACATTCTCTGATCAGCTCCCCATTAACAATAGCTCAGTATTTTGTGTAACTTTGTTGGAAATCACATAGTTGGTCTTGAACACTCCATCCCTGGATGTGTAAGACTTGTTGTCCTTGTTGCTTCTGCAGCTTTGCTGGAAAAGGTTTAGATGTCCATTCCTGCTCTGCATCAATAAAGTTCTTGTTTTTCTCTGTGTGTTCAGTCTCATAATGTTGAATCAAATCCTTAAACACAAACATCTGCTCTCCACAAACTAAGCATATGGCTTTACCTCTCACTTCAGTAAAAAAAATACTTAGAAGTCTTTGTTTTGTTTAAAACATTCTCCATTAATCTCTATTTTTAATGTGATTTCTCCCCCAAAAAATCACAAAAAACTGTGTATCATATTATAGGAATATTACAGTCAGTCCTCTACAGGAGGTTAATTATCACTGTCATAGTACACATTACTATGTGTATATTTTGCACTGAGTGCACACAGAAAAACACCACTCAAACTGCATAAATCACATAAGGCACACATACCATGCCCACACATTTGAAGAGATACATTTTCTAATCCCTTTTTCATTATTTGCAAATCTCCTCTAGAAATGTATGAACAACGTATGAAAGTACAGAATCAACATGTAAAACATAGCTGCAAGTAGCAATGGTCAGGGTCGACCAAGACTGAACTATTAACATTTACCTCCTTCAAAGAGAAAATATTTTAGCAAGTACTGCAGTTAGGAGACAGTGGAGCAAATCATAAAAACTGTTGATTACAAGTTAGAAAGGTTTCAGAACTTACTTATTACAGCATTGCCTATGGGTAACTTTTAGAGTCTGGGAATTTAAAAACATTTTTTTTTTTTTTTTGCACAAACACTTAGTATTAGAAACAATTACTATAGTGTTCCTATGATATGACTACTTGGATCCATAATCATAATCTTTAGATTACTTAATTGGTTCTTAAAATATGAGGCATAATAATGATTATTAGCTTAAAATAAGAAAACTGTGACTTTTTTGACACTCCTCCTTGGATGTGCTTTAACCACAATTGAAAGAATTGTCACAAAGTATACAGGGAGTGCAGAATTATTAGGCAAATGAGTATTTTGTCCACATCATCCTCTTCATGCATTTTGTCTTACTCCAAGCTGTATAAGCTCGAAAGCCTACTACCAATTAAGCATATTAGGTGATGTGCATCTCTGTAATGAGAAGGGGTGTGGTCTAATGACATCAACACCCTATATCAGGTGTGCATAATTATTAGGCAACTTCCTTTCCTTTGGCAAAATGGGTCAAAAGAAGGACTTGACAGGCTCAGAAAAGTCAAAAATAGTGAGATATCTTGCAGAGGGATGCAGCAGTCTCAAAATTGCAAAGCTTCTGAAGCGTGATCATCGAACAATCAAGTGTTTCATTCAAAATAGTCAACAGGGTCGCAAGAAGCGTGTGGAAAAACCAAGGCGCCAAATAACTGCCCGTGAACTGAGAAAAGTCAAGCGTGCAGCTGCCAAGATGCCACTTGCCACCAGTTTGGCCATATTTCAGAGCTGCAACATCACTGGAGTGCCCAAAAGCACAAGGTGTGCAATACTCAGAGACATGGCCAAGGTAAGAAAGGCTGAAAGACGACCACCACTGAACAAGACACACAAGCTGAAACGTCAAGACTGGGCCAAGAAATATCTCAAGACTGGTTTTTCTAAGGTTTTATGGACTGATGAAATGAGAGTGAGTCTTGATGGGCCAGATGGATGGGCCCGTGGCTGGATTGGTAAAGGGCAGAGAGCTCCAGTCCGACTCAGACGCCAGCAAGGTGGAGGTGGAGTACTGGTTTGGGCTGGTATCATCAAAGATGAGCTTGTGGGGCCTTTTCGGGTTGAGGATGGAGTCAAGCTCAACTCCCAGTCCTACTGCCAGTTTCTGGAAGACACCTTCTTCAAGCAGTGGTACAGGAAGAAGTCTGCATCCTTCAAGAAAAACATGATTTTCATGCAGGACAATGCTCCATCACACGCGTCCAAGTACTCCACAGTGTGGCTGGCAAGAAAGGGTATAAAAGAAGAAAAACTAATGACATGGCCTCCTTGTTCACCTGATCTGAACCCCATTGAGAACCTGTGGTCCATCATCAAATGTGAGATTTACAAGGAGGGAAAACAGTACACCTCTCTGAACAGTGTCTGGGAGGCTGTGGTTGCTGCTGCACGCAATGTTGATGGTGAACAGATCAAAACACTGACAGAATCCATGGATGGCAGGCTTTTGAGTGTCCTTGCAAAGAAAGGTGGCTATATTGGTCGCTGATTTGTTTTTGTTTTGTTTTTGAATGTCAGAAATGTATATTTGTGAATGTGGAGATTTTATATTGGTTTCACTGGTAAAAATAAATAATTGAAATGGGTATATATTTGTTTTTTGTTAAGTTGCCTAATAATTATGCACAGTAATAGTCACCTGCACACACAGATATCCCCCTAAAATAGCTAAAACTAAAAACAAACTAAAAACTACTTCCAAAAACATTCAGCTTTGATATTAATGAGTTTTTTGGGTTCATTGAGAACATGATTGTTGTTCAATAATAAAATTATTCCTCAAAAATACAACTTGCCTAATAATTCTGCACTCCCTGTACAAAGTCCTCTCCCTTAATGATTGCAAGCGGATAATTCAAATTAGATTTTTGATGTAATTATTATCAAATGTCAGAGCAAAAACAACTCTTCTGTGATTGTGAAACAGCTTGCAAATGCGCAGCACACACATTTGCAACTCTAATTGATTATTACTTTTTTGCTAATTTTCCACATTATGTGTTGTTGTCATTAGCTATTAGTGGGAATTATACTTTGAAGTCTTTTTCGAGAAGAGATTGAAAAACATTTTCTTCTCATGCTGAGCAGAATTCAAAACCAGAAGATCTAATTGTTGTAAAAATGCATTAACCTTTCAAAACATAAAGAGACGGGGTGACACGAACCATCTACTGAGCTAATGAAAATGAACCTCTACTAAAGGTTGTCAGGCTTCAGTGTGATTTGAACAAGCTGTCACCACAAAGAAGAATAAAGTGTCACATATCATACGTACTTTCAACAGTCACTTTTCTTTCCTGTCATATTTTCTGAGATTGTTTTGCAATACGCTTTAATTCATGTTCTTTTAAAAGCTGAGCATCTCCTAAAAGATATTTGTAACATTCTGTGCAGGTGAGGACAATTACACTGCACACAATTAATTTCAGGTTGTTAAAATTCAGACAGTAATCCTCCTTCAATCGTAGGCAGCAGAAAATTACCAACCATCACAAAGAGAAAAGATGTGTTTCAAATAAACGGCTGGTTAAATTAGTGCACACGAGGTATGTCTATCAACTCTCTTCTTCAGAGCAGCACTAAAATCTATTGGAAAAAAATGTGAGACCTGTGACTCTTTGTCTTCTTCCCATTTCCCTAATTCTCGCACAATTTCCACATCTTAAAAATTAAATAACAGCTCGGACAGAAGTTTAGAGGGTTAGTTTTAGATTTGCAGGTGAATGAAAGACATTTGGCTCCCCTGTTACCCCATAACAAGGACACATACCACAAGGCAATATAACAGTTATCAACAGGCTTCTTCCATGATATTTGCATAAAACTTTAATGATAAACAAGCTAATGTGCTGTAAACTCACTTTTTTCTCTCGTGATACCTTTAAGGGTTCAAACTCTCAACCTTGCAATTAAACTCCTGTACATTCTGATTGTTGTACACTTCACTTAAAACAGCAACAGTGTCTAACTGCCATTTTTTTATGCTTAACCTACTTTGTAGTACACTGGATGATAAAAAGGATTAAGCTGCTAACTGAAATCTTACTTACAGAGAAGACAACAACCTTAGTTATGATTGATATACACCTGTCATAACTAATTGCATTAAAACTAAAGAATGATTAGGACTCTCTTACCATCTCTACCTTTCCTTCCCTGCCACTCAACCACTCTGAACGCATGATTAATGTGCAATAGGTAACATATAATGTTGTGGGCATAAACACTAAGAAAACATATGGATAAACAACTGCAACATACCTTGCCTTATCAAGCAACATAAACTTTTCCTTAGTTTAAAAGATAAAACTCATTTCAATTAACATCTTTGCATGATACAAAGTCTATCTAAAGCAGTGCAAAAGGCAGATGAGGTTATACGAGTCTTGCCGAATATTCCTGAGTTGGTTTAATCAGTGATCAACAGGCCGTAAAGAGAAAGGCTTCACAAGAGAGCATTTTGGATTCTGTGGAAAGAGATTCTGTGATTGATGTTTATAAGAAATGTTATACAATTAAGGGTTAACACGCACAATTCAGTGCCAATCTCTTTCAAAATCCATCTAGTGGAAAAAAGACTCTTTCACAATTGAGCATTCTGGCTTCTTGAAAGGTTATCATTTGCTTGATTTAAACATTAGCAATCATTCTTATTTTATTTTTTCCACTGATTGCCAAGCAGCTCTTTTGTTCTAAATATGATGGTTTTTCATATCAAAGATTCTAGTCATGACTGTCTTTCAAGATTGCAGCAACTCAGCCAGTAAAACACAGCATGGAAACCTAAGCGAAACATATCAATTAAAATAAGCAGTGAGCATAATCAACTTGGGTTTTTTTAAAAACAACACATTTATGGAGTTAGTTTAAGGTGTGGATTTAACAAATCCTTATTTTTTTATCTTGTTATTGTTTTCTTTCAGACCATGAGCGGATCGGAAAAGATTCATCCTATGAACAGGAGGGGAAGGTTCAGTTTGTTATAGATGCAGTGTACGCAATGGCTCACGCTCTACATAATATGCACAAAGACCTCTGTCCTGGAAAAGTTGGCCTTTGCTCCAAGATGGACACTATCAATGGCACACTGCTTCTCAAATATATCCGCAGTGTCAACTTTACAGGTATGTATTCCTACTTCTGATAAAGCACATAACCCTAACCCATTTTGCTGTGTGAAAACAAGATGGACAAGAAAGTCTGGGAAGTATTTTCAGCTAAAGTATCAAATGGAATGAAATGTCTTTCCTTATAAACAATATTTATCATAGGGATGTGTCAATATATCAGTCAACCATCAAAACAGGACCAGAATACCTTATAGATGTGAGTAGTACACAACTTTTTGGTGCATTTTTGAGTTCACTAGCATATTTGTGCAGAGCCTTTAGTCATATACTATGCAGTGGTCTCAAATTATCAGGCGTCTGAAAGTAAATTATTTCCAGCAAGTACTGAGGCTGAGATCCATAGGAGGATTGACAATCACCAGCAAAACAGCATGTTTTATCATGGTTGATGATGTGCAGGAACTGTGCTTTGTGAGATTTCCTGCCTTATCATGTAAGCATTGAATTGCCCACACAGGAGATCTGCTGCTTTAAGTACACTTGCTGCTTAAAATTATATGTAAATGAGAGTGGGAAGCACGTTAACATAAGGCACAACAGAAATGGGCATCGGTAGTTTTCCAGTAGTTGTCCAATGTAAAGTGTCACTGGCAAAAACAGGATGCAGTTGTCTCTGAGACAGAAAGAGATATGAGTTGATTACATTTAATGTAGCTTCATGACTATCCCTGAACTGTGATGGTGTATGATTTGAGGGAAATCATGTTGTGCTTATAAAACTTTATAAAGGTCACAAAAACTGGAATTTTTCAGACTTTAGTAAGCAAATGTCAATACATATTTCATCGAGTTGTTCTTACTTCTCAACCTGCTGCCTCCATAGTGTAGTGGTTAACATATTCATTTAACAAGTGAAAGGTTGCTGAATCAGTTCTAGCCAGGGAAACAAATCCTTTCGTCAGGAAGGGAGCAGCTAATAAAGTAGCTTTTTCTCAAACTCAGAAGTTCAGCTTCTCTCTGTCTCTTTATAAAACTGTAATACTTCAACTTAGAGAAATACTGTTTACCACTAGCTGACCCAAGACAAAAAATGGATTTCATCTGGTTTCAGCATGTGATTAAAACTGCCACTGTTATTTGCATAATTTCACAAAAGCCTGTATAATGACACTATGAAGTAGAACTGACCTTACCGTATTAAAAAAAGGTACATATATACACAGCATGGGCATGAAGATAATCTTGTAGTTTGCAAAGATTGAATAAACAACATATGAAAATTTGAGGTCTACCTTAGGTCAGTGTAAGTAGTTATAACAGCTTGAGTTAATTATATGACAAGAGAAGAGGGCCATGCAATCAAGCAGAATGCAACATGAGTGGTCTGACACAGTCTCAAACCTGCTCCACCCTCACAGATAATTATACAGTAATGGACACATTTATTTCTATGACAATTATAGAGTGGGATCTTTCAGTCAGGGATAATCATTCTACAGCTAAGTATGTGACAAGAAAAATTACACAATTAAGAAAGTTGTCGATGAAGCAAAAGACATCTGCTCCACTTCTTTGGAATCCAGACGTCAGTTGCTAACGTATCTGTCTGGAGCTTGGCCAGTAGCTTCGATGAATCCTACTCTTAGTGTTTATAAGCGGGATGTTTTCACACATAAAATGCTTACATTCAATTCACATAGACCTCTAGTGGCTGTAGGAATTACACAGTTAGTTACACATTTCAATCACTTACAAATGAAGTAAAAACACTACTGTGCCTTATAAATAATTCCTCTCAAGGGGTGGGGAATAAATACACATTTTTTAAGTTAATGTGTTGGAAGAAGAAAAAATGAGCAAGCATAAATATCTGAACAGCACTGACAAGGACCTGATTCTAAAAGCTAGATAAAGATATTCTTGGGTTTTCCTTATCTTGGAAGTACCAAGTTTGGCAACTACCTTTAAAAATAAGTCCAACTGGCTACAGGGTCATGAGCACCCAAGATTCAATAAATGATAAAGGATGGAAGGGCTGGGACTATTGCACACCATAAAATTTTAATGAAAACCCTGGGCAAGAGATAGCTGTAGGATGCACTGCAAAAAAGGTAAGCTGACTGTGGCAGTGTGATATTCTGGATAATCTCCTTCTGGTAAACTCTGGGTCCTGGCATGTGGCATGAGGCATGTGGATTATATAAATATTGTTGCCGACCACATATACCAAATCATTTTTACCTCAACCCCTTATGTATTTTCTCACCAATTGTCAGGAGCACCTGTGTCACATCAGCAAAATCACTTACTAGAGAATACACTCGCCACACACTTTATTATGTAAACTGTGTTGGCACCAGATTGGACTTCTTTTACCTTCAGAACTGCTTTAATTGTTCAGGGCATAGAGTCAAAATAGTGTGAGATTTTGTTCTATTTTGACACAATATTTTTCACATTTATGACATGAATTTACCATTCCACCTCACCCCAAAGGCGATTTGGTAACTAGAGACTTCACTGTCATGTTCAAGAAACCTGTTTAAGATGATTTGAGCTTTGTGGCATGCACATTATCTTGCTGGAAAAGCCAGTCAGAAGATAGGTACACTGTGGTCATAAACATTGTCAGAAACAATACTCAGGGCTTTCTTTATCTTTACTACTACTATTTTAGTACTAAAATGTATTAAGAACATATAACACACAACATTCTACCAGAACCACCAAAACATACAGTTGATACAAAGTATGATGGATCCATGCTTTCACATTGTTTACACCCTACCATTCAAATGTTGCAGCAAAAACTGAAACTCATCAGCCAAGGCAACATTTTTCCAATCTCCTGTTGCTGAGCTCCTGTTTCCTGTTCACAGCTGACATAACTAACATCTAGTGTGGTCTTCTGCAGCTTTAATCCTTCAAGCTTTGATGTGTTGTGTTCTCAGAGATGCTCTTCCATCCACATTGATTGTAACAAGTAGTTATTTAAGTTCATTTTGTCTTCCTATCCTATCAAAGCAGATATCAGTGAGGTATTTCGCACAGAGAATTCCTAGATAATGGAAAATAGATAAAGGATGCCATGTATAGTAAACTAAAAATAATGTACCACTGTAAACTGATGATACAAATCAAAGTAAAGAAGAATCTAAGTTTAAAGGCATTCTCTTCTTCTCATTCTGTTCACATCTGGTGACAGCAGAACAATTCCCTTTACTAGATGATTTTCAGACCATAATCTTTATTGTAGAATTTGTTGTGCAGAAAGATCACAGTAGATGAGCATTTCCTGAAATACCCAGGCTGTGAGTCCAAGCTCCAGTCAAAATAATCTTTCTTTCCCATTCTTATGATGAGTTTTAACTTCAGCAGTTCATTTTGAGCATGTCTAAATGCAATGAGTTGCTGCTATGCAATTGGGTTATTAGATATTCGCATTGACAAGCAGTTGGGTGGGTGTACTTAAAAAAGTGGCCGGCAGGTGTATTTTTGTCGTAGCTGCTCAATTGTTTTTGTGCTCTAAATGGTACAGTATTCCAGCCTTAATTTCAAGTGTATGACCTTTCGCTGTACCTATCTCCTGATTTGCCAGATTCCCTTCCATGCATTATGTGATTTTTACCTAATAACTACATAGGTGTTCTGTGATGGCAGTTGCCTGTTTGTAATGAAATTTGCCATACTGCAAAATTGTTCAGGAATTGTTTCAGAAAAATGAAAAAGAGTTCAAGGTGTTAACCTGGCCTCCAAATTCCCCAAAGAAAGGAATTAAAAATGTAAGTCCTTGGTTTGTTTTTTCCATTCCCTACAGACAACCATTATTTGCTTTTAACAACCTTTTCTTGACTCAACCAAGTACAAAGTAAGGATTTCAAACATAAAACACCCCCTTAGCCTCCTACTGTAAATACAGTAGCAAACAGCAGTTATAAAAGACCAACAATCTGCTCCATCTGTAAAACAGATGACAAAATTATGTGATATACCAGACAGGCATCCAACTGTCCAGCGATTAGTCCGGGCCTAAATTTAGTGTCTGTTTGACTTAAGCAAACATGAACTCAATCGTTCTTGTCAAGGATAGTAAAGTTTAACTTGACACTTGTGTTTGCAGCTTTCAGTTTTCATCCCTAATGGACACTGAAAGGAAACACTGCAGAACTCAGGAAATTCGTCTATGTCAAAAGTGTTTGTGAGTGTGCTTATTACTGTGCAAGGAGGTCAATCCATATTTGTGCAAAATTAAACAAAGGGAATAGGTAAAGATATTGTTTAGATTTGTATCCAGGAGTCATCTTTGGTTAGTTCTAAAAGATCAATCCTCGTAGCACCATAAAACTTTAATCAGCAATGCTATATGTATAGATGTGCAGTACAAAATTAGTGTTCTTCAAATCTTTATGCATTATTTTATTCATGGTTTTATGTTACTGGAAGGTTTGTCAGCACTGAAGCCATCGAATTTTCAACAGCGATGGCTAGAAAATCAATGCTTCACATTACCGGAATCCTGCCTAGCTCGCTTTGCTTTTAAGAGTCTTTCAGTTCACAGAATCGGAGACTAAAAGCTCTGAACAATGTCAGCATTCATATGATCCCTGTGTATTATGGGAATTTTCTATAGACATACATGCTGACTAAAGGATACCCAAAACTTTACAAATATTGTACATGAAATTGATACTTTTTGATGCCTGATTAGTGAAATAAATTGATATTGGTTAGATTTAAGAAAAAGTCCAAACTTAATTCTGTTTAATACTATTTTTACGTTTAGCATTATAAAGTAAACCTTGCAGCCCATAAATCTGATAGTAGGTAAGTAATATTAAACATGTCATAATTAAATATTTGTCTTTTAGTCTGGGGTTTCAACATAGCTATTTATACAGTATGTTTCAAATTGTCAAAGGAATTACTCCAAGTTCTGTTTCTTAGGGTCTCCTGTGGTGGTGTGTCTATTAACAGCCCAGAGAGTGGGTCTGGGAAGAAAAGATAACCCAAAACCAGTCAACAGGCATTGCATTTACACTGACACATAAGAGGATGGGAGGGCACAACAGTCAGTGGAGGGTATTATTTACATGTCGGTGTTAAACAGAGACAATGGTATCAAGGGTCTGGAAGTCAACAGTGGAGTAACAAAATCAAATAAATAAACAAATAACACAAAGGTGAAAAGGTCAAATCTTCATATACACTAGGGCCAAACAGCTACTTTGTGGTTACAGGTATTGCAACCAGGAACAACAGAATGTTAAAAGCAAAAGATTAAGAGAAGTGACTCTCTGTCGATATTCCTCACCAAAATGCTATTTGTTAGGAGGTTTAGTCGGTGCAAATAGGATTACGCAGAAGTTTATGTGTTTTTGGGAGGATTTTTTTTACCACTGTCAGATAAAGCATGTCTCATATCTTCAGAGCAACATATCAAGTTTAAATGTTTTGTGTAATTTTTTAACTTTGTTTGTTCGTATGTATTTGTTTGGAAATGTGCTGCCTCTTGGCCAGGACTCCCTTGAAAAAGAGGTCTTTGATCTCAACGGGACATTCCTGGTTAAATAAAGGTTAAATAAAAATAAAAAAAATACGAAAACTTGGGAAATTTTATATCTTTATATATTGCAGAAAATATCACAAACAGTAATATATTACACTGAATCCAGGACTGACGTTCACGCGTGGTATGGAGGGAATTTTAAACATCACTGATGTATGCTTAGACTGCTCATTTTTCTGTTTGTTTATTAGCCAGAATACACCAACACTACCATGACAAATTTCACAAAACATACTGTAGATGTGGAGCAAATCATATGTAGTGTTGATCTGGATCGTATTCTTAAAAATGTTCAAATATAACAAATTTAAGCTTGCAGTGTGTATATACCATAATAACAGATCTTAAGCAAAACACCAAACTGTGATGGTCTGACACTATTTGAAAGACTACATTATTCTTGAGCCCAGTGTCATAAAAGACAATAAAAGCTGAAGAGTAAATACTGAAAAGATGATCAGCAACACCTTGGGGCCCTAAATCTGGCAAATTGATTCGATAATAACCATGGAAAGGTGGTCTGGGAACTGTAGCGTCAGTTCTTGCAGTACAGAAAGCCATGCAACTGGAAAGCAGTACTGTCCTTAGATTTTTTTGTAATGTGATTTAAAAAAAGATGAAGCAAGAAATAAAGTTCACTAAGATGGCACCAACGACGCCAAGCATTTAATGCCAAAAATGCAAACGTCATAGTGACACAACATAAGAATAATGGAATGGTCAAATATTTGGATACTGCCCACGTTTCAGCTGACCTCTTTTGAAATGAAGTAATGCAATGTGAGTACTTGTTAATCATGCCCATGCATTAATGTATTATCCATTTGATTTCCATGTTAGTAAGAAACACTTAAACTCAGTCTTCAATTTCCTCAAAATGTAGATCTCCCAAGATGTGAAACTAATTGATTAAGGCAATCAAATTAGTGGAAATACACATCCTACTCAAATTTCTTCTATTGCTGAGGTGAGCAAGAAAATCTTCATAATTGCAATTACTGCCTGCTGTTGTCTCAGACATGCTCTCTGGATGATACACCAGGATGACACTAATGCAATTACGTTCTATGGATTTTGATGAGACCTCTGACAAACACAAATCTGCACTGGTGGAGAGAATACATCTGGTCTAAAGGCTTGACTCACAGGTTTCCAAATCTGGCTCACAGGTTTCCAAATCTGGCTCACAGGTTCAAACAACAATCAACAATCAATAGTGTGACCTATTAAAAAAGAACAAAACACTCAAACAATTCCCTTTCTGGTTATCACAGAGGACAGTACAGTCAATACTTGTGGAACATGATAAACTCCCACTAGTGCTGGAAAACACTGTCAAGCGTCTGCATGATTTTTATGTTATATGTTAAAGAATTTCTGACTAGTGTCAGATTTCATTAAATGAGAAAAAACAAATATGGCATACCAAACAGCCAAACTGAGATACCATTATTGGTTCATTCACAAGTGAGGTGGTGGGCTCTCATCACTAATTCTGTAAATCTTCAACTCCTTAAAACACAATTTTATAACAAGTTGAAGCTCAAGAGGGGATTGTAGGTTGGCTCGGAAAGAAAAGCAGGGACACGAGAGAGACCTCAAAGTGGTAATCAAAATCAGTGCTGTCATTCGTTAGCACTCTGAGTGGGGACCTAGTGGATAACACTCAATGGGGCAATAAGCAGAATGAAAGAGTGTGAAATGATACGGGAACATGAACAGACAGCAGCCCTGGCCCTTCTCAGAGGACCTGGAGAACATGCCTGTCAACATCTATTTTGCTGCCGTCATTAACACTATAGCAGCACAAAGTTGAAGTTCCCCTTGCAACCTCATTTAATTTCAGGGCATGAAAATCAAACCTTGAATTTTTATGGCAATGTTCAACACTGGATTTCAGCTTTAATAGTATCCTCTTTAAAACAAAATAACTACACTGCTTTTTTTGCCTTTATCTTCTTTAGGAATTGCTGGCACCCCTGTGGTCTTCAATGAGAATGGAGATGCTCCTGGTCGTTATGAAATCTACCAATACCAGATAACAAAAAACACCACAGAATACAAAATCATTGGTCACTGGACAGATCAACTCCACCTAGACGTATGTATTTTTAAACTGTTAGGTATGTCTGAAATATCGTATGCTTTCTTCTGATTAGATTTTGTGTGGTCATGTCCCAGTTAACTGATAACTAACTGAATTGTAACTGATTCAAAGAAGCAATATTTCAAATTTTCATTAATAATTGAACTTTTAAAAGTTCTACAAAGTATAAGTTAACATTAAAGTTCAATTTTTAAAGTTGAAGTTAAAAAACACATGACATTGAAACTATAATCACTTGTTTCAACTACTGGACAGACTGAGAAACTGAAAAAAAATTCCACATTGTGAACACTGTTTGCAAGTGCTTGCTGGCAGTTGACTTCAAAGTTATATGTGATATACTAAAAACCTCCATATGATTGGTTTGGTTGATAGAAAATTGCCTTGGTCACCTGTAGTGTTCATGGAAGATGTTAATTTGTCCACAAACACCCACCAACTACTTGCTAAACTGTACTGAAACTGTGGTGTGTAAGACACTTTTATGCTAACCGTATACCAAGTCACACTGCCGGTCCAAGCGACACCACAATAGCAGTGCACACCAACAGATGTGACATAATTTTTAGCTTTGAACGATCGTTCATTTCTCTATTTTTGTAACCTGATGCGTTGGACCGGTGCCGCAGCAGCTAAGTTGAAAACACAAGTGTGCAATCACATCTTCTTCTTTTTTTAACCGCCATTTTAATAATATATTACCACATAACCTCAAAGATTATAGAGGTTATACATTGGAAGATGTTGCTGCAACAGTTTGAAACCACGTGTCTTTGTGGAAAGCTTTAAAAAAATATCCCCACTCTGTTTTTCCAAATCTTTGCTTCTGGTTTCCCCGTATCAGCGCTGATGTGGCAGTATTGCCTGAATGGCAACATCCATCTTTCAGAAGAATACTGCAGTGGATACCTGCACCTTAAATGTGTCACCATATAGCAGTTTCACATGAAGCGACCACAAAATGGATGGAATACTGGTGCTTTAATTCAAACCAGAACCCATTAGCTTTCAAAGTAAAAGTTGCACCTTTTGAAATGTGTTGCTTTCGGCACCTTCAGAGTAAAAGTTGTGAATTTTATTTTGAAGGAAAGGAAAAAGGCACTGTTTTTTTTTTTTTTTTCAAAGTCTCCCTTTTTTGATTGCATCATACTTTTTAATTTTCACTACTATTCAGTGATCTGGGTCTCTTCAGTAGTTAGTGAATCTCTTCCATGCAAACTATAGGCGACTTCCAGAAGCAATAACAAGAAGGATTTTTGGTGTCCTCTATGTGAAAAATTTCATCTGGCAATAGCCAGCAATCACTTCCCATCAACAGCGAATACCTACTGATGGAAAGTTTCTGTAGCTTGCTGACTGGTCTCTAGGCCTATGTGACTGGGGCCTTAACATAAATAACTAAAAACTAAACTAACTGTAAAATTTATAGTGTCATTTGGATTAAACCCACCCCAACAATGCTAAACCAGTCTCTAAACTTGTGGTCATTACATGTGACATTTACAGCAACAGAAAACCCATATGTAGTAAAGCTTAATTTATGCACTTCCTCATAACTTATCCCTAATATCCAAAACTATGCTAAATACATCTTGCTTATATGCAGCTTTATAGGGAATCATTCAACACAATAGTGACTCAAATCTCAAGAATTTATAGAAACAGAGATGCTTTGGGTCAAAAGACAGTATTATACAGCGTGACCACATTTACACTCAAAATCATGGCAATAGCAGTAGGTGTGTAATGGAGTACACAACATTTTTACACAACTATTTGCATCAACCTTTTTTTGACATTTGCTGTCATTCTTTACACAATAATACAAATTTCCCTTTTAATGTATACATAGTGCACAGAATCTGCAGTGTCTGAATATTTAAGTATCAAAACTACTATATTTTAAATGCCAAACCCTCTGAGGAAAAACATGTATCCATCACGTTTTGCTATGAATGATTCATAAGTCTCCCTCTGTGTGTTCTTATTTTGTTTACATGCATACTGTAGATAGGATTTTGGATTATTAAAGACATCAAGAAGCTGAGTTATGGCAGTACACACAACACCAGCTCACCAACATCAGTAGCTGAGAGCTCTAAGAAGAATAAGAAATACCATCATTTTTGAAATGTCAGAACAATCATTTAACTATTTGGATGTTTGAATTAAACTTTCCTGTCCATTTCCACACCCATTTAAGTTAATAAAACTTAACTTAGATCCAATGAAACCATGCTAATAACTATAAATAACAGTCTCAATGTAACTCATATATCATGTAGTAAGTGTCTTAATATCTTAATTATTTTATTAATAAATATTGTCAATATTCTTTCAATAATAACCCTTTCAATGTATTTTCAATTGTACTATAATGAATAACTGAAAATATTTACAATTATATGATTAAAATATAGGAAGATACAGTAAATTATGTCAATAAAATACACTTATGCATATTCTGCGTCTACTACATTTGAAAAAGCCAAGTATATAGATAGGAAATAGATTAAAAAACACACAAAAATGTGAAAAAATGTTTTGTGTAGACAGAGTTACTGAAGCTCTTTTTTTCTTTTACATTTCCATGTAGACTAATGACATGCAGTGGCCTGGTGAAACTCAAGAAGTCCCTTCCTCTATATGCAGTCAACCCTGTCGTCCCGGGCAGCGCAAGAAGACAGTGAAGGGAATTCCTTGTTGTTGGCACTGCGAGAATTGTGATGGTTATCAGTATCAGGCAGACAATTACACCTGCAAGATGTGCCGCTTTGATTTGCGTCCCAATGACAACCACACTGGCTGCGTTCCCATTCCCATTGTCAAGCTAGAGTGGAGCTCGCCATGGGCCGTGATACCAGTCCTCATTGCAGTCTTTGGGATTATGGCCACTCTGTTAGTGGTTGTAACCTTTGTGCGTTACAATGATACACCAATTGTTAAGGCATCTGGTCGAGAGCTTAGCTATGTGTTGCTGACAGGTATCTTTCTGTGCTATGCTACAACATTCCTTATGATCTCTGCTCCTGATGTGGTCGTATGCTCACTGCGAAGGATTTTCCTCGGTCTGGGTATGAGTATAAGCTATGCAGCACTGCTTACCAAGACAAATAGGATCTACAGGATTTTTGAGCAGGGCAAGATGTCGGTCAGTGCCCCTCGATTTATCTCCCCAGCCTCGCAGTTAGTTATCACATTTAGTCTGATATCAGTGCAGCTCCTTGGAGTGTGCATCTGGTTTGGTGTTGACCCATCACAAGCCATCATAGACTATGAAGACCAGCGCACAGCAAATCCCGACATGGCCCGTGGCGTTTTGAAATGTGATATATCAGACCTGTCTCTCATCTGTCTGCTGGGTTATAGCATGCTTCTGATGGTCACCTGCACAGTTTACGCCATCAAGACTAGAGGGGTTCCAGAGACATTCAACGAGGCCAAGCCTATCGGCTTCACAATGTACACCACCTGCATTGTGTGGCTTGCCTTTATCCCTATCTTCTTCGGGACCTCACAATCAGCGGAAAAGGTAAATATCAAATTTAAAATTTGCTAGAAGAGTAAGGTCACAAATTGAATTTGTCCCAGTTGTGTAACTGGTTTAGAATGGTATGATGCCAGTGCAGTCTGTATGCTTTCAACAGCAGTTCTCTATTTAAGGCTACAATAGTCTAGTGAATTCACTTGTGCATGTTCACGTGTCAGTTTTCCATTTGTAGTTCTTTTATATTTCCTGTGCTTTTTATTATGAAGAAAATGGCCACTCAAACTGTTTGTTGTAAAGCATCAGCTCCTTGTGTCTGTATATGTGGAGCTATTCATCATGAGCTGATGGGCTTTGTGCTCCACTGTGGGATTACAAGGCTTTTAAAGTGGGTTTGTGAGAATAATTCATTCACCTCAAGTTTGCTTGGATATGTTTTCTTTAATTGTCTTTCTATGTGTGTTTGACTACTCAGTATTTGCACCCAGTGAAGCTGAATCAATCACTGCACATTCATGCACACAGAAATAGATAACGCATGTTTGAGAAGTAGCATAAAATTACTGTGGCTGTTGATGTTGCTTGTCAGTTGAAAGTGAATCGCAAATTAGCTCTTACAAGTGCTAATTTTGAGGTTGCACAGCGCAGATGCACATCTAAAAAGCAGAGAGTGGAAAAGTCAAACCACCAATTGCAACAGAAGCTTCAATATGGGAGTACTATAGCCATAACAGCAGCCTTTGGGTTGTTAATATCATAAAAAGGTGGGGATAAATTTGCATGAACATTGGCTACCAATATTCTGATAGTAACATCTGGAGTTTTTTGGAAAAAAAGCTCCTTAGTTTGAAAAAAAGAAATATATGGTTGTCTTACAATGGATAGCAGTTTTTTTGTGAACATGCTTGCTGCCATTTGCTATGGTAATTCATGAACGTAAACACAGCCACTGATGAGGCAGCCAAGGTGAAAATCACTTCTGGCCTTCATTTGTATGTCCAACAGTGAAAAGCAGGTGGATGAAATGATAGGAGAAATTATTCTCTGTATTACGGGGTTTTAATTAAATTGAACTGGCACATATACAAATCAAAGGCATGTTCTAAGACTGAAGGTCATATTGATTTACACCGCAAGCTAAATCTCTGGACAGTCTAACAGTAAAAAAACAAAACAAAAAAAGCATCACAAACTATGACGACTGATGAAAAAGGCCCTTCACATACATTGTTGTATCCGCCAGCCATTCACTTTAACAGTGATCAACAGATGAACTATGTTTTATTTATTCAGCGAATATTATTCTAATTACACCCATTATATATAAATTTATAACTGATTCTCACTTTGCATAAATACATTATCAGCTGTAGCTTCACCCTACAATTTTTTATATTATGTAATAGGAAGATTTGTTGAATAATGCTGCTCTTAATTTCATTATTTTTAAATGAATACAAGGAGAGAGCAACAAAAAGTGCCTTAGTAACAGCACAGTTATCTCTAAGGAAGAGATTTAACAATTTTTTGCAGCTAAAATCTTAACTTGTCACATTTTAGATGCTTTAATGATCGCTGCATTGGACTTAGGTGGTATAATTCCACTGAAAGTGCTTATACTGGCTCTTTACACTGAACTAAGCCATCTTTATCACACCTATGCTTTTCCTACTGAGATTCAAAATTACGTCAAAATGTCTGCCATGAAACAAGTCTGTTCCTTTCATTATGTGTCAGTATGTATTTTCCCTATTCATGAGAGAAGAGGCTTGCCATCCAGCTTTGTCCTGGTGTAGCTGCTACTACCGGCAGACAATGGAGCCCTCAAAGCTGTCGCTGGATGGGCCTGTCATAAAAGAATGAGTATTAGACCAGACATATTAAAACATTAAATTTGATATATTCACAGTCAAAGCCTAAAGTCTTAAACACAAAGGCTGGTGGGAAAGAACCTAAGTTAGAATATGGTTTGGGATGAAAAGGCCATAGAACTGCATGTTTCAAATGACACAGTTTCTCAGCCAAAATTCTGGAAGTCTACTGATTAAGAGCATTTTTCAAGAAGGTAAAAGCTTCTTTAGGCTGCTCCCTTATTCACAAGGAGTCACCTCAGCAGATGGATGGCCTATCTGAAGTAGTAGCAGTGGGTATTGTCTGTGTATTTAACCTGGAGAGTTTTTTGTTAAAAATCATTTTAGTTGATTTCACGAAAGTCTAGAAAAATAAATATATAACTAAACCAAAAAGCCTGAACACTTTACCAAGGCTTGGCAACTTTGTGGGAGTGTGATCCAGTGATCGTGTTCACATGGGTCACAAATAGGTAGGGTTACCTCTGGACAAGGAATGCATAAAAACAAAAAGGAGCAATCTGACTTCAATGAAAGTTCATAATGCTTTCTATGTCTGGTCCTGTTCTTTCACTGTGCCAATGGTGAAGATTGGTAACCATTTCGGCACGTCGGGGAAAATTTATGTCATAAAGGCTGATAGAAGTGGACAGGGGTCTTGGCTGCCCTCACAGAGTAACTCCACTCTGTACTCTAGAGGGCTAGGGTTCCAAACTCACCCTAGGCCATGTGTAATCTTCTCAGGAGATTACAACACTCCCCCTCTATCACCAGGGAATGCTCGTGTGCTGTTTGCAGTAATGATGGAGCACAAAGCTCTATCACCTCCATCTTCCACTGACATCTTTTTTTCTGACATGGCTTTAGGCAGCTTAATTTCAACAGAGCTTCTCTACATTTTGTTTTTTACATCAACATGACATGGCATTGCCTTTCCACTTGAACTAACTGAACACTCTACAATATAATACCTATAGAATCCAAACAAAACACTCATTGATGCTACACAAACCACCTTGTAACTTCCAATGTTATTTTTGTCTTGTGCTACAACACTGACATCTAGTTGTACTGATGGCCACTGGACTAGTTAAAATTCTGTAAGAGAAAGGTTGTGAGCAGAAGAACTGGATGAGTGCAATGCCCTTTGACACAACTCTGATGACTAGACAACTGGGTCTCTCAAGGGTTTTCAGGGTGTGAAAACCATTTTTTTTAGCAACCATATGGTTTGAGGTTTATGGAGATGAAATAAATTGCAAGGGCAGTCCAGATTTTCAGAGTAATTTTCTTTTCCTAAAGAAACCATACAAAGAGAGCGACATTAAGCAATGCCCCAAGCAAAGAGAACACTACACAGGGGTGGCTGTAGCCCACAGAAAAACACCCTAAAATCTCTGAGCCACCTCTTTTCTTGGTTTACTACATTATTAAATTGATATTGATAACATTTACACAATATATTAATATAATCTAATACAAGTACAGAACAAATAACATAAGAATAACTAAAAAAGAATAACACCAAAACCCCTACAATAAAAAAAGGAAGTGTGATTCATTCAGGCCCCACATCACAAACTTAGAGATCTTAAAGACTGCTACTAATATCTTAGTGCCAGATACCACGGGACATTTTCATGGGTCTTGTGGACTATGCCTCAATTGTTCAGTTATTTTGGCATCATGAGAGGGATCTAGTGGATATAAGGCCAGAGGTTTTAATGTTATGGCTGATTGGAGAATGTCACAACTGTATGTTGGGAAACATCATCTATAACTGTTGACAAGAGCCCTTTTGGCTATTCCCATGTCAAACAGCTCTGTCATTTGTGATGTCTGCAAATGTAATGTCAAACAAAACCTTGGGCAAATCTCTTTGAAGGATGTTTCTCAGCTGTGTTTCACTGTACACTTACTGCCTTGTGTTCATCAACTTTAGAGAGGCAAAGTAAGCTGTTCTCTACTTCCCCTTTATTCAATTAAGGTTTTCACACAATGATATTGGGAAAAAGATGAAGTAGGATCACAGTTTCTTTGTTAAATTCATGAAACTAACATTTAAATCGAGGACACTGTATTTTCATATTTTTCACTGGTTTTGCACCTTAAACAGAAATTTAAAGCATGTCATAAAAATGAATCAATGCCAAATGTTGTCTACCTACTAACATCTGCCCTGACTCGTCGCATTCTCTACAGTAACAAATTAGAGATGTACTGTGTATGAGTTCTAGGGTGATTATCATAAATGAAAAATTTATGATATAGGCCTTTTTATTATGCTGTAGGATGTTTCTTTCCACTCCCCAGTTGTTGCCTATAGCTATGTATCTGCTACCCAGCTGTGAGTAGCAGCTGTCACTGGCTTCAGAAAACACACAATGATGTTGTCTAAAACCTCAGGGTAAAAACATCTATGCATCAGGGGGGCTTTTTTTTATATGCATATCATAAAATAAACAAACCCTGAAATGACGGTAGAAGTCAGGAGTCACCAGTTTACATAAACGTTCCTGTGTTCCATCACAGAGTTACAATTTGCTATATAAGATGTGAAACATAGAAATATCGTCCACTAAACTTCCTTTTAGCTAAAGGAGAGTGACTTCATTCTGTAGCTTGAACTGGGAAGGCTCTGAGCAACACTCGGTCTTGTTATGTACGCAGTTTAATTTGAGACTATCATGTTTCTTTCCATGACACAGTGCTTCCAAAAAAAAATTATTATTTTGTCTCTGTTATCTCTTTTACAATACAGATGTACATCCAAACTACAACCCTAACCATCTCTATAAGCCTCAGTGCATCGGTCTCTCTGGGTATGCTCTACATGCCCAAAGTCTACGTGGTTCTTTTCCATCCAGAGCAGAACGTACCCAAGCGCAAACGCAGCCTAAAGGCTGTGGTCACTGCAGCCACCATGTCCAACAAGTTCAACCCTAAAGGTGGCCTGAGGCCCAACGGAGAGGCCAAATCTGAACTTTGTGAAAGTCTTGAAACACAAGGTTGGTATCACACGATGACATCCATCCATGCAACAAAGGAAAGACAGGTCAACCAGCATCTGTTAATGCACACTGTATGCAGAAAATAATGAACTCCTTTTAAGTGAAGATTACATTTTTCTTTAACAGTTGACAAACAGAATGATGGGAATAATTAGAAGTGATAGGGGTTGTGTCACATTAGCTTCTCACTTGCACATAAGTGAAGTAGTAGTTAAGTGTTCCCTTCAAAAAAGACTGGAAGTTAATTTTCTATACTTGAAGGATTATTTTTTAATTTTATAGTATGCAATAGCAAAATAGTTTAATTTTCAAAAACTATATTGATACTGGATTTGCCAGTCAGAAGGTGTGGCAGGGGGCCCATACTATTCTGAAAGGGATAAAAGCAAGGATAGCTCAGTGTTGGAGATGAGGATATTTCAATCACCAAGACAAATGGTATGAACAGGCAGTGCCTGTGTGGGGGCAGGCATAAATCCAGTCAAGCACCCCCACATGTTGTGATTACTTAAGGTACTGATTTTTTACTCTGACAAGCTGAACAATATACCATGATATATATCCGGACTAAAAAAAAAGACAACTTACACTTACGTGTATGTTTTCTTCTTATCTTGAAAGGGAATTGTTACAGTATATCTTATCCAATTACAGAACCCGTTTATAGGTGCTGAGACTTAACCTCTGGTTTAAACTGTGAATCTAACAACTGCTCTTTGTGCTTATGTGTCAGATTGTGTTGAGGGAGGGGAGCCTTGTGAGGGACTTTAGACTCTCAGGTAACCTGATTAGAAAATAACTTTGCTCTTCTATCATCCGTGAGCACTTTTTCTGTTAATTTCTGCTAATGTTCACCACAACACCTGTGCCTGCCTACACAATGCAAAAAAGCATCCCTGCTAAAATTCAGCACCCTGAATGACATAAAGCATTAATCACACAGTCACAAATCCACCCTGGACCAAGGGATATTAACTTGGATAAACAATATTTGTGTGTGGTGCTGTAAAATGGCCAATCAGCATGGTAAAGCCTGTTAATGTGAGAAGATGACAACCCTCTGCCGGAGAGGAGACAAGCGATAGCCATGTGTCCCCTGTAATTTGTTTCCCTGTTGACAAAAGAAGGAATTTGTGGTAATGGGACAACAACAACAATAAGAGTGAACAGGAAAAGACAGATGGGTCTGCCAGCTCCAATTCTTTCTGGACCATCTATTCTTTATCTTGGCCTCGCAGCATATAAATATTCAAATAAGGTTCATTTATCAATGCTTTTCTTGGAAGATATGCTTTGGATGAAATGGCAAGAATACCGCCCCCATTCACCCACCCAGTATGGCCCTGACAAATATACCAGAAGCATTTACCATTGCACATCTCTCCTCTGCAGCACTTTTGCCCCTACTCTGGCTTTCAGCCGTCTTCTGATTGGATTCATCCCTTCTGACATATTCAATCAGCCAAGGCTGCTGTAGGCAGATTGGCAGATTGGTATTGTGATTACCACCACCGAGCATGCTTGCTGAGGACAGTTTTACTTTTAAAAATTACACATACACTCACATTTGCACAGACATATGTGTGCAGACAAGCATGACTGCACACATACTCATGGGTACTGTACGTATGAAAGTCACATTTGACCAGTGGTTTGGGTTTGTTATGATTGCTGTGGTCTGCCCTCTGGTCATCTGACTTATGTGCTTCATTCACAGCTCACAAATTTCCACAAACAATGAAAAGAATAATTAGAACCATTATCAAACTTTGATAGCAAAAGCTATACGGCCGGGACAGATCACATATTGCCTTAATTGTATTTTACATGTAAAACACCACAGTTAAGAATGGTAATACATTGACTGCTGCATGCTTTGCTTGATGCACATAGAAACCACAGGTCGTTGCATGCACTAAAATACTTGTATTTGAATGGTTACTCCCGTATTTTATTCTACTGCTGTGAACTGCTTGGTAGTTTAGTAGTTTGTATTTTGGAATTGCAATTTAATAGTATAATCTAAAAAAATAGAGAGTTTTCCTGATTTTTCTATGCTGTAGAACCAGGTACATATGAGTGCAAAACTCAAGTGACTCTGAATAATTTTGCATTGCTGTCAAATCTTATGATACTATGTTTTTAAAATGTCTGCAATATTACCAGACAGACTTATCTCATGGGAAAACAAGAGGAAAACATGGAAATATGATGCATCTGTACACAGGCAGGAATTGTTACATTTTTATTTACTGTCAGCGTTGGAAGATGGTTTTATACTGGCACCACAGATGTTTTCGTGATTCCTCAAGGCACCCATGCCAAACTAACAGCAAAGCATTGAAAAGAAAGAGCTGCTGCAGTATTTTAACCCAAATTCTAACAAAGCAGTTTTCCTGCCTAAACCAAGATGAGTATTTGTGGTGGTCAACTCTAAAAATAAAGCACATGGCATCAAAAGTGAACAATGAAAGAGTAATATGACATACCAATACCAATGTAATACCAATGAAAATCACAGATTCCATGATGCATTCAAACTACAGTGTCTGCTGTGTTGAGAAAGGTGACATGATAAACTCTGTTGAAAGAAATGATAATACAAATTAATAAATAATTAATATTTATTACCTGTATTAATATACCTGTAAAATGTGAGGATAATTCCATTTCACGTCATATGTACATTATATATTTTTTGGATTTTTAGACTAGATCTAATAATGTCATTTGGAGGGTTAAAGGATTTTAGATGAGGATTCCTTTTACATTTAACAGATATTATTTTTTAATATAAAAGTAATTTTACTAAATATTTTCAAACTCTTATTATTTTAATAAAAACAATCAAAAGATTAACAGTAACTAATCATTTGGATAACTGAACCCAAACGTTATATACGCCATAAGAAAATGAACAGAACCTCTTCTTTAGAAACCAGCACATCCTCCATAAACAAGGGAACATTTATTACCATCCAAAAAAGAAGAAACGGACAGCTAGTTAGATAAAAACAAGCTGTTTCTCTTTTATCATACTTTTATGATATATATTTATGTTGGTTGCAGCTTTTATTAGATGGGCTGAGATTACAGATATTGTTGAATTTGTGCATTTTACACATTACTAACAGTTTATTTTGTATCTTAGACATGAGCATGCAAGACATTAAGATAATTTAACATTAGCATCAAGCTATTAAAATTAGTTTCACTTGTGCTTGTTTACTTGAGTTGTTCATAAGGAGAACTTTACAAAAATCAGAATTCCAACACTATGATTGCCTATTTGAATCTCACCCATTGCATTTTTAACCCTTCTTTCTTCTTCCCTATTATTACAGTGTTGGCCTCAAAGCAGACATACATAAGCTACAGTAACCATGCCATCTAAGACCGAGATGAGCCGTGGAAGAGGAGAAAAGGCCTGCCTGAGGAGAAATCACCTGATTCTGGGGGCATATTGGGGATACACTGGAGAACTTTCAAGCTGCTACATCAGAGGATTGGGGTGGAAAGATGGGAATTTGTCACTCCAAAGGATGTCATATTTTTTTTATGGAATCATGTAAAGGCTTGGATGCAAATTTTATGATAAATTAGTAGCTTGTAGGAGGGAGAGAAGAGATGTAAGGGAGCTTGGACAGTTAATTTTCCTCTTCCCACCCTGAGTATTGATCAGTGACGTTTCCAGATGCAGGCTGAATGAACCACCTGGAGCCTACAGATTTTTATTTTTTTTTCTGAAGTGTATAGAGCACAAGTTCAGTTCTCTCTGATACTGAATTGTTTGTCTCATTTCAGTAAAAACAGGGGAAAGCATTCTGTTTTTATCAAATGCAGCTGATGAAATGAAGTGGTGTAAAAAATGTAATAGTTATTTTTGGTTACAGGTGTATTTGGAGTTGAAAGCTGCAGTACTCTTCAGACTGTACATGCCTTACGACAGTACACTCAGTATTCCTACATGAACTAAATATATCTGAAACACATGAAAATAAAGCAGTGGGTCTCCCCAGTAGTTTTTTTTTTACTGTTTCATAATAATGAGGACACCACCATTTTGGCAATCCTAGTGTACAGTCCCAGAGCATGCTTATGGGAGCATCACGTGTACTGTGCTGTGTTGTCAACGTCTGTGGAATGCAACATTTGTCATCGTTGTCATTCACAGTGGAGATGTCATTTTTGGGGTATCCCTCTGCTGAATGAAAATAAGTCAAACAAACCAAACACAAATTGCCATGCAATAGCTCTATGGTTGACATCACATTCCATAAATGTCAGTCAGGACTTGGACACTTGACTCTAAACATCTGAGATTAAGGGGCTCTTATTTATCATGCACCTATTGAAGCCTTTTGAAAGACTGTCAAAATTTCACTTGCAGCGTTGAAAGTAATTGACAAATTTAGCCTAAAAGAGTTTTGATTAAAATTCAATAAGATTGTAAGACTTGTAATAAAGACTGTATACTCTGTACCTTAATGCAGGGTATTGTGGTATAGTAGATTTTTAAAGAAAAAAAGACAACAACAAGCTGTTGTCATGCCAGACATATTGTTATTAAAGCCTGACAACATATGATAAATGGGATAGAAGAAATGCACTGCAAGACTAATCTGTGTCCTTGCAAAATATTTTTATGGAAAAAATGCATTCCTCTTCTGGGTCTTGGATTTTAAGCCTGAAGTGTAAATGATAAATTATATTTTTAAAATAATTTTTTTGATTTAAAACAAGGCTCAAGTAGCTAGCCGGCGTTAATACCAATTTTGAAAAGGTATTGACTTAGTTCAGACAACTGGTCAAAAAGTTCAAACATAATTAGCAATATGATATATTGTTTCAACATATACTGTAACAATTTAAATTAACATTCAGTCCATTGTCTGACTATTATATATCAATAAAAGATACAGCCATGCTGTACTAAGTAGTAGCAAGTTCACCTTCCACTTGGCAGCTATCTTAATTATGTCTTGCTTCCAGCAAACAATTTGATTTGGTGTTTAGCAAGACCCACCTATTTTTTCCACAGAAATTGCTGGAAACCCAAATATAGACAAAAGGCCATAAACATGACACCAGCAGGATACACTTCTTTGTTTGTGTATAAAGGATGTGCAAAAAGAACTGTTTGTTTAAATGTTAACCAGCCGGTAGTTTCTCGGGTTTACTTTGAAGTATTTCTGCCCCCTAGTGATCAAGAGTCTCTAAGTACCGCTTTAAATCTCTACAGTGATACATCACTGCTCCATCACTGCTCCATGCCTACTAATTAATTGGTTTTCACAGTACTGAACATAAAAAAAATCAAAGGTATGAATACTTGCTTGATAAATAAGGGCCACTGCCTTCATTCTGTGCCTCATATCCATTAAACTATTTCTGCTAAATGTTCCATGGTTCTTTCATCATGTTTGTGTTGCCAGTATTACCTTTCAGTTGTTCAGTTTAAACATTATTAAGGAAGAATTCAGTGTACAATTTAAAATGTGTAAACACCATTACTGTTTCCATTCTCTAAAATATGACTAATAACAGTATTCTCTGGATTTTTTGTCTCATTAAATGTTATCCTCAGTAATGCAAAAATTGTATGTTGCATGTCAAAACCCATAAGAAAGTCATGTGGAAAAATTGGAGAGAAAGGCATAAAGTCCAGACTACTGCAGAGGATTATAACTTACAAATATTTTGCTTTTTGATCAATGATTCTCTCAGCTCTCAGCTTCAACGAGTCTAAGGTGTTGCGCAAATGTTGTTTTCTCATTTGATAAAGTATTGTTTGTGGGATTGTTTGTGTTTGTGAATATGATCATTTTACTGCTTTTTTGCCACGACCCCCCTCCCCACCTACTTTTATTTTTCTAAAACACTGTCTGTGTTACAAAATAGAATATGTAATTGCTGACTGAAATTAAATGGCAAGTTAATGTATGTTATTAAAATTGATTGATCATGTCTGCTTTATGTACCAAATTATTTAAAAAAAAAAGAGAAAAAAAACAGTTACAGTGCCTGGATATTTATGAACTATCTATAAAAAAAATAAGCTGTGTAGAGCATGTTCATTTTTATACAAGATATTTCTAATAAAAAGATTGTTTTGTTAACACGTTGTTGGTGTGTCTTCTTAGTAAGCATTTCCTTAGCAAAGAAAGCAACATTTAAAATTATTTTTATGAGTATTCTGTTGTCTTCTAGATTAAATGAATGCCTACTTATGGTTCAGTCACAATATAGTAAAAATAGGACACAGGTTGTAAATCCAACACTAACAACCTGTGGATAACCACTTTCTAATCACAAGGCAGTTGCACAAACTGTTAATTGACGGAACCTTTCTCCAAGCGATCAAAGTCTGACTACAATAATACATACAGAAAAAACCCCAATAATCATATAACCCTCTATGTGCAAGCACTTTGGCGACAGTGGGAAGGAAAAACTCCCTTTTTAGAGGAAGAAATCTCCAGCAGAACCATGCCTAGGGAGGGGTGGCCATCTACCGCAACCAGTTGGGGTGAGAGAAGGAAGAGAGGACAAAAGACATGATGTGGAAGAAAGCCAGAGTATAAGTATGATTCAATGCAGAGTGGTCTGTTAACACAAAATTCCCTATTACATGTAGACACAACACTGGTTCGTCCCTTCACTTACGTGCCTTTGTTGTGCTTGAAATTAGTAAAAAATAATAATAATAATAATTTTAAACTGAACTGAGAATGGCCAAGACTGAAAGCTTGTGAAAAATGTTCGAATAACTACAACCTGGGAAACTATTGTTCAAGACTACTTTAAACATTAACAGAAAGTCTGAGTCCTTGGAAGCAAAACATAAAGAAGTAAGCAGTGTTTTGAGACTTCTGTAGAGTAGTGTATACCGTAGGCAAGAAGAAAGTATTTTAAAGATACAATTTTAAGTTAATTTTAAGTGTTACCCGTTTGTTTGTTGTATGTAAGATGATGGCTTTCAAATTACCCGGCACTGCTGCATAATTTCTATACCTCTGTTATCCCTAGCTATCAACCATTTATGCTACTCACCGAGGACGCAGAGATTATTGGGGTTTGGTTTTTTTTTTGTTCCATTTCTAATGCTTATTTCATCCAAATAATTAAGAAAAGCCAAGTCATTTGAATATTTCCCCATTAACAATATTATAACTGCTTTAACATTTCCAGTGTTCAAATTAATGAATAGGCTACTGCTCATGAGACCACTGGGGGAATACATGCTGAAAATAAAAAGGGGTTTCTCATTTGAAATATCACGTTAATATTTCCACTTGGCTGCTCTAACCAGTGAGTGGGTATTTCATTTTGTACCCAAGAGAAAAGCGTTAAATATTGCTGAGGTGCTTGTTTCTTTCTAAATGTGCCGGAGACACAAATGTATAAGATGTAGTAAGTGTAGACCCTGTGGTGCAGTGCTGGAGGAATGACATCAACTTTTTTTATTGTTATTTGTTTACATTTGTGGTCAGAAAGTTGATAGTAGCTTATTTTTGCTCAAATATTTTCAGGGTGTCCAAATAGCTATATGTGGTGTTGCCCATGTGTTGGACTCTGTGTGACTGATGCCGTTTCTGTGAGCTAATGCAGGCATTACACAAGGACAGAGGTGGCAAAAGTACAAATATTCTGTACTTAAGTAGATGTATAGATACTTATGTTAAAGAAATACTGTGGTAAAGAAATACTGTGGTAAATGAAAAAATACAGTCTCTGAAATGTGCTCAAAGTAAGGACCTCTTTTGAGGATGTCTTGACCCGCTATTTTTGGAAGAAGCTAAGTGAACATTGTCCTATATTAGTGCAATAAAATTACATTAGTACATGGGAATAAAACCTTATTTCAGACAGTCTAAATTCTAATTCTATTAAATGTACTTAGCTTGAATTAATTGTGTGAAACATGAGCGTAGAAAAAGATCCAATATTCAATTTTAAAAAATGAGAACTTACATGTAAACTTTAAATGTCAGTTCATCAAATACTACTAAGCAGTCCTAACCTTTAAATGAAACCTCTCTTCTTCCTCTCCTGAACTGTCTTTTTTTTTTTTTATCTTTCTCTATCTCTGAGTAAAGTTAGCTCTCACTCATTTCTCTCCCTGGGAAATACAGCAGCTGAATGTTTAGCTAGCAGACAATGTGTGGGAAAGCTGCACACAAACACTTTGAATGTTTGATGATTGTTGTTGAGCTATAAGAAACCTTGCATTTGAAATTAAATGCCACCTAAAAGTCTTTACTCCCTATATGCTCTCTGAGGGTGGAGTACCATGACCACAAATTGGAACACCTGCACTTAAAAACAAACAAAACAAACAAAGGAGTAGATATTAGTGTAAAAATGCAGGGAGTAAAAGTACAAGTATTTGTACTTTTTTACTTCCCATCACTGCACAAGGGTTTAGTGTAAATGATGAAGATGGAAGGCAGCAAGTTTTAAATGACAAAGAAATCAAACTAGGCCAGTTAGTACCTACTTGCAATGTGAGCCTGCATTCTTTCTTGACATGAATAATATATAACATATTTTGATGCATAAAAATAAAGTTGCAACTCTGCATTGAATGTTAAGAAAAAAAATGTTGATGTTATTTTTATTTCTTTCATTATATTTCTTTTATCAAATCACTGAAATGTTTATGCCACATACACAATTTTTTTTTAGCAAAGCTCTTTAAAAAGGAAAAAAATAAGACAGAAGACTGGAAGGGGTGAAAATTTCTTGTGTAGTACAATAAATCATGATGACAACCTATACATATGTGTGCCCCATTACTGAAAGCCTGTGGCAGCAATTTAATTTGGACCTCCCGTGACCTGACTCAGAGAAAGTAGTAGTAATTACTATGAAATTATGAATTTGTTTGATTCTAATTTCTTCTGAGTGATTGTTGCCTGAACAATATGAAAGCAGTGTAAGTTTTAACAAAATTTAAAAGACCTTAGGTTGACAATGATTGACTTTAGCTGATCATTTTTATTTAAAACTGCAAATGGCAGCCTCCTGAACAAAAATTATTCTACAATTAGAACCAATTCATAATTAACACACATACCTAGAAGAAACTAGTGACATAGCTACCTCGGCATCTAAACCCCCAGGGTTCTTTTTGAGATTCCTGCGTGGAAATCGCATTCCAAAAATAAATTTAGTATTTCACTGCAATTAAAAATTCTGTATTAACCATCTTGGTATCAAAATAAAGCTACCACTTGTGAGTCTTCATTAAAGGTGTAAGCGTCACAACAGATGCCACGGCCAACCAGCCTATCACTGATCAGTCTCTAGGCATGTGTGACTGCGGCTTTAGCAATCAATTTCACAGCGACTGCCAGCAAGCTACAGCGACCACACATCAAACCAGTTGGAGAAAACTATTTTTTCCTTAGGGACCTGTGATAGAGTTCTGCTTCCAAATGACTATGAATGATAACTATCAAGCTCTTGAATTGTTTGATCTTCCTGGCAAATTACCTCACTTTCAAACCTTCAATAGTAATTTTGTGGACGTCCATTACAGCTGCAGGGAATTTACTAGATTAATAAATGCATTTTTTAATTTAACAATATTAGCATTGTTGTTATCAACATGATACATATGAATACAGATTATTTATAAACAAACACTTTTTATTATGTGTTAACCTATTGATTTATTCAGCACGTTGATTTTTTAATTTTATTTTAGATTTTCCTAGTTTACTTATTTTAATTAACTTATTTGTTTGTAACCAGGTTAAAACTGTCATTTGTTAAATTTTGTTTGAAATATTAAAAACTTTGAAATCAATGTTAAAATGTAAAATGTTTAAAGTATTTAGAAAAGAGTACAATGTGTATAACAAGTTTAAAAGAACATTTCAATTATATATAGTTCGATTTTATTTTAGTGAGGTTGGTGTCTTGTGTTATTGTAAAGCGCTTTGTAGGAGGAAGTGAATGTGGTTGTGATCGTTAGCCTGCTCTGAGAGAAGTTTGGATGGAAAGTACAAGTTTGTGTAAGTCAGTATGTATGAACTGGACTATCTGCTCAACAGTCTTTGTCGGTGCACACATTTTGCAAACTGACTGTGAGAAGCTGAGGACACTGCTGCTCCGAAATCCATCACGCAGCTGCTCACTTTTGTTTTAGCTCAAGAGCTTGCACCATTTGGAAAGGTCCGCTGATCACTCAGCATTCCTCCACCCTCTAGAAAGATGTGACTAGAAGCGTTATAAAAACAATGTCTAAAAAGTTTGACATTGAAAAGACATCCACAACAACTACATTTGGACTATAAATAGCCCTTACACGGAGGTCCTATGGACATCAACTGTAGAAGTTCAGTAGGCGTTACAAAACAACCCATCAGTAGACCAAAACTGTACATTCAAAAATGACTCCTAAAGAGCGTCACTCTGCCATGACTTTGTGCAGTGGGTCGTCACAGGCAACTTTTCTCTAAGATTATGGGTTACTCTTTTGTTCTCAATGAGTTTTCCTTTCAATCTTTACATAATGATTATTTCACCTGCACAGCATGATCATGCACAGATGTGATACTCTCAGCGTCAGCACATCCATTTGCTCATTTAGTTAATGTGCACACATATAATCAGACATCAAGCACCACTCGGGTCTATGTATTGCACTTTTATGGCACATCTCACCACACTTTCTATGCTTGATAGACACAACTATGGACACACTAAAGTTTATCCCAAGGAATGTGAGTGGAGCTGGCTCCAGAGAGAAGAGGTTAAAGACTTTTAACCAGCTTAAAAATCTACAGGCAGACGTCTTACTACAAGAGTCTCAAAGGCCTGCCACAGTTACAGATGAACTTAAAACACCTGAGTTTCTTAATGAGTTCTCAGCCTGCTATAACTCTGGGAGTAGCAATTTTAATATATAAAAATGTTAATTTCACAGTACTCAACACAGTTATAGATCCAGAGGGTAGATTTCTAATATTTAAACTATATATACAACAACAAAAAGTTGTGAGTGTATATGGCCCAAATGTTGATGACACCTCATTCTTACACGCTTTTTTTTAACCGCACTGTAGGAACACCTAGATTGCTCACTTGTTCTTGGGGGCGACCTCAACTTTGGACTAAATGAAGAAATGGACAGGCTCAGTGCAGCTGGAACTCAGCACAATTGGCAGATTTTGCAACACATGGCGATCTCTTCACCCCAAATGCAGGAAATATACTTACTTCTCACATGTCCACCACTCTTACTCTGTCTGGATTATTTCCTTGTCAGGAGCTCCCTGCTGAGTGACATTTCAGACACTGAGATACAACCTATAGCTGTTAGCGATCATGCTCCTGTGTCTTTAATTCTAATAAATAAGAAGGTCATTCCCTAAGTAAAAACTGGAAATTTAATACATCATAGCTTAAAGATGAAGATTTTTATTAAATATTTGTTAAAAAATAATGGGTTTTATATTTAGACTGTAATGACCTGCCTGGAACATCAGAATCTGGGAGGAAAGGTAAAACTGTGATGGGAGGTAAAATACATTCATTTTCATCACATAACAACAAACCTATTCGGAAATTAGAGGAAATCCATTACATCCTTAGAAGAACCCTATGCGTCCTCTGAGGAACAGGAAATGCTGAACAAAATATGTTAAGCACAACTAGAATTAAATGTAATTCTTAGTACAAATACTTTGCTTGCAAAATTTTGAACATGGTAACAAATCAGACTGATTTGTAGCTAACCAGTTAAAATTAATAAAGAAAAAACTACTATATGTGCTGTTAAAGACATAACTGGAAATACAAAATATGATCCTTAAAGAAAAAAACACCACTTTCAGGGACTTTTACAAAACTTAATATTCACCACAGATGAACCCGTGTAAAGACAAAAGTGATCCGTTTCTTGATAACATAACCCTTCCAAAAAATATAAGAATGTCAACCAGTGGCCCTGGATTTACTGCTGATGTCAAGGGAACTCCAGAAAGCCCTGAAAAGCACACCCAATGAAAAGGCTCCAGTTCCAGATGGATTTAGAGCAGAATTCTATTCAAGGCACAAATTAAAATTGTGATCTGTTCCTAGCACATTGCTTATTAACTCATGATTCATGACTGAAACATTCCATCAAACAACCAAAAATATTTTTCCAGTGCTAAATGCTTGTGCAAATAAGTTAGATCAGTATCAGTAATAATTACTTTATGCAATAACAAATGTATCTGCTGAGGATAAGAATAACAGGCAATCACTGTTAAATTCTCACATGCACCAGCAGGCACATATATGTGTGTGACAATAAACAGCTAGATCAGCAACCTCCAATTTAAAAATACCATGCTATACTTCTAACCATCGTGTAACATAAAGTGGAGAAGCTCAACAATTATGCAATGTATGTTGATAAGACAGTTACTGTAGCCCAACATGAATGTTTTTGCTCAACAGCAGTAACACCTCAATAACATTCACATAGATTAGGGATTCAGCTTCAGGAAATTCGTTGTACGGTTCATGCATATCCTAAAAGCCCCCTGTCATGAAGAACTGCTTGATCAGTTTGTTTGAACATGAGCATTGGTGTGTGGCTTTATGAATGTTTAAAGGGCTTGTACATCTTAAGATGACACGTAGTATTTTAGAATACATTATTTGTGTAGAGCAACTTTACTGTGTTTATTCCTGAGAAGTTGAGTTTATGGTCATGCTCCATCAAACAATCAGGTTGAGGAAGTCTCTACTCTCATATCTGATCATTGAAATTCAAACAAGCACATATCTACTGCAAACATTTAAACCAGCTGGGAAGAAACTCATTATGCATCATAGCAGCATTTTCTTGGACCTCAAATAATCATAAACTGCATGACAGCATAATGGAACCCAGTTGAGAAAAGATAAATATGCAATCAGCAACACACTTGGCTTCCCCTTTAAAACTGCAGAGAAAAACGTGTGCAAGTTTATGCAGCCATTAAAAATCTCCTCTGTCTGTCACAGTTGAAAATATATCAAGAGTAGAACTAAAAATACATGAAAAATGTATAAGTGGAAAATGTATAAGTGGTTTTAATAATCATTTACTATCCGAAATATCACAAAAATAAACCCTATGATACATTTCTCCAAAGTTCCAGGCTTGCTAATAGGTGAAATAAACTTCACTGACGTCCTCACTTTACACCCCGTCCCACATTCTTTGTAAGTCTCATCGTAATACTGTTTCAGTATCTCCTAACCACTTTAAGCCATTAGTTAAAATAAAGCAACATAAAAGAGGAAGGACATTTACACTGTTAAGTTTGGGCATTTCCTTAATGAAGCTAACTGTTAAATACTTTATCTGAGTCTCTTTTTTTTTTTTAACTTTCTTATTTATAATTAACATTGTCAACAGCTGGCACTCTGATGCACTGTAGCATGTTTGCATTATTGCTCAACTATTGTATCTCCTACATTAACAAACATGAAACCTGGTTTTTAAATCATAGCGTACAACTTTTAAGGATATTTTGTTTCCCACTTTATTTTTGAATGGACAAAATATTACCAATGCTAAAGTTAAAAAACAATGCAAAAATGATGGTGTACATACAATTTTATTTGGCAACAGAAACACACACTGAATCATGCAATAATATGCAAGCATCACATGTGCATTTACATAAATAAGTCTTCTTCAATTTGCAACTGTAACAACACTTGTGTGCGTGTTCGTTTATGTGGTTGCTGCTATCCCGGTGACACTGTTACAGCTTTTGATTTAGGACTGTCAAGGCTCTATGCCATTCCTCTTCTCATACACACCAGATTCTTTGCTCGTTCCTCTTATTCACCTGCCCCACAGTAGGTATTTACGTGTTCAGTTGGCTGTGCTACTGAAGGGGCTAGCCCATATGTCTCCCTGAACCCGCTAAATAATTTAACATAACAGCCATTCCTATAAAAACCCCATCTATATTAATGAGCAGCCTCCAACCATTTGGATCAGTGGACGAAGGCTGTGGTCCTGCCACAACCACGTAAAGGACTTACCTTCACCAAAGAATCTCAGTGTATGTGAAAGATAAACTTATCAGCCACCACATTAAAACCACTGACAGGTGACATGTATAATATTTATAACTGTGTTACAATGCCATGTCCTAGTGGGAATCCTTAGGTTCTAGGATTCATGGTTAGGCGACATGTACCACCCAAGTAAACATTAGTGCAGAGCAAAGACAACACCTTTGTTGCAACAACACTTTCTAATGTCATTTGACTCCAAGTGGAAAACAGTGCATCTCACCTTCCCCCAATAGAGCAAAGCTTTGGCGGGAAGAGGGACACCATCTCAGTATTAGGCAGGTGGTGTAAATATTGTTACCCATCAGTGTGGAAAAGCTAGTTTCTTCATCATCATATTCTTTTTATCAAACTTTTCCTCTCACTTTATGTCATCGACAGCCCAATCCATTAACTGGTACACAATATCTAGACTTGTATTAAACTTTGGCTGCGTCTAATTTTTTGAACAGCCTGGAAATTAAACCTTGCGGGATTATGACATCATGATCCTAGATCCAGAGTTTTGAGTTTTGAACTGTTAAATTTATGATTGTCTAGTATTTTCTGTTTGGTTCCTAGTTTATTCATTGATTACCCTTTCTTCTTCATGTATATTTTTTAGTACTTTGAGTTTTAGTTACCAGTTCCAGTTTTTGGATATAACCTTCAGGTACCTCTTGTGTTGATTTTTTTGTTCATGCTACCTTGTAATCTGGTTTTCTGTATAGTTATGTATTTATGTTTTGATCCTTTGTCTTTATTCTATCCTTCCCAGAATCTGTTTGTGTCTTGCCAAGTGTCTGTTTCCATTAGTCATTCTCTGTTAATTACTTCCTGTTTGATTTTGGTAGTCCTTTGCATCTTCTCTTTTGTATTTAGTTTTACCCTGGTGTGTCCACTCTATCTAGTAACCTCCTGGATCTAAATTATTTAAAGCCTCCAGTTTGGCTTAGTGCCTTATTGAGTCACACTGTGTCCCAGCTTCATTTGTGCCAGGTGTGTTTCCCTGAAAATTTAGATTTATTTATTCTGGATCTACACAAGCTATAATAATGACTTGCCTTGTGCTTACTTCAGTCTTCCCATGAGCCTTCAATTGGATCTTTTCTGCATGTGTTTCATGACAGAGTGAGGTTTAATATCATGGAAAAGTAGTAATTTCTGTGGTAATTAACAAAAGCATTGAGTGTTTTGCCTAAAATGTATTATATTTTTGGACTAAATGATGAGTAAAGTTATAATTCCATCTTTGTTTATTTATATATCCATTTATTATAACATGTTTAAATACTTATCTTGCCGATATTTATCTTGTTGAAAAGTTTGTTGAAGTTTTTTGTACCTAAAATTTGTTCAAAGCATCGACAGTGAAAGTTAAAAAAAACTGAGGATAAGTGAACATCCAGCTGAATGTGACTGAATGTCAAACACAAATGGAAAATACAAGTGTAGGTTTCAGCTTGCAAACTGAAGGGATACATTTAACAGGGTGTTTGTAGGTCCTCTATCAGCATGCTGAGCATCAGACACTCATTTCCTGCATCGTGTTAACTTTTTATGTACCAATATGAGTGTTTTCTGCATAAAATCATGGTTGTTAATGTGTAGAGATAAACACACAGTAACGTCATCCTTTCCACATCCATTGCTCTCTTTCCATTTCTCCACAAAGCATCTGCTGCCATAGCTAGCCACTATCTTTATGTTTAGTAATGCTCTTACCAGTGGGATTCTGTGGTCCAAACTAGTTATTAGCAGAAGTACTATTTTCATCTGATAATAATTGAAATAAAAAAGGGAAATAAATAAGCCAAAAAGAAAATTATGGCCAACCACAAAAAAACAAAAGAAAAATCCTGTTGGAGTGCTGGTGTATGCCACAGTTACTCATGTCAGCATGCAACAGCTTGCATGTAAGTTGTGTGGCTGCGATCCAGTGAAACAGTTTGCCACCTGTCCCATCACTGCTATGCTGACATATCTATATTAAAGCAAAATGAGTTTATCCTGAAGATTATTTCTCAATATATTTTGGCACCTGTAGTTGGTGTGAAACTGTAGCAATCATGGTGCTGCGTCAACAGAAAGAATGCAATGACTAACCTTTGTTCTGCTGACAAAAGGCTTTACTAGTTAACCTCAAGTACTTGCAAAAAAAATATCTGGCTTATAAGTGATTGGGTATAACAGTATTATAGGCATTTGCCTAGTACTATTTTGTAGTATAGAGTGGACGTAGGTGTGAATATGAGTATGAATAACTGCCTGTCTCTCTATGTTAGCCCAGCAACTGATGGGCAACCTGTTAAGGGTGTACCCTGCCTCTTGCCATATGACAGCTGGGATAAGCAGGACAGGCCTGAAAGCCAATGGGTTTGCAATACGCTTGCAGAAAAATGACTAGGAAATCTTCACTTTCAATAAATGGAAATAATTTTCACATGTTAAGCATCATTGTGCCTTCCGGAAAGAAATGCCAAACACAATTACAAAGGAACAAAGAAAACAAGAGAAACTGTGCTACACAAATCACACAGTCATTCTGCCAAGAGCAACTTAGTTCAAACCTTTGTCTCTGAAACTGGAGGGTATTAAACAATTTGAGTTTTTTAGGATAGTTATAAAAGGAGGGGGGTTGTATTTTTTAGAAAATAAATTAAAATTTCATTTTCTTTGACATCAAACTAGTATTCTGTGTACTAATAAAGACACTTACAGTATGTGTATCCATCTATTTTTAGTGCATCTGTTACAAGCATTTGAAAATAGTAAACCTTCTCCACATGCTTTACCAGCAGGAGGGAGGAAGTGACAACTGTCTGATGCTTCTCAGCATGACACAATCTGCCAAAGAATACTGTGTGGTAACACTGTATACTGAAATTACACAGGAAAGAAAGCAAACCATAAGAAACAGATGTGACTGCTGCAATTGGATGCTGATAATTGCAACCAAATCATTATATTTGCAGTGTGGCATCATGGCATCATGTAAATGGGACCTTCAATTCAAAAATATATTAATATTAATATTATATCCCTCATAGCACTACTAGTATTTTCACCATTTACAACAGCGCCATAAAGTGCAAAATGAAGAGTGTGTGAAACTGCGTGCTGTATCCCAGCAGACGACGAGACAAGAGCCCTAATCGATAGAATCTTGTCATTAAAAAATGCTAAAAAATCATCGCACATACTTGGTGAAGAAATGACTCCAGCGTTATCACGTGAACTAAGAAAGCGATTAAGGACATTAAAAAGTACCTGAGGCCTGTGACTGTTTACTGACACTAAGTTTGAGACAAATTTTGTCTTTGCAGCTTTTACAGCTTCTTGGTAAGCAGAAAGACGAGTCCTTAAAATCTGTAGGGAAACGTGCAATCTGTCCTTTTTCCATCTCCTTTCGGCGCGTGTGTAGTCACGTCTGAGGGAGCGCGTATGTTCATTCAGCCATGGCTCTGATAAATGCTTAGCGCACACAGTCCTGAGCGGCGCAATAGAGTCCAAGATATCAGTGCAGGTAGAATGAAGAATGTCCGAAAGGTCCTCAACACTTTTACATTTGGAGTTCATTATTCCAGAATCCATAAAGGCAGCAGAAAAAGCGGGCGCTGTTAGAGCATTAAGCGCTCGCTTTTTGCGCGCTGGGACGTACGGCTTATCTACCGAGCAGCGCAGCATTAGAGTGAACAACTCTAACGCTGCGCAGGAAGATGATCGGAGATGCGTAACTCGGATATTTCCGTGATGCACACATCCAGCCCATGGGAGAGCACCGAGTCCAGTGTGTGACCTTTTTCATGCGTGGGACCAGTAACCCACTGGGTCAAGTTAAAAGAGCCAATAATATTTAAAAAGTCCTTGACCAAAAGTTTAGAGTCACAGCAGACATGGATGTTAAAATCACCAAGGATTAAAAAATTGTCGAATTTAAGAACAATTCCAGCCACAAAACCTGAAAACTCTTTGATAAAATCCTTATTAAACTTGGGAGGGCGATATATGAGGGCACACAGCAAAGGCGCAGCAGAGTTTAGGTGTAACTCAAACAGCTGGAGTTCAAAACTAGAAAATGAGTCGTGCTGTAATGTTTGATGGCAATGAAATGAGCGTTGAACACGGTGGCTAAGCCTCCCCCCCTACCAGAGGACTGAGGGAGGCTGAAGAATGAGAAATTAGGAGGAACCAGTTCCGAAAAAGCTATAGACTCACCAGGGTGGAGCCAGAAACAGAAAGTCCAACTGTTGTGACTTTAGGAAGTTGTTTAATACATACAGAAGTCTTAGCAGTGGTTGGACTGAAAGACAGCACAGAGGCACTAATCATGGCAGCACAGGAACAAGCTCTGAGCATAAGATCCAAAGAGCCTGGGGTCTACCACACGAGGCAAGACCCCAGGTGGAGGCTGTGTAAAGATGCCCCTGAGGCAATCCAGCACATAACAACAGGGTGGAAGATGCTAGCAGGCAGTGCATACATTGAAGGCCATAAACAAGTGGCCGCATAGAATACAGGAACATCTGTGCTGAGTATGGCCTGGAAGTCCATGGGAGACGCCCCCTAGGGTGATCGAGAATGACCAAGCTAAGAGCTAAGTGGTGGACAAGCAGAGGGAGATGGCCATAGTGACAGACGTAGTGATACTGAATGACAACAACATCAGGAAGAAGGAACACAAGTACCAAGGGCTCAGAAAAGAGCTCGAGAAGATGTGGAGGGTGAAGGTAACAGTGGTCGCAGTGGTAATCAGAGCACTTGGTGTGATGACCCCCAAGCTAGGCAAGTGGGTCCAGCAGATTCCAGGAACAACACCAGAGAACTGAAGACGCAATCCTAGGAACAGCAAAGATACTGCGCAGGACTCTCAAGCTCCCAGGCCTCTGGTAGACGAGCTTGAAGAACAAGATGGGAATTATATAATACACATATCATATGTATAACAGACATAATGTGATTCCTGCTACAGATCTTATACTATTTCTATACCAACTCAATTAGTTTGGGCTTGTGTAACAGTTTCAGTAAAAACACGGATAATGGAATCTAAACATTATAGTCAGACTTCATTAGAATAATGATTATTTGATTAGTTACAACACACAACTAAAGGAAGGAAGAGACATTATTAAATTCACTATTACAGTAAAATTCACTGGTTCAACATATGAAACCTTTTGTAATTCTGTCTTACTTTTACCTACACAATAAAAATATAAGCACTAAACTATTTTAAAAGATAAAGAACTTGAAAAAGAAACAACGTGGTTTACAGTCTTTTCCACAAATCTTTGTCTAATCTCAGAGTTAAAAAACTGGTATTTATTGTTGTTCAAAAGGATATATGAGGGATCCATCTGGAGGTGGATTAGTGTGTGTTTGCAAAGCCTGTCTTGGCCCTGAACCCCAGGAAAGATGAGAAGATGAAATGTCTTACCACATGTTGCCAAATCAAACACTACCCACAATGCCACACAAGAGGATACCTACCTGAGGCTTAAGACAGCACAGCAAAAAATGAAGACACATATGGCACTTAAGGCACTCAGTAGCATACAGGAGCAAAGACATCTACAGCAACATCAGAAGAAATCAGACATGTACCTGGCTAAACCTAGCTTAGGGAGATCAAAATGTTACACATCAACTTCTCATATTCTGTGGCATCAATTAATATAATAATCTTCATAATAATCTCTAAGCACACATCAGCATGAAATATATTCAAAATATGTAGGCAATAGACAAGATTTGGGGTATCAGAAGTTTTTTGGTTTCTGCTTCTAGTCTTGCTGGGATGAAAAATCACTTTTCAGTCACTCATGTTTGAGCATGATGTCATTGCACTCATGTTAAAAATTGAGAGGAAAATTGTTATTGCATTTTTTGAAATGCAGTCCTAAAGTTAATGCCTCACAATTATTTAGCGTTTAATTAATTAATTTATCTTCTTGCATAAATAGCAACCAACTAAGAGAATAGGAATTCGTTCACCAGTTACATTTTATGCAATTCCTAGAAAACAGCCCCCAAGGGCTAGGTGAACAGGCTCCAAGTCAAACAGTTTCCAGAATGACTTGCTGTGACTATGAAGTGTCTCTCCAATGTACATAGGGGGTCTTTTATACACAAGAATTTATTCTATGCATGTTCAGCTGAAAATTAAATGGGGCTTTAGCAGTGAGATTTACTCTAAACACATTAGTATTTGTCCAAGGTGGTGTGTTTTTATTCCAAAATTCACCCTTTGTGCTTCCCCTGAGCCAAGTGACTCACTCAGCACCTAACCCATCATCTCATAGCACAAGTACTGATTTTTTTTCCATTGGGCACTATACAAACAGGACAGAGTAAATTAAATTTTGTGTTTCTATTTTCATACATGTGGTCAGGTCCTTTGGCCTCACAGATGCAGTGCATTAGGCTTGTTTGGAGCCAGGCTTCTTTTATAGTGAATAACGGTTTTCTGCACAGGGAAAGAATCCAACTTCTGCCAATAAAGTGGCGGAGGTATATCATAGCCCTCATTAAGCAGGGCTATTATGAACCTGCTGGTGCACAGTGCCACAGGACAGAATGAAAAACTGGCTCACTGGACGTTCACTCCTCTGGTCTGAGTGAACAATGCAGCTCTCCTCTCCCTTGATATAATTTCAGCAGCCCCAATAAAATGGCTGTATATTCATGCTGTGACATTTCTGTTTAGCTATAAACCATCTGCTCTGGGTCCCCATAAATTTACCCATTTAGAAAAACACATTTGAGGACCTCCTTCAATAGATTTGAAATTCAATATCACATTTCAATGGAAACACTTTTTTTTTCCAAATACAAACAGGAAAAAAATAATATATACCTTATTACATTACATTTCTCCTAATGAATGAAAGAATGCCATGCATAATACATAAAATATGCAAGAAGTGATTGGATTTGATATTGATATTGGTGGAATATACATAAAAACTGAAAAGAGCAAATCCCCCCCCCCCCCCCCCCCCCCCAATGAAAGAATATGAAACAAAATCCTCTGAAGCAAAAGTTAATTTTATGCAAGGATCATAAACATATGATTAATAAAACCTATGCAAAGAAAATCACTATTGAGAAATAAATAATTCTATAACAAATGTTAATATGATGTGAAACTAGAAATAGTAAAACAATAGTTAGTGAGCACAAAACATTTGGTTCTCACAAGTCCTCCCAATGATCCCATCTAAGTGGTGAAGACGCTGCTATTTTTGTACAGCACTAAATAAATGCTGAGCACAAAGCTTCCCTGTAATAAATATTTCAGGCCATCAATGATGCACAGTAGATCCCACATTAATACAAATGTTATTGTTGCATACTGTTGCTTTTAAGTGATTGGAAACAAAAACAAATAAGCTACAGTATGAACCCATGAGAAACCATTACATAATGCTTTCATGCATCAGTACTAACAAACCAAAACAGCCTCAGGTACGCAAGATCACAGCGGTTAATATGATTAAAGCATAAAAAAGATAACTGTTGCCTCTTGCAATGACATCTCTAGGTCCCCTATGACAAGAGCTTAAAAGGCTTCCCTTCATTTCTGGCCGTATTATCTTGCCTGTAGGATTACAGATGTTAGACAGATGGTTACTTTCTCTCAGGTATTTTTGCATTACAAGGCCCTAAAAGATTTCACAGTATAGCAGCAATAAATCACAGACTGCATCATGAAAAGTACTCTGTGCTCCTCATTCTTTACATTACTATGCTTTGACAGGTCCCTTTGTCCCCCCAGTATCTGTCTATATGTGGCACTTTCCTTGCAGTACAATTTATAAATAACCATTTCTTTTACATTTACCTTACAAAAAAGAGCAGTGATATCTAGTCAGAAAGTCAGTGGTTTGGTAGTAATGAACATAAACCACAAACAGGAGGGTAACAACATAACTTTTTCCAATCACCAGGTGGACGGACAAAATCCTCATCTTACAGGAGGATTCCATGAACAGAGAGCAAAGTTTGAGCTATATTTTAAATGTTTTTCATCAATGAAGGAGACGAATGTGCAAATGTTCTGTTTTCCAACTAACAGACGTGGTCATAGCAATAAAGAATGTTTTAATTTATCTCATGTCCATAGAAGGAAATAAAACCAGAAAGTAAATAACAGGTTTTTGGCCATCGGTGTGCTTCTTTGCTTTGAAGATAACAGCAATGTTGACTTAAGCAAACTCATATTCAGCTGCAGTCACACAAGTCTGCGTGTCAGCTTGTCAGCTGCTACCAGGCATTTCTGGAGCAGTTTCTTTTCATTCAGCATCTAGCTTGAAAAGGCTTCCTGATGCACCAGCTCAAATGTCTCTTTGTGTTCTTTTAGCAAAAGTTAATAGCATATTGCTTTTCTTATTTATTTTAACAAGACACAACTGAAGTGACAACTGAGATATTTTCTTTTGGGTGGCTCAAAAGAAGTCACCTTGAAGAGTTATGCAGAGGCTATTTTTCAAAGATACACAAGGCCTTACAAGTAACTATGTCAGTGTGCATCTTGAGACAACAAAGACAGGACTTTTGTTTTACACATTTAGGAGAAAGTTTTTGCACACCTGCCAAATATGTAATGTCCTGCCAACACTGAGTGAAGAATGGACATGAATGTCCAATACACATGAATGGCTTTCTATATAAATCCACTCTGTTGTCAAAATGGCCTGAGGCTTTACATGTGTCAGCCTGTGAGGAATCTCCTGAATGTTCTTCCCGCATGAGTAAACTTGATTTTACAAGATTTACACCTCACTCTTACCATGTAACAGTAGCTGTGAGGTTTCACAGCAGGCATGTATTAAAACATACATATTCTCCCTTTTTACAGACTTTTTCCAGTTGTGATGGAACACACTTTTAATACTCAGACATTTTTTAATGTAGTATAAGCCAACCAAGCTCATTATTATAACAAGCAGTGTTTTTACTGTTGCTTACACACCATTATATGTATATCTGAATCTTAACCTGATGACTTTTTCAAACTACCTTAAGAAGTGAGAAAATGCATCAATCTGTGCAAAATCAATAAAAAATCAAAGTGTTCAATTCAAAGAGTAAAACAGTGTGATACGCAATGTTGCCTCTCCAGTATGTAACTTTTAAGACTACACACCATTATAGTATTCCACAGTAGTCTTTAACCTAATACTTCAGGTGTGACAATCAGAACTTTCAATTCAATTCAATTTTATTTATATTGCGCCATATCACAACTGCTGCCTATATAGGCACTATATATTGTAAGGTACACCCTACAATAGTACAAACTGAGAAAAAACCCAACGATCATATGACCCCCTATGAGCAAGCACTTTGGCGACAGTGCGAAGGAAAAACTTTCCTTTTAACAGAAAGAAACCTCCGGCAGAACCAGGCATCCATCCTAGAGATATAATATCTCCAAACTGTCCTGGGTCTCCTTACAGTAGGACGTGTCCAAAACACCTAAACTACCTCAACAACCCCCCCCCAAAATCTCTGAGTTCCTCACTCTATCAATGACGCTGAGCACAGACAAGCTACTAAGAAAACTCCATCCGCTGCTTGTATCCACAAGTTTATTCTTTCAATTACTAGCCATAGCCTCAGGTCACAGTAAGGACATGGATCAACCAACAAATTGACAGCTTCCCTTTCACGCTCAGCCCTCTCTTTACAACAACAGACAGTGAGAATTAGCATCAATTCGTTGATCGGTCTGTTGTGGCACTCTCCCATCACTCATGCACAAGACACTGAAATACTTGAACTCATTTGAGACAGCCACTCTTCACTGATTTGTAGTAGGCACGAGACCCTTTTTAAATCTGTGAACCACTGGCAGTGCTAATTCTCATTCCCATCAATTTACAGTAGTCTTCAAATCAGCCCAGTGCGAGCTGGAAGTCTTAGCCTATTGAAGAAAAAGAACCCTATCATCTGCAAAAAGCAGAGACATAATCCTGTGACAAGCAAATCAAAAACCCAGCAGTTACCTATGCCTGCAAATTCTGTCCATAAAAGTTATGAACAGAATCAATTATAAGTTAAAATGTGACAGCAAAGAAAGTGTAGGAAGAATCAGTGAAGGAAGTCCAACTCCCACCAAGGAGTATGACTTACTGCTAGCAATGCAAACAATGCTTTTGTCTTTAGTCTTTAATAAGTGACTATATACTCTATATTCCGAGTGAGGCCTATGCAGAACAGCAGTGGGGACAGAGCATCTCCTTGGTAGATCCAGCACAGGACACCATGAGGGACACGGTAACTTACTGTAACAAGAAAGATTTTTCAGTACACTCATTTACATTGATAAACTCACACATTCATGGATTTAGCACTACACAAGGGAATATACACCACTATATGCCACTGCCTCAGGTTACAAAAAGGCCACATTAATCACAAGAAGTTTACTTTTACCCTTTTGGCCTTAAGTTCTCCCGCTTGCCAGACCAACAACTGAAGTGACCCATGTGTTTAATTAAAACAGACACAAATGCTGCCAGAAACTGGTTGAGATGAACAATAGTTTATATGGTTATGAGAAGAATCAGACAAGCTGGATAACATCATAAGGGCTAAGTCAGCTTATTAATGAAATTGCTCTGGAACAACCAGATTTGCAGTGTTGATGTTGACAACTGAAGTCAGGATTACGCTGTCAAGTGTGTAAATTGCATTGTCAAAACAGATTAAGAAACTCTTTTTAGAAAAGCAAAGTTGGGCCCTGGTCTTATAACTGGTAGGCAGGGGATACCACATTTCTAATCTTTTGTCCTTTCCAGTGCATCTGTCCTTAAATTCAGGCTTACTTCATTGTGGTCTTTCTTTATTATAGATTTTTGGTCACATCAGGGTTTTTGAGCTTCTGAATCTTTAACAAAGTGGACACACAGACTTACATAATGCCACTTATCTCTATTTATACAAATGTAATATTTATACACATATATATAGATATCTGTATTTAAACAGTTCACACAGACAAAAAGACAAAGATGAAGGGAAATCACACAGAAAGATGCCTTACTTTTCTGACTAAAACAGAATTTACATCTGGCTGAAGAACAGATTTTGTTAGAAATTGTTTGGACAGAAAAGGCATGAGGAATCACATACCATCATCATTATTGATCTTTCACTCTATATTATTTTGTGCTTACTTAGAGGGGTTTCACTAATTGTCAGTGAAGCCACAGGGGATGCTTTAGGTGAGGACAGTTAATTAACTACAACCCTCAAACAACAATAACTATAAACTATGAATTGGTTTACGGACATTATTGTCTCAGAGTATTAATGAGTTATCTAAGACGATTATCACAATTGCCCTTTTAATCATGTTAAATCAATTTTATGGTATGTTATTAAGATGGAAAATAACTGTCATGACAGCATACATACATACACTGGCAGTAAAGATATTTCATGTGAAACTCTTGGTTGACTTGCTAGTGTGCAATGTCTGCAAGCTGTCCAGACCATGAAGAAGCAAAGAAAACTTAAACCATAATATTTTCACCATAGTACTTCATCGTTAGTACGGAGTGCATCTCCTAAAAGCTGTCCTCGGTTTGCGCCAAATATGGTTACCATTTACCATACATTTTCTGATATATTTAACCGAAAGGCTTGGTCTTTTGTTAAGTGTTCATTGGCTGTTTTATGTGTAGTTCTGCTGTAATGTTCTTACTGGAGAGGTTTACTCCTGGCATACCATGCAAATTAAATGTGTAAAAATGTGATTTGCATTCTATTTGCAGTCACTTATCTTACAGATCTTGCTTTTGGAAGTTCTTGGGCTGAATATGCTGTTGAATCCAGTCAAATAATTTAAAATCTATTCTATTTTTTCAAATAATTTGGAGACCTTTTCTCTGAAGTTTAGGACTTCTTTAGATCTAACATGATGATGGGTTGTGATGATGAGGTTTATATCAGACAAGTTCCACCTGTCACAGCCTAAGATGGGTATAATTTTTTTGTACGTAATCTGAAACCCCTTTAAATATACATAAAACAGGCCAATAATTTCCATCCGTGGTACATGTTTTTCATGACTGTTGCTTCGAGTATAAACTACATTAGGTTTGACAGCACAAATATGAATCAGCATTAAGCTTCAACACAAGTAACCTAAGAAACTGATGCTGCTGAAACTAGGTCTGCATTCAAACTCATCACACCAAGATGAGGGGTAAATGGGCTGTAGAGGAAGCATCCACTCCAAGTGACAGGGAGGCCACGAAACACATTCCCCTGGTGATTCTGAAGTGCTCTCACTGACTGACAGCAGCATGTAATTTCTGTCGATTTATTCTGAAGGATGTCTTCATCTGACCTACAGATGGGGGCATTTGTCTGCCGGTCAGTAGAGTGCCATCACAATTCATTTAACCTCCACTCAAAAACTCCAGTGAGGGAACTTACTTGTGAACTTTACAATGAACAACTGAGTCACACTCATCCTTTTGGTCCTGTCACAATCCACTAACAAACACATTCACAGTTAAACATTAGACTGTGCACCACACCTTTGCATTTTGTGGATGTTTAAAAGCTAGACGTGGTGCTCATGGTGACTTCCATAAAACACAGATTTGAAATTAGAACTTTTGGAATCTTTGGAATCACACATTACAAGTGAATTACATTGTTATAGTCAAAACTTCAACTTTCAATTTCAATCTGAAAACAAAGCAGATTTCTATGAGAAGCTACTTCCCAATAGTAGGCTTTTTGCTTATTAGGTGCAGCATTAGGCCCAGTCACATTGGCCTAGAGACCAATTGGCAATCACTGGTTTCCAGATGGATTTCATTCAAATGTACATTCCCTGTTCTGTTGGTGAGTGGTTTTCGGAGGCAGCAGTTGCTATGACATTTGCTAAAGCTCTGGTCATGTGGGAATAGAGAAAACCCCTGGTAACCTGTGGTCACTATGGAAAAGTTTGTGTTCCCCACCACTTTGTGAATGGTTAACTGGATGGCTAACAATTGGTAAGTGTGTAATCTAATAGTGACCAAAGCATTCACAAGGAGGTTTTTGGCGCGGCATCTACTTTGTGACTATTTTACCCAGCAACTGCCAGCAACCACTCTTCAATAAATTGGGAACACACGTTCTTTCCTAGTGACCAAAGGTTGCCAGGGAATATGCATGAAAAGGGCATTAGATAAACAATTTCTTTACAAGTTATTTTTAGCTAAAGTTTACCTGCAAAAAAAACAACAACAACTTCAATTAAGGTAAATATTGTTGATTAAATTGTGGTTTCAATACTAAGTTAAGGTTAGGAAACCATAATGAATGTTATCATAACTAGACTATGGACTGGTTAAAACTTATCTGATGATGTTTTGAAATGACAAACTATAACCATAAGTAATGTATTATGTGTGTTTTGTTAAGCCCGTGCTTATTTATTTTTTTATTTTGTTTGTTGTCCTGAAATTTTTCATATTAGGTGTGAAATACTTTCTCATGGATTCCTGGAAAACTTTCAGTCATATTAGAATCCCCTTTTACCAAGATATTGAAGATCACAGTACACTACTGAACTTATCAAGTCTCATTTACTTCAATATTCCTCTGCTGTTGATTGGGTTAAAAAGATATCTCACACTGGTTAGATGAAAGAAAAAAAAAAAATCCCCAAGGGAACACAGCTTGGAGATATATTGTTGTTTTGAGTTATCTGTAGCATCTAGAAATATAAAAGCCAAGTATTTTCTACAAAACATTTCCAGACACATTGTGTGTAGATGCATAAATATGACACCTCCATTAAAATCCAGTTGCGACCAAGGTATAGGTTTATGCATAACGTGTTTAATTTAACAACAGATTTATTTTGTATTGCCATTCAGCTTCAAATAACTATTTCAGTAAAAGGTACTGTGGATTTTTGAAACAGCCAGAGTAAAAGTAAGTTTAGATTCATTTTTTGCCTTTTTAATTTACAATAAGGATTAGCAGTACATGCTAAAGAGGTGTTTCATGGGGCTAAGGCCCATCCACTTCATAAAAAGAACAGAAGGTGCAGTCTAGTCTTGTAGTCTTGGATGATTACCATTTTCCTCCATAATCCTTATTTCAGCCACTTCAACTTGGCCTCTGGAGAACAATAATCCTCATACAGTCACATACTATCATACACAGCACTGGCATTACACAGACACACTGATCATCAACATGGTCTGTTTACATTTAATATATCAATATTTTGTAATATTGTATTATTATTGACTTAACTATGGAATAATTACTTTTGGTGATTTGCAACAATTTTTAGAGTCAAACCATTTTGTTTTGGGTGTTTGTCTTGTTTTGTTTTGTTTTGGGTGTTTGTTTTGTTTTGTTTTGTTTTGTTTTGTTTTGTTTTGTTTTGTTTTGTTTTGTTTTGTTTTGTTTTGTTTTGTTTTGTTTTGTTTTGTTTTGTTTTGTTTTGGGGGGTTTCCCCACTTCATTTAATTTGAGAACAAATCTATAATGTTGAAAGATCAGTTTATCTATTCTGACAGATATATAAGACTGATTATAAAATCAGTCATATTAAAGATGGACCTTGGGTAGCAAAATAATTACCTAGGATTTTGATTTAAAGAGATCTTTTACAAAACCCTCTTTCTGGAAAAGACCCTTATACTGTGTTTCATGTTGTTTGTGACTCAGAATAGAATAGAATAGAATTCAACTTTATTGTCATTGCACATGCACAGGTACAGGGCAACGAAATGCAGTTTGCATCCATCCAGAAGTGCTTTAGTGATATAGATATATTACAATATATATTAGCAATAATATAGATATGTAAGTATATTACAGAAATGGGGTCTATTATGGTATGTTATAATGTACACGGTATGAAGTATGTTGTGAATATTCTATAACTATAGGTATGTACAGGCTGTAGTGAGTACAAGCTATGTACAGGCTATGAACAGGATATAAATATGAAAAACTATACAGAATATGAAATAAATAACTTTACAGAAATCTGAGATATACAGTTATACAGAAATGGGAACTATGCAAGTTGTAAACAGTTGTAGGGTTAAAAATTATCGTATGTACAGAATGATTATTTACAGAGCTATACAGTAGTGCAGTTAAGATAAATTAGATATGTGGATAATTTCTACAGTACCTATATAAAGTGCTAGTGGTTGTGAGTGGTGGTTCAGTCCATGTTATTATTGTGTGTTTGAGGGTACAGTTGTCCATTGTGGGTGTGTGTATGTTCAGTCCATGTGTTAACGTGGGTCAGATGTCAGGAGGCAGAGTTCAGGAGTCTGACAGCTGTGGGGAAGAAGCTGTTCCGGTACCTGGTGGTCTTAGTCCGGAGGGCAGGAGGGTGAAGAGTCCATGTGATGGGTGACTGGGGTCTCTGATGATTTTCCCAGCCCTTTTCAGACACCGCTTCCTGTAGATGTCTTTTATGGCAGGAAGTGGTGCTCCGGCGATGGGCTGGGCAGTTTTCACGACCCTCTGCAACGCCTTCCGGTCCGAGGCAGAGCAGTTCCCGTGCCAGACTGTTATACAGTTGGTCAGGATGCTCTCGATGATGGATAAATGGCATTTACTTCAGGGCACCATTAATTTGGGCTTCCTGGTGATCTAGCATTAAAATTTAAAGAAGAATAAAAGTTAAGAAAGTTCAAAATATAATTAATACCTTTTTGAATGTTGTCAACTTTTGACAGTTGTTGTACCCTTTATTGAGATTTCTATGTTTAAAGTTTCCAAACCCTAACCCTATGTTCACACAATTACAATATTCTTATTGACTTAAGACTTAAATTTTAATTTCTAGTATTTCTACCTTCCCTGAGACCGAGTTTGTGTTGGAAACTAGCAACCTTCCAATGGAAGCAAACAGTCTAATCATTACACCACAGAAAGTTTGCCTTTACAAATTAAGGCTATTTATGTGGTTATAACTGTATTTAAGAAAAGTTAAATAGAAAATTAAGAGGACACATCTGAAAGCTTTAGAAAGTTAATTAAAATTGTATTGTTACATTTTAACAACAATTAATAACAATCATTACTCAAGTAATACGTGAACTGGATCTGAATAAATCTGAATAATGACGTTTATTTTTTTGCTCATGGTACGATCATGATCTGCAGTAAAGATATGTTTCCCTTTTTTTTCCTTCCCTCAAAAGAATAACTGAGGCATAAAAGAAAAACAGCCCCACATTAGAGGTCATTACTTTTGGAGAATTTTCACGAACCTAATATTCAGTATTTGAACCATAATGCCAAAAAAGACATTATAAGAGTCAAAGACGTCACTGGCATCAAGTGTGTTTGACTAGCAATCAAATTGGCTGTAAAACTCTAGTGAAATTTAGTCTGCTGAATTTATAAGTTAAAAATCATTGTGCTGGAGCTTAAAAAAACCTCAAGTGCTAAGTGATATTTTTATAGAATACCCAAATTATGCTATACAGACAGTAATAATTCATTATAGTACAAACTTTGACGCATGGATGTTGAGAGGTCAAATTAATTAACTTTATTTTCTCTATTTTCACGTAGTGTGTTATATATTATGGTTGAGAAACAAAAATGATGTAAAAAGTGTTTTGTGTGATGTTAATACTACAGCAGGTTTTACTTCACCTGAGAAATTGAAACCAGAGAATATAAAAATTGAATTTTTACTGAAGAAATTTCTCCAGCAAGGTAGAAGGTGACATTAAATATAATTATGCCTGCAGGACGTAAATTTCCCACTGTGGCCTACCACAAAATAAATTCTCCAAAATTAATGGAGGCTCTGTTGTTTAATAAAATGAAAGCTTAAAAATGCACCTTTATGAGAGGGTTTCTTTCATCATCATTGAGGAGCAAAGGCCTATTATTATCATGGAATTATTTCTTGCCATCATTCCTCAGCATTGCCTACTTAAGGAAGGAGCTGTAAAGAAGAGCTATGGTCACTAAAGGGAGAGATATACAGCAAGCAGAGCTTCACATGACAAATGAGGAGCTTGGCCCACGCTTATTTATGGCTACTTAAAGCTGTCAGGTGGAGATGATAAAGGGTGACCACTTGATTAGAAAGTGTTAGAATGGTCCAGTCCTTGTGACCTGCAACAGGGACAGATGAGCAAGGGGAAGATGTGATAGCACTGTTGAAACAGTTTTTTTCTTGGCAGGTTCAGCGGTTTTGGATTTTGGCAGATGAGAAAAGGATGATGGAAAAGGATGAGAATGACAGGTTGTCTTGAGAGGTGTGCCTATGTCGGGTCCATCTTCTTCAATATAACCTACATTTGAAATGACTGACATAAAAAGATCTGAGGATCTGCCATACAGTCATTGTCAAGCTATGGAAGATGGTAAAAAAAACATAAATTACAACATGAAACAGAAGATGGACCGTAATGGGAGGGTTGATGGTTCCCTGGGTGATAGGGGAAGAAATTGATTTGGAAAAAAAAAATCAATTTGCAATCACCTTCATTACTAAGTGATGACCTTTACTTGGACTTTTCAAACGTAGTCTTTCAAGCATATAGTTGGAAAGGGTGGGGGTAGTGCAGTTTGCCCATTCATTTTCTTTTTTTATTAAAATCCATTATTTTTTTTAAAAAAGAAAGAAACATTTAGTAATGACTAAAAGGCTAAGCATACAGTTCTGGATTTTATATTTTGATTTTATATTTCATAGTTTTCTCACATTTTATTGTCCATATTAATATGGAAGAATACATATGATGGGACAGTTAAAATAACTCTGTAAGTAAATCAAAATTGAAAAATAAATACAATGGCCACTGCTATACCTACAACTTCAACAAATCAGCTATACTTGTAAAGTTTTTACATGGTCAGCTTATGACCTCACATCTTCAGATGGCTTATCTACCATCTTCTGTATTTAGTGGGTCTCTGCTGCAGTGCAGTTAAGAAGCAGTTCAAAGACTGATAGGCACTCACGGCCCTTTTTTTCCTAAATTGCTGCTGCTGTGCCATCTTGTTAAGTGGATGGTTAAGTATCATGGTCTCGCTGAAGCATGTTCTGTTGGTTGATGGACTAGGATTTGCTGAGATAGGGAGTCAACGACACCAGGCATTACCAGCAACAGTCTCAACAATTTGATCATAGCTTAAATTGCTACATAAGTTGTAACTATGTTAAAAAAAATAAATAAATAAATAAATAATAAAAAACAAAAACAAACAACAAACATATACACTCTGCTGTTGTTTCTTTATTTTGGTTTTGGAAAACCTTGCAAATCTTCAAATCCATTCAAAGGACATTTTTCAAGCGAAAAAGCAATTTGGTTGCCAATGTCTGTCTGTGCACAGGCTTAGGAAAAGATAGTACAAGCACAATCAGTATCCACAATTAAATTATTTTCCTGTTGCCAACAAAGTCCTTTCTAAATAATAAGCTATTAAAATGGGTGCATTCTATAGTTTTAAGTTTATAGCTTCTGTTCTCTGTGATTTATTGATAATCTAAACTACAGTCCCAATCAAAAGTTTAAGACCACTTGAAAGATGGCAAAAATCATTTTGCATTGTTGGATCTTAACAAGTTTCCAAATATAGCTTCAACATGTAACAGGAAGAAATTTGAGTGAGACAAAACATTTTTTGAGCATGCCATCTATTGGCAACAACACTTAAACTGAAACAGACTGTTTTAAAGCTGATCAAAAGTTTAGGACCAAGTCTCCAAAAAACCCCATAAACCCCCCCAAAACAGAAATCAAAGTCCCAAACATGAACTCAGCAATGATTAGCTCCACCATTATTGTTGATCACTTCAAAAATTCATTGCGGCATGCTTGATACAAGCGTTTCCAAGCGTTCTCCAAGTGGTGAAGACCGCCACACTAAGGGCATCTACTGTCCGGAACTATTGTCCATTTCTGTAAACTTCTCTTGCCATCCATCCCAAAAGGTTCTCCGTTGGATTTAGATCAGGGGAACACGCAGGATGGTCCAAAAGAGTGATGTTATTCTCCTGGAAGAAGTCCCTTGATCTGCGGCCAATGTGTATTGTAGCGTTGTCCTGTTGAAACACCCAGTCATTACCACACAGACGAGGGCCCTCAGTCATGAGGGATGCTCTCTGCAACATCTGGACACAGCCAGTGGCCATTTGACACCCCTGCACCTCCTGAAGCTCCATTGTTCCACTGAAGGAAAATGCACCCCAGACCATTATAGCACCCCCTCCACTGTTGCGCGTAGAAATATCTTAGGTGGGATCTGATTGTCATGCCAGTAACATTGGAAACATTGGAAACCTTCTTCCACCTTTCAATGTCCCACGTTTGGTGTTCTCTTGCAAAGTCCAAACAGTCAGTTCTGTGGTGTTCAAGGAGACAAGGCCTTTGAAGACGTTTTTTGTTTTTGAAGCCCTTCAGTCTCAGTTGCCGTCTGATGGTGCAGCAGTCGGCACCAGTAACAGCCTTAATTTGGGTCGAAGATCATCCAGTGTCTTGACGGACAGCCAATTAAATCCTCCAGCTCAGTGCTGGTGAAATTTTTTTGGGTCTTCCACTTGACTTTTTGTTCCATAACCCTCAGGATCATTTAAGAAATTCCAAATGACTGACTTACTGCATCCCACAGCACATTGGCACGTTGCAAGAGACCCTGCTTATGCAGTTCAACAACCACATTCAAGAAGGGAAGGTTTTTTGACTTGGCCATCATGACAGTGTTACTACCTGACAGAAAATGAACTTAATCTAAATTTTTGAACAGATTTGGCCTCATAAAGGCATGTGGTCCTAAACTTTTGATCAGCTGTAAAACAGCCTGTTTCACATTAAGGGTTGTTTTCAATAAATTGCATGCTCAAAAAAGTGTTTTGTCTCACTCCCATTTCTACTTGGTGCATGTTGAAGCTCTACTTGGAACCCTGTTAAGATCCAACAATGCAAAATATGATTTTTTTTTTTGCCGTTTTTCAAGTGGTCTTAAAGTTTCGATCTGGACTGTATTAAGGCATATTGGTATAATCCAGCAATATAAATAATAAAGAGAAAATTTTCTATTGAATTTATCTTGTTAACCTCCTAGGACCTGGCATTCACATATGTGGACAACACATTTTGGGTTGTCTAGACCACAATACTAAATGTTGCTCTACAAGGGCCTGATATCCACTTAGGAGGACATTATACTGCCATTGTTCTAACAAAATTTAAAACGAATGTCCTTATATGTGGATATGAGGCCCTTGTAGGGTAAAATCAGGTAAAAAGATAATTCTTTGTTTTTACATCCATCAGGTCCCAATCAGCCCAAATAGCAAAGAGAAATTAAAAATGCATGCCATGAAAGAGTTCAGGTCTTAGGAGGTTAAGGAACCTATTTTCCACTTTATTTTATGGTGATTGGCACAACATAATAAAATTATAGCAGGATTGCAAGACTGTCTTTTCTGTTGAACAAAATACTGCTGTAACTGCTTCTTGGGGTGGATTTTAGTAATATCCTGGTCCTGGTTAGTATCAGTGTATATATCCTTCGTGTGTACGCTGGTTTTGCCACTGGAGATGGTTTACTCATTAGTCAACACAGAAAACTGCAGACCTCATAGTGTATATTCACATGTAATGACCCAAATGTAATGACATTTATAACTTTTTTTCCATGCAACCAATATCTGAGTCACTTTTTTTACTCTATTCAAAAAGTCTCTGATTCTGGAATCCTAAGAGATGTGGACAATGAGGAAGCAACTAATTACTGTATTATTTTTGGTGAGTTATTTTTATGGTGAATAGAATGCTGGAAACTAATATAAGTGTCCACTACAATTTTTCAGACACTTCTATGTTTTGATTTGTCCGGTCAGCAGTTCAAGAGTTTAAAATACAACCAAAAAAAAAAAAGCTTAGCAACAAGCTAACTGGCATATATCCAAAACAAATTATCTGGATTATATAATTTTATAGTGCATGAAAAAAAAAAGTTTGTTCTTCTTTGTTCACTTTCTTTTTCTTTTGTCTATGCTTTGGTCACAAGCTGTTTATACTGACAGAATATCAACATTGGGTGTATTATGCATTACGTTAACTGCCAATGTGGGTCTAATCTCATGGTCATAAATGCTGTGCAGATGTCATACAACATCAAGAACAGAAGGTAGACGGTGCTTTAAAATTAGGAGGAGCCATGCAGAGAGGAAAGCAGCCTCGCATGAATGTATACTGCAGACTCCTAGGGTTAGGGGACAATGGTTCGTTTAATTTTGAATTTGAAGTTTTGAGTTAGTTCCTTCAGAAAGAAATAGTTAAGAAGGTGATGATACACGATGCTGTAGTAGTTTGATGCTTTCCCAACAAGCAACATTTTGAGGGCCATTTGTCAAGGAGTGTCACTGCATATTAATGTATGTTTCAAAGAGCAAAAGCTCCCTGAAAGACGCAATCCCAATCCCTTCCATAGATGTATTTATCATCGGTATTGTAATACAGTTAGATAAAACCTATGCAAGTGCTAATAAAATTGACCAATAAGTAATATGAATTCATTAAGCGCAGTAATACTTTTTTAATATTGCATGTCAGAGGGTGGGCATGATTATTGCTCAGCTACAGTCTCCTGAGAACCCTTTTCATTTATCCCACCAAGATAGCCTTGGCATATCATCATATAGTGATTTTCATATCCAGTAAAATGAATCTATTCAGTGGATGGGAAATTCGGGGAAGAAAATTACAGTTTAAATCTCGATTTATATATACATACATACATACATACATACACATATATATACATACACATATATACATCATACATACATACATACATACATACATACATACACATATATACATACATACATACATACATACATACATACACATATATACATATATACATATATAATATATACACATATATATATATAATATATACATATATATATGTATCTTAGCTGTTCCTAGGACTGCGCTCTTCTGGACAGAGATCTCCGCTGTTGTTCCTGGGATCTGCTGGAGCCACTCGCCTAGCTTGGGAGTCACTGCACCTAGTGCTCGGATTACCACTGGGACCACTGTCACCTTCACCCTCCACATCTTCTCGAGCTCTTCTCTGAGCCCTTGGTATTTCTCGAGCTTCTCGTGTTCCTTCTTCCCGATGTTGCTGTCATTCGGAACCACTACATCGATCACTACGGCCGTCTTCTCATGTTTGTCTACCACCACTATGTCCGGTTGGTTAGCCACCACCATTTTGTCCGTCTGTATCTGGAAGTCCCACAGGATCTTAGCTCAGTCATTCTCCATCACCCTTGGGGGCATCTCCCATTTTGACCCCGGGACTTCCAGGTTATACTCGGCACAGATGTTCCTGTACACTATGCCGGCCACTTGGTTATGGCGTTCCATGTATGCCTTGCCTGCTAGCATCTTACACCCTGCTGTTATGTGCTGGATTGTCTCTGGAGCATCTTTACACAGCCTGCACCTGGGGTCTTGCCTGGTGTGATAGACCCCAGCCTCAATGGATCTTGTGCTTAGTGCTTGTTCCTGTGCTGCCATGATTAGTGCTTCCGTGCTGTCTTTCAGTCCAGCTTTGTCCAGCCACTGGTAGGATTTCTGGATATCAGCCACCTCCTCTATCTGCCGGTGGTACATACCGTGCAGGGGCCTGTCCTTCCATGATGGTTCCTCGCCTTCCTCCACTTTCTTGGGTTTCTGATGCCTGAGGTATACACTGAGCACGCTGTCAGTTGGGGCCATCTTCGTGATGTATTCGTGGATGTTCCTTGTCTCATCCTGGACTGTGGTGCTGACACTCACCAGTCCCCGGCCCCCTTCCTTCCGCTTAGCGTACAGCCTCAGGGTGCTGGACTTGGGGTGAAACCCTCCATTGCATGGTAAGGAGCTTTCTTGTCTTGATGTCAGTGGCTTCTATCTCCTCCTTTGGCCAGCCTATTACCCCAGCAGGGTACCTGATCACGGGCAGGGCGTAGGTGTTGATAGCCCGGATCTTGTTCTTACCGTTCAGCTGACTCCTCAGGACTTGCCTGACCCTCTGCAGGTACTTGGTGGTTGCAGCTTTCCTAGCGGCCTCTTCATGGTTCCCATTCGCCTGCGGGATCCCCAGGTACTTGTAACTGTCCTCTATGTCTGCAATGTTGCCTTCTGGTAGTTTGATCCCCTCTGTTCTGACTACCTTCCCTCTCTTTGTTACCATCCGACTACACTTCTCCAGCCCGAACGACATTCCGATGTCATTGCTGTATATCCTGGTGGTGTGGATCAGTGAATCGATGTCTCGTTCACTCTTGGCATACAGCTTGATGTCATCCATGTACAGGAGGTGGCTGACAACTGCTCCATTCCGTAGTCAGTATCTGTAGCCAGTCTTGTCAATTATCTCACTGAGGGGGTTCAGGCCTATGCAGAACAGCAGTGGGGACAGAGCATCTCCTTGGTAGATCCCGCACTTGATGGTGACTTGTGCTATGGGCTTGAGGTTGGCCTCCATTGTTGTCCGCCACATCCCCATTGAGTTCCTGATGAAGGCTCTCAGGGTCCTGTTGATGTTATATAGTTCTAGGCATTCCAGGATCCATACACATACACACACATATATATACATATATATGTATGTATGTATGTATGTATGTATGTATGTATGTATGTATGTATGTTTCCCCAGTACTTATTTATATTTTTATTTTACCGTTTCCCTTGGTAAAACAGAAAATAACTAATAATAACTCTATATTTTTAACTAGTGAAGTAAAAGACATAACCTGAACATGTAGGAAAATGGGCTTTATCACAACACAATGTCAAGAGGTCAAATGCCAGAAAAACATGGAATTGTCCTTAAGTGCCTAATAACTATACAAATGTTTTGTCATAGCTTTGTCAGAAATTCTTGCTGTACAAAAGGATTCACTTTGATTCTTGCAAAAGACTGTGACTATAAACCAAGGAAATTTACTGCCATCTTGTGGAATCAATAGTGAAAAAGACATCCGAAATGGCAAGGGAGTCTAATAATCTGAAGTACTGGTCAAATAATTAACCCTGTGGGATACACATCACTCTAAAAGACATAAAAAGATGCTTGTAGGAGTTTCATTTAATCACAAGTGACAAAAAGAGTTAGCAGCAACCTTGTTTGGCATTAGAACAAACTTTCTAATAATTAAAACAATACTTTTGACTGTACTTTACTCTTGGTTTGCTCCGTCTGAATTTACCTTATTATGTAGAGTGAAGGCTTGAGTTAGACCTGTATTGTAATTAGAATTCTCATATCACAATTTGGACTTAAAAGTAGGTGAAACCAGTTTCATTTTAGTACTTCTAAATAAAATTTGCATAAAAGCAGCTGGAGTCAATCATTACCAAAACTGCCCAGTGATATTCCAACAATCTAAACTGAACAGTGTGGTGAGACCACAAGCTCAGTATTATGTCTGCTGTTGAAGACTGTGCCATATTTATGTCAGTCCCAGGCTCTTTAATATCACTGTGGTATGGTGTTGATCCTAGATGGATGAAGACTAAGGCCACCTCTTAGACACATGTTTAAAAATCTTAATATTTTTGCAGAGGGAAACTGCACTGAATGCCAATCAGGCCAAGTATAAGCTCTCAGTTTTGAACAGCTTTGTTGTGATTGGTCGGATCCTAAGTACATCGATTCAAATGTAGCTTTACTGACGGAGTACACAGGGAACAATCAGAAAGCCGGAGTGTGAGTGTTTAAAGCACACAGATTATTTGTCAGCCGGGGGAATTAATCAAGCTTGGAGCCTTTGGAGCTGTGAGTAATGAGGATGGAGATGGGCCACCAGGAAGATGTGATGAGGATTTAGAATGCAATTCATGGCAGGGAAGTACTATCTCAAAGAGATGAAGGCTTTTTCCCGCCTCTTTTTTCGCAAGCAGAGACTTTTAAGTCACATCTTGTTCCTGCTTGACTTATCTCATACAAAAGATTGTGCAAGTTAAATAAATTGTCTTACTACTCCTTCAAGTATATTTAATGACAGGATTAAAATCAAGATGATAAGACAGTAAAATATTTTGTGTTTTCCCCTGCTGCAAAGCATAAGCTTTAAGACTTTTACAGTTATATATTGTATGGCAGTGTATGTGATGTCCAAGTCATCACTGGCATAAGAGAAATGGTAGATCAGATGATTAACAGTATATAGACCAAAGACAAATGCATACATAATGTATGTGTGTAATGTGTTACAGAATTTGTCTAAGAAACAAATGTTGCATATTCCAGTAGAAAGACAGCATCTTTTTGAAAACATAAAACTTCAAGTTTTTTATATATAACCTTTTATACAAATCAACTGGAAAATTATCTTTTCCCTCCTTTTTCAGATTGCACTTCCAATTTCTTTATGGTAATATCTGACTCTAGATATCTCCTGTTTTCATCAACAGGTGATATACTTGATGTAATCAACAATCCATTCAGTTTTTGTGCATGTATTTCAAGCTCCATATTTTGCAATTTTTTGTAAAATGCTCTGAAGAAAAGAAAACCAGATACTTGCGTTAGTTTGATATTCAACATGCAGACAGGATCTGGGTGCTGATCTCACAAGGGATTAGATCTGTTTTACATATGTCAAACCACTGATTTAACTGACACATTAATTTATAACTAAATCACCAGTTACATACTATTCTAGCGTGTTACAAATTCAGCTCTAGATGAAATTCACATGGCTCATAACTGATATATTATTTCTCTAAATTTAGCAAGCCACACTCTATATCTGTGTCCCAATTTTATAAGCTTAAATCAAATCAAATTTGAATTTGTTTGTTTTCTTTTCTGCTGTGGACACTGGATCGCCTTCGGTTATTAATCTCATCAAAAATAGCTTTTCATTACTGAGCAAAGATGCCTGGGCTGCTCTGGTCTGAAGCCCAGATTTGAGAAACCCAGAATACATGGAACACATTTCATCCACCTTTCTCAACACCTAAAAATGGCAATATACGCTGTCCATATGGCAGCGCTTATTTTCAAGTAAGGACCATATAACAAATGTATCACAATCACAGGATCTTCAGCATGTAATGAGTTCAGTGATTTACAGCCATCAGTGGTCAATCAGCACTACAGCGGCCATGTGAATGTATTAAAGCAATACCAGGTCTTTGAGTCGATTCTTGGTCAGTTCCAATGGTAAAAACAGGATAATATATATTGATTATGATCAAGCGTCGAGATAAGCTCTGTTTAGAGAAACAGTGTTGAGATGTCATCAATAAAATAGCTACTAATAGTAACTAAAAGACTGACTGGCTCTATTCACTGAATGACTTTTTACTTATTACACCCATTCAAGTCTTGAGCTTGCCTTAACAATAACATGAAACATTCAGAAACGCATTCAAACCTGAAAGCTCACAATCAGAACCTTGGACAATGACGAAACAAGGATGGCAATAAAAACAGAAGTACCAGGAAAGACATGGAAGAAAAAACATCCACTGAAACCTTTATCGATGGGGTAAATGTTATTAAAAGTCTGTAAAATTAAACCTACCTAAACACTTACCCGAAATGTTTACTTACTGCCATAATGGTCTATTGGGAACAGAAATTGATATTAAAAATGCCACAAATTTCTTGCAAGGAAGCTATCATTTCACTGAACCACATAATTTTTTTGTTTTACATCAAAATTAAATAAAAGCCTGATGTCATTTACTTGTGCGTTTCAGAGATAATAAGAAATCTCCATCACATTTTTACCAACACAAAGTCTGGATTAGGTGCTATCTGATAAATATGGCCCCCAACCACTTCACAAAACAGCTCTTTCCAAATGACCACATTCAAAGCCAGGATGGGAAAGCCAACCCTTACAAAGAGGAGGAGAAACAATGCAGTTTAAATAGTATGGATGCATGAATAATATTCATGTATCATTGTGGAAAAAACAAACAAACACAGGAGTAAGTTATCATTAAGGCCAATGGGTTATACCAAAATGCAAATGAGACAATATGCTTACTCTTGGGAAACTGTCGGGGTGTTGCCCCACTATCAAACAGTTATCATATAAAATAAAACAAGGAACAAGAAAACAAAATCCATTCACGCTACAAATGTTGCTAGTGTAAGACATTCCTAATACAACTTCTTTTTTTTCTTAAAGAGCTCATCTAGTAGTTTAAATTTTCTCTTCTTTCCTTTTTTTATTTACAAATAGATAATTAGACATCCAAGCCATTTAATATTCCTGAAACTGTAAGGCATACATTTGTTTATAATTTTGCATATCGTTACATCATGTCATTATTGTGGAAAGTAACTATGTTTCTTTGTGAAAGATCCTTTATCATGAAGATGTGAAAGGAAAAAAATGTAAACATCACTGGGATAGTTTATTTTACACCAGTTATTATCATTAGAAATAAATTCACTCCTTATTGAAAAGTGACTGACAAGACCTCTGCTGATGTCCTGTTGAGGTTTCCCTCAGAAGAGCTATCTACACTACAGAGAGTCAGGCCAGGCTGTCTAGTTAGCACCTCAGCGGCAGCTTTCTGTGGTTTCCCATGACTGGAATGAAAGCTATGCAGCATGACATTTCATCAATATAAGGAGGGTAGGCTGAGGGGGTTTAATTCCTAATCCAGCTGGTTTATGTGAGCTCCAGAGCCTATTTAGATATGTTTGAGGTACTACATGTAGAAGGACAAGCATGACATAATGCTGGCACCAATTGGACCTTGTGCTAGTACATTCTATGGGTACTGAGAAAGAGACACCAAATGAGTTGCAAATTTGTTTTTCCCCCTATTATTTAGTCCCTAGACAGTTTTTAAAGTATCATTTGATTAAATTAGAGGTGGTGGAACTATGAGTTAGGATTTGTTCAAAACCAGAATATTATAAGAACTCAGGGTGCATGTTTTAAGTGACATCAGTTTTTCTAGAATTTAAATGTGGTGTTTACATAAAAAAATATTGAGTTCACTTGTAGATACAGAAGCAACATTTTTGCATGGACTGAGTTAGTACCATAGGTAAGCCAGTGTTGTTTGCTACATCAAAAAGAGTTTATCCTCTATGCAACATTAAGATTAGGATATAACTGGCTTAACTTCTCAAGCTCAGTTATGCATTCTCAGATGTCACTTCATCAGTCTAATCTGGGCTTTGTCAGCCTTGACTACTGTACATACAACCAGCATGCAAATATTTGCACGATAACATAATTATGCTTGGTTTTTGGTAGCAGCACGGAATATTTATTTTCTACTCATGTTTACAGGGTTGTGCAAAAAAAAGAAGTCAAGAAGTCAGACTTAAGCAGCAGATGAACAGTACCTGAATGCCATGTCCTTAAAAAAATAGAACAGAATCTGGACCTTCTGTTGATCCAGCTACCTTTTGCTGAAGCCTCGTTGGAAATGGTCTCAGTGGGAGATGGTGTATTAAGATTTTCTTTAAGAAAAGGTGAGGTAGGTTAAACTGCACAAGAACTGAAAATCAGTCACAGCAATCTGTAAACCATGGCGGACACTCTGTCATGGTTTGGGCTGCATTTCATCCAGTGTTGTTGGAGATGTGAAAACTGATGGAATTGCAAATGCAGAAGTACAGTCGGAGACAAGACAGCTTGCCTGAGAGAGTTCATACTGTGCTAAAGAATAAAGGTGGTCATTCAACTTTCAATCTGGATAGAATTGTAAAACGTCTGGTTTTACCTTATTACTGTATTCCCATTCATGTTTGCACATGTCAAGAAATCACTGTACCTATTTTCCAAGCAAACTATAAAGAAATAGGGAGTGGTCAAGACTTCATATGACTCTCTGTAAGTATAAATCTTAAAATACAATATGATGGTCAATGTTTCTTCAGTAATTGTTTCTTGAGACAATTATAGTGTACAAGACGACCAACAGGCTGATGAACTGAACAGCACTGCCATGCTGTTAGCGAGTCAAATAAACACATGGGTTTCCATGGAAAGAACATAACAGGAATTAAATATAGTTCCCTCCCATATGAAAATTAGATTAGCAACTGCACAAACAAAGTGTGTTAAATTCAGCTATTGATGTTTACAACCGGCTGGTGTTACATCTGTTTGAGTCATTAATTTCATGCACTGTAAGTTGTCCACATTTCACATTGCACATTAAAGACCCTTATACACAATTTAAATCGTTGTGTGACAAATGCAATGGACATTCTGGTGCTTGACCTTGAGACAATCAGAGTCTTGTTCTTCATTTGATCTTCCCTTTCCAAAGTCACAACTGCTTCAGAGCTATGCTGGGATTATAAATGTCATAACCTTGATTATGTAATATATCGTAACATAAGAAGTACACTGCAGACAAGGGATAAGTACCTTGTTCGCAACATGTGATCTTCACTAATATCCAGACAAGGGTACAGTTCAAAGCGGGATTAAACTGAATATGTTTCAACATTATACCACCTCAAAGTTTAATAAAAAGATATGGCTTTGAGTCACTTTCTTTTCATAGCTTCATAGGCCAAATTAATGCTTGCCTTTACCAGTTACCTGCCAGCCACCACTTAAATGGCTAATTTTATGCAACTCCTAATACAGTATGGTTAAAATCAGCCTGTGATGACAGCTCAAACTGAAATCTGTTTCTTAAAAAAAAAAAAAAGCCAGTAAAATACATTTTGAACAATTAATGCTCTACTTAACTGGAATTAAAATCCCCACTGATACTTTCACTGTGACAGTTACAGGTGTGTCTATCTGTAAGAATCAGAGACTACACAAACAAAATGAACTCACCAATCATTTTCTTGTCAGCAGCTGTTCTGTGAAAGATGAGTGTGCTGTCATCAGTAATTACCGCAGTGAGAGATAAACTTCACCACTAACTAGTCATTGGTAGCCCTTCCCTCTCCATTCGGCTATTCATCCTGCCTTACCTCATCCATTGACCCACCAGCTCCCCCGCTCCCTCCACCCACTCCCTCTTAATAATAACCCACCCGCTCTGAGCATCCATCTGCCTAATCAGAAGAAGCCTCTCTTTGACAGTCACTACCTAGGCACAAGCTTGCAGACAGGAAAATCAAACATTTTACCCCCAAAGGATTTAATATCCAGTGAAAACGAGGAGGCAGCAAGTTTATAACGCATCTATAAACCAGTCTCAGTGGGAGTGAACACAGAGCTGTACACAGGTAAAACACCCTTTTCTCTGTTTGTCTGTTTGAGACTGTGTGTGACCAAAGCTACATCCTGACCACAGGCTCTTTATTATATCCAAGTGGATTTCAGTTTACGAAGTGACAGAAGCTAACAAGTTGGGTATTTACAGGATGCCCTCCAGAGGAGTATTAGGTTTCTACTGAAGAACAGTGGATCAGAGAGATGGTTTTCAATATTTGTTTGTTTTCTTTTATTGTTTGTTTGATTTTTTTTGTATGCTTTTATAATATATGCAAAAGCATAATCTTCCTCATAACATAAGCTGTCATCACTTGTAAAGCAATGCCTAGAAAATGTTAACTGGGTATTTTCCCTACAGTACCCCTTAATATAATGTGTTTAGGCTCACGAGTTTAAAGAAATGCACTGGATTATCCTTTCTTATCAAATCAAAGATTATGCAAAATAACACTCTAGTACTCCTAGTACTACTGTTGCATTAATCATATTCACTTTCTATTTCTAGGTCGCCTTTTGACAGTTAACACTTGCCAAAATGTGGAAAAGAGGGAAGAGCACGGGGACCACTGCAAACAGACAATGTAAAGGACTACAATTCTTACTACTCTTTCGTTTTGCATTACATGTATGCTTCTTAAGAAGAAAAATATCAATCACTATTAGGCACAATATGCCGTCATATTCTCTTGGTATTATTTTTGCAATAGATAAAATGTTCCAAGTGTAAGAGATGGCTTTATTGTATCTAAAGAATTAAATATTTGTTGAATTATTTACAAGCTTAATCCTTGCCAGATTTAGGCCCTCACTTCAGCCAGGAATATTCAAGGCTGTGTTGTGTTATTAAAAATTCTCCAAAAGCATTATATAGAAGAAAAAAATGTATTTTTATATCCTGAGTGAACGCTTTGACAATAAAGTAGGCCTTTGGGGTAAAACTATTTGGCACCGACTGTTATAAAAGCCTACATTAATCTTTGACACAGGCAAACTTAATTACTGTCTCATATATAGCAAACTGTGCGCAAGTTAATTAATCACCAAAAGTGGTGGGAAATGAGCTGTCACTAATCCTGCCAAAACATAACATATTGCTACAGTCAAATAAACAATTAAGAAGGTAGAAAACCACCATATGGTGTACCTACTGATAGATTTATGGCTTTAAAAACACTTTGAAATTCGTAAGCAAAATGAGTAATGCTTAGACTTCAAGACAATAATAGAAAAACTAGAGGAAAACCCCTGGACAAGCCCTGCTTAGCACCAAATAACAGACAGACACAATCAGTGAATAGTTGGTGAACATAGTGGAACATTTAGCAGCTAAAGAGCCAGATATTTCCCTCAGGAGTTGGTACAGAACAGAAAGAGAACTGAAGGAAAGCCATTATTGGATTTTCAGGTGGCAAGAAACAAAACTTAAATAATGTGTCGATGTTGTGTTCACAACTTTCTTGCACTGCTACCAGGTGGTGTCACACATGAAAACACTGAAACTACCCACAAGATACACAGAGCAGTTTCTCCGTTAAGTTATAAAATGAACTAAGAATTTGTGAGTTTTCTTAACTAACAGACATTTAGCCAGTTAACTAAAAGTCTGTTCTCTAAGGCTTCAAACTGAGGATGAGAAGAAAACATCCCTGGATTAAAGTCGCCTGTCTCCTGCCTTTTTATTCAGGCCTTTAAGAGTTTTCCTTTTCCACATTATGCCTTACTATGTCTTCAGCTCCTTTTTACAATTTCATATGTATACCACCTACTGTCCTACAAGCATAAACCAGCATTCCCTCGTGTATTTGAGACTGATCTAATGTAATTTCTTTTCACCCAGGTTTCTCCCTTGTTCATCAATATATTCAGCGTTTTAATGAGGTGTCTGGAAACAAGACAGGTGAAATGAGCACTGTTTTATTTTCTGTCGGACAAACTTACTGTTTTTTGAGGTTGCAATGCACTGGAGTGCCGTATCAACATAATACTGAGAAAGAGCCATTATGCTGAATAATGGAAAAAACAATGAATAATACATTAGGCATTACTGAATGCTGTGTCTGTTTGTGACCTGTTTTACCTTTGTATTGATAACCTGAAAAACTACCTTGTCAAAGCAGTGACATGTTTGATTGGGTGGCAGCTCTCCTATTTCTGTCCTTGTCATAATAATCATTAATCCCTGGATTAATGTTGTTCTTTACTGACTCCTGTGTGATCCTTTGTCTTTGAACATTCAAAACCTGATAAAGAAATGTTCAGCTGCCAAGCAGGGAGGCAGAGGATCACAGAATTAATTCATGGCCTGATTTTTAAACAACTGAGTGAATTAGTCCATAGTCTAGTACAGAATGTGAGCTGAAGCTGACATTTGATTGTGAAGAGATTCACACTGCATATTTTTTTGATGATAAATTGTCTGTGTCACTATTTTATATTGAAATTGCCGAACATTCCATATATCAAGCTTTTCTGAATGTTATATACACTTATCAGCCACTTTGTTAGGTACACTTTTCCAACTGCTTGTTCATGCAAATATCTAATCAGTCAATCACATGGCAGCAACTCAATGCAATTAGGCATGTAGACATGGTCACTCCATAAACCAAGCATTGGAATGAGGAAGAAAAGACTGGCCTGAGTATTTCAGAAATTGATGAGCTACTGGGATTTTCTCCACACAACCAGGGTTGTATAGGGTTTACAGAGAATGGTCTGAAAAAGAATATATCCAGTGAGCAGCAGTTCTTTTGGTGAAAATGATTTGTTGATGCCAGAGGTCAAATGAGAATGGCTAGACTGCTTCAAGCCATTGTTACAGCTAAGGTATGTAGAAGAATATCTCTGAAGGCAAAAACCATTGCACCTTAAAGCAGATGGGCAACAGCAGCAAGAGGACTACATTGGGTGAAACTCCTGTCAGCTAAGAACAAGAAACTGAGGCTACAAATCAGACTGGCTCATCAACATAGGACAGCTGAAGACTTGCTTCTCTGATGAGACTCGGATGGTACTGTATGTGCTGTGGAGGACATTTTCTTGGCACACTGTGGGCCCTTTAGTATCAACTGAGCACAGCCAATCTGAGAATTCTTACTGACCATGTCGACCCCACAGCCTCCAGCTTCTAGCAGGATAATGCACCATGTCACAAAGCTCAAGTCATCTCAAACCGATTTCTTGAAAAATGACAATGAGTTCATCGTATTCAAATGGCCTCCACAGTCACCAGATCCCAGTCCAAAAGAGGAACTCTGGGATATGGTCGAATGGGAGATTCACATCATGGATGTTCAATCAACGAATGTTATCATATCATTACAGATCCAAGAGGAATGTTTACAGCAGCTTGTTGAATCTACGTCACAAAGAATTAAATCACTTTTGAAAGCAAAAGAGGGTCCACGCTGGAGTTTAAAAGGTTTACCTAATAAAGTGGACAGTGAGGGGAATTCTACATGTAAGATATTTAGATTTTGGATGTTAGTCATTTAAAAGAAAAAAAAATAGGTGTGGACATTGCCTTCAGCTTTGTGAAACTGGTGTTTTCTAAGAGTTTTTTTGTCCTAATTACCATGTAAAGTACCATTCTAAAGCAATACACATTTAAGATATCCAAGAAAAACATTATCCTATACAATAATCATGTTCTTTTTCAAGCGATAGATGTTACCGTGAACCATAACCGACAGACAAGATTTTGTACTATTCACATCTCCAAAATTAAGGAACATAAATTGATTACCCTACGTGCTACTAGAGCTGGTATAACTTAGAAAAACTGACAACTAAACCTGGAATCAAAAGCAGTAAGATTTATGCACTGTACTTTCCATTTGCAAAGTTACTGTTGCTGTCAACACACTAATTGTCACTGGGAAAATGTTTGACATTTCTGACATCTGCTGGTAGCAAAAAAGAAATCTGTTTAGTTCAATCAAAACCAGCAAACTCATGATTAATTCTTATGATTAACTCTGTTTCTTATTTTTCCCCCCCATTTTGTTTAGCTGCTATTCGGAAGAGATCTAAGACCTCTGGAGTGATGATCACGCAGTACTTAGTAAACATGCCAGAGGGAAAAAGCACCCCTGATTTCCAGTGTAAACCAGTGGCAGTAACTATTGAGAAAGGTGGGTGCTTTAAATTATACCTGACCATTAAAACTGATGCATTAGTGAAAGATATTGTTGCTTTTGGTTTCAGCAATATCTTTCACATTATTAAACAGAACTCAAATTATAGATGTAAAGCTTATAAAAGACATGTCTTTTAGGAAAATTAGCTGTTTTCAAGGCTGTGGTGACAGGGGATCCAAAACCAGATGTGTCATGGAGAAGAGCTAAGGGAACTCTTTCAGATAAGGAAAAATTTCAGACTAAATATGATGAATCAACTGAGGAGCATATATTAGAGGTGAGTGAATAAATTATTCCACATGAAGATCTTGAAGTATTTAGTACTGATACTGTTTTTTTTCTCATGACTGTATTGATCTATAATGTATTTGTATGTGAATTGACACATAAATGAATATTTCCAGATTCACAAAGTGTCTGTTGCAGAAACAGATACATACAAATGCTTTGCTGCAAACGAATATGGAAAAGCTGTCTGCACAACAACATTAACTGTGACTGAGGGTAAGACTTGCCCATTAAATACTTTTAAAGATGATTCTGTACTTTCTTTCTTTTAGTGTGCATTTGGGAGTTTTTCTATTGGTGGAGTGCTCTTGTAGATTTTAACATTTCTTATTACTTGAGCTTATAATGACAGACACTGAAAAACAAGACAAACACTGTAGGTCTAAGGGCCTAGTTCTGTTATTTTTTTATTACAAAAATGATATAGGACTCAATGTGTATTTAAACTGGTCTTTATCTAAATAAAACTTGAATTTCATTTGCTGTTTTCAGCTTCAACAAATCCAGCAGATTTCAGAAAACTGCTGAAGAAGAGGTAAGAACTGTAACCTATTAACATACTTTTTAAAAGAGGACATTTCTGCAAGAGTATGTAAGGATTAATTTACTAAATGATCCTTTTTTTTTGACAGTTGAATACATTACATTTAATATTTTCCTGTTATCTTCAGTAAAGTAGAGCGAGCAGATGGAGAATCTGATGAAAGGTTCTGGGATGCTATGTTAAAAGCTGACAGGAACGACTATGAGCGCATCTGTTCAGAATTTGGTGTTAAAGACTTACATTTGATTCTCAAGAAACTGGACGAAAAGAAGAAGGAGAGATCACAAAATAAGAGGAAGGTATAAAAACACCCAACTCTCACACTGGATACGATATCTTAATCTCTAAAACTCAGAATTAATAAGTAAATTTTTGATGTGTCAGTCATGGAGTGCAATTATTATTTGACTCAGCTGCTGATGAAGCATTCTTTCTGAATACTCACCAAGCTCATACTGTGCATTGCAACAATATGTTGATAATTCAAATGCAAATATGACATCAGCAGAATAACTATTAACTACACTCAATAGCCACTTTATTAGGTACCTTACTAGTATCAGGTTGGAGCCCATTGTACCCTCTGAATTATTCATGACATAGAATTAACAGCATGCTGCAGACATTCCTCAGAGATTATATAGCATTGGAGTTGCTGCACATTTTTTCGGGCTGCACACCCATGAAACAAATCTCCCATTCCACCACATCTCAAAGGTTGTCTATTGGATTGACATCAGGTGACTTTGGAGGCCATTTGAGTAAAGTGAATTCACTGTCATGTTCAAGAAACCAGGCTGAGATGATCCGTGCTTTGTGACAAAGCCTGTTATCCTGCTAGAAACAGATGTTAAAAGAGTGGTAAACTGCAGTCATAAAGGTATGGACGTGGTAGGTTGTAGCATTTAAAGAATGGCTCATTTGTACTAAGAGCCCCAAAGTACACCAAGAAAATGCCCCCTTCACACCATTACACCATCACCACCCTGAACAACATGAATCAGTGCTCTCATGCTTTGAAAATCTGATCCTATACCATCTGAATACTGCAGCAGAAATTGAGACTCATCAGAAGAAGTAACCTTTTTCCGATTTTCTATTGTTAAACTTTGCATTAACCAAGGGCCAAACATCATTACCTACTAAAGTGAGTGTATACATTTAGCCATAGGCATATATCATCTTTTTAATTGTTCATATTATTAACTGCATTCCTTTCACTTCTGAGATCTCTTCATTTAGGACCAAAAAAGTAAAAAAAATAAATAAATGCTTGTATAAATTTCCTAAAATAGTAACCAACAATCCAGGTCAGAGATATCAATTTGCTGATCCCTGTACTGTGTGTAAGTACTGTAAGTAATATACAAAGCAGTGAATGAGTCAGAAATACGCTGGAGCTGTGATTTCAAAACAACTGAAAAATGTTGATAATTTTGACTTTCATTAAAAACACATAATACATGCAATCATAAAGTTCCGTAGTCCTTGATGAAAGAGTGCTTCCAGCACAGTGTACTTTTCAATTTTTATAGAAGTCGTATCATTATACCACATTGCTATTCATCATGACATGAAGGTTCTTTTTTTCTGTGTACCTAGCAGGATGATATAATTCCCTATGATGAAAATGAAACAGAGAAACACAGTCTAAAGAGTGTTGGAAGGACAACGAATTTCTCTATTGATGGCCTGATGCAAAAGGACACAGAGCTTTGTAAGGGGGATATTCAAGAGGCCAACCTTCGAAATGCAGGGCTGCCTCAAATGGATCCTGAAAAGTTCATACTCCCTGCAGAGTTTAAATGTAGGTTTAAAAACCAGCTATGGCTAGACCTGGAAAAAAAAGACAGTCTTCAGAACATAAGCATTTGGGCATTTGCATATTGTTTTTGTTGTACATTCGACTTTAAATAAAATAATGTGCATATGCTAAAGCTTGTAAAAATTTACTGACTAGCCCATAAGCAGACAGTAGCCATTATATTTATCCAGTAACATAACTTTAACAGCTGACACTGAATGTACTGAAGCGCACAATCATGTCCAAATAATAGTCTTGCTGTTCCAGTACTAAGTACAATGTTCTCTACATTCTCTAATTGAATAGAAGATGACCAATACTGATGATACATATATTATATCAAAAAGAAAATCACATGAATATAATATTTTACTTTTTTGTAGTTTCCAAAGTCGACTTTGTGATCAAAATTCAAGAGATTAAAGCTGAAGAAAGGGAGGATGCTTTGTTTGAGTGTGTCCTGACACACCCGCTACCTAACATCACATGGATGGGCAAAGGCAACATCCTGGAGGATGGAGAAAAATATAATTTAACTATGTCAGACCACAAACTCATCCATAGGCTCCTCATCAAGGACTGCCAGATGCTGGACAAAGGCATCTATTCCGCTGTGGTTGGCAATATATCCTGCAATGCCTGGTTGGTTGTGGAAGGTATCACTGTATAACATTACCTTAACCATTGCTATTTTCATATTATCATCATTATTATTATTACTATTATTATTAGATAACTAATTACGTTGTACTTCTAACTTTTAAGCTGACAGTAATCCTGCACCTGGTGGTGAGAGGAGACCCCGTAAAACTACTGTGGCTCGTGGAGCACGGACTGACATTGAGAAAGTGGCCCAAGAGCAGCAACTAAAAATACAAGGGGAGATGGAGAAGCTCTTGGCAGCAGTAAATGCAAAATACGGAGCAGTACATATAACCGACAAACTATCTTTAGAAGAACTGGCATTAGAAGAACTGACTTTAATCTTAAGCACAGGTGGAAAACACAGTAAAGTTACTGGACAAGGTAAAAACATGTATCTCTGACCTCCCTGTCCTTTGGAGCAAAAACTCAACAAAATCTATTATCTCCTTAAAATTAACTCCATTAAACTGTCCTATCATTCCTATCAGTCCCATATTCTGTCTCACCCTTCACGTCTTACCAAAGCATTTCTACTACCAGCACTGCAGTGAATAGGCAGTGTGGCTAAAACTGTGCTGATGATAAAACATGCACGCTTACTGCTACTTATTTCAAAAGATTAATGGAGTGGATTAACTTGTGTCATTCCTGGCTAATATTTGGTTACCCAACTATAAGCCATCTTTTATTTTTCAGTGGCATTAAGTATGACATAGTTGCTTACTGGTACTGGTGCAGGCTGGAAATTAAATAAATCTTCTTTGAAAAACATATTTTTAAAAGACTTTCGACTTTAAAAATCACCATTTTTTATTTCTAACTGGTAGGTGAAAATCAAGAAGATTATTCTGAGGAGACTAAGAACTTCACTGGACATGCAACTAAATCAAAATACCTAAAACAAAGTCGTGACTCAGAAATCGGAGTAATTGGTAAGAAACATACAAAGCAGTACGTGTGTCCATTCCCTTGTTATAGACAGAAAAGTCTAAATATGTAAATAAATATTTTGACCTTTAATCTTGTTTTGTGTCTGTCCAGAGTCAACTGACAAATTTATGGATGCAGACCAGTCTCAAATGCTTACCATTAGTCAACAAGAGCTGGGGGAATCTGATAGAAACAATAACTCCACTGGGTCTGTCAAAAAACAAATGAAAAGAAAGAAAGTCCAATGGAAACAACAAACATCTGGTAAGGACTGAATGACTGCATGAAAATGCACTCTATCTTATTCAAGATTATACTTATGTGTATTAGATATAAATATGTAGATATAAATTATAAAACACTTTTCAACTCCACTTAAGCACTCAAAGCACTTTATACAGCATGCCCCATTTACCTATTCCCACCCATTCATACAGGCACTTTTTCCTGCACCTGATGTTTTGTACCTAACATTCACACACATTCATAATCTGATTAATACATCGGATCGCAACTTGGGGTTCAGTATGTTACCCATCATGCAGAGTGGAGCAGCCAGGAATCTAAGCATCAACTTTCCTCTTGAGCCACAGCAACCCCAATACACTGATGTACAGATGGAAAAACTGTTTATTGCTATATTATTGTCAGTTTTTGTGCAATATTGAATTACAAAATGCATTTTCTTTCATTTGTATTTTTTTTAACAAAATGTAACCAATATGTATCTGAGGCTTTTGTTTCAAACCCTTACAAAGTTTTGGGCCATTTCTATTTGCACTTGTAAATTATAGTCGTGAATTATTATTGTAAAACAGTTTAAGTAAGTTTAAGTAATATTGCACCATGAGAATTGCTGTCAGAGCTTCACATGACACAGTTAGCATAGAAGCTTTATCTTCAATAGTGTAAAAATTCAGAAAGATGTCCCTTAGCACTTTTTAAATTAAATTTTTCTTAATTAATCAAAGAAAACAAAATGCAGCAGAGTTCAAAACTTAAAAATTCACTGGATAAAGTTGTGCATGTAATACCTGACACAGATCCAAAAGAACTAGCAAGTGAAAATGAATCAAGTCGCTATGATGAGGATGAAGACGCTACTGACCAGGACAAGCACACAATTTCTCCAAAGCAAGACCAAAAGCCAAAGGATGCACTCGATGGTAAGGGAGCACAATTAGTGTGGTATTGCAAGGGGAATTTGTATGATTCAATTTCCTCCATGAGGAAACTCAAGGATATATTCCTGGATATATGTTTTGCTTAAAACCATATATGGTATGATTTCGAAAGAACTTTTCTAGCTGAGAGAAGATTTTTATTTTAAAGGTGAAAGTGCACGTCTGAAAGACGACATTAGGTGTGACGAGACTGAGGATGAAACTGAATCTTCAACACATATGAGGCGTAAAAGACACGCCCCTCCGATCAAAGAGTTGGTGGTTGGTAAGTTGGAGACAAAAAATTCTTCTAAACCAGAAGGGTTTTTCTTTTTTGTTTTTTGATGGTTTTTTTTTTTTATTATTAATTATCTGTTTAACTTAACTGATTAACACTTAAACATGTAAAATTCAATTAGCTGAATTATTCCACTTTATTTCTGTCTTATTAACACAGACATGACTACCTTTACTTGCATAAACATACCTGAACAACATTCTGCACTTGTTGATAGATAGTGAAAGAAACATTAAAGTTTCAGCTATGTATTTGTGGATGGAAAAGAAAAAAATAAAATAAAATAAAACTATTATATTAAACTAAACTAAAACTAAACTAAAATGATCTACAGATAGAAAAGACTTGTTGTTGTAAGATTTTGCATTTAAAATTTATTTCATCTACCAATATCCAAAATCTATTAAAGTGTATTGACTGATGTCACACTTCATAATCTATGGGACAGTATTATCCCTCTTCGGAACAATTTGGCTCAACCTTAAGCATTTTCCAACATAAGAGCATAACTCTGATCCTTCAACCTCTTCTCTCAAGTTTATTCGCTTCAGGTAGTTAATATTTAGTCTTATCTCCAACTCAAGTAGTTTATCCAATAAAGTTTTATTCCTCATCTCTGGAATTCATATCTTTAATTTGCAGAGAAAAGGCATCTAGCTGAGATACTTGTATCTCAGTTTGTGACACTTTTTCAGTGCAATATTTAATCTCCTTATTTATTTCTGCTTTGATTTCCATTTCCATCCACTTCTGAAGAAAAACTTGTAGATATTCATTGTTAGCAGTACTGTGTATGAATCCAATATTTGGATCAATTGGAACTCTAAAAACTAGAGCCCAGTCTATGAAGAATGCAATGAAGAAACAGTAACATTGGCACCATTTTACTAAGAAAAGCTCTGTGTGACACAAAAACACTTTATAAACAAGACTATGAAAATCTCTCTCTTAGATACCAGTATATTGATATATTAAATAACAAGAAGCACTCCACTCTGCCAAGGCAGCTTACTCTCTGATCAGCATTTACTTTTAATGCAATATATATTTCGTATGTAGTCATTTAGTTTTCTTTGTTGTTTTTAAATGTACTTTAAGAAGTTTGTAATGTGGTAAAAAAATAACATTTTGGAAAATATTCTCACTTTGCCCTTTAGATCAGTCTATTGACCTTGCAGTGGAAGTCGGAGTTTAATGTAAGATTATATTTTAAATCTCTATATTTTGCCCCTTACATATGTTTACAATATACACCATGATTGTAAGAACTATATTTTATTAGTTATATGGCTTCTTGTCAATTTTAATGCAAATTTTAATGCAACATGATCCTACTCTAAAACTCGAACAAACAGAAAGAATGGTACTCGCGCACATAAATGCTACTAAAAACACAACCTCCTAGGCAAAGGTAAAAAAAAAGGGATCATATAATCCAAACCTATATATAACCTTAGTTTACTTTAGAAATGTACATACTGCATACAGTTAAATTAAGAAAGTGGTAATAAGGAATATTTTAAGTATATTGGAATGCAGCAATAGCTTGTATTATTTAGTAAGAAGCTAAAAATATATCTTATATTGGAGTTTTCTCTGTGTCCAAGATATTATGCTGTATTCCCACAGCAGGGAGTTTCCGTGGGAGTAAAACTACACCGATAAATTAGATCAATTGTTTAGTCATTTAAATTTTTTTATGTAACAGATCTGTATCTGGCCAAAAACAGGAAAGTCTAATTTCTTTTACCAAAAGAACACTCATTTAACAAGGTTAAAAAAAATTACACTAGACTGTTTAAAGGTTTAAATTGGACCAGTTACATTAAAACAAAATCAACATCAAAATTATTACTTAAAAATTCACTGGATAAAATTGTGTATGTAATACCTGACACAGATCCAAAAGAACTAGCAAGTGAAAATGAATCAAGTCGCTATGATGAGGATGAAGACGCTACTGACCAGGACAAGCACACAATTTCTCCAAAGCAAGACCAAAAGCCAAAGGATGCACTCGATGGTAAGGGAGCACAATTAGTGTGGTATTGCAAGGGGAATTTGTATGATTCAATTTCCTCCATGAGGAAACTCAAGGATATATTCCCGGATATATGTTTTGCTTAAAACCATATATGGTATGATTTCGAAAGAACTTTTCTAGCTGAGAGAAAATTTTTATTTTAAAGGTGAAAGTGCACGTCTGAAAGACGACATTAGGTGTGACGAGACTGAGGATGAGACTGAATCTTCAACACATGTGAGGCGTAAAAGACACGCACCTCCGATCGAAGATTTGGTGGTTGGTAAGTTGGAGACAAAAAATTCTTCTAAACCAGAAGGGTTTTTCTTTTTTGATGATTTTTTTTAATTAATTATCTGTTTAACTAAACTGATTAACACTTAAACATGTAAAATTCAATTAGCTGAATTATTCCACTTTATTTCTGTCTTATTAACACAGACATGACAACCTTTGCCTGCATAAACATACCTGAACAACATTCTGCACTTGTTGATAGATAGTGAAAGAAACATTAAAGTTTCAGCTATTTATTTGTGGATGGAAAAGAAAAAATAAAATAAAATAAAACTATTATATTAGACTAAACTAAAATGATCTACAGATAGAAAAGACTTGTTGTTGTAAGATTTTGCATTTAAAATTAATTTCATCTACCAATATCCAAAATCTATTAAAGTGTATTGACTGGTGTCACACTTCATGTCCAAGATTTTCCAAAAATCATTTTAACTGTTCTTAGATCCAGGGGTTCAGTTCATCTGTGGTTTGACTGATGTCAGTGCAATCATCAATGAGATCGCTGAGTTAACATGTAAGCTTAGCAGTGAAGACTGTGAAGGAGCCTGGTTCAGAGATGGCAAACAGGTTAGTCAAACAAACATATACACATTATATTTCTGTTCTGGTACAGTTCTGTGTTCACCCACACACCCAAGTTACTGTGACAGTGGATCAATAAATTTTCATACCATGCCTAACGAATTCATAACTGAGAAAAAAAGAAAACAGGTCCATTGTAACAGCAACAAAATAATTTTTTTTTTAAAAAAGTAGCATTAGGGTCATATGCATTTAGACAGTTACATATTTTTGAGAAACAGTGTGATTGTCCTGAGACTTGTGGTTTAGTTCTTTAGAATTCTGAGATACTGTCCTTGTGTTCAGATTCTTGAGAGCCTCTGAGTTTATATTTATATTTAAAGTTCTTGGTTCTTGTTCATCCCTGTTAGATCCCCTTCTTTTCCAGTCTGTTCTAGTCTTTTCTCTGTCTTTGTATCTCCTGAATGAAGTCAGTTTGTTGCAAGCTCTCTCTTGCAACAAACTGACTAACAAAATGCTGTGCATTGAAGTGCAAACTTTTAGCTTTACAGTAGCTTTGCCTATAGCCTTTATAGAGGATCAAAGATATTTGGACACTTCACCAACAAGCGGTTTCATAGCCAGATGGGGCTTGTTCCTACATTTTCTGTGACAAATTAAGCATATAAAAGATCTGGAGTTGATTTCAAGTGTTAAAGTTGCATTTGACAGGTGCAACATGGTGCAAACCACTGGTTACGCTGAAGAACAAGAACACCAGATAAGACTGAAAACATCTAAAAGAGTTTAGGTGGGAAACACAGCTTTTGGTGATACCCCTCTAAACTTCAGGATAGGATGGGATATTTATCCAACTATTCTTATATTTTTACCTGTGGTAGTTAATTTTGAGTATCTGAAATAAGCTGACTATATATAAAAACAGTAATTCCAAAACACAATGCAACATTTTGCTGAACCTCTTAAATTAATGGTGGAAGTCTCTGCTTAAATTACATCTTGATTTAAAATCTACTTTGGTGGTGTATAGAGGCAAAATTACAAACACTGTCAGTGTCCAAATTCTCATGGACCTAACTGTATGTAAATGTAGCACTCTGTCATTCCTCGCTAACGTTTGATTCCTTATTGATGTATTTTTAATTTTTTAAAAGCTCAAAACTGACATTTAAAAAATAAAGAGTGTCATTGCTGATGTCTGAAAATCATCACCGGTTTCACTGAACAGCTGTTCATCTTTAATTTACTTCAAATCTTTTGCCAGTGTTCAAGTACTTTGGGCCCATGTGGGAGACACACACAGCTGGACAAGAAGCCCCCTTTGAAAACCTAATTTTTAACAGGTTTTGCTTCATTTCTTTACTTTTAACTGTTTGCTCTTTTTCCTATCAGATATTCCAAGATGAAAGTTTCTCCATAACTAAAGATGGGCCAATTCATAAATTGGTCATAAGCAAGTGCACGGAAGAGCACTCTGGAAAATACCGTTTTGAGGCAGATGGCCGTAAAACAGAGGCAATGATAAATGTCAAAGGTTTGAGAACTGCTCATTAAAGCATGACATTTTGCAAACTTTAAATGGAAAATGTACAGGCATACTAATAAAGAAATGTTGAAGCAGGTAACGGATAACATAATACTTCTCCAACTCCTAAAAACTTCTTTAGATCCTCCCAGGTTTGACCTTGAAGACCTCAGTGCTTTTACTGAGCCAAAGACAGTTAAAGTGGGGCACAATGCCATCTTCAAATTGCATTTTCTTGGACACAAACCCATAAAGATTCAGTGGTTCAGAGAAGGAGAAGAGCTCCAAGATGACAACAATACAAGGATAGAGAAATCTGCAAGCCAAAGCCGGTTGCTTCTGAGCAGATGCCAGAGGAAGGACACAGGAGAGATCAAGATCAAGCTAAAAAATGAACACGGCTTCACTGAGGCACTCTCACGGCTTATTGTGCTTGGTGAGTGAATTATGGACAATGCAGAAGTTGAACAGATAAATATAGGTTTCAAACAACAGTAAAATCTCGACTCACATACCCTCATAATATATTTGACAACTGATTTGAAAACTTGTGCAAAGTTGTTTTTCTGTTAAAAAGTCTTGTGATTATTAGTTCTACGTAAATACTGTCTCTATTATGAACATTGTAAATGTATTTCCATACTTTCTGTAAAGCTTTATTGCCGTTTCAGACAAACCAACCCCACCTCTGGGTCCTGCAGAGGTAACAGAGAGCTCAGCTACATGTATTGAATTTAGATGGCGCCCTCCAAAGGAAGATGGTGGCTCCCCAGTGATTAACTACATAATGGAGCGTCAGCAAGTGGGGCGAAACACCTGGAAGAAAATAGGGGAAATACCAGGTGTGTCCAGTTACCGAGACGCAGGCGTAGAGCGAGGGCGGAAATACTGTTACCGCATCCGAGCAGTGACTGCAGAAGGCACAAGCGAAGTTATGGAAACTGAGGAAATGCAAGCTGGCACACTTGGTAAGCAAAGCTGACTACTCACCAAGCTCAATCACACAGAAATATCAGAATGCAAACTTCATATATTGTTTTTTATTGTGGGATTCATTTGACTTCAACAGAAAAGGAAGCTTTTCATTATGAAATGCCAAATAGACGACCTTGTACCTTGTGACTGCTCACTGTCACCAGTCTTCAAAAAGGTTTAAAAATCTGCCAGTCAAAACTTCAGGTTGCTGACATACAGTTAAAAGCCAAATGTGATCTCCCAATCAGTTTACTTGTAAGATATATACAGTGTATATGTGATGATGGCACATGATGATGGCACATAGGCTACAAAGTGGGTAGACTACACAGTGGATAACTATAAAACGGTTAAAACAAGCATTCTCTCTCTTATAGCTCACAGCTAAAACATAAGACACACAAACCACTGCACAGCATAATGCAAAGAAAGTACTTACTGTTTGCAGATCTGCTTGAAAAATACTTCAGTGTCCCTCTGGACCATCTGTCTGTACAGCTTTGCAGAAATACTGGCTAGACTTGTCATTTTTGACAAGCCTGAAATGGTCCTCACCTGAATCCAGGTATTCTCACCAGCTGTTAAAACTAAGCATATTTTTTTTAATTTATAAAACATGATCCTGGCAGTGTAGCCACATGACCAACCTTTTCAGTCCTTTTCAGATTCAAACTCAAATTCATGTCTTTTTAAATAATTTTCCCTTTTAAAAACCTGCTAATTTATGAGGTAGTTAATTATTTCTCAAGGTTGAACCCAAAAATCTGAACACCACTCTGTGTTTTCTCCAGTGGCTTGTGTTTAATTAGCTTGCAATTGTAGCTAATACAAATAGTAAGACAATAAAAAGCAGCTCTTTGGAGGATGTTTCAATTTTGTGCATAGCTAAAGCTGAACATTGTGCTATATTGACATTATGATAAAATAATATCACTAGATGGGAATACAAACTTTAGTCTTTTTTAAATTCTAATTAGTAGATTTTCTTAATATGCAGGTTGTGATCAGCTGACTTGCTGCTCTGTGTGGAGTTATACAACTAAATTCAACCAGATGTCAGCAGATGTTTCGTGAGTTGTCCTGGCTGATTTCCACCCTCTAGACCAGGGGCAGGGAATTCCAAGCCTCGAGAGCCGGTGTCCTACAGGTTTTAGATGTGTCCTTGATCCAACACAGCTGATTTAAATGGCTAAATTACATGTCTTGAAGTTCTCCAGAGGCCTGGTAAAGAACTAATCATTTGATTCAGGCGTGTTGACCCAGGGTGAGTTCTAAAACCTGCAGGACACCGGCTCTTGTGGCATGGAGTTCCCTACCACTGCTCTACACTGACAGTACACTGTCTATGCTCTCTGTTTTCTAGATGCTATAAAGTTGGTATGAAGGTGGAATTTAGTTAATGAATCTAAGCATCATCTGCTAAAACTCATCTACAATTCTCTGCCATATTTGATCTAACCTTACTCTGGCCATGAAACCACCATGAAACCGACCATGAAACCACAGCCATTGTGCACCAGTCACACACTTTTCCTTACTTTAAATTCACTACACTGCAAAGTATTTTCATACAACCTTTAAAATAACACTTAGTCTGTCTCAATTTGATTTGCAGCATTTCACAATATAAAAAAAAATCCCATGTACTGACCCAAATATCTGATATAAAAACATGACTTAAATGTAAGATTTACATTTCCAGTTTATACAACTGAGCAGTCCTTACCTTTAATCTAACCTCTCTTCTTTCTCTCCTGTCCTGTCTTTCTTATCTTTCTCCATGTCTGAGTGAAGTTAGCTCTCTTTCTTTTCTCTCCCTGTCAAATACAGCAGCCGGACCTTTAGCTAGCGACACACTTTGTTGCTAAACTGCACACAAACAGTTTGTGTGTTTCCTTAGCTTACAGAAACGCTGCATTTGAATTTACCCGTGTCACTCCCTCTATGCTCGCTGATCTTCTGTAGGGCAAGTTAGATGCTGAAGGATCGCAACTTACGGACACCTGCAGTAGTTCCGATGTTTTCACACACAAAAAAGAAAGAAAAATATCCTGACTTTGGCACACGTCATATCTCTTTACGCGACATCCTCTGGTGATTAATAAACAAACTGCCATTGATGTGTTTCTGTGACATGTTTCTGTTTTTACTCTGAAATCGGTTTGATGTTTTTTTCTTTTTGTTTTTTTCTTTTTTTTTTTAATATACACAAAAAAACAAACAAAAAAAAAAAAAACCCAGACCCACCCCCCCCCAAAAAAAAAAAAAAAAAAACACCCAAAAAATAGCAGAATGGACATTCCCAGTAACAACAACAGAACAAATTGAGAATCAATGCATATTTCCATCCCAAAAAAAAAAAAAAAAAGGTGATGCCAACATTTCACATAGACCAGATTACAGCTATCCTATTTAGTCCGACCTTAACTACTTTAGCCGGATACGTCACTGACCTGTATGTAAAAAGTAATTAGCCCACTTATCATTATAATCGTCCAGTCTATTTAGCAGTCTATATGATAATCTTTCGTAAGCTGCCACTTGTCCCAAAGAGATATACCACTGAGAGAAGGTAGGAGTCGATGAGGCCTTCCACTCTTTCACCAGCAGCTTCCTCCCCAGCATAATCGCCGTTTGTACCCAATGAGCAAGAGAAGTGGATAAGTGACTCAAAGCTGAAGGGTCTCCTAATACATAAAGACTGTTCATAAATGGGACCCCTTGACCTACAACCTTCTCTACTACAGTGTGAATATGAATCCAATAATCTTGGACTTTGGAGCACCCCCAAAGCAAATGTAAAAGTGTGCCACTTCCTTGCTGGCATTTCCAGCATGCATCATCAGTCGCTAGACCCACCCTATGCAACCGTGAGGGTGTCCAGTATACTCTATTTAAAATCTTAAATTGAACCAATCTTGAATGTAATTCGCGTGACATTTTTTTCAGATTCCTGAGGATGCCATTCCATTCCTCCACTGTAAAGTTGAAATTTAAGTCCATTTCCCACGTTCTTTTGAGGGACAGTGTGTTAGGATCAGAAGCTAATAAAAGCATTTTGTAATAAGCTGATGCCTCTTGTCCACGCCCAAAGGTTTTTTTTATTTCCTCCAGAAAGTCGCAGCTTAAAGGGAACTTTGCGAATGAACCACATGTATTGGCCATCAAATGTCTTAGTTGTAGATATTTCCAAAATTCCTGTCTAGGTAAATCAAATTCTTCTGCAAGTTTTCCATATGATTTAAATATACTATTTTCGTAAAGATCCCCCAACACTGTTATACCTTTCTGAAACCAGAGCTTCCAAAAGAAGGGTAGTTTAGCAATAGAAAGTTTGGGGTTATACCAAATACCAGCAGATTGGTTAAGATATGGAACAAATTTGAATAATTTGGACATTCTTTTCCATACTTCTTTCAAATGAGAAAGTACTGGATGTGATTGGATACGGGGGGACAAATTAGTTGATAAGCTATATAATGGTGTAAATGGCGAGCAAGCAGTACTTTCAATGGAAAACCAAGGAGGCGCTTTCTCAGGGGGTAAGAACCAATGTGCCAAATGCCGAAGAGAAAAAGCATAATGATATAAAAGTAGATTAGGCATCCCTAACCCACCTCTGTCCACTGGTTTCTGCAGTTTTCTCAGATTCAATCTAGGCTTTTTATTATTCCATATAAATGACTTACAGAGCTGGTCAAACTGTTTGGTGTATTTCAAAGGAACATGGATTGGTAGAGCCTGCAACAAATAATTGAACTTAGGTGTACATACCATTTTGATTACGTTTACCTTTCCCCACATTGAGAGATACATCTGAGACCAACGATCAATATTAATTTTCATATCGCTGAGTAAAGGTTCAAAATTTATCTTTATCAGGTCTGACAAATGAGGCGGGAAGGTGATGCCTAAATACTTAATGCCCTTCTGAGGCCAGGAAAACATACCGGTTTGAAAAAGTGACCTAGGACAATAACTAGTTAACGGAAGGGCCTCTGATTTGGTCCAATTCACCTTATAGCCAGAAATAGCTGAAAACGTATTTATTATTGCCTGCAAGGAGTTTAAAGACTTTTCTGGGTCTGATATAAAAAGCAAAATGTCATCGGCGTACAACATCAATTTATGACAGTCTCTCCCTATACTGACACCTGGAAAATTGGGCTCCCTACGAATAGCCACTGCCAACGGCTCAAGGGCCAGAGCAAAAAGAAGTGGAGAGAGGGGATCCCCCTGCCTGGTTCCTCTACCTAGTTCAAAAGAAGGCCCTATTATTCCATTTGTGAGTACTGATGCCTTGGGGTGTACATATATAAGCTGAATCCAATTAATAAAGCTTTTGGTAAAACCGAAACACTCTAAAGTAGCAAATAAATATCTCCACTCGACTCTGTCGAATGCCTTTTCGGCATCCAGCGAAATCGCAGCTATGGGAGAATGGCTGTCCTGAACCGCCCACATAATATCAATTAACCTCCTAATATTATCAGCTGAAGAGCGTGAGCTTATGAAACCAACTTGATCTACATGTACAAGAGAGGTTATTACCCGGTTTAATCGATTAGCCAGAATTTTAGATAAAATCTTACTATCATAGGAGGTTAGACTTATCGGTCTGTAGCTTTTACAGTCAGTGGGGTCCTTATCCTTCTTTAGGATAAGTGTAATGATGGCTTCAGATAGTGAAGGTGGGAGCCTACCCTCTTGAAAAGATTCGTTATAAGTGTTTAAAAGCAGTGGCGCTAGATCTTCTGGAAAGGATTTATAAAACTCAGCCGTATATCCGTCCAGGCCTGGTGCTTTATCAGAGGGCAGGTGTTTAATAACTCCCACTATTTCTTCAACGGTAATGGGAGCGTCCAAATATTTCAGTTGATCCACTGTCACCCTAGGAAGATTTAAAGATAACAAAAATTTCTTTATATCACTCTCTGAAATGCTTGATTCCGAGCTAAAAAGGTCTTTATAAAAGTTACTAAATATTGTATTAATTTCTTTAGGTTTAAAGAAAAGACGTCCATTATTATCTTTAACAGCTGAGATCACAGCCATAGTCTCTCTCTGTTTAATATATCTCGCTAAGAGCCTTCCGGCCTTATCCCCTTCCTCGAAGTGTTTTTGTCTAGCACGAAATAGAGAAAATTCAGCTTTTTGTGACAGTATTGCATTAAATTCATATTTTAACTTGGTCAATTCATTCAAATTCAATGAAGAACAATCATTTTTAAATTTTAAATCAGCAAGTTTAATTTGACGTTCTAAATTTTGAAGTTTAGTAATATTTTCCCTCTTTTTAAATGAGGCATACTGTATTATATAGCCTCTCGGGAAAGCTTTTAGTGCTTCCCATGCTACTCCTGCTGAAGGGGCAGTAGGGACATTCGTCTCTATATACAGATTGATTTGTAATCGAAGAGACTCTCTGAATGCTGCATCTAATAAAAGGGTCGAATTAAGTCTCCATCTAGGCGTCCTAGCTGTATCATTAGATAGTAGCATGAGAAGATAAACAGGGCTATGATCTGAGAGGATTATGGTACCAATATTACTCGATACAACAGCAGGCATTAGTGATTGGGATACCAAAAAAAAATCTATCCTTGAGAAGGAATGGTGAGGGGGGGAGAAAAAAGTATAGTCCCTTCCAGAGGGGTTTTGTAACCTCCACACATCTATGAGGCCACACGCTTCAGTCAGCCCTTTTAGGGCCCTATGAGCCCTAGAAGCATAGACTGATCTGGAACTCTGATCCAGTACCGGGTCCATAACCTCATTAAAATCCCCCCCCCATAATAATAGGGTAATCCCCCATGTCAGATATTTTTTTCTCTAATTGTCCAAAAAAGGATGGATCATCTACGTTAGGAGCATATACATTAGCTAAGATGACCGCCTTCCCTTGAACTTCACACAACATTAACATCATTCTCCCAGCGTCATCCTTACTCTTTTGGATACATTTAAACTGTAAATGTTTACCAATCAAAGTGGCCACTCCTCTGCTTTTACTAGTACCACTGGCTGCCCCTACATATCCCACCCAACCCACGCATAGCGTCTGAGAATCTTGAGGCAACAGGTGGGTCTCTTGAACAAATGCAATATCACACTTCTTAGATTTTATAAAGGACAATATTTTGTTTTTCTTAATGGGATTATTGAGGCCCTTGACGTTCCAGCTCATGATACTCAGATTATTTCTACTTATAGATAATTTTAAGGTACATATAAAGCGGGGTGTTCAGAAACCTGTAATAATGACTAGCAAATTTGGCATCAAAAATTAATAAAAGAAAAAAAAAAAAAAAAAAAAAAAAACTATTAAAACAATACCTCAACCATGCCGGGGATCCCCAGGCAATGATTCCCCCCTTACCAAAGTCCGTAATCATACACTTAACTACCACTGCCTTGAGCCCTGCTCTCCCATACCCCGATAGTCCAGGCTGAACCCATAATTTAATCTAAGGAGGAGAGAAAAAAAAAAAAAAAACCTCAATCGAATATACTGGATCTACAGTCTTATCTATAGAAAAATACATTCCAAACCAAACTTTGTTCTAGTTTAATGCTTATAATACAATTTAACAAACAGAACACTAAGAGTGGACAAAGTACAATAAATCCCCTAAGGGTATGAACTCACCGCTCCACCTTGTGTCCATTTCAGTTTAGAGAAGAGGAGTAAACCTCCAGAATAGTCCTTAATACGAAAACGAGCACGTAATAATCATCATTTGTATCTCTCTCTAAACATAATCAAAACTCCATTAATAAAACCAGGAGCCACGAGCTGTTCCAGTACTTCGGTATCCACAGAAAAAAAAAAAAAAGAAAAAAAGAAAAAAAAAAGAAAAAAACAGGAGAATATTACTACCCAGAAAATACACAGAAACGACAGGTAAAAGAAAAAACAAAGCAACAAAAAAGGACAAAAACGAACAGGCAAACAAACCGGTTTTACACCATAGAGCGAATGAAAGTCATTGCTTTTTTATGGTCCTCGAAGCGACGGGATCCCTGAGGAGCTTTCACAACAAGCACTGCTGGATAGATTAAGGAGAAACCAATACGTTTGTTGTGCAGAAGCTTCTTGCACTCATTGAACTTATTCCGCTTCTCACTCAGCAACCTTGAGTAGTCCGGGAAGATCATTATACGGTGACCTTCCCATACGATATCCCCCAGGCGACGGGCAGCCTCGGCGACCCGATTGCGATCTTGGAATCTCAGGAATCTGGCTATGAGTGGTCTAGCTCGCGGAGGTTGATCGCCTTCTTTGGTGGAGCCCCAATTCGGTGTGCTCTTTCTATTTCCAGGCCCCGCGAAAGGACCAGGTTCAAAATCTTCGGTAAGATTCCCTCCAGAAACTTCCCCGCGTCCATCTCCTCGCAGCCTTCGGGGAACCCCACAAAACGCAGATTATTCCTCCGTTCCCTATTTTCCATGTCATCTAACTTCTGCTGAAGTACTGCAACTTCGTCCACCGTAACCGCGGGGTTAGCTTTTTGTCTCTCATGTTCGTCTTCTAAGAAACAAAGCCGATTTTCCACCTGACCGATCCTGTTGACTATGTCTACCAGCTTACTCTCTGTGGCGCTTGTGCTGATTCGTATTTCTTCCAGTTTCTTATCATGGACGTCGGATTTTTCCACTATAAGGGCTGAAAGTCGGGCCAATTCCTTCGCCAGCTCCCCGGGGATACCCCACGCTGGCTCCGACTCTTCCGTGTCTTCGTATGGAGGTGAAGCCTTTTGGCTAACACAGCTAGCACTAACTGGTTCAGACATTTTGCTCGCCCCAGCTCCAGCGCTGGATTTAACGGAGTTCCTAGTAACATTTGGCATATTAGCACTAGGCAAACCTTATCAATGTATTATGGTGCAATTTTAAATCTCTGGATTGCGATTTAAGCAGAAGTATATACGGGGTTTGGGCGCAGTGTGCTCTCAGGCAGCCATCTTAGCCAAGCGCGTCACGGTTTGATGTTTTTTTCGAAATAACAACTCGACCCAAATGCTTTAAAACAAAAGTAACGAGCCTGTTTTGAAAATGTAAGGAGTAAAAAGTACAGACACTTAAAAAATGTAGGGAGTTAAAGTAACAAAAAAAACCCTACTCAAGTAAAGTACAGATACCTGAAAATTGTACCTAGTACAGTAATGAAGTATTTGTACTTCTTTACTCCATACCTGGACTTAAGCGCGCCTGTTTTCTGTATTTCATAGAGGAATTTTAATGACACATGAAGTTATAGCTTAGGCTTTAGCTTAAAACAGATAGCTAAACAAGCATCTATTTTATCAGTTTCCGGTCCTAAAAGACTCAAAAGTGTTTTTATACTAGTGGAATAATTTAGTGGCATAAGTAGCTTGTATCAATGCAAATGATTTTATAGTTAATTATAGAAAATACAGGCACGGGTACATATAACCAGCCACAACAAATTTTACCAGTGAATTTCTGTCCCTGTGTGCCTGGAATGGAGGCTTGTTTTCCCTCAGAGCAGCCTGGAAAACGCAGGTGTTACCACTGATAACAGTAATGACTCTTCCCCTACAGTGTAACAATGAGCTAACAGGACCCTGAAACTGATGCAGCTAATCTAAGCAGCAAACGTCATTATTTAGATCTGCTCTGCCTCTCTGTGGCATGTCCAAAACATGGTTCAAAATGCATCAACCGGTAGGAAAGCGGCGTTACTGCCCCCTACTGTGCTTTACTGGGCATTCTCCTTTCTTAATGAATCGAGTGATGCGCAGTAAACAACTACTCTTTTCATTATTAACCATTACTTATGTCTAGGAGGATATGTAGTTGGCTCAGATTGCCTGTTTGTGTGTCTGTTTGTTAGTGGTATTACTGAAAAAGTTATGAGGTTTCCATGAAATTTTTACCAGTGATGGGGCTTGGCACAACTTAACTTTGGGATCCAGCTGGATTACAGTCCACATCCAGGAATTTTTGGGACAGTTTACCACCGAGAGAGAAACCTAGATAGGATGATATACATATATGATATACATATACTGCATTATGAAAATAAGAGACCTTTTTAGCCTTGGAGGAGGTGTGAAGCCTGGTGTTGTAAACTAAATTAACTTATCAATTATCAGTGTAGATGTTAATCATTTCAGCATAGTACACATTGATAAATGAACATACATAGCTAAAACATTAACGTTTATATGTGCACTTATTGTTTTATCTACATAAATTACGGTGCTCTGATCCAAGGCTACTTCTTCATTTTGGTCTCAAGTAACAAAAAAAGCTATTTTTTTTTCTGATTGTAACCATTACCAGCACAATCTATTTCGATTCTGCATTTTTCAGCCTTCCCTGGCCCTCCAGCACCTCCAAAAGTGGTCAGCGCTTTTGATGACTGTATAAATCTTTCATGGGCTCCTCCAAGTAACACGGGAGGTTCACGTATCTTGGGCTATATTTTGGAGAAACGAAAGAAGGGAAGTAATCTCTGGTCTGTTGTCAATGCCAATGATGAGCTCATAAAAGGTGCGTATTTTTTAACTTACCTCAGTTGGACCTGATGACATTAGAGCATAACAGGACTCTTTTTGCTGTTGTTTTTCTCCCTTCCTCTCTTTCTGTCTTTCTCCATGTAAAATCTTTTGTAGAAAAGAAATATGCAGTGAAGGATGTTGTTGCGGGTATGGAATATGAATTCAGAGTTACTGCCATAAATCTCTCAGGAGCAGGTGAATTTAGCAGCCCTTCAGATTTTGCTTTTGCACGAGATCCTAAGAGTAAGTGTTGCAACTGTTCTACATGAAACAGAAGACTAAAAAAAAATGTATTAACAAGTATCGCTTAGTCAAAACTTAAATATCTGATGTTTGAACTACACCAGAGCCTCCTGGTAAAGTTACAGGCCTTAAGGTGACAGAAACCTCCTACAACCACTTGGTCCTAACTTGGACAAAACCAGAAGACAAACCAGGCATACAGGATGAAGCAAGAGGGTATTTTGTTGAGATTCGGCAAGCAGATTGCATCGAATGGTCCCGCTGTAATAGCACCCCCATCATTATGACTTCCTTCAGTGTGAAAGGCCTGAAATCCATGGACATGTACTGGGTAAGAGTGATTGCCATTAATGATGGAGGAGAGAGTGAGCCCGAGGAGCTGCCCAACTATGTACTGGCAATGCCCTCACCAGGTATGTCAACAAGTCTTAGATATTTTAGCTTCTGTTGGTTTGTTGCTGCTAAGAATGATTTTTTTTTTTTTAAATAAAACTTTTTACCCCCCCCCCCCCCCCAACAAAAAAAAATCCACTCTTTCTTGGTAGAATACAACATTTATGTGATGATTTATCTTTGCTTATATAGTTTTGTTCATTCCAATTAAGAACCATAATAAATTACAATATGGTACAAAACCTTTTTTTAAATTGTTATTTATTTATTTATTTTGTCACCACTACAGTGAGGCCAAGATTCACAAACAACAAGATGAAGAGTTTCTTTGTGGTTCGGGCAGGAAACTCTGTCAGGATCACAGTCAATTTTGAGGTGAGAATTATATTTCAGCTTTATAATCAGAAAAACCATGGTTTCAAAAAACGAAACATGTGAGGCAATAAAAGAAAATGTTGAAGATATTCCCTTTTTTTTTAAACAGGCTTCTCCTCGGCCAGCAATTATCTGGCTAAAGGATAATGTGCCAGTTACAAAGCGGATCACAATCAGTAACTCTGATGGCTCCTCCCAGTTGCTGATTCCTTCTTCTGAGCGCTCTGATTCCGGCATCTACTCCATTTTGGTGAAAAATCTCGTAGGGCAGGAAACATTAAGTACAGAAGTCAGGGTCACAGGTAAAATAAAACTAAAATTGTATACTCGTTTTCTTTTGCAACATCTTTTCGCAACAAAAGCTGATGGATCTGATGAAAGTAAAACTGTTCGCAGATGATCCAAAACCGCCTGGGCCAGTAGAACTGGAAGAAAATGTGCCTGGTACTGTGACAGTAATCTGGGAACCTTCTCCTGATGAGAAGCGTGATGACCGTCTCCACTACACCGTGTCCAAACTGGACTCTACCAAGCGTTCGTGGGTCACAGTGGCTGACAGGCTCTTCAATAACAAGTTCACAGTCTGCAATATCATGCATGGAAGGGAATATCATTTCCGGGTCTATGCCAAAAATGACATGGGCATATCTGCACCCTCTGAGTCACCAACCTGGGGGGTGGAGAAGAAGAAAGGTGTGCTTGTCATCTCAAACAATCTTAAAGTCCAAATACTCACTTTTTAAGAAAAAAAAATGATCATACTGTGTCTGCTCTTTCATAGAAAAGTTTCTAGTAAGTGTACCAACCATGAAGGACTGTGATTTGCGGTGTGCCCCATCCTTCATTGTTCCACTGAAGCTGCACACTGCACCCAAAGGTTATGAATGCTATATGAGCTGTGCAGTGAAAGGAAACCCCAAACCTCGCATAACATGGTATCGAAATCACATCAGTCTAAACACTAATACCAACTATTACATCTCCAACACCTGTGGAGTTTGCACCATGTTAATCCTCCGTGTGGGTCCCAAAGACATGGGAGAGTACAGCGTCATTGCAGAGAACAGCTTGGGACAAGCTGAATGCTCCACCATCCTTAATGTCAGAGGTGAGAAGAAAATATACTGGCTGTATTTACAGTGAGGGTTAGTTGGGGGGGCGGGGGGGGGGGGGGGGGGGGTGATAGTAAAGGTCAATAAATCTGTATCTCTTTCTCTCACACAGAGTGAAGACATGGAAGATGCCAGTACTGTGTGAGCAACATTTATTTGAAAGATCAGCTGTGTAGCATAGGATGATTGGCAAGATTGTGCTCTTGTTTACTGAATTGGTACTAAAATAAAATAAATAAATAAATACATTTAAAAAATAATTACATTTGTTTATGGTGCGACAAGGTTTCCTGTTTGTTTTTGGTCATGATTTAAAGAGTCTTGGTTGAGCCCTTAATCCAGTAACCTGTAGAATACCCATCACATATTAGATCAGTTGATGAATCATCTGAACAAATATTTGAGAGTTATTTGTAAAGATGGCTATAATTTATTGCAGGCATACACTTTAAATACTACAGCAGTGGTACAATCAGAATGTTTGTCAAAAAGCCTCGCAAAGAAATGTGTATTGTATTATTTACTACACATATAATCCCCTGATAGGTAACTGTGAGGCAAAATTTCTTTATGTCATATTTTGTAAAATGAATTAATAAATAAAAAAATATGATGGAAACGTTTAAGTGGACAGGAAACATGTATATGTATTTATACGTATAAAGGCTAAATTATACCATGGAGCCATGCTCTCAAAAACTGTCATAGCTTTAATACTGTTGGTGAAGATGGCTTTAAGAAAGAAGTGTTTACAGTTAAGTTTTTAGAAGATGTTTAGCGCCATCTTGTGTCAGTACAGAATGTCAACGGATTGGTTGGTGCTGGCTAATAGATTAATACTGTTGTTGTTGTTATCGTCATCATTATTATTAGCTTAATAAACTAGAAACAGAACCAATAACCAATAATAATAAATCAATGAGACTAAAACCAAAAATCATTCTAAGAGGATCATTTTGTAAACTGTCCCTGGCTGCAACAATGCGTTTTATGTTTAAAAAAAAAAGGGATAAACTAAGTGGTTCCTTGTTGTTGGGCTAACTGCACCGAAACGGAAAATCCACCTGTTAGCGGTAATGTTAGTGTTTGTAAAATACGTTATAAGTGAGAACAGTGTATGTCAATCGTTTTTACTGTTCCCTATAGTTTTTAATTGTCAAACATTATTGAAGGCATATGTTTGGATGGACCATGGGTGTTTAGTAGCTCTGCTAAGAAAAACAACAAGAATAGTTATTGGGGAAAATGTGAGAGACGGGAAGACAAAAGACAACACGAAGGACAAAAATAAATGTAGAAATGAAGTATCAGCTGAAAAGGAAACATAACATTCAAAAATGGAGCTGAACCTTTAAACTAACGAGGAAGACTGAAACAAAGCAGCAAAGACCAAGAAAATGTTGACATTTTAGAAACTGAAGGTGACCTTTACTGCAAAGGGGAATTTTACAGAGTCAGAGAGTGACACTGAACATGGCCTTTCCAAAGTAACATTTTATATTACACTTTCAATATAAAAGAAAATTAATTGTACTTAATGAATATTTTCTTATGGCACCCTTTCGTTAAATACTAGAGTGAGTCTGGTCCACAGTGGAAACGTGCAGACCTGCCATTTACACTTATGGCTTCTGAAGTAAAAAATAGCGCACAGCACTCCATCAGCGGACGTGCAGTGTTTCCATTAGTTGACAGTCAACCACCGTGACTCAGGGCTCAGCCACTCCCGATGGCAGCCCGGCCCTCCGCTCCTCCTTGATCTTCCTGAATGGACAACCACGCTACCTACTGTTCACGCCTCCCTCTCACACCTCCCTCACTACTGCTTCACCAACGACCCGCTGCAGCTTTATTGTGGAGTGATCAACCCGGGCCGATCGGTGCACCACGCAACTTAAAGGATCCATCCGAAGTAAATCACTGCTCACACCACGGCCCAAGCGTGCTTACCCACCGGGTCCTTGAATATCACCTCACTACCTGATTAGGACGTTGTGTCCTTTTTAGCGCAATGACAGCCAAGCACCGGAAAGCGAAAAACAACCACAAACATGAAGATAACATATTCAAAAATGAAGTTATGGAGACAGAAGTTCGCCCTGGAGGGAATAACTACACACTTCTATTGGTTTTATTTCTGATTTTTGTGATTGGAGGTGCCACCGGAGTGTGGTTCTGTTTCCAGCAGTACCAAACTTTAACCTACTTAACAGACAATCTCATGGGCATACAGATGAAGATAGTGAAACTACAATCCTCCCACGAAGAAATGCGACAGTCTGGCAACAAGGTAAGAATGTATCCGGTCACCTAAAACTGCAAGCCACCAAAAGCACCAGATGCACTTATTGATAGCCAATATCTATAATGAACAACCAATCTTGTGAATCATATTTTCACGAGATTAGAATTAAAAAAAATCTCTGTACACACACACACACACAGAAAAAATAAAATAAAAAAATGCTCCAGCACACGTTGTCAGTTGCAAGTAAGGAAAGTTAGCTGCAGGCCTCTATCAGATTTCCACATGCCAACAGCCTCACTGGAGTGAGTACAAAACGCTGCTATTTCTAACATCCACACAGCTGCTGACGTTTGTAATGAGGATTATTCTTGACCTACAAATGCCTGTACCAATGACTCAAATGTAAAATAGATCTCTTTTAGTCTCTAGGTTCTGTGGAAAATTCTGTATTGTAATACCAGTCAAGAATATGCCCCCAAAGCTGTGCTGAAGATGCTGCCAAAATAATAATAAACAAGGCAGTAATGAGCCAAGGCTAAATTTAGTCTGTGATTTTGATACTGAACACCAGTTCAGAGGCTCTTTGCAGGCAATCTGAAAGACTGTAGAAAAGCAGAGAGAGCGATGTTGTGTGTGTCTGTCTATATATCTGAAAGGACACACTTTATGTAAGAGATAATTATATTTATAGTTAAACACATTACCATGAATGAAGTTAACCTGTTATATCACAGTAAATAGTAGTTCATGACTGCCATGTTCAGTATTTTAGTCTTCTTCCATGTGTTTCAAATTCAATTCATGGTATTCCAAGAAGTATTAAGTATATCTGTATTTCCTTCCCTTAAGTATTTCTTCTATTCAGAAAAGACAGGGTTGCAGAAACTTTGCACAAGAACATTTCAGCTAGCTCAGTCTTGTTCGGCAAATATTTTCTGTATGAGTGGTAAATTGTTCTGTCGCTCACAAATGTGAAATGCTTCAGGATGTTGTAAGGAGAAAGCTTAATGAAGAATCCAGAAAAGGTTATAAAGAATGCAAAAAAGACAGTTTTAGCATAACTGCAAATAAATCAAAGATCTGAGGTTCATCTCTGTTAAGTGAGATTTCCTAAATGGCTTGTTCATGATCACGCCTGTTAATGATGAGATTTTGGTGTGGCTACATATTTCCTTCCTCCAAGCATTTGTTATATTATATTATACTATATTATACAGAATTTAAGCAAACAATGCAATGCAAATAAAGGTAAAAGAAAATTAACAAAAAACTATCCTTGGTGTTTCCGTCCCTTTAATAGTAACAAAATCTTTTCCCAATAAGCATAATTGTTGTCCAGTGACAGTTAAGAGTCTATCAATCATAAAAATAAGTGAGGATAATAGTCCCTTAGCTTGACTCTGTGTCATTCCTGTGTCTTGTTGCAGCAGCATATTTCGGACAACGTGGAGGCCCGACTTAATGCCCTTGAGGAGTCCTATTCACTGGCCCAGAAGCAGGTGGGTATGGCCTTAGCTACAGCCGAACAGCTCAAGACATCAGACCTCCCCGCTCAGGTGCTGTCACTCCACACAGAGATGAAAACCCGCCTGGCAGAGATGCAACGAGCCACAGTGTCTCTGGAGCAACTGAGCCAGCTGCAGACCATGTTGAAAGGAAAGAGTGAGGAGTTTGAAGATGTTAAAATGAAGGTGGAGGTTTTAGCCACACTGACTGGTGAGCTAGCCCAGAAGGTCGACATCTTGACAGGCGGCCTGGAAGAAGCAGAATCTAAGCTGGAGGAGAAAGTTGGAGAGATTGCCACAGTGAGTGCCGCCCTGGATAGACAGGCTGCTGTGATGCTCAGACTGAAGGACCAGCTAGACGCCTACCAGACTCAGTTGAAGGCTAGCGTGGTCGAAATGACTACTGTCAGGTAGGTGGTGGAGTGGGAAAAAGAGCAGTGGAGGAAATAACTTGCCTCCTCTCACCCATGATTTTATGTTGTCTTTGCCAAAGCCCTGTTGGCTGCCACTGTCTGCAACTCTGTGTTACTCTAGACCAGAGTTGGTAGGCCTCTTTATCACCCTGTGAGTTTACCATGATCTATGTAAATATTTCTTTTGTATTCATAAGTTTTAAAGCTGAAATGTTTGCTTAAAATTTAAGTCTTTGAAGCTTACATAACCATCAAGAGAACGTGGCTCACATGCTATTATTGTCATTTGAGTTTTGAAATAGAAGTGTTGTAATAAAACTATCAGTATGTTTTGTGAGTAAAGCTTCATGAAGGTACAAAATAATGACCACAAGATCATAAGAGAAATTTATTCTGTCTTCTGTCTTTCAGAGAGTTGTTTGAACATGAGCAGTCGCAGCGGCTTCATCAGGCCAGAGTACAGGAGCTTAATGTGGTACGTCACAGTCTGGAGGATCAGAACTTAGCAGCCCGTAATAACAAAGAAGCCCATTGGGTGATCTTATTAATTAAATGCAAAATGGAAAAAAATAAAATGGAAAAAAGGTAGCAAATCATGATCTTAGCAGTCAGGTCAAATTAATGTTAAATGGCAAATAAACAAATCAAATGTGAGTGCCCCTGCTGATGTAATATTTTATCTAATTTTGATATTTGTGTGTTAAGCACAACCCTTTTAGTCCTGACAGTCAAATCTATTAAATCATCATTTTGTTTTGCTTTATTCAGTCCGTCTAATAATATTTTTACTTTAAGTTTGTTGATGTTTATTCATATAGTACAGCTGCATGTGACATGTGATATTTACATGATTCTTAAACCTTAAACTTTTTTAAACCTGCCACAAGAACCTGAGAACTCATGATTAGGTAAGCAAAATATGGCCTAATAGCTCTCTAAATAAATCAGTCATTAGAATCAGATTAACCAGGCTAGACCAGATTTATCTTTAAAAGGAAAATAAATAACAACTTGGAATACAATCAGATATCTAGGACTATATGTTAGATTTATTAGTTATTAAATATGTACTGAAAGAACATTTTTAAGCTATCGCATTTAATTAGATTACATTTCAATGGCAGAACATGCTTGACATGGCTTAACACACATGCTGTCAGCACACATGGCCTCTTTACTATTTCCGTTCACAGTGTGCCCATTGGGAACCATAATAACATTTTCATCACATTAATTTGAAGAAGCTAATTGCCTGGCATGGATTCCCCAATGGATTTATATCAGCATTTACATTCGTGTGGTGCAGTTTCCTGTTTTGTATGTCAGTTAATCACATCACATTCACTGAGATACCTAGATGCCTACATAGCTGAATAGTAAACATTTTGCTCCAGTTATTTGATATGTCTTTGCTTATCTTAGTCTGTGGCAGAAACTAAACCTGAGACCAAGCCTCTGGAAAAGACAGAGGGAGAAACAGTTCCTACAACTGAAGAAGAGACAGAAACCAAAGAGGAAGAGGAAGCTGCAGGAAGTGAAGAAAAAGAAGAAGAAACACCTGTAGAAACTGAAAAAAGAGTAGAAACTGTAGAAACTGAAGAAGAAGCCTTGGGCAGTGAACAAAAAGTAGAAAATGTAGAAACTGACGAGGAAGAAGAAGAGGAGGAGGAGGAGGAGGAGGAGGAAGAAGAAGAAGCCTTAGGAACTGAAAAAGTAGAAGACATAGACACTGAAGAAGAGACACCCATAGCAGCTGGAGAGGAAGAGGTAGCTGCAGCAGCTGAATCAGAAGAAGAAGAGACTCTTCCTACAGCTGATGAAAAAGTTACATCCACCCAAGAGGAAGAAGAGGCAGAGTCTGATGAGCCAGAAGAACTAAATACACAAGATACAGCTCCTGTTGAAAAGGAGGAGTCTGCGACAGAAGAAACTGTTCCTACACAGCAGGCAGAGGCAGTAGAGGAAGATGATGCAAAACAAGAGAAGTCTGTTACTGTATCAGAAGAAGAGAAGGGACACACAACACTGACAGAAGAGGAGGGACACAATGCTGAAGAGCAGATGCCTGAAGACGAGAACCGGAAAGGCGATGAAGAGGAGGCACCTGAAAGAGAGAAAGGTGAGGATGACTCAACAGTCCAAGATGAGAGCCTCAAAGCAAGAGATGAGGATGAGACGGTGTTGGAGAAAGAGGAGTCGGAAGACGATGAAAGGGAGAAGTCAGAAGAACGCATACCATCTGGAGAAGAGGAGCAGCTTTGGAAGGCAGTGCTTGAGGCAGAACAACCAGATGTAGAGGAAGAAGTGTCAGAAGCAGAGGACGAACAGCAGGAAGCAGCAGATGAAGAGGAGAACCATGGTGCAGAGGACCCACTGGAGGCTGATGAAGAAGAGGAGTTTTTAGAATTTGATGCTTTGCCAGAAGACGAATGTAAGATTTCACTTTCTTTTTTTTCATAAATAATGACTTGATTATCAATCCAAGTTATTAATTGACTATTCTGCCTTACTAAAATGTGTTTACAGATATATCCATTCTGATATCTTCTTTTTAATGTTTTTACAGAGTGCATACCACCAGGAAGAAATTTCATTCTTTTATGCTATGGACCTATCCATCAAGAAAAACAGGAGCTTTCTCCGACTTCCACCACTGTCTGCAATATAACAAATACTGCTAGAAAGAGTTATTGATCGCTGTTGTCGAGGTGCATTACTCATTTGCTTTCTGAAAGGCACACCTAATCGAAAATTCAGTCAACATGCAGAGCTGAAACCTGTACCTCAAAATCTAACATGGCTCGTTTTTGTAAGGAAATGAGTCATTCAGGGTTTACCTGCCAATAACAGTCTAACAAGCCTTAACCCATCAAATGATTATGTTTTTTTAAGAAAAGAAATTCCACTTGTCATAACAATTTACACTGTTTTCTACCAAGCTGTTAATGAAATAACAAGAAGCCAGTGCATAAGCTGTGACCTTGAAGCCATAAGTAATACCTGTCTTGGTGACAAAGTGTGCTGCTTTTTGTCACTGCCTGAAATGTATCACGAGAAACAACAATTACAGTTCTGTAATTCATTGTGTCCCTGATGTTGTTTACACAGGAAAAAAAAACTACAAGAAAAATGGTAGAAAATCAATAATATGCAATAACTGAATTAATAAGAGTGTTTTTTTAAAGGTATGGCAAAGTTTATTAAACTTTTTTTTACTCTTTAAAGACATGTTTGTTTTTTAGTGTTTAATAACTAGAGCTGTGCTTGCTCTATAGATTTGGTTATTATCATTTTATTTGCACTTTTTAACTGATTACAATTCCAGCCAGACAGAACACACTGGTGGTATTGTGAGATACAGGGAGGTCGAAAGGGTTGGTCCTGTAACCAAGAGCTCATTATTACTCTGCTGCTTTTTAATCAATCATATTTTAATAAATGTTGTGTGTCTTTAACAAACAATCATAGAAAGACTATGGAACTTTAGAAAAAAAAAAGCTTAATGATGCACCTCAGGGACAAATTGTTCTGCATATGAGGGGTTGGAGCCTGTACTGTGCTTAAGTTACATTTTTAGGGCAGCAGAAGTATTCACATGTCATTCAAAGCATCAGTCACACCAACTAGAGAACAAGTTGTCCACAAGACCAAGAGGCGACTCATTTTATACATCATCTAAAAATATCTTTTGACGAAAGCTTAGCTTTATAATAATGTTGATGTAGTTTTCAGATTTAAGTGTTTTTCTGCAGCACACTGACAGCAAAGATGAATTGAGGGAGGAACAAATGGCGGTATTATTAACATGTTTAGCAACAGAAACAAAGCAAGAAACATGATTTCAAATAATGTGAGTTTTCCAATAATCAAAAATATTGTTGCTATAGTGAGTGTAACCTTAGAGCAAAATATTTTAGTATCTCAAATGTCTTTTTTTCTTCATTTTTTTTCAGGAAATTACAAATATGTGTATTCATATTTTACAAATGTGAAATATGTTTCCAAGAAGTGATTTTTACTGTGCATTTTTACAAAAAAACGAAATAAAACAAACCTAGAGCGCACTTTTTTTTAAGGTCGTGTTTATTATCAGTATAACAATTATGTTTGTAAAATAAACTCTGGTTCTTTCACTTCTGTATACTTGATTAATTGCTGCTGTGTCAAATTCGGCATGGTCACCAGGAACACCTCAGTCTGTTTCTTATCTTAAACAGTTACACATTTTTTTTTTTATAATTTTGTCTCTGTACACCACAACACAGGAGCCTCTAAAAATGGAATATTATATATAAAAATGGCTGTAATTCTAAAAGAGTTAATGCAGTACTTTAGTTAAATTACTTGAATTAAAACTAAAAGTTTGCCCTGCAATAACATTTTGATTGTTTGATATAAACCCATTGTGCAGGTTTACCAAGGAAAAATTTGAATAAATGCCTCATTGTCCAAAAACCTATGAACCTTATTACAATAAGTTATGCTGCTATCAAATATTATCTATGTCCCTAAAACTTAAGTGCATTCTTCTATGCCATATTAGTGCATTAGTGCTTAGTTTTATTAAAGACTTGAGCCTGTTATACAGTACTAGACGATGTTATAATGAACACTGAAACTTTAGTTATTAACACTAAAAAAATTTTACTCTCCTGTGCACTTAAAATAGTTTTACTCCGCTGTATAGAGAAATTATGTATCTTTTTGGTTTTTCAGTTTGCCACAAAATGTAACAAAATTCAGCTGAGCATGCCAGGTGTCACACCTTTCATCTTTTGTTAACCTCCTAAGACCCGAACTCTTCCACGACATGCATTTTTCATTTCTCTTTGATATTTGTGCATATTGGGGCCCGATGAATGTAAAAAGAAAGAATTACCAGATTTTTTTTTTTACCTTATTTTTTTTTAAGAAAAACAAGAGCCACATATATATTCGTTTAAAATTTTGATAGAACAGTAGCAGTATATTGTCCTCGTAAGTGGATATCAGGCCCATGTAGAGCAAAATTGAATATTTTAGTCTAACTAACTCAAAATGTGATGTCCACATATGTGGACGCCAGGTCCTAGGAGGTTAAACATGTTTAATATGCAAGTATGCTATCTTCGGTGCAGTGTTTAGGTATAAATCTCCATAATATGCTTCTTTATACTTTTACTCTTCTAAAGGTTCAGGTGAAATATACCTTTGACCTTATTAAATATTAGTGTTACACAGAAAATTGTAAAAAAAAAAAAAAAAAAAACAACAAAAAAAAAACAAAAACTTTGATATGGACTGATATGCTGTAAAATATGATAAATACATATTTTCCAATTATATTTCTGCTCTCATTTAAAGTTTTAAAATGTGTTATTTAAAAGAAAAAAAGGATTCCAATACTTCCTGTGTCTTGCTTACATCGATATATCTATATTCATCTCAGTTTAGCAAACAACCTCATTAGTTATAGAAGCTAAATTTAGCCTTGACTTAACCATAATTGTACATTTAGTTATTAAGTTTCCAATGTGTAGATGGGATAAGGTTTAATCCTGAAGTAAGTGGATAAATAAACTAAGGAATGAATAACTAGATTGGTTAATGCACAATTCTGTTTTCTTTTTAGAATTCAAAGATTCAAATAATCCAGATAAAGAAAGATAATAGTCTCCTTATTTCTTCAAATAAACTGCTAAATGTGTTTGCTGCTCACATGCACAGCTGAAGTATGCATAGACTTGCTTGCATCAGACCTTGGTAGATAGGAGCCTAAATTGATTGTGTATGCATCATTCAGGCAGGAAGTGCCCCCATCCCCCTCCTTTTCTCTTCCTCTCTCTCTCTTCACCCTGGCCAGTTAGAGTCCTTTTTTCTCCAGCCTCTCCCTCTCATCCCTGCAGCATTGTCTCAGTTCTTCAGTCTCTGACCTTCCACAGGGACCATGCAAGCATTTGTTAGCAGGTAGGTTTCAATGGGGGGGCTGAGTCATGCTGGTCTATTCATGGATTCTTATTTAGCCATTTTCATTTTTAGATTTTCAATCTGTCAAGCGACCATTTTGGCAAGGCTCCAAGGCCTGATGTTTGTTATCTTAATGTAGAGTAATTATGCTACTCTGTGCAGGTGCTGCAGGCCTCTAAGAACTAATGTGATGGGAGCCTTGGGATTGTTGCATAGGGGGCTGAAAATTCATATTTTCATTTGATCTATTTGATTAGCTTTTTTAAAAATGTACATTAGTAATTACTGTCTTAAGGCTGTTATTCTTGCTAACTTCTCTAGCTGATTAAAAAGAAATTGTTTGAGTATGTTGCCTGAGAGGAATAATTTGCAGTTTTTTCGCTTTTAAGAGTGGGTGGATAAAACCGAAATGTAAAACATGTAATAATACTGGTTTTCCAGCATTCGCCTCTGGAACCCAGTAGAGCAGAGATGGCTGCTATACTGGGTTCTAAATTCTTTTGTTCTTGATTATTTTCTTTATCAGTCGGTAGAATTATGCACATTAATGGAATCCAAGTCCTGAACTTTGCATAGACTAGATTGTGCTGCTGTGCCGAGCAGCCCATTGAATCTCAGTGAACATTCAGGGTGACTCCACAACTGAAAGATCAATACCAGTAAAAGCATAGCAGAGGCAGTGCTAGCAGTTCAGTGGGTAAAACATGAGCCTCCCCACCAATGCTTGCTCAGCTTTTTATTTGTGTCTACGAAGACAGCCATAGATATCAGGCTTGCATCTTTTCAGAGCATGTTGATTCACTGATTTCCTGTGAAAGTGGGTAGAGTAGAATGCCAGGACAGACAATTAGAAAGTACAGAAGTGTGTTCAGCTATCACAGAAAAGCTGTGTTAGCAGCTTAACATACTTGCTGTTGTAACACTGGGTCACATAAAGGCCACATAATAGTGGAATGTATTTGATTTTATCTGATTATGCCGTGTACAATTAATACTAGACATTTTTACTGAATTTCGGAAGCTTGTGAGTAGATTTGGGATTTGTTAAGGTTTGTAATGCAAACCTAAATTGCGGCATATAGTCTATTATTGCTCATATATGTAGCTTTGTTTTGTTAGTAATACCTAGATAGTTAGATACTAAATTTAATGTCCCATTTGACTTGATTTGATTTTACATTTTTTAATTTAAAACATTGGTTCTTCATATGTATGACTGTGGCCTCTTGCAGACTAATTACACCTATGCATTTGTGTGTTTTTCCTGACCCAGGTCGTATCTGACCCCTGTCAGGGATGAAGAAGCAGAATCTCAGAGAAAAGCAAAATCTCGCCATGCGAGACAAACTCGCAGGTTAACACAGGTACTGGAATGGTTGACACACGTTTAGATTTTGAAAGATTTAACAAACTGTTCATACATGTGAAGCTGTGTGAATATCCTGCAGGGTATGACTCCGACTGACCTGAAAGAGGCTCAGAAGATCAGCAGCCTGGAAGATGGAAAAAATGAGGATAGCAGCAGACTGGAGGACAGGTCCTGTCTGCGGATGAGCTTAACAGATGATAGAAGAGTTCAGCCTGGTGTTACAGAGTACACAGAAACAACTGATGTCAGTCTAAACTGGAGCCAAATGGACGAGGTTACAAGACAGAATTATTCAGAAATCGTTTTCTGCCTCAGATGTGGCTGATTTGAAGCTTTAGGTGAGATTTATGATTTATCTCTGTATTCTTCTTTATTTTACTCCAAATGTGCAGGAGGGTAACTTTGAAACCAGATTAGAAATCCTGCCTGACCTTCCGCACCGGCCTTACTGCAACAGCTCCTTCAGAGGTAAGAAAAACATCAGAATTTCTTTTGATTGTCGTGTTCTGTTGTGCTTCATGATCTATATGTTTTGTTCTGGGTTCCATAAAATATAATACAACAACATCAACAACAAAAAATGTGCTAGCAGGTCACTATGATCCAGACTGTTAGTCCACCTAATGATTTCTGGACAGTTTTGATGTTCAGGACTGTTCTTTCAATGTCATTTCAAACATCTTAACAAAAACTGTTGTTTTTTGTTTTTAAGTAAAAATAACTTGTTAAAATGTACTTTGTAGGTAGTGAAGTATGTGATAAAAGTTACCCTGTAACTATTATCTGTTTAATCAGGCCTCCAGTTGACATTCTTTTGTTATTTATGTTGTTATAAATTTTTGATTCTATTTAACATACGTCTCTATTGATATTAATTATGTTTCTTTTTTTTTTTTTTACTGTTGTGCAGTGCTGTGTGACTTATATGTTTATAAAAAGCACAATATAAATAAACTTTACTTACACGGTACAGTAGTACAGTTTGGTAGAAAACCTTTCATCGAAGGCTGTTTTGTGTGTGTGTGTGTGTGGTTTGGGAGTGGCTGTGCTACAAAATGCAGACTCAGATCACATGAATTGTGTTTTAAAACACTATTAAAGGAATGAAATCACTTTTTTTGGTTTTGAGTTGATAATGTTTAAGAAGTTTTTGAGCTCTGAGAGCTCAGACTCACGAAGACCTTAATCTGAACATTAGCCTTCAGTTTGTTAATCATACAGCATGTCTTTATTTTCCATTATTAGTATTGATCTAGTATAATAATAAAAACACACACTTCCTTTATGTGTCCAGTTGGCGAGAGATGGTGGAGAGATGAAAATCAGAACATTGCAGATTCAGCACAGCTGACTCAACAAAGACGGCCCTGCTTTGACACTGAAGGCTCAGACTACATTGCAAAGGTAGGTGGAAAACATCTAGGCACTTTAATTGTAATAACACACACACACACCAAGAGGCGAATGGTGGTTTCACAAAACATTTTACCCATCTACCACTAGATGGAGTCAAAGGATAATCTAATCTATTTTTCATCCATAGCTTGTTCCAGTGGAGGCCAGTATTTACAAAGCTTTTCTGTGTGATACATTGAAATTTCTTGGGAATGATTTTAAACTTAAAAATGTGATAATCAGTTCTCATGCTTCACAAAATCAAAGTGGTTCTCTTTTTTGGCATTCATGACAATGCCATGGAGGTATTAAATGCATCACCACTCTAATTTAAATATTGTGTGCAAGTCAATATCTGTTGGCACCGTTGTTTCATGTTCATATTCTGTTCCTCCCTGACCTGAAAGCTGAGTGTGCTTCAAAGGCAGCTGCGCTCTGATCTCTGATGCAATATTTTAAGAAGTACTGCAATCACAAATGTCGAGCATGTGTTCACAGAGTACCGTAACTAGAAGTGCTGGATAATATCTCACAGAAAGATAGTCTGGATAGCCAACTCCCCACTCTCTTTAAGTCATTTTGATTCTTCACATCACATGGCTGAGGTGTCTCAGCATTCCATACCATATTGGGCAAAACTGAGACGGTCTCCGTTTAATCTTACCCTTGGATTCAGAGTGATTGGCTTTCCTTTCTCCTTTAAATTCTTAACTATTACTGTTCTCCCTCCACCTGCATGCTATCAGTGAAACACTCCTGACAAAAGCACTGACAAATTTAATCATTAATTACTCCTACTGGGTAAAATCTGTCAATTCAGTTATTAAGTTTCACTTTAGATAATCTAGCCATCTGAGAAATGGAAGCAAAGGGGACACATAGATGACAAGGCTTTGACTTATACAAGATGGTATCCTGATAATAGATGATTATGAATGTCCTAGGTGTAATACAGTATGAATGGAAAGTGGTGTCCATGTGAGCTGACTCCAGGTCAGAGATTTGGCTGTAACCCTGTGCTGGAATCTGAAACAGAGATCTGTCAGTAATACGAGAGTATCTCAGCAGGTACTATATCTGTCTGTGATAATCATACAGAGCAGTGACGTTTTACCAGAAGCTAGACAGGCTGCCCATCAATAGAGTCGACCTCTGCGTGACTCCATGATTATCGGAACAGATTTTCCGCAGTTCTTTTTATGATTTTTTCCAACAACAGACAAAAAGACAGGTGCAGAGTGAGACAACATAGAGATTCTGGTACTTAAGGGTGACAAGCAGAGATAGCAAGAATGCCGCTTCAAACATACCTCTTTTTATCCTGGAATACATTATGAAATTTGATCTGAGTGGTAGTCCAAACTTAACTTCCACATTTCTGCTATCACTCAGGGGATCTTTGGTAGCCACTTATTTTCTGCTTTACTAAAATGCATGAGCATAGCATCCCATATGGAATATCCTAAGGTTAAGGGTGAGGATCAGACAGAAGGAACTCCAGCTGGGCTAGATTCTCAACACAACTATCCAAAACCAGTGCCAGTGTAGTTTAATGTCTTATTTCCAGAGGGTCTCCAAGTTAGAATGTTTAATGTAAATATACTGCTAGACTACTCTAACTAATACCTAATTCCAATATCAGTTTTGTTAGAACTTACAATCCATGGTATTTGTCCTTAAAATTCAAGCACTGTAAAAGTTAGAGATGCAGGCAATGGTACTTGGGTTGGAAAATTAAGACCTGTTAGATTTCTAGTCTGGGTGACTTTCCAGCCTTAAACCAAAAGCCACAACACATCAGCTTCTCTTTGATTCTCCCCTGTGTCTGTGCTCAGTTTCTCGCAGTCCTATCTTGCCTTCTATCTATTTGCCCTGAGCAAGGATGAGGGAGTATAGAGAACCGTGAGGCACTTGCGTACCTCACTATAAAAGGAAGACAGCAATGAGCCAGCTTGAGCTGACTATGAAATGAAGGGGTTACTGCTGGGTTGTTTAAAGGAACAGTTTGACATTTTGAGAAATACCCGTGTTCATTTTGTTGCCAAGAATTAGGTGAGAAGATTGATACCACCTGTATGGTCAACATGAAGTCAGAGCCAGTGCCGGATTACCTTAGCTTAGCAGGGAAAAGCAGGGAACACTGTTTGGTTCTGTCCCCGCTGAGCCTCATTAGTTAAAACATAAATTTTGTTTGTTTAACAACCAGAGAGAAAAAAGATTAACAAAATAAGATGTAACATGTTAATTAGAGAGTTTTAGAGATGCTGGGAGGCATGTTTAGAATCTTTGAACAGAGCCAGTCGAACTGTTTTTCTCTTATTCGAGTGTTTTTGCTATGCCAAGTTAACAAGCTGCTGGCTGTAGCTCCACACAAGTCTGAGAATTCAGTTAGTCTTTTCAAATAACTTCTGACAAGAAAGCAAAAATTTATATTTCCCCCAAAATGTCCAACTATTCGTTAATAAAATGTTGACTTTTTATAAACCTGTCTATCAATAGGCAGGTTTATAAAACTAAAAATAAAATCAATGCGGCTGTGGGCAAAATGAAACAAGATTTCAGTTTCAGGAAGAGGAGATGTGTCACAAATGCTCTGTGTTAACACTGTGTAGCACTAATACTGGCAACGTCCCCTCTCCATCACACTGTAGGGCGCACAGAGTTACTTGACACTTTACAGTTGTTGATGGCTCCTCAGGTGATACTGCGTGTTGACCTACCAGGACACAAATTGCTTCAGCCCCCTCCTGACTCTGGCTTTGTGCTCCACCTCCTCTTATCCCTGTTCACATCGGTGGACAATTTTTAGCCCTCAGTGCCGAGTCTGTCCATAGCAGAGCCTCTGGCAGGCTGCCACAGAAAGCTGCCAAAGCTGAAGAGAGCCGGGAGAAGCAGGGGGCTGGGGGTTGGGGAAGCAGAGGGACCGAGAGGGTGACCAAATAGTGAAAGGAGCAGAAGAGAGAGAGCAGGAGAGGGAGGGAGATGGCAGAGAGTGTATAACTTTGGGGAACTCAGGAAGAGGCAGCAAAGGGAACAAACTTTTTCTCTCTTGTCTTGTTTTGGACTTTTGTGCATTTCATAGCGGACTTCACTGCTGACAGAGCAGAACAAGGGATACTCATTCGTTTGCTTTCTTCATTGAATTGTTCTTTTTCTTTAGATCTCCAGAGATTATTTTGTTTTGTGGTTCTTTTTGACATTTTTATCTGCTTGTTGTTTAACTGCCTGAGATTTGAAGAAGGTGTGACCACACATTTGAAATCCTTCCAGATTTAGCAGCAACTGTGTCCATTCTGGGACGTTTGTGGCTGCACTGAAACACCAAACAGACATATAAACACACACACACACACACACCTGTTGTTGCTGAGGATTCCCCAGGAGCACGGTCATGGACATCTGTGTCCCTGTTGCTTGAGGGAATCTGTGCGTGTGTGCAGCTGTTATCTGGTGGTGGCCTCGGTGAATGTTACAGTAGAAGCTGATCTGCCTGTCCGGGGTAGAGGAGGGAAATGTCATCCTACTACCCACGCACCAAGGACCTGACTCGCACCAGGAAGTCACTGACAGAATCGCCACCATCGTCTCCGTCCCCTACAGAAAAAAACTACAGAGTAAGCTTTATTTCTAGAGCGGTGCACCTTTGCAGGAAAAACTGAATGTGATACTTTTTTGTGATATTGTAGCAATTTTTGGTAATTTATTCCAGTGGCTTTAAATAACTTTAATATCACAACTCTTAGTTTATCTTACTCTTTATTTATCTGTAAAGGGACTTCTCTGTGAAGTCAAAGAAAGAATAGTATTTTCTGTAGATATTGATGACTAATCCTTAGACCAGGCTGATTTGTTGATTCATCTAAGACAACTGGACGCATCATTAAGCGGCTTTTTAAGAGTTCGGACAATTAGCTAAAGAATTTGTCAGTTAATTTATTAGATTTTTTGACTTTGAACGATAGATATATATAGATTTATATTATAGCAGTATATATGTTTGGACATGTGCTGTTGGGATACTAACAGTTAAACAAAAATTATATGATCATTATATGATCAACAGGCTAATAGTTCATTTACTAATGTGTATTTGCCTAACTCTTCAGACACTTATCACAGCTTATTTGCTGGCTTGTGAAAGCAAGGCAAGTATTTGCTCTGAAGTGCTGAGAGTCTGATCACATTTTCTGGAAAAGACTTTTGGATTGAAGCATTCCTTCTGTAATTTCCTGTTATTTTTTTTCTGCCTAAGTGGCTTATTCTCACGGGCGTAGTTTGACTGTTTATGTCAGTGCATCAGACTGAGCTGAACTCTGTGTGACAGGCACATTTAAAGGGAAAGAAAGAAAAGAGAGGGGAAAAAACCAAACACAATGGGATCCTGTCTGATTAGAAGCATGTACAGTAATGTCACGCAACACTACAGACACACTCATTATTATTGCACTGTTGCCAGCAGCGAATGCCTCTGGTGGATGTTTGGATTCTTTTGCTCGCATTTCAACAAGTGTCAGTCTCTCTCTGCCGGGGAAACTCTGGCTTTAATTTTCCATGAAGCCAGCCCAATCTGAATTGGCAGTGTGTTCCTGGGAGAGAAAAAGCCGTGGAGTCAGGTTGATGCAATAATTGTACCAATGTAATATGTGTTACAGCTGTGTGCAGCAGGAAGTCAAAGTAAACAGGAACACATTTGCATTATTGGCAGACACTCAACATTTGGCAGATGTTCACAGTGGTGAAATGTAAGTAAGCACATTAAGCCACGTGCTGTACAGAAGGAAGAATTTAGGATAGCTGAGATAGTCAGATCAGATAGTTTCTGCTACTTCTGCTTCATTATATTTCTGGAAATATGTGCTCTCCATTCCCCCGCATTCAGAAATCATAGCCCACTAGGTTTATTTCAAATTAAAACATGCTTGAATATGCAAACAAGTAATTGCATTAAATCCAAAACACTTTTCCTGTAAAAATCTCTGCAGGTCCACAGAAAGATAAAAAAAAATTACCTGATGTTCCACGAAAAGCAATGACTCAAATTAGTCCCCCCATTAATAATTTCACACATTTGCTTTATCGTGTGATGCTATTGTGTGAAGAGATAGGCCACTTGGGTAGGACTCACTAAATGTAATCGTAATACATATGAATTAATGCATCGATTGTAACACATGTCGTAATAGGCAGTAATGTTTCCAAGTACTGTTACTCAAGAAAAATAACCCATTTCCTCATTTGATTTGGTCATTTTGAAAACAAGGAAGATACTCTTGGTTGCCTGGAGCTCTGAGATGTTGTGTAAAGAGTTAACACTGTAGAGAAGTAGGGAAAGGTGAGTGAATGTGGAAGATTTTGTTTATGAGTTTATGTGTGTGTAGTGTAGTGTCATTTACACTGGTGTAGCTCAGATTTTCCTACTGTAGTCAACTAGCCTGCTCTGAAGGAGTGATGCTGTGGCAGAAAGTGGAAAGGAAGAGAAGGCAGTGAGAAGGAGTGTGAAGAGTCTGCTAATTATGATTTTCTTGGCTGACGTTAGCATTATCATTTATACGCTCTAGCAGTGAGCTCATGCAGGTGGCTTGCGTGTGTATACTTCTGATGATGTTGATCCAGGCAAGCTAATAAAACTGGAAACAGTTCTGTTTACTGGGTGCCCATGGTAAAGCCAACACTGTTTCTGAGGCTGTTTTCACCAGTCTGACACACTGTTGTTCATCTCCTCCTCCTTCTTCTGCTCTGCCTTGCTAAGTTACATGTGGCACTTCTTCCTCCCTCAATTTTTCCTAACAAGGCAATCAGATTGGTGCAGCTGCCATCACAAGTAGAATTCAAACTATGGCTCATTTTCTGGCTTTGGTTCAATGCGGATGTTGTGCGTTTATTGGTCGTATAAGGACTTGCTCTTTTTTCCCAAAAATCTGGCAGTGTAATCCCCACAGGGCCCACTCAAGGTTTAAAGTATTAAGTTTTAAAAAAAAAGCCTAATTTCCCCAATTTCCTAATCCTTTAGTGTGAAATAGGTTTGCGTTCAGTTTGGTTCATATCTCCAAAAGCAGGCTTCATGAAAATGCATTCTTACAACTTGCTGCTTAATGAATGATTACACAATCTGATTGAGGAATCTCCTTGCTATTGCACAAAGAGATCAGAGTGAGTGAGAGCTCTTCTTCACTCCATCCTTAGCCCTTTTTCATCTGAGGTCAGGGAGGTCTGTTTTTTCCTGGATAGCTCAGCTGAAGCACATGACCACATAAGGACAGGCAGCAGTGGCTCAGTTATGTAAACACTTGCTGAGGAACAGCTCCTACGATGCTGTGTAAAATCTCCTCTTAACTCACCAAATCTGAATGCAGGAATACCCACTGCTTTTAACATATACTGTTTTTCTAAATCATTCTTTTAACATCTGCTTCTTGTCTCAAACAGCTTAGACCACCACACTTGATGTTTATTGCCAAACATTTCTAAACACAGGTGTTTAAAGATTTCTTTGCCTGGCTGGAGATCAACTCCAAATCTATGAATTTAGGGAAGTTTTACGAGACTGCAGCAGAGATCACGGATCAAGCTGGTCTCACATCATGGCAGCCTCTCTCACTATATTACTTGTTGTTTCCAGTCTGGTATGAACAGTGAAAAAAATTTCTCCTCATCATCTCATAACGACATTTATCGGCTGAAGGCAGCAAGTGTTTGTTTAGTTCAGTTTTGTTTAGGGCTCTCTGCAGTCATTTGACAAACTAAGTATGGAGATTAAATATGGGGTGAAATTCCTGGAAAGGCCAGTGCAATGCAAGGCTCAGTCAGTATGATAGCTGGTATCGACTATTTGAAAACAACTGAAGACGTATGGGTTTTGTTTTAAGGCTTTCTAGGAGAAAGCTCGTTCTTTCAAAAAAAGAACATGGCAGCATCCAAATGTGAGGCTTTCTGTCTGACGGCTACAGCTTGGCCCAAACTGGGTCATACAACAGGTCAATGATCCCACACATGCCAACGAATCTGAAACAGAAGCACAGAATCAAGGCGTTTCAATGGCACCGTCACAATCCAGACCTCAAACTGATTGACACAACACAATGGGACCTTAAAAGTGTTTTGCATAAACAGGTACCGTCCAGCTTCAGTGATCTGAAGCAACGGTGCAAAGAAGACTGGACAAGAACTCCTGCACAACAATGTGACAGACTAATAAACTCATACAGAAAACAGTTAGTTCAAGTTACAGCTGCTAAAGGTGATTCTACAAGCTACTGGATCATGAGGCGTACTTAGTTTTTCACAGAACTGCATAGTGTCCCATAGTGTAAACGTTCTTTTTCACATGACTATGAAGTAATGCAGGAAGGCAGTCAATAGCCATAAAAAATAGGTCCCTTAAAAGGGACATCTCTGAGGTAACGTAATTTCTGAAAACAGAAACCAAATACAGCCAAAGAACAGTATGTATACGCAACTCCTCGTGTTGCACAGTGCCCAGGCTGCTTGGTGAAGTGGAAACAAACACAGAATGTGATCACAACAGGCAACTTGGCAGCCACTTAGACTGGGCTAGTCATAGCAGGGACCTGCCAGGACAGTTTGATATCAGACTGTTGTCTGAGGTCAGATGGCAGCCTGTCATGCAAGGAATACTTGACTTCTGATGTCATTATGTCATATTTGTGCTGCAGGCATGCTCATTGCAGCAGCGTATTTCAAAAGATTAACCAGGCTCACCGGGGAGGTTTGACCTCTGCGAACCCTGTCAGAGCAGTGTTGGGGAGAATTGTATCCTACTTCTACATGCACTTTTTCCATCTGGGACCAAAGGCGTCCGAACATAGTTTATTTATTTATATAGCACATTTAATTACAACAGGAGCGTTGACCAAAGTGCTGTACAAGAATACAAAATACCTAATAAAATAACTTAGAATATTGATAGCAAACATCAAATATGAATTAACAAATAACTCTCATGCTGTATTAAAAGCCAGTAAATAAAAATGTGTTTTAAGATAAGATTTAAAAAGATTGACAGTAGGAGCCTGTCTGATGTATAGGGGTAATTTATTCCACAGCTTAGGTGCTACGACTGCAAATGCTCGATCGCCTCTATGAACCAGCCTCGACCTTGGTATGGCTAAAAGGGTAAGGCCTTTGTAAGTCAACAATAAAATTTTAAAATTAATTCTGAAGTGGACAGGAAGCCAATGAAGAGAGGCAAGCACCAGGGAAATGTGTTCACATCTTTTAGTACGTGTCAGAAGAAGAGCTGCAGCATTCTGGACCAACTGCAGCCTTGCCAGGCAGGTCTGGCTAACTCCAGCATATAAGGAGTTACAATAGTCCAGCTGGGATGTAATAAAAGCATGAGTTGCATGTTGTGATAATTCAACTGGAAGTTTTGTTTTTGTTCTCTGCTGTCTCAAAATGGAAAATATTTCTCAGCCAAGCCTTTGTTTGGTGATATCAAATGAACAGGACTCGATCTAACCGTGACAGAATATTTTCACAGTGTGATGTTTCCATGCTGCTAGTCAAACTAACATGGCTTATTCCTTGTTTTTCAGCATGACAGAGTGTCAAGGTAAGATTTGGGCTTTTTTCTTCTGTATTACAGAACTGTAACAGGTAAGAGGAAAAAACACTGTAAATAAAGCTGCCTTCCAGACTGGCTAAGAGCTGTGTTGCCTCTAGATTTGATTCCATTGGAGAGAGTGCTACAGACAAGTCACTGGGCCGCACCAGCTCATACACGCGCAGAGAGGCAAGGCTGGCTGCACTGAATAAACAGGAACAAGACTCCACTGCCAAAGACTATAAGAAGGTAGTAACTCTTTTCTCAGTTTCAAAAACACATTCTAATGTTACTGATTCAAAGCTGCAGTCCTGGATACAATTTGCCTTTATATTTATGCACATTGTATCTATTTTTGTAGTGTAATGTCCCAGTAATGTAACTGGGCTTTCATGGGATTACGAGTGTCAGAAAGGAACTTCTGACCTGTAATTGTATTTTACTATTGTAATATTCCCTATTCAAGTATCTGCAGAAATGAAGGTATGTCTTACTGAGATTGCATCAAACCAGTATATGGAACTATGAACCTGCAATGCCGCTATACAGTAAGAGTGGCAATACTGTTGACTTCATGTTGTCATGGCGGGGATTGATGTTGTATTTGTGGAGCGGACCCAAAAACAGACACAGGAGAAATGAGCTGATGATCAAACAAAAAGCGAGCCTTTATGCGGCTGATACAAAAAACTGAAAAACAAGGCGAGGCGAAAGTAAGCTGAAACCTAAACTGGGGCAAAACTAAACTAACTGTGAAAACAATGACGAGAGACAAGAACATGAAACTAAACAGGAACATGTGACAAAGTAACTATGAAATAAACCAAACACGAGCATGAACACGGACTTGAACAGAGGGAGGCAAAAACTCTGTGACTTGATGTGACCTGACATGAAGACAGACAGATGAACCAACAAAGAACAGAGGGAGACAGAGGACTTAAATACACAGGAGGGTAATGAGGGAAGTGGAAACACCTGAGGAGACACAGCTGACAAAAATGATCACGACGCCACAGGGAAAAGTAAAACTAAACACACTGAACATGGAAACACCAGAGCTTTCAAAATAAAACAGGAAACATGGAGAGACATGAACATGTAAGGTTTTTGAAGAAGCTAACAGTTCTATATTTACTTTTACTACATTTACTTAAATAGATGTTGACAGATGATGCTAACCCTAACCATAAACATACCCGAACATTATTATTTTTAGGACCGACAGAGACAGAGACCCCCCTTCCCCCTCCTTAAAATTCGGGGACCGTGCCCAAGTCGAAAGTGGCTCCATAGTCTACTGGTTTACACATTTACTGGGAGGAGGCACAAATTCCTTTGGGGTTGCATCAGGAAGGACATTACAATTAGTTTACAGTTGTGATAAGCATTCATCACCATCATCCTTTTAGGTTAAACATAATCAGATATCAACAAAAAATACACACTCAGTTTGGTCACATCACAGTCAGAAACAAAAGAAGTAACATTATGTTAGGTTTGGGTTTTTTTGAAAAAGCTTTTGCTATTGTGAAAAAAAAAATGTATTTATGTAAATATAACCAATGATCTTACATATTGTTTGAGTTGTGTGGTTCAACTTAAACTGTCTGTTGTTACTCCTTTTATGCCTTGTATCTTCATTAATATTTTGGTTATCAAAATTCAAATACTAAGAATTTCTATAACAAATCTATTCCTATATTTTTCCTTTTCTTAACATTTTAGATGTATGCAGAAGCTTTGCATGAAAATGCAAAACTCAAGTCCAGGTTGCAGGAGAGCAAACAAGAGCTAGCCAAGATACGTTCCCAACTGGAGAAAGTCACTCAGGTACCTTTGGCCCATTCTACAGAAAACTCACATTCATCCCTTCACTTCCTGTGTGCTTGAAGAAAGATTTGACTTTTTACTTCTTCAGTGAAGTCATGATTAAAATTTAAACCAGTTCTTCTAATAAATTTCTCCCAATAACATTACCCCTGTTTTAGAGACACGACACAATATCTGAAAGATCTTCAGCACTTGAATCAGAAAAAAGGGTAAGTGTCTTAACAACCTTCTCCTTGATAATACTACATATCTTTGCATTCTTTCCAATCAGTTTCCTTGTCTACTTCAAATTATAGTCTTATAGCCTTTCATTTTTCCAGTAGAACTTACTTCAGTTTTTTTTCTTTATTTACAGGAAAAACAAACCCTTGAGAAAAGAGTGTCAGACATGGAGGAGGAATTAAAGGTCAGTCCATGCAAAAACAGTGTGTACTCACTTAAATGGCATCTATTTTGTCTCAGAAACAAGTTGTCCTTAATTTGTCTCATTGATGTTTTTTCCCCAAAAAACATTATAATACTGATATTCCTTGCCGGTACCTCCAGCCAAGCCCCTTTCACTCATTCTAAATCAAGCACACCTAAAGTATTTTTACAGAGCAGAACACACATATCGCTCACTGCAGAGTTGTGGTTAGCCAGGTGGGTTTGGAGTCAAGGAGAGAGAAGGTTAGTGCTTCAGGCTCATTACCCACAGTGTTCTGCTGGGCCACTTCCTGCCAGGCTAAGGAGGAGCCTGTGCTGCTGCTCCCCTGCTCCACTTATCCCACTGTTGGGGTGAACATTGTGACCTAGTTCCAGCTGAATACCAAACCCTATCCAAGAGCAAAAGACCTGCTTTTGTGAGACATTCCTGTGTTGCTCTGTGTGTATTCTGCCTCACAAAGAAACACAGGGCACAACTACAAAGAGATGTCAGGCCTGAGTAAAAATGGTCTGCAATTTATGTGGAAGCAATTACAAACTACACGATTAAGATTATAATTTGATTACTCGAGAGAACCAACCAGCATAAAATAAACTGTGGAAAAAATACACAAAACTAGTTAAAGTAAAATGTCAATAACAACACTCTGCACTGATTTGCAAATCTTGTGAGCCTGTATTTTATTCACAATTGAACAAAGAAAACATTTCCTATTTCATTAAAAATATTAGCTCATTTTGAATTTAATGGCAGGAACACATCTCAAGACAGTCTGAATGGAGCCAACAAAAGGCTGGAAAATTAAGTGATATTAAAATGAAACAGCTGGTGGAACAATTTGCAAACTAATTAAGCGACAGGTCAGTAACATGATTGTGTAAAAACGAGCATTTTAGAGCGGCAGACTTTCTCAGACGATGGCATTGGTTTACCAATAGGGCTGGGTATCGTCACTGATTTGTAGAATCGATTCAATTCCGATTCACAAGGTTCCGAATCGATTCGATCCACGATTCGATTTAATTCGATTCGATTCGATTCAATTCGATTTGAATCTGGGAAATTTTGACAGTCAGAAATATTATAATTCAGATCAGTACATTTACATATTTTTGTATCTATAAAAAGGAAGCTGACACACGCAAGACTTTATCAAAGGTGTAAGCATCACAGCAGATGCCTTTGTGTCAAAGTAGCTGAGGATAAAACACAGAAAAACATGAAGGCGATTTTCCTGGCCTGGGATTTTATAAAAATATTCTGCAGTACATCAAAAATGAAAGAAAACCATTAATCAACATATTAACATTACCTCTGAAGTTACAGCGGTTTTATTAGAGACACGGCTAAGTGTTTTGCATTTTGCATAATTTTAAAAAGTTTAAATTTGTTCAGTATTGAACGGCAGAAATTAGGTTTTCTTTTCGGAAGTATATAAAACGAAAAAAAAAAACGTCGGCTGACAGCGCTGTAAACAACGGTAGACTTGTGCGTAACAAGCAAGCGAATAATGAAGAAAACAGCTTTTTAGACAGGAAACTGTTCTTGAAGTACAGAGAGAGAGAGAGAGAGAGAGCTGTGCATCGTGGTCGAAGCAAGACAGTAAAAGTAAGAGTGAATACATGATTATGTTTATGTGAAGCGTGGTTTGGATCTTCTTTTGCTGCTGGTTCGTCAATATTGTTTCAGCCCCGACTGTGAGAAAGGCGACATCTAACTGATTCTGATCCGCAGGTTGCACTGTGTGTTTAAGTCTTTGTGCAGAAAACGTGTTCCTGCTCTCATTTACTGTCTTAGCTGTTTGGTGGTTGTTGAAATTTTGTGAGATTTCACCAGAGATTCTGGCATTTCGGGCAAAATAAATTTATATAAAAAAATCGATTCAGGATTTTAATGAATCGATTTTACGTTATCCAAGCCAGAATCGATTTTAATCGATAAATCGATTATAAAAACCCACCCCTATTTACCAACCTGTGTCTGCAAATTGTGTGATTTCAGGTTAATGTTTCTCGACGTTAAAATTACAAAGACTATGAATATCTCGCCATCTAAAGTACATAATATCATCAAAAGATTCAGAGAATTTAGAGAAATGTCTGCGCACATGGGACAAGGCCAAAAGTGTTACTGGGTGTCTGTGATCTTCGGGCCTTCAGGTGGCACTGAATTCAAAACAGGCATGAAATCACTGATCTCAGGAACACTTCCAGAAATTACAATCTGTGAACACAGCATGCCATGACTGGAAATGGAATTGGCAGTTTGCACATAGGGAAAGGCATCATCACTGCTGAATAGTACATACAAGTTTTAAAGCAACAATCAGGGAGCCCCTTGCATATTTCAGCAAGACAATGGTAAACTGCCTACTTCCCCTGTTACAACAACAACAACAAGGCTTTGTAGTAAAAACATCCAGGGGCTGAACTGAGCTGCCTGCACTGAAAACATTTGGTGCATCATGGAGCTAAAAATACCCTGGACTGTTGAACAGTTAGAGCCATATATCAGACAAGAATGGGACAGCATTCGTCTCCCAGAAGTCCAACACTGGTCTCCTCAATTCATGTTTATGGACTATTATTAAAAGGAGAAGGGATGCTTTTTTTTTTCATTAAAGTTGTCTCAGTTCAAACACTGACATGCTTTCCGTGTTCTGTTGTCACTAAAATGTGGGTTATGAGATTTGCAAATCTCTGCATTTTATTCTTATAAAACCCAACTTTTCGGGAATTCGGTTTGCATAACATATGCAGAATTCCAACGTACAACAGCAGCGTGGTATATAAGCAGCAGATGTTTGACCCCCGTATTGTCATGGTTCCTTCAGCAGGATGCCCCACTGCGGTTTCGCTGTGGGTACCAGCCCTGAGGGCAAGCTGTCTCAGGGAAGGGGGGACGGTGAGTGGTTGCTATGATACAGAGGTGTGACTGATACGTACCTATCACCTCACATGTTTCTGTTGTGCCAGAGATTGGGGCATGTTTACACATCTGGACTTTTTATCCTCTCAACAGTAGCTTAGAGCGTAAAAGCTTTGGGAGCACATCACCTCAGAGAACTGGCTTGCACTCTCTCACAAAGTCACTTCTTCACTTTTAGCAAGTATCAGATTCTCCACATGGGGGAGCTGTTTCATTGCTGCCACATAAGTATCAAATTGCACCACCTACTGGAAAGGAAAAATAACAGTAGCCTTTAAGAGGTATAGATGTGTCGAAAAAAGATGTCTATGCGGTTATTAAAAAAAATGCAATAAAATAAACAAAATCAATAAACTGCAGTTGTGACACTCAATGGCCACAAGTGTCAGAATTCCTGAGCAGGTTACTCTCCGTTCCTATAAATCAGCGGTCCCCAACCTTTTTTGCGCCACGGACTGGTTTATGCCCGACAATATTTTCACGGACCGGCCTTTAAGGTGTCGCGGATAAATACAACAAAATAAAACTAGTACCGGTACCGAAAAAATTAAGATTTATTCATAACACACGTGAAAAGACCCAGGAAAACCGAGTTAATGATAAAAACGATAACAAAATAACACTGAAAACCGATAAAAACCCTGAAAACCATACATTTCACACCTGAGCCTCAACTCTCGCTGCCCGGTACCAAACGACTCACGGACCGGTACCGGTCCGAGGCCCGGGGGTTGGGGACCGCTGCTATAAATGATACATAACAGCACATCTTCGCCTTTGCTTGCTGTAGTTACTTTTCTTGCAAATAGGGGTGCATTTTGGGTTTTTGGGCTACCCGCCCTGTAGTTCTCCACTTAATTAGCCTTAGTTATGGATTTTTCACATCAACAGCACTGTGTGTCCATCTTCCCTCTTAAAATAATGTGAATGTGGTAATACTTAAAGTGTCAGATTACTCTGCTGGGTTTTACATTTCAAATGGAAAAGCTCAATTATTCTTGACAGCCTCTAAACCTAATGAATAGTAACTCTGTAGAAATGATCCCTTAGAACCTGAGAGTGTAGTCAGATCTGATTTAATATCAAACAGCTCAATATTAAAAGAGTGTAATAAGGGATACTGGTCATTATGCATCCTCGGCTCACTGTGTCCTTTTCTTCACCACAGCCAAGGGCACCTTTCCAAAAACTGCGCTGTTTTAATCCAAGAGAACATTTAATGCATGAACTGAAAAGTCCCCAAACCAGGCAGCTTTCATAAATGTGCACAAGGCGAAGCTGGGTCGTTTATATGTCATGCTTTGCCACATTCACCTCCACAAACTTGTCTGTCTGGGTGGCTGAAATGCCACAAGTGCCCTGAATAATGTGTATATGTGTGTGTGTCTGGTCTGCGGTTTACCTTCAGCAATGGTGTCAAACCACAGACAGCTATGTCGAACCACATTGAGGTTTACCTCAAAAAAGTCAGGCCAGGAAGAGGGAGGAAATGAATGATTTCCATTCCTTTGACTTTTATCTGGAGAGGCTCTTGTGCAAAGGCTAAAATATAGCAGCGTTCATTATTTTCTCTCTTTTTTTTTTAGCTTTCTATGAATTTTATTCCATCTTCTTTGCAGTTCTATGCATATAATAATAAGTCAACACCTCACTTCTTCCCAATAAAGCCCACCTTTGATGAGCACAAATCCAAGTAGAACTGGCTTCATAACTTTCCTCGCTTTGTTGCAGCTTATGGTATTTTCTCTCAAAATATCTCTGTTGTGTAAATATTTGTTTATGTAAGTATTTCTGATAAATCCCTCAGCTCTGCTTCTTTGATTTCCCCTGTCTATGCTGCTGTGTGGGTGCATGCCTGTATGAGCGGATATGGCTGCAGTCTCTGTATGAGTATCTCTCTGTGCGACATGGCCTGCTCCCTGCATGCTCTCTCTGTCTGCCCCTCTCTGTAACTCTCTCCTCCTATACGCAGGCTTTCCCTGCTCTGGCTCAGGTCCAGACCTTGCGGAGAGTGAACGAGTGTCTCCTGGCTGAAAATAGAGCCATGCTTCGCGTCCTCGCCCGCCTCTCTGAGACGGCCTCAATGCCGGAGACAGAGGACCTCTGATCCTCTGAGACCTTTTCCCCCTTCCTCTTCTCCCCTTCCTCAGCCACATAATTTCTACTTCTCTTTCCTTCTGGTGCCTCTGCAGCCCCTTCAACCTCTGCTGTGTTCCTCTCAGGCAGGTCTTGCACTCTCTTGATGCTCACACTTTCCTCCCACCCCTCTCCCCCTCACACACACACTGCAATGCATCCTCCTGTGCACTTTTTTTTTTTTTTTTTTTTTTTAAATCTAATCTCCTTTATGGTCTAGACCAACCCTGAAGCCCCCTTTCCTCCAAAACAGTTGTCACAAAGCCTTGTTTGAAGTTTAATTTTAGGTAGATTTGTGTGGCATGCTAGAAATGAACACTGTGTTTTAAGCTGCATTTATTTATTTACATAGGGGTTGCCATTTTGCATAAACACCTAGGACTCTGCATCATGAAAAATAGAAGCATCTTGTGAGCACCTTTTATTTTCACAATTAAATATATTCAAGTCCTGCGCAATGTGCTGTGTAATCAATGCAAAGTTGTTTTCCAAGGTAATAGCCACTATTGAATCTTCCAAAGGAAATGAAACGTGTCAGATCATTAGCCTTGAAAATGAACACGTGCTTTGTCACTGGATGAGACAGGGGTGCAGATGTACCAATAATTTTGTATGTTTTTGCTAATGAGCAGTGGATGTGAAATTAAAAGTATCATTAGGCATTTTGGGGAAATAAGCCCAATGGCCTTTTTTTGTTTTCTGAGAGTTAGGATCGATTCTACTCTAAAGTCTGTATGGCATATTTACTGTTGGAAACAAATGGAAACATCTCACCAGCTAATCAGATTACACCCCAAGAAACACACCCTGCAGTCTGATAATGGTTTAAAGATTTTTAGGGACAACAAAATTAACTTTAGCAAAGATTTGTTAAAGTTATTGCAAAATGATTAAATGACTAATATTTGCAGAGCTTGACAAATTATTTGTTTTACTTACAGAAAAAAAACAAAGCCATAGTAGACTTGCTATAAATTAGTGTGGAATAACAAGGAAATACTGATTTATTTTCTTGTCCAGTGTAGTTACAGTTTGGCATCTAGCCTGCAAGCTCATCACTAGCTGCAAATACTGTATTTTTTTTATTTCAAATTTGGGGTTAGTGACTAAATATTCATAGAAGAGTCTGCATGTGGAGGCTGGTGTGGTGGAGGGGTCAACACTAGCACTTATATGTAGGAGTAAATAATGGGAAATTTTTCTGCTTAAACAAAATGCCAGATTGTGAGGGTGTAATTGGTGCATGACACAAGGAGAGTGAAACACATTTCAGTGTATATGATATAGCGCAGAAGTAGGCAACTCCAGGCCTCGAGTGCCGGTGTCCTGCAGGTTTTAGATCTCACCCTGGGTCAACACACCTGAATCAAATGATTAGCTCATTACCAGGCCTCTAGAGAACTTCAAGACATGTTGAGGAGGTAATTTAGCCATTTAAATCAGCTGTGTTGGATCAAGGACACATCTAAAACCTCCAACACCCGCCCTTGAGGCCTGTTGTTGGACACCGCTGCTTTCCTTCATTCTTGGAAATATTTTTCATGCTGTCTAAGCAGGTGTTTAATGAATAATACCACAACTTTTTCATTTCATCTTTTGTACAGATTAAACAAACAGTTTTAAAGGTGCTAACAGGAAAATTGCTTGCCTTTTATTCATTAATGCTTATCTAAATGAACAGCCCGCTGATAATTTATCGGTCATCTCATCTAGCGTATTCCAAAACTATCAAACTATCATTTAATTTTTAATTTACAACATAGGATTGCCAGCACAGTGGGGCTTTCACTCTCACTTTATGGATTAATATTCAACATATTGGGCAGGAACATGTTGACGTAAGATGTCTCTGCTCACTCAACGTGTCCCAGCTAGCGCAGAAGGTTATTGTTTGTCTCCAGTAGAGGGGAAATACTTTGACAGAGAGGGTGGTTATTTTTAGTCATTGCTTCTCATGAGAGACATGACCTAGATTTGGGGAATTGACCCTCCCTCACTTTCCTTCTCTCTGACTTCATTCTCTGTCACTTTTCACATTCAGGACATACTGTCACTGTCACACCACACTGCATGATCAAGTACTGTAGAGCATGTCCTCATTGCCTGACTTTGAACTTCAGTGAAAGATAACTTTAGTGGTGATTAAAGTTGCAGTGGATAGTCCTGGTTTAAGTCACAAAGATGTCACGTAACCATTTAAATGACACAGCAAAAGCTGTATATTTCCCTGGTTTTCTAATATTGTTTTCTCCCTCTCTTTTTCTAGGTCTTAACAGAGCTCAAGTCAGACAACCAGAGACTAAAGGATGAAAATGGTGCTCTCATTCGAGTCATCAGCAAACTGTCAAAATAAAAAAAAAAAGATGTCCGATGCTCCTCTTGTGTGTCTGTGGACGCTCCAACCCTGAAATAGCAGTGTCATTATCCACAAGGTCCCAGGTTTTGACTCGTATCTGAGTTACTGTAAGGTGACAGGCTAGTTTGGTTGCATTTTCAGAAACATCCTAGTAATTCCTGTTAGAACTTGTGAAGATCCAAAGAGAAGTGTTGGCAAGCTTCAGTTAATTTTTACCATTATTAAAATTAAAGTTTCAACAATTTTTTTTCCTTCATTATATGTTGTTTGTTTTAGGAATATTTGTCACGTGTATGAAATAGGGACCAGGTGTACTGTTGACATTTCAAATCCAAACAAATGCATCAGATTGCGTGAGGCTACTGTACCTAATAATATGCCATATAACATTTTGACACTTTTACTTTGGTTGTTACTTGTGCACTCCATAATCGTGTTTTAATATGTTTTTTATTTGAAAGAGAAGACAGTCATTGATTTAGACTGTTTGGAACCGTAGCTTTCTCCTTTATTATGATGTGAGACGTTAAAGACGTTAAAAACTTATCACAAAAACACTTTGACTTGCTTTCTCTAGGCTAAAGATAGTGAAGCTTCATAAAATGCATGTTTTGGGGTGTGTTTGCTTCAATTGACAACATTCTCAGGTTTGTCACTCAGCCGTTACTGCTCGCCACAGTTGAGTGCCTTGCAGATGTGGATTTCCTTGGAAGTCTGTGGGTGTTTTTCTACGGTTGCAGGGATGCATGAATGTGATGCACTTGACAAACCTTTGGAAAAACTATCATTCTAACAGGTCAGACACAAATTTTAGTCCAATTTTCAGCTTTTTTAAAATTTGCTAATACACATTTGAGTTTAATTTACCTAGTATGCAAAAAATGTAACATGTATATGTGGGCTTGTTAAAGGAGACTGTACAATAGGCATGAAAGGCTACTTTGTACATGCACATGTTAACAGTGCTGCTGTTATTAGCAGCCCCGTGACACATTCAAAATGGTACACTTTCTGAGAGGAGATGATATTAATATTTGTCACACTTTCCTTTTTTGTGTTTTTAGCTGCCTTGCTTTTTAAAATGCATGTTCTTCCTAGAGGATATTTTTATTGAGCTAGTATCTCATTTTGAAAACAAATGAATGCCTGAAGAGAGAGACACCCCGAGTGCAAATGAAAATGCCATATATATTTTGTTTTGTAATAGATATATATTTATTTATTTATGGATGTGTTAGTTTTAATCTTTATATTTTTGCCTAGTCAGTTTTGTTTCAAAGGAGTACACTGATTATTTTTTAGCTGACCCGTTGGCCTTCCTGTCATTAGGTGATTAAAATACAAACACCAGAATCGTGCACTTCCTTGTTATCATTGCTCTGTGAGCCTTCACATTAATTGGGTGGCCTTAAAAATCAGCAGAAGCCAGCGCTGTGAAATCTAAACTGTTATTAGCTCTTTTATTCTGTAATGATTTCTCACAATTTTAATAGGTCTGCAGTTGTTCAAAGACTTTGTTGCCAATCTATAAGGCACACCTAGCTTCAGAGCAAACCTGTACTGCAGGCCTTTTAACAAACCAGAACTTTACCAAGCTTCTGTTTTTGATCTGGTTATTTTTGTAGGCTATATTTACTCTTTCAATATTAGTGATGTCATGTTTTTATTAGTTGCAGTATGAAGGGATTTCTTACTTCTAATGGTTATTTAAGAACTAAACCCACAATGCAACAAAGTGTAGAGATTGTGAGTTTGCTTTAAAATAGGGTTTAATACGTCGTGATTTATAAACTCTGCATTTCAGACTAATTTGCATGAAATCTCCTTCTGTGCTGTACGTGGTGTGAAAGACACAGCAATGATTTTGGTATCTGTCTTCTTTTCACTTAATGGTTAAGTTAACCAAGGTCCTCAGTGTTTCATATATTCCTTAAACCATGTGATGGTTTTGGAGTCCAGCCACGCCACATGCCACATTACCAGTGTTATGTTTGCTCACATCCACTAATTGAACTATAAATAAGCTACAGTATGATTCTGCTCTCTCTACATGTGCTGTAGATATACTGATTTACCGAGTGATTGTATATTCAACAGTCTGAAATGTTCTGAGTGGTGGCTTAACACAGACACATTGTTTAATTCACTCTACTTAATAAATGGTAAAAGGATGAAAATGTTTTGTTTTTGTGACAATAACACACAACGAACAGAGGAAGAGGAACTGCGTATTAAACACAAACAAGTCATGGTAATTAAAAGGCCTTTATTTCCTATTTGTTTTTACAGAACTGTTAACACATATGATAAATTTGTAATAAGTTATTTGGTTCCCTTGATAACTTTATAAGGATCCCCAACGTTTGTCCACATAAGGGTCAAGAGGAGTTTGTGAGCAACGTTTGTGTCCAGTCAAGGGCTAAAGCATGCGATCCACAGTAGGCACAAGTACTGACATGAACACGCGCACCACGACACTAGACACGAAGAAACACGGCTAGAGGACACAACCTGACTGTCCTCTGATGCTTTAAAAGAGGATGAAGAGAAAGAGGTGAAAATAAAAAGGGAAAAGAAGAGTCTTGAGAATACAGTTGCATCAGGGATGAGGGGTGGAGGACTAAGCGCTCAAGAGGGGAGTTTGGTACGCTCCTGCATGTTTGGCAGTATACAGTATGTTCATGTTGTAAACATGAAGGCCGGCATTCTTTACGCTCAGCAAAAGCAGTTTCAGTAGAGAAATCAGTGAGCCTGCTTCCTATTCAGCATCATGAAACCGACGGTACATGGTTGGTTACACGTAAACGAGACAAAGACGCAATGAGAAAGCAAATGTGACAGAGTTTGGTGGCACATCTCTATATTCTACATTAAAGGCATACATCACAAAAAATTAAATGGCAGAAGAAGTGATTACACATATGCACAAGAATACAAAGGAGAAGTACAGCGAGTAATAGAGGAGACAAGACATCATGTTTCAAAGTGGCGTTTTTACCCGCTGAGAGGCTCCTCGACACATTTTGACAAGGTGGTAAAAGATCTGCTGAACTTTGGATGGTTTCCCTTTTTAAATCCCAGCGTTTGCAGAAAAATCGAATAAAACAAACAAACCACAACTGTGTGACCGGTGCTGTGGAGCTGTCTGCACAGCTGAAAGAGCACACAGCTTCAGATGCGGATGTGCATAAAGATATTACACAGTTACACAACCAGTAAGAGAACAGATTAATTTCCAGGTTTAAAACACAACTAAGACTGTTGTTTGACCATTACAGTCAAACGCACAAAGATGCACATTTACGAATGAGTAATGTGTCCCATGCATGCAGACCTGTACTGTATATTGTATAATCCAATGCTGTGGTTTTGCACCGTGTCTGCTAAAGGGCATACACCTCATCTTTTTTTCCCACATACCCAAATACACACAACTCCCAGTCCCCCATAGAACTTGTCCAGCGGTCATGCGACTGCAGTGACCCGAGCAGTAAAAGGTACTAAAAAAACAAAAATATATCTCTAAAGTGTGCTATAGGTTTACCTGTAATCACCTTTGCCTCATCATCTGAAGTGTTTGTCACTGCTCTGCGTGTACTGTTATTGTGGCTTTGCCGATTCAAACAGTGGTGATGAGTGAAGGCAACCGTAATCAGGTAGTGGCAGTATTTTTAGAAATGCGCTGAAATTTTGTGTTTAAATTATTCTCAGTGCATCATTTGGTCACAGTCTATAGCGTTAACGGGACAGTGAGTAAAAACTATATTGCATTAGACAATGTGTAGCATCACACAACACACTGCAGATTGTTGCCAGAACAGTTTGGCAGTTTGACAGATCTGGCAGGATTGAGGTGAACTTAAAGGAATAGTTCCACACTTGGAAAACTTGCTCATGCTCTCGCCTAATATTGATTGGCTGACACCACCCCTGTGTCATTGTTTTTTTTTTTTCTTTTTTAAGTATAAAGCTCAACACAAAGACTGGAAAAAGAGGTTGCCTCGCTCGAAGTAAGAAAATATGCCTACTAGCACCACTAAAGCTCACAAAGTAACACATAATACCACTGTTTAAAATGTTCAAAGACAGAAAAGAAAAAAAAAGGAATAAAACAAACTAGGGGAGTGTTTTTTTGTTCCATCAACAACTGATTTCAGGATGACTAAATAACACAAGCTTCATATTTTAGTGTGGACTGTGGAATCAGTCGTCTTTTCAAACTCTCTACAAACTGGCAAGTCATTTCCCAAAATGTGAAACTATTTCTTTCGTTTAATTTTACGTGCATGACATCAAAATGATTTTTTCTGTCATGTGCCTGTGAAAATCATAACTCTATGCATAGTTCTATGGGAGGGATTCAGGTTTAAAACTTGGGTTCCACTATTAAGTTTCTCAGTTTTTGCTCTCATTTTTGTTGCTTGAGCAGTTTGCTCAAATAAAAAAAATGAAAAGAAATAAAAAGAAAACAACAAAAACAAGGGTAACTTCTTATTAATTGTACATGTAGTCACCAGTACATTCTAAACTCTGCTAAACTGGAAGAAGAGAAACTAGAAGAGTGACCCAGTTTGGTTCATAAATTGCACTCGGCCCAAGTATAGAACACGCTCTCGTATATATATATACATATATATATATATATATATAATTCTTAGCGTTATTATTGAGAATCTATTGTGATGTCATATCTATTATTTATACTATCAAAACAAGGCATATACATTACTAATCACAATACTGGAAAATCAGCTACCTCTATGAAACAAGGACATCAACAGCTCCGAAAGTAGAAAAAGACACACTCACTCTACTAAACTCACAACTGTTCTCAATGCTCACATATACATTAAACGGATTTTTGCCCTCTTGATGAACAAAGACCTCTGAAAGGAATGTAAAAGAGAAACACTGGCCAAGGAAAATGAAGACATGTCAGATTTTTTTCTTCATAAATAAACTCTAGCTACTCAGCTGAGCTCTAAAGAGTTAGTGCTTGAGTTTTATGGCTTTAGTTTTATCTTATTCATTTATCTTGTATACATGTACACGTATTGTATAATAAACACAGCAAAAGAGACACAGCCGTGAAGTATTTCAGGTCATTTAAATAGAAGAGAAAAGTAAAAACTTCCAAGTAAAGAAGAGACAAAAAGGGATTCCAAGTCATTCGCGTTCACTGGAATGGAACTATTTGTCTTTTGGCCCCAAGAAATGTATTTTCTATAAAGATATGATCCAACAGACATCTTTCTTGGTCAGTGCTGGCAGAAAACTGACTCCTACAATCCACCTACAAATTGCACATTTATTCAGCCTTTTCTAATAAGTTATTTCAGAATCACACTGTGTCAAATCTGCTATTAGAAACTGCTTATATCTTAGACTTGGAGATCCCCTTTCCCAAACATTAAAAACCCTAAATACATTTTTTGAAATAAAAAAAAAAAGCAATAGCAATTAAAATTCAGAAATGTGTCAAATATTGGCCTTCAGAAAGGTGCTGAAACAAAACAGATGGCAGATAAAAATAAAAATAAAAATTCTGATCACACAGAATTAGATAGCAAGCATGCGGCTACATTTTCATCCTACATGAACTCACACACAGTACTGGACGACACACTTGCTTAAGAATTTCAGGCGTGGAAAGGATCTTATTAGTAATATTATTCTAATATCTGTATGACATTCTCTCCAGTGACCCTCATGGAAAATAAATACACATTTGTTTCATTTTAGAAAATATACAGTGCATCTTTTTTCCCTTCGTCGTGTTATTAAAATGACAAATGACACCCATTTACGTACACGAGATATTTTTGCTTCGTCTCTAAAACATGCTCTTATGTACAGTATTTTGTATAAACATGCAGTATCAACGTGTATGAACTATGTATATAGGCAAAACTACACACCAATGGGTTGCTTGATTGCTTCCGTGTTGCCTTTTCTTTAGTGTTGTTTTCGTTAACTGAAGAAAAGAATGATGGGACGTGAAAAACTCAACTCCTGTCAAAGTTTGAAAGAAAAACGTATGATTTCCAACATTCATTAAATTCCCAAAAAGCTGCGGTAATGTCTAAAAAGCCGACCGCATTTACTTTACATTGACTTATATTGCACACAGTTAATGGGTAGCTTTTGCCGTTGGTGCTGTCAGACAGCAGGATTTGCTTTTTTTGTATGTTTTTAATTTTTTTTTATTCATAGCTAGCTCAGCAAGGAAGTGTATTGGGGTCCAAACACTCTACACATATCAGGAGCCTTTTCTGCTTTATTCAGACCTGATGAGTTTGGGCTTTGTTCATTCCCAATATTTCTCTTGAACAGAATATTAATATACAAATATAGAGAGCCAAACTTGTACAGCCAAAATATGCACAATATCATATCATTCTTAGACATCTGTGTTGGGCTTGTCAAGCTGAGGACTGTGGGTACCTCATGTATGATTCAAGCTGCAGGAGACCAGGACTGTAGAAGTTTTTAGACCACAGAAACTTAAAAAAAAATATTTTTAAGGTGTGCCCTGGTTCAGTTTATAGATTTGGACAAAATAAGCTAAAAGGATTTAATTTTCAGCAGGACTTTTTACTTTAAATTATTTTTTACACAACACTTTGGCTCTCTATACTGGACCTAAAACATTCTGTTAAGAAATGCATTAAACTGAAGGATCTCTCTGTTATTATCAGGTTCATTTATATGAGGAGACCCGTTTGGCATGCCACATGGTGCCACAGAAAAAATTCAATCTCACAACATTTTATCACAGAAAAACTACACAGATCAAAGAACAGTTTTACCACAGAACAGAAAAATACCCGATAGTGCAATTATATTCAACAGTTTGGTAAGCTGTGTATAAAATACACATGGATCAGTGCCTTCTTCCAGACCACACCCTCGCAATCAAGTGAGAAATATAATATCCAAACAATTAAAACGCATACGCAAAAAGCCGAGGCAAAAAAAAAAAGCAACAAAAACAACAACAACAAAAAAAAAAAAGTCAATCACTGTCTTGCTGTCTGTTTGTTTTTCTTTATTACAGCTAGCAGTAACTACTAACATAAATGATTAAAGCTCTGGTTTCTAAGTGTACTTAAATGTAAGATTTTGATTTAAAGTGCTTAAGGAATAAAAATGTTTGAAGTCAAATAGAAAAAAAGGAACTGAGATAAAAGGAAAAAAGAGATTAAAAAACAGGGGAAAGAAAGAAATGAAGAGAACAACACTGCTAACTGGAAGGCGTCCCTGGTAGTTGAAAATTGCTTATTTTGTTACTTGGAAGGCTTGTCTCCTTTATGACTGTAAGACGGTTATAGGGATTCCTTTGAAGTAAAACCCTTGTGTCAAGTCCATGACTAATGGCAGTAGCACTGAACAAGTGAGATACAGAATCAGAGGCGTTGGGAGGGAAGGTGGTAGACTGCAGGCGGTAATCGACACCTTGTAAATATCATGTCATTGGTGCTTGGAATCAGTCTTTGTTGTACCTGCTCTGATATTTCCACGCTTGTTGTTCCGATGACAGATGCAGCCTTTTTGCACGGTGGAAAAAAAAATATACACAAATACCCTTTTTTTACTCCAAATCCATTATTCCCTCCCTCTCCCCTGACACACCACTTTAAGGATAAACTAACACTACTCGTGAGCCTTGGGTCACTCAAAAAGATCTTGAATTGAATATTTTTCTCGTCTACTTGAGTATCAGAATAATAATAACCCGTTTAGAAAAAAAGGCATGGAGTTTCACTTTCCTCTCAGTTTTCCTGAGACGATGGGCGGAAGGGTAACTAATCAAAAAGGCAGTGTGTTTGTGGGTAACTGGATATGTGTCTATCCCTACTTTGCTACCCACCTCTAGGAATGTACTTCAAACTAACAGAATCATCTAGTATGATAACTGGCAGGTGTGGAACATGGTGCACAATACACCTAAGGAATGAACCTGCTTGTGTTATTTCTCTATCATATGGCAGTATAAAGCATTTTATTATTAAGCTCTATTCTAAGCAACATGTGTCACTAAAGGGAAAAGATAAGAAGTACAATATGAGTGAATGTTGTATGTTTTATCCCCTCTATGACCAGATTCCCATATAGCACTTACCCTTCTTCATATTCTACTATGTATTCTTATAATATAATGGAACCACAACCCCAATACAAAAATAGATCTAAAGGAAATCAACGGAGCATCTGTCCATCCTGTAACTTATCTTCTTTTTTTAGTGGCATGATTTTATATAACATGATGCTTTTTTTAAACTACTCCCTTCATGTCAAATGGTATCAGTGGATCTTTTGAAGGGTGGCAGTGGGGAAGGAAGGAGGAGAAGGGAAAAAATGTGGAGAGGGGAGCAGATGTGCAGTTGGGGTGTTTGTCTGGAATATACACTGGGAAATGATGGGAAATGCATGGGTGGGTAGGTGTGGAGATGGTGTAGGTGGGTTTACTTCTTGGCATTCAGGGCTGCGAGGGCAGCATCCACCTCTTCCTCTGGCTGCAGTGGATGCCACTGGGCAATGGGGCGACGGGGGTTGGCCAGCATGTCGGACCAGTGTTTCAGCCCAGCCCCTGTGGACTTGCTTCCTACCAAGATCTTCCCAATGGCATCATTCTTGCCAATCTTGTCGTAATCCAGCACTGTGATCACAGCTAGGATTTTCTGGGAGAGCAGGAAGAAAGGATTACAAAATCTGAAGTAGACTGTAGAAATCTGACGTTACTGAAAGATGTTTTAATTGGTTACTGGTGTCAGAAGCCTGGGGGGTGTTTATGCTTTCTGCAAAGTATGAGCAATGCTTAGTGTATAGCGTCCTACATACCACAGACAGTCATCATATACAATGTTTTTGGTGCTAAAGTACATATAACTTCTATTTTATAACATACAGTAACATGTGACAGTCATGAAAAGAACATTTTCATCATAGAGTCACATGACAACTTTCTTTTTCACATGATAAAAATATGTTTGCATGGTCAGTGGTCACTTTGGTCACAAGTGATAATAAATGGGTGTTAGTGTGGTGGTTTTCATTGTTTGAATAAAGTTAGATGAGAATATTGAAATCACTCTTATGTCTGGACATGAAATATAAGATGTCCAGTACCTCCAAAGCTCACTAATCATCGCACTGATCCCACTTCTTGTGTACTCTACTTCACTACAACAGCAGCGATGGCAGCAACTTAACTTAAAGACTCTACATTAAGCTATGCTAACTGGCTGCAAGTGGTAGTCTCAAGTTTACCAGACAGATACAAGCATGGCGTTAATCTTCCAGTCTATAAAAGCAAGAGCACTGCAACAATGAAAAAGCAGAAATGGATCATGAAGTTTTCTAATAAATGCCACCATAAGCTACCAGTCATACCAGACCCAAATAAGGCTGCTGCAGGAAAACTCAAGAGTATATTTAAAGCCAGAGTGCATTTTTATTACTCATGAAATTCTCTTTATATTTGCAAGAGATGGCACTACACATTGATTTACACCTTATTTCAATAAAATGCTAGAATGACTTTTAAATTTTTGTGATCATTACCATGAGCTGAAAACTACAAGTACCATCATAAATTTCATGAAAGACCTGAAAATTAGAAAGCCTGTGTACACAGGTGGATTTACATACTCGCTTAACTGGAAAATACCACATCATGTTCTCATAAATTAAAAGACAATTTGGGATAGTGACAATTTCATATAAATATAACTGCCACACAGTCGTTCGTGGTATGCTTGATCACAGATTACTTGATAGACAACATTTATATAACGCTCGTTAAACAGCATGTGTCGACAGGATGCAGTGTTCATTGGCTGAACATTGGGGGGGAGTAAATTCCCAGATCTCTGGGTAAATTCCCAGATGATTAAACATGCAACTATTTTGCTGGTAATACCTGAAATGAGTAAAGAAAATCAACAGCCTATTTATGCAAGATAATTCATAATTTTATTGGGGGGTTTATATTGGTTGGGTCTGATTATTGGGGGGGTCATAACCCCCCTAACCCCCCTGGAAATTACGCCCCTGGCAATGTTACTCTTCTGCACCCGCTAAACGTTAAAGATTTGACAGGACTATTCCGCATCCTTACCTGCATTTGCTCAAGAGGGATCTCAAAGCTGAATGACTCATTGTAATAAGGATTCAAAGTGTTCTTTTTCACTGTCGTCTTCTTCTTCTTCAGCCTCTTTCCATTCTGCAAAAGGTTGATTTTCACGTATGGATCTGAAAACAAAAACAGAGGAAAATCACGATAGAGGCTGACAGAAATCCCTCGCACATGCACGCTTTAGTCGCACTGCTTTAATGCACCAACAGATGGGGCCAACGCTGAACCCAGAAGACGTGAGGGTTGCTGCATGGTGAGTACTGCAGCGTCAGCACGTGAGCAGAGCAGAACCAACCTAATGGCTGTGCTCACATGCTCTCTCCTCCGCACAATGCAGTTTGCTACACCTAAATGTCTCTTTGCTCCAAAGAAATTAATAAGGAATAAAATATTTAAGCTTAGTACAGTACATATATATACATAAATAAATAAATATATATATAGAGGAGCCCACCTGACAATCCACCCACATCCATTTTCTTGAGGTTCTTGGCCTCCAGAATACAGATGGTGAGTTTGCCGGCAGTGGGGACATAACGCAGGGAGATGCAAATGTCACCCAGCTTCTCCGGCTGTGAGGACGAGGCAGGAGGAGAGAAAGTTAAAGCAGATCTGAAGCAGAACCTTTTCTTTGCACAAATACAGAAACTGTGTCATTTATATAACATTTTAAGTAAGCATGTTCATTAAGAATAATTCCTGCTGCCATTACTTTATTTTTAATACTATCTATATAGCTGATGTATCCAAAGTTAATAAAATATCAGCAAGAAATAATTCCAGTGGAAAAGAAGCTCTGTAGCATCACAGCATACATTACTGCTGAGACATAGGAAGAAATACAGAAAAGAAATTGTAGCTATGCTATACTGGTTGAAGGAGAACAAAAGGGAAAGACCAAACTCTTGAATGAGCTGCACAAGAATCCCAGAGGGAAAAAAGTATTTTGTTTTAATTTATGCTTACAGTGGACTTTTATTAAAGAGCTTTCTTAGAATAGCCTTTTAAAGAGGCACCTGTGTGGACATACAGCAGGTTTTTAAAGAGTGATATCAGCAGTGTGATAGAGGTAGTAACACTCTTCTTACCTCTTCTTGATCTGCACTGTCCAGGTCTCTCCACTCCTCAATTGGCTTTGCCAAGTCAAGGGTGTTCATGGGTATTTTAATCTCTCCAATGACGTCATGCTTAGAGAAGCGATCAAAATCATAAACGGACATTACCAGAGTCTTCCCTCCCATCTCTTGGAATGGTATCTGAAAGATAACAACCCATTTACCTATTTTACTAATTTAAGTTTAATTCAACCGGTAGCAATGATCACACATTTCTAACGGTTTATGACAAAAGATACTTGATGTATAAAAGATCAGATAAATCTAGATCAGACCAGTATTGGCTGTTGCCCCTGGCCTGGAGCTCAGAATTGTCTAGCTTCATAACATGCTGCTTCAGCACAGCTGCCTGTCCCTGACTTTGACAAAGTAAAGCTGAATTGTTTTCACAGAGCTGTGTCAGCACGCAGAGTGCACCAGAGGTGGCCCTCTCCTTTAATTTGATTCTCTACCATATTCTCCTTGTCAGACACCTTCAGTGTGTCTGCTGCTTTTCATCACTGTTGAAAAGAAATAAGAAACGTACCTGCTCAGCTCTAGAGGACAGAAAAGGGAAATTAGAGGAGAAACTGACTCTTATCAGGACCTGTCCACACATCAAATGACTTGACATTCATGTTGTTTTACTAAGTAATTAATAAAGGCCATTTAGCTTTTGCTAGTAACTTACCTTAAAGGTAAAGGTCTCATTGAATACAGGATTCAGTGTTTTCTTGTGAACCTTTGTGTCAAACTTTTTCTTCTTGTCTGGGAGGACAAAGACTTTCACGTAGGGATCTGAGGTGCCACCGCTGTCCATGGAGAGGAGATCAGCGGCTTGCAGGATTCCCACAGTCAACTAAATAAGAAGTTATGCAGTTAAGGCAGGAAAGGCTGAACTAAAACTAAAAACCCAATTTTGGTTTCATTTTTATTTTGGCAAATCAACTAAGAACTACTACACCAGAAGATATGCTAAAAAGAACATTTAGCATGTGATGCTTCACACATTAGTAACTACTCACAGAGTCTGCTTTGAGTTCATTTTGACAAGAAAACATCAAATAAACTACTCAAGCACTTGCCTTGTTCTCTTGGAAGTCATAATCAATTGAGTACTGCAGCTTCCCTAACTTTTCCTTCTCCTTCACTTCCTCTTCTTTTTCATCCCCAGTCAGTCCAGGTTCCACATCATCTTCTTCATCATCGTCATCCTGTGGTTTCTGCAATGACAGAAGGGGGGGACGGGCGGCAGAAAAAGGAGTGAGATGACGGTTCAGCGGAGCCATCTGTGCTGAACACCAAACCTTGGATATCAGCAGTCAGGTTAGTCACAGCACCTACCTGCCACTTACCCCCGTGTTACTAGTGCAATCTGCTCATCGATGACCACGGTTGCAACCTGACTTGATTTCACTATTTCTTGGGTGACACCATTTGCTGTTTTTCTTTTTTTTTTTTTTTCATGAGCACTACGAGTCTTTTAAATCTGCGTTAATCAAAGGCAGGGAACTACAAACTGTTGTACAAGTGTTGTTTCAATAGAAGTGTATGTTACGTAAAAGACTGGGAAAGAGGGGCAGAGAGAGATTAAGATTAAGGAGAGAAACAACAGAATAAAAGCAAATAGAAAAGGAGTGAACAAAAAAAACAGGAACAACTTACATTGCAATGCAATCTAGTACAACAGCTCTGCTAAACCCTCGGAAGGTCTCAATTTCACTTCTTAAAGTCACTGTAAAATCTCAAATTAATATGACTCACTTGTGTAGCTACCAGTAATAGTGATATTACAAGGAGTGGACAAAAAAACAGAAACAGAGCGGGGAAGAGGACTTTTACTTTGAAGGAACAGCATCACACAGGTAGCTGCACAAATCCCAAACATGACTCATTCCAAATGAGTCATATTAAGTTGTTTAAAAAGTCTGGAAAAATTGTGATGGCGTATCCCACACAGAGTAACGCTGTATCAGCAACGAAGAGCCAATGTCAAAAGCAAGCACGTTAAAGGATATCATGGGATGCTTTTCAAAAACAAGTTAACATTTATTACAGAGCTGCTGCATTATTGCATTGCAGTGCTAGGTGTCCTTGCTATTTAGTCCGCTCCGTGTACAGTGTTTCCAACAGAGGCTGAGTGTCCTCACTGAGTGAATGTGAAGGACAGCACTATCAGGCGTAGATGTGATTTGATCAAAGCACTGACGCAGTATTTACTGACACTTCTTGAAAAGCTCTCAAACCGCAGTGATATTGGCAGTCTGGCAATCAGTTTACTGTAAGCCAGACTATATTAATGTCTGGCATTTATCTCCTCCTGACAACCTTAAATCCCATTAATGTGTTTACATTGGTATTGTTGTTATGACTTTGCTTCAATTACTGTACTCTAGGCTGACTGCTGTAACTAAGTGAATGATTGAAAGATTTCATAATTTATTCCAGAGTCCAGATTTTCTAGCTGATGCAAATTATTGTCCCACTTAATCACACACCAGAACAACATTCAGCAGCTTACTGACATTTAACTGCTCCTGAGATAATCAGGGCATGATGAAGAAGATAATTCAAATCTTCTGTTATCGTGCATCTTGCTTTTACATTACACCCAGTGACTCTTCAGGGTCCAATATCTTTAGAGGCGGTCACGACTAATCTAGCAAGAGCAATTTGCTAAGATATGAATCTTAAAGTAAACTTTCATTTTTCTATAAGATACTGGGTAATCTCTCAGCGTGGCCTCCTTTTCTACGGCTCCCCTCCTGAAAAAACACTGACGTCTTCGTGAGATCCAGCTACTTACTGATCTGGAAAAGGAACAGGGCATCCACACAGATAATGCATACACTACCACGCACACTCGCTGCACAGCATACTGAACCCCACCATACCCACACGCACGCACGCCCTTAGATGCATACAACGGCATGTTAGGACCATTCTAAGGGGTACATGATAACTTGAGAATTGGGAGAAAATTCTGTGATTTGTAGAATTGTGCAAAACACTTGAGCCATCCCTCATTTCTTTATATTTTACTTCCAAGGAGTCAGTGTTTCTTGTAATCTTTAAAGTGGTCTTGAGCAATAATTTTCCAGGCATTCTGAGAGCCTTGCAAAGTTTTTCTTTGGATATTTGCTGCCAGTCCAGTCTTTACACCTGATCATTTTCAGAGGACTGTTTTCTTTTTTGTTTATTAAGCTATTTAACACTGAAGTATGAATAATTTAAGCATAAGAAATACACTTAACACAAGGAATGAACCAGTGTTGTGTCTACACATAACAGACAACTTAACAAAGAACCAATTTTATCTTGTATCTTTAGGGACTTTGTTACAAGGAGGAAGTTGCAACATCTATTTCTTAAGTTGAGTCTACAAAAAACATAACAGTTTCATAGGCATAAAATAGCATTTTGCACCAACAGGTTATACCCAAAAAGCTATTATCCAAAAACTTGGAATATATCAGGATGGTATGTGGTATTAGCCCTGTGGCAGACAGACGACCTGTCCAGCGTGTACCCTCCCTCTCGCCCTAAGACAGCTGGGATAGGCTAAAGCCGCGACCGCGACAAGGATAAGTGGAAGAGAATGGATGGATGGATGGTATGTGGTATGACCTTTAAAAATGTGACGAAACTAGACAAGTGGAGAACAAAAGAAGACGTGGCAGGCCTAAAAAAAAGTCTAGCGTAGATCAACCGTATCTGAAAGTCAAGTTCTTAAGAATCAAACTGTGAAATTTCTGAATCATGGATGTTTGAAAATAGCTCAATGCACCTATTTCCCAACTTTCAAAAAAAAGGTGGCTCAAGACTTTTGCACAGCACTATAAGTCGTAAAGTCGATTAAATTTTTATGTTAAACAGGAAAAAATTTTCCTGTCAGGGAACCACATCGCTCTGCTCTCCAAGGCTGGAGCGACCTCACCACACCACATATGTTTCCTTACCAATGTGTAGACATCATATTATTGTGATTATGAGACAAAATTTCTAATCTAAAAAGTTTCTAATCTGGACGCTAAGATTCATTTAATTTTCTCTACTGCAGCCAGCACGTACGGAAGGAGCAGGAGCATTGACCCAACCTTGCAAACTGAAGCTAAGTAGAGGGTTTGTAACCCCAAAAATAAATCTTTTTGTACATTTATGGGCATAATCTCATACTTAGAGTATTTTTCCCTCACAATATTACCCTCCATATCCTGGCTCTAGAGTTTTTTTTTTATTTTACCTAGAACGGCCCGAAAATGCTGTTGAACATGCAGACTTACATGCATGCTTCACACCCCCACTCACTCATCTCCAACACACACACACACACACGCACGCACGCACGCACGTACACACACACACACACACACACACGCACACACGCACAACCAAATACACTCACATTCTCACACAGTGTCCTACGTGGCATTCTGTATCTTTATTGTTGTAAATGCTTTTCATTCAAGCATGCCAGGCCACACAATGCAGGATCCAAGATTATTTCTGATGGTAAATGTAAATGGTTTGTCTTGTGATGTCTTAAGTGTGGTAAAGGTTATGCGTTGATGTTTCATTTAAACGTCGAAGCCCCCCAAAATCGATATTAATGTACACATCCACTGAGGGATCATGCTGAGAATTAGCAGTTCCTCTCGAACTTTCAGAGGGGGTTCAAAGATAAAGAAATGGTACATCTGAATGAATGCCCTTTCAACTCCATGGGTTGAAATGTAAGCTCAGTACTGAGTTTTTATTAAGCAGAATGTGTACTAAAGCAGCCGGTTGACTCGTGTGGCATTGTGTTTGGATCGACTAAAATCAGGCTTTTGCATTTGACTGAAGATGTGGGCAAACATTCTGGCCCACCATTTCTCTTCAATGGCACCCAAGTGCTTCGGGGAGAGAGAGGGGATCAATGACTGTCACCTAGTATGTCAGCAGCATGGGTCATCCAGGAAAGTTACTCTCAAGTCAAGTTGTGGCCATTCAATGGTACCTACTGCAAGGGCATATGCTGGTCTTTGTCAAGGGGTACAAACATCTTTATCTGCTGTGGAACTCGGAGCATGTTTGCACAACCTGGGGTACACCATATTGATTTTATAGCTAAGTTAGCAAATCTTTGAAGAGGAATTATTTGTAAGACATCAGTATTTTTGGTCGTGATACACAATAGAGGCCTCTAATAGTGGAAACATGCTCCAAGCTCTCAGTGAGGTAAAGTTTCAGCTAATATTTGACAAATATCCAGCTTACCCCTTGCACATGCATGTTAGTGATCTCTAGTGAGCTGCTCAGTGCACTCATCATTCAAAGGCTCAACCATAGGATGAGTCATGTTCATTTCAAACCACAGACAACTTAAACAGATGTCTGTTCTGTTTTTTGTTGTTTTTTTATGCCAAAATTGCAATCTCTGGATATACAAGACATAGCATTTAGTGCGGCATATCAGTTCAGTGGGTTTTGCGAAGCAGCTTAATCGCTCCCATGGAGTCCTCAAGCACCCACAGCACCTAAGCTTGCAAAAACTAAGGAAGCCATAGCACTCAATGTCATCATCACTGCAATCCAACCCCTCCAAGCCCAGCCCAGCCCAACCCCATTCCCACCACCGCTCCCACCCTGCCCTGGTCTGTGCTTACACAGAGTGGCCAGAGAGGGGTGCCGCGTGCTATCAGACCTACCGTAGGCAGAGAAGTCCACCACAGTCAAGATACACGGAGCACACATAAGACACAAAGCAGGAAGGAGGAGAGCAGAGACAAAGGAAGAGATTGAACTCACAGAAGACACCAAAGAAGGGTAATCACAGCAAATGTAGTTAGCTACACTGTAAGGACTGAGGAAAATGACAGACGGAGAAGCCCCCTCATTAGCACAATCATATCTTGTGCAGCAAGTCCATTGGAGTTTTAAAATAACATCAATTTTAGATATGTTACTGCACCTCATCAAATTATCAATCATGTTTGTGGAAAAAATAATAATTACAGGCCCAAAACAACAGCATTGTACTAACTAGTAATTTAAATAATTACTCTTTCAGGACGAGGAGAAAAACAATGGCTGTTCTGTATGTTAAAATCTTGTCATTTTCCACTCAAGTCCCAAAGCACAAGTGAGAGAAAGAGCAACAATAACATTAATGACAAATACATTAAATGAAAAAAAGAAAGAGAAACAAATAAATTAAAAAACATTAACCATGGTGGATAAAGAATGTAATTAACAACTGTGGAGAAAAACTGGGTTAGAAAACATCAAAATTGTAAAGTTTCATCTAGCCTAAAATCCAATACAATTCAAACAGGCTAAATTATTTTTAAAGCTACTTGAGTAAAATATGGAAAATGCTTTTTGTTATTATTTTATTACAATGCCAAACACAACACCCCTAAGCCTTTATATAATAGGCATATTATTATAGTCATATATAGGTTAAAGACATTTTTTGTTTGCTTTGCTTTATATTCAGTACAATTATAAATTATATCAGGCAGGAAACATCCTCCTGAGGCAGAACATACCTCTCCACCTTTCAGGTTCTTCATTCCCATGTCACCCTTCCCCTTCTTGCCCTTCTTGTTCTTCTTCTTTTTGAAACAGCACTTCTTGACGATGCAGAAGCAGCATGTTAGAATGAGTAAAGCGGCGACCACGGCGATGGCGATGATGGCCCATGATGGCACTGAGGAGCATATACAGACCAGTGTACAGATGAACCCACACAGAAAAGCTACAAGTAAATACTGTGACATTTGACCGACCTATCATTAAGCCTCCTGTCACATCCTGGGCCAAATATATTTAGTAAAAGGTGGTAGGTTAGCAATTAGATCTAGTGAAAATTAGATTTCTCCGCCATTAGGAAGAGCAGCCAGTGATCAATACTGAATAAAGACATTAAAGGGCTGCAAATGCCTGCAGCAAAAAGAGAAAATCTAATTCCAAATTCATTGCTTTGAGTTGTATCAATGGGAACTGATGGCTGATCGGATGTTTGGGGCTTGCGTGGCACTCACGTGGGATCTTGTCGATTTCATTCAGGAACTTGTTTTTGATCTCGTCAAAGGCATCATTCTTGCTCACTGGTTCGGTGGAGTTGTCTGCCGAGACTAACGCGACCGGCGCTGGAGTCACAGTCAAGGCACTGGCTCCCGTTGGCTTAGCAGCGACCATGGGCGTTGTCTGATGCCTGAACAAGTTCCACTTCATTTAGGCTGCACGTACTGTCCATGAAAAAAAAGGGGAGGGGGTTATTAGTAGGGAGACCAGACCATTCATGACTTGTTCTCAACCACCAATACATTCCACCTGTGTGTCACTACACTGCCAACATTCACAGGTGGGTATTAACAGTTTGACATTAAAGGGTTGAGTCATTTGGCTGATTTTCACATCTTTTGAAGATGTTTGAAAGAAAAAACTACATGAATAAATGCAAAAACACACAAGTTATAGTAAAGCATTAATTTACCAGAAAACAATCAGAAAGGCTAAAACAGTGAAATACTTTGTTTGACTTAAAAGATAAAATGGATATATGGATGGAGCTGTCTTATGAAAGTCGTCTAAATCAGCGGTCCCCAACCATTTTTGCGCTACGGACCGGTTTATGTCCGACAATATTTTCACGGACCAGCCTTTAAGGTGTCGCGGATAAATACAATAAAATAAAACCAGTACCGGTACCAAAAAAAGGAAGATTTATTCATAACACACGGGAAAAGACCCAGGGAAATTGAGTTAACAATAAAAACGATTAAAAAATGACAATAAAAACCCTGAAAACCATACATTTCACACCTGGGCCTCAACTCTTGCGGCCTGGTTGGGGACCACTGGTGTAAATGATACAAAAGGTATAGGAGAGGGATAGCTGATGTATTCGATTCATGGTTTTGATATTTACTCCCTTTCGTGACATATAAAAATGTGTTTGTTAGCCACTGAGCCCCAAAAATGTAAATCACCAAATTAAATACAGGTCATGACAGAAACAAAAGATTCATTCACAGAACTTGAACTTGTAAACTTCTATGTAGCATTAAGTTGGACCAGTGGGATCTTGGTTTTTACATTTTTAATACTTGGTAAGTCCCAACGCTACTGATTATTTTGAGGAAATATACCTACAAAAAAAAAACCAAAAAAAAAATGTTATTACTTCTGCTGAAGTATCACTGAGATCAATTTAGCTCCAAACTCTCTCTCATGCCTCCAGTTAAATATATATGTAGTAGTATATGCAGGGGCTGCTTTCAAATCCATCTGCTGAATCCATCCAGAAGGAGAAAATTATATTTACAAAATGATTTTGTGACAGTGGCTTAGAAGCCAGTTTTGATATACTATCCAATGCTGACAAATCAAATGCGAAACTTGAAACTTCCTGAGTGCACACAGTGAGTAGAGAGTGTCTGGTGTCCAGAAGTTAAACCTCTGAAATGAACAATATTTGCATGTATATAGACTTAAGATGTTTCAACTGGGGAAATGAGAAGCTGATCTGTGTGCATGTTTGTCTGTGTGTATGTTTCTGTGTTTGTGTAACATATGCCAAAGTGAATATTTTAAATATGACTTTTCTTTTCAAATGTCTGGAGAAGGCCCCGTGTCAGATTGGCGACCTGTCCAGGGTATACGCCTCTCGCTCTGTGGTAGCTGGGATAGGCTTTCTCTAATATAAGCTGAGAAAGGAGATCTTTGGGTTCCCAGAGAACCTTGGGTAAGGCTCTGTGATTTCATTTCAACTTTGTTCATGAAGAGCTCACCAACAATTATATAACTTAACAACCATTAGGTGAATAGTATGCAATTTTTATTTTATTTTTATTTTTTTGCTTTTGTGCTATATCCAACTCAATTTTTTAGACATTCTCTTTATTTATCTTGCAGTCAGCCAGTTCATCCACTGTCTGAAACAAGCCACTGTATCTTTTAATTGGCTGCCCCTCACAAATGAAGTATTTGACCTGTGGCTAACAGGGCCGTTTATTGCTCACAGCATTTGTTTGCCTTATATCACTGTATACGGGATATGCAAACTTTATTACATCATGAAGAGCTAAGAGTAGACAAAAACTAAAACAGAGTGTGTAGAATCTTTGGCTCCCAACGATTATTTGTACATAGGTTGACTTTATTATGTGAAACTCTGGTCATGGGTACTAAAGGCATTTGCTGCTGTAGTAGTATACATGACAGTAAAATCATAAGAGATCCATTTTAACATATTTCATACAATTCTGAGGTCATTTGCAAAGACTTTACTTGATCAAGGCACTAACGCTATTTTTTGTCTGATGTTGCTTCCATATGTGCGCCAGCTGTGCCTGACCAGGAGAGATGTTTAACCACACACAGAAACAAAATGAACTACTAGTAGCCATTCTCCTGTGGTGTTTCCAGAGGCCAAACAAATGTTCAATCAGAGCTCTTATCTGTTCCAGAAATCACAGAGTGACAAGTGCAGCTGAAAGCAGCCTGCCGACAGAGCGATGAGTGATTGGGCAAGACCTTGATTCAGAAAGCAGAACGAGAAGACAAGCATAACAAGAGCAGACTTCTGCTGCTGATTTCATTAAAGTCATGGTGATATGGGGAAAAAGAAGGAATTTCCTATTTCTCAAGTGCCAATTTTCCAGGATGGTGCCAGAGATTCTGCTTCTATTTATTGCTACATATAAATTATTCAAATTGAGGCTGACAGCGGAAAGGATAAGCTTATATTATTCAGGGGCCAGGACCACTTTATACATCCCAAAATATATTATGTAAAATAACTTGTGCTGCTGTTATGCAGACTGATGTTACCAGTGATGAACATCTTGTGAATATATACAGAGATGGGGAATTGAACAATTACACAAACATTGTCAGTTATTGAGAAAATTACTGAGGAATGCTTTCATCCATCACACATTTAAAAATGAGTGGGCTGTTCAATGAAACAGCAATCACAAGCCTCACTGTCTCCACTTTCCACTGTATTATGCATTACAGTAGATATTGTAGCGCTGTTAAAGATATCCACTTACATCTGAGGTTTATGGGCAGTTTTTCCTTTTTGTCCCTCACATTTGATCAAGCCAGACCAATCAAATTACTATTCATGGTTATGTGTACAAGAATTTTATCTCCTCCACACTGAGGACGAACAGAGGGGACACAGACTTGTTTTATGACAAACATTAGCCCTGTTTTACAGCTAGCTAAGCCCTTACTACTCGCTCCAGTAAAATCAGATAAATAAACCATTTTTATTTTAAAGAATGCCATCAAACACCAGACAATGCCTTTTAACAAAACTAAGATTTGCTGCACTAAATACCAAATACACACAGTCTCCAGGGTAGGAAACTTAATCTTCTGAATAAAAAACAGGTCATATCAGACATCCAAGCAAATTGACCTTGCAAGGTGCTTGTTCCTTTTCTCTGACTAGATCTAAATATGCATATCCTGAAATAACTTGCAACAATAATGATCCACAATGCCTCGCTATCTAAATAAAGGAACATTTCTTAATGGGAAATTAAGCATAAAAAAAACAAGACTAAGAGTTTCCAGCCATGCTAATAGCTCCTGCTGCATCAGTATGCTGTCATGCTAGCAGCTATGACATTCGCCGACATTCGCTAGCAGGCTAACATGTGCTCAGGGTGATTGGTATCACATATGACGGTTTTGCAGGTATTTAGTCTTAAACCAAAAAGTTACAGAAGATAAATGAGTCTTCTAAGTCGTTACAATTCATTTTTGTTTAATAAAAATGCAAAGCCACCAATGTGAATCCTCAAGTGGCACTAGAAGTAAAGCTAAGTAATTATAATGCATCATCTGGAATGATGAATATCTGCACAATATTTTGTGTATTTTGGAGACTTTAACTGGGTAAGTGAAAACTTTATCTTACTGCTGATAAATGAAAAGTCAAAGGATCCACAAAGTCATTAAAATTCTTCCATTAAGGAGGATAAACATTTGTACCAAGCCTCAGAGTAATCTATCAAATAGTTGTTGGAACTGTTACGCCTCCTCTTCTTTCTGCTCTCGCTGCAGGGTTTCTTTCCACAGCAGTCTGTAGGCAGGAAGAGTTGCTGACATATTACGGGTATGCTTGTGTAGGCCTCCGCAACAGCTCAAATAAGCCTGGCCTAACTTTTTTTTATCTGTCTCCTTCCAAGGATCCACGTTTCATGTATTTTTTAATTTTTAAGAAATGAACTGATAATTGGCATCCTAACCTTTCTATCCCCTGTTTTCTCACTCGCTGTGAGCTACAAGATGTTTCTGCCAGCACCAAGGTAGTATACTAACCACCAGGCTGACACCACTAAGAGCCATGTTGAAGTGTAGCTGATAACTACAAAGATCTGCTGTAATCTACCATCATAAATCACTACAGTGCATATATGTAACATATTAACGCAACATTTTCACACTTGTGCAGAGGTTCCAAGCAAGAAAACTAGGAGTCAGACTGGGAAGTTCAGTCCCTGAACCAACAGATTAAACCCTGAAAATAAGTAACAGTAACAGTAACACTTCATTATCTGAAAGGCCCTTGAGCAAGACACTTAAGCTCCATCTGCTTCAGCGGAAATGTACAGTGACCAGTAGATCAGACAGTATTTGTACTGGGCAGCTTCCAGATCCAAATGTGTTTAAGTGTTTGAGAGTTGAGCAGGCCCTGAAAAAGCAGCAGTTAGGGCCAGGAAAGCCCACCCTGGATGGTATAAATAGCCTTTCCATCCAATATATATTTAATATAAACCATGACTACTGGAACTCTGTGGGAGGTTTAAGCTCCATCTTTCAATGTGCGTCTCATTTCGTTAGAGTTTGAGTCATCAGAATTAGTTAAAACAAAATGGCTCAGCTGCACGGCACACAGCAGCACAGCTATGGGCATGATCCTTCCCTTATCACGAAACACACTGCTCAGAGTTGGATTGAGATCAAGCATATTTAGCTTTCCCATGCAAACAGACTTGGTATATTAACGCCAAGTACAAGCACAGCACTTGTAAGTGGTACGCAAAGGTTAAATATTTGTCTTTCAGTAAAAGGTGGGATAAAATGAAGGTGAAGGCAGGTGGTTTTAATTTAACTAACAATCACTGGAAATGCCAAAGGTTGTTTCTTTCATTAGTAAACAAATTAAAGACATTTTTTTAAATACATTCATCTTTTCAAATGCATTTAATAACTACTTCAATCCTTTAGTTGCAGAAATTAATATGCATCTTGTTGCACAGTAATATTTATATGACCAGATTCAAAATTAGAAAACATTTTCATAAAGTAACATAGTTTTTAAATCTTCTGATTTTTTTCCTATTTTAAGTTGACAATGCAACAACCTCCCCACCTAGATCTGATGCTGCAGATAGGTTGGTGTCCTAACCTAAGCTCCAAGCTTTAGGAGTGTGCTTTGCATCATATTTAAGAGCACGAACTGCATGTGTTTTATGCTGTAAAATAAATAAGATTAGTAGGTGATATTTAACAAAAAATACTCAAGGCACACTAATGGTTTACCACATCATATGTTGTCTTCATCATCATTAGAGGAAAATATGAGTCACTTAGAAACAGTCCAATATGTCTCCAGGCTTATCACTATTATTACCCTGCACCTGTCAAATCCTAATGATGTAATCAATGTGTCCTCGCGCAAACATAAAAATAAAAAAAAACATCACTAAGAAACATGACTAAGAAATTCTGTGCCCCTATCTGAGGTCATGTGCATGACATTTTGACCATTGTGACATCCTCTCCAGCGATGGGAAACCCCAGGCTGCAGATAAGCCAACTGCAAGCACGGGGACTGTGTTTAGTAAGGGCTTATTAGCAACCAGGTCAGATCTCTGAGAAAACAACCTAAGGAGAGTAAGCTAAAGTCACGCAGCTGTTTCACTGCACAACAACAGGGCAGCCTGAGTAGCAATTAATTAACAATCTGCAGCCAAAGAGCCAGGTCTGTTTTCCCTCTGCACTGACGCTTTGCCTCTATAGCCTTTCACACAGCTGTCCAATAGTGGCCAAAGTATATCTCTGTGTGTGCAGCAAAATTATAGATCCATCCAGACTTGAATTCAAATGCAGTGCATGGCTTTAAACCCCAGAAACATCATAACATCTACTTTCAAAATGGCTTCTACAAATGAAAAGAAAACTGGTCCCAGGGTCATGTGACTGCAGCCTGGGGCAACAGTCAGGATCAGTGGGGCGGCAAATTAAGTATTGAATACAGTAAAGCACTTTGAAAAGATACAAAGAGAAAGGACAGTAAAGGGTGCTTGGATGTCATTGGCCACCAGACGACCAGGGCCCTAAAAGATACAAAGCAATCTGAATTACTCTGACCCCAGTGAAATCATTCAACCCCCACTGAGGCTCCTGCCATCTGTGACATTATGGCTTCTGTGTGGGTGAAGTGCTTGGCCTCATACTGAACTAGCTGTGCATCCCATGCTGCTTCATAGCCCTATAAGCCTTCTTAATGTGATTGTTTATACAAGAAGCTACATACATGCAAAGCCTTTCATACTAGACAGACCCTTAAATTTTGCAGAACTGACCGTCATGCAAAATAGTATTTCTTTCACAGACTATCCATTTGTGATAAGTTGCATTTATGGGTGTGCTCTAATTTTGTACTTTTGCGTTTCATGCTGAGTGACTCTTTCATCTGAATCCCAATGAGCTATTTTAGGTTTGAGCCAAGTTGCATAAGATATTGAGGATATCGTTTAAAGGGTAATTGTTCAAAGGCATCACGCAAATCTCGAATTCATGATAAACACACTTGAAGAAACTGGACGAAGAGAATACTGGCTCAGCTAGCACTGAGTCACAGCTGACCTCTGACTCTCTAGGCTGGATTTCAGCTGAAAATGTGGACTGGAACATTAAGAGAATAAGGAGCATTGTATTTTATTAGATCCATCAGACAGAACAGCACTGTAGTCGGAAAGCTGAGCTGAGATGGTGGAGTTCTTTCAATTAGAGATAATGTGCAGCTTTGTTCCTGAACTCTTGCTACTTTATGGTAATTCACCCCTGCTGAAATGGACTCAGGGCTCCTATAGTCATAATGGGCTCATTTTGGCCAAGTTTTAATAGGATTACAGTGAGGATACTGATAGTTGCCTTGCTTGTTATTTACCAGCAAAGACACAGTGTGGACAAAATCTAAGATTGCAACTCACATGTCACTTTATTAGGTTTACCTTACTAGAACTGGATCGGAACCCTTTCTGAAGACACTATTTATATTTTAAGTATTCATGTAATATATTAATGTAATATTATTCATGGCTAGATTAGATTAAAACATATACACTCACAAGTCACTTTATTAGATACAGTTTGCTAGAACTATATTCTGACCCATGGGTCATACCAGCCTTAATTTTTCATAGCATAGATTCAACAAGGACATTCAAGGAATGTTGTAAATATTCCTTGGAGATGTTGGTCCATATTGGTCCACATATGATGGCATCACCCATTTGCTGCTAATTTTCAGCTGGACATCTATTATGCAAATTTCCCATTTATGTTCAAGAAACCAGTTTGAGATTATCTGATTTTTGTGACATGACATCTTACCCTACTGGATACATTCATTAGAGATGGGTACACTGTGATTACAAAGGGATGGACATGGTCAGCAATGACAGTCATATAGGCTGTGGCATTAAAAGGAATCTCAACTGGTACTGAGGGGCCCAAAGTTCCACCACACCTTTACTTCACCATCAGCCTGAACATGGATACATAGCAGAGCAGATCGATGTGTTAATGTTGTTTATGCCAATTTCTGACCCTACCATTCAAATGTTGCAGCAGAAATCAATACTTATCAAGCCAGGCAACATTGTGCAAATTGGAGCCTCAGTTTCCAGTTCTTAGTTGACTGGTATGGCACCCACTGTGGTCTCCTGCTCACAGGATAGTTTCTCTTTTTCGGTATTCTCTATCAACCTTAGAGATGGTATGGGAAAAATCCAGTAGATCAGCATTTTCTGAAATACTCTTAATCATCCATCTACAAGACACGCCATGTTCAAAGTCACTTTAATCACCTTTCTTCCCCATTCTGAATCTTGGTTTAAACTTCAGCAAGTGGTCCCGGCCATGTCTACATGCCTAAATGCACTAAGTTGCTGCCTTGTGGTTGGTCGATTAGATGTTTATGCAAATGAGTGGCTGAACAGGTGCCCTTAACAAAGTGGGCAGTGAGTGTATATTTATTTGTATATGCAAAAACACAATTATACTGCCACTGGATTACAGTATTAACAATAGAGTTTTCTGTATTGCTTTACACTACTTGTAACAACAAGTTTAGCAGGGCTCCATGAATATATCTTGTTAAGTCTTTCATGTTACTGCATCTCTCGTTCATCACATATAAAGTCCACTTATCAGATTTCACCAGGCATGCAGAGTCAGATAACTGCTAATTGTATGGCAGAGGCAGATTTCTGCAAGGTAGCCTACTGGAGTTTTAAAGCACTCCCTGTTTTGCAATTGCATGGTAGACAGCCAACAGTCTGACAAAAGCACTTGCAAATCCAAAACACAGCATGCAGTGTAAAATATGCTTCAGAGCCAGATTCCTCAGTTTATGACCAACAGCCTTCAAACTGCTAGCCACAATAAATCGCTATGAGTATGCCAAGTGTCTGTCAGATGCTATATTTTATTTAACAGCGATTTAAACAATGAACTCCTCCAACATGGCTCAAACGTCAGTGTTAAACAGCTCTCATATAAGGTGTTTATGTCTCCTTATTTGTGTTAATGTGGCACATGATGGAAGTGCTGTTAGAAAAGCTGCTGTTAAAAAAGTGATGGCAAAGCATACAAAATGAAATCTGACATTTTTATAACAAAAAAGAAAAACACTTTTAAAAGTGGACAGTAACGCTGTAAACATTACACCAAATCTGCACCAACAAAGAGCAGATTGATTGACATTTACATACTCACTCAGTGACTGATCTGCTATACAGTCAGCGAAACTGCGGCCATCTAGGACAGGATATTTACAGAGACACTAGGACTCTGTGTACAGCTTCAGGGCTGCACGAATACTCTGACTGCAAACATAAACAACACAAGCATCTACAGAAAAAAGTATGACCATCCATCAGCGAGGTCAGCAGGGCAATTACACTTTTATGTCAACAAAATGATGGAAATCCTGCTGATGATGTGAACGCACTGACTGAGATAAGGATGTTAAAAAAAGGTGTTTTGCAGATCATCTCACTAAAGAGAATTAAAGAAGAGCCTCTTTCTCATCTATCGCATTGTGCACTGATCCAAAGGGTGGTCCAGAGGGCCTCATTTACAAACCTGCTTGTGTAGATAAAACAATGCTTATTCTCACCTGCAGCTGAATGTGATTCAGCTATTATCAGGAGGGATCCTTGAAAAAAGAGGGGGTGGGGGGCGGATGCCAGGGTTTGAATGCTGAGTGAGGAGCTGCGGGGATCATTTACAGCCAGTTGCCATACATTCTCCCTCTCCCCCTCAGCACATCCCCTTTCCCTGTCCCCTGATAGGTCGATTAATCATTCTGTCACAGAGACAGTGACCCAATCTGCATGTAAGGTTGTGCAGAGGAAATGTGACGGAGCAGAGGGCTTCTGCAGCACTGCAGATAGGCCACATCTAATAACAGTTAAAAAGGGAACATACGCAGGCAGTAAGACTGCTAAACGTAAGGATTTACCCACTATGACTGCTCTGAAGAAGTGGCTTGGCTGAAATAAATAAATACATAAAATATGCACATTTATAGATAATGAAAATGAGTAAATATAAACCTACCTAGACTAGCATAAAGACTGCAAACAATGTAAATAGCACTTCTTTAAAAGTTTTGGTAGGTCAAAAAAGTAATGCCTCTTTGACGCCAAATCGAAAGTAATGCCTGAGATGCTCAGCTTATGGCCCACAGGTAACATTGGGATCACCAAGTGGCTGACTGGACCACCATTTTCTAATCCACTAAGAAAATTTTACTTAGGAGGTCCCAGCTATGTCAAGCCAAAGGATTTCCAATTAAAATGCAGTTGCTTCTCCTGGATGCAGTAAAAAACCAGACGTATATATCCGAACCAAGACGATATATTCAGTAATTTAATGTAGACCTGCTTGAAACTTAACTGTTCAATATTCATGTAACTTTTCAGACTACTAATCACTGGGTAAATCCAGAGGTTTTGCTGTAACACTGTTGGTGTTACACAAAACAGTATGATGAAACATGCTGAAAACCACATCACTAATTCTCCAAGTATGCCCCTTCTCTGTGCTGTGCTCTCTCTGACCATCACAAACTGTCTCCTCCAATGAAGCTAAGGGGCCAGAAAAGAAAGCTGCTGGAAATTTCGCCATGACTAGCATGTTTTTTTTTTCTCCCTGTAAAGATTAAAGAGTGGTGAAACTGCCCCGTCAGCACTGCAGGAGGCTGTGACTAGTGACAGTGTCTAACCGTTTAACACTGAATCTCTCTGCCATCTCCTGCCAGCGACACACCATCACATGGGCTTGGGCCAGAACTGGAAAGGCTCGACTCTCACCTGGAGTGAAAAACAAATGGCAACTGAGCAATCATGGTGATAGCTGTGTTAACGTGTCAGAGAGGAAATCACTGACTCATTCTTAGAGTCCAACATGGCTGGCATTATCATTTTAAACAAGCTTTTGCTTGTGGAATACTTTAAGATTTAAGCTTAGGGAGAAAAACAATTTAACCTAAATAAAGCTATGGTAAGTTGGAAAACAACAGTAATATGGGTGCAAGAGGGCACACCCACTCTAGCACTATACTGTAGCACAGGATACAGGCTGCACAGTTAGAATAAGCCTCTTTTCTTTGTGTTCCACTTTAAGCAGTTCCAGCATTCGGGCACCAGCTGCCTTCTTGGTGGGAGCCAAGAGAAAAAAAGAAATAAGATTGGTGAACTTCAAAGCTTCCTCTCATTTTTCTAGTTATGTATGAGAGACTCTGAGAGTATTTCTTAGTGCGAGAGCCACTGGGAGCGGCTGCCTGAGGTTTGAACTTAATGAGCCTGCCTGAATGTTTTAGAGCTTGACAAAAAAAAAAAAGAATCATCAGAGCATGCTCAGTATCACATAGCCTCTTGAATACTCTGCACTCTGAATATTGGACATGTAAATACACAGATAGAGTACCTACAGTTCTACATGAACATATAATATGATCCCTGACATTCTACAGTGTACTTGTCTACTCGACTTCTTAGAATCGAATGATCATGTGACCATTTCAAATGCAAGCCATTGACTGACTTTGATCATTGTGACACCAGATACTAGGGGAGAAATAGACCTAGTTTAAATCCCAGTATGTTATTCAGAACAAGGCGGAAGAATAAATAATGAATTGATAATTAACAATTCTCTTTGTGCATGATGTAAAAATTGTGTTGTATTTGTAATTTGCTTTCAAAGCAGGATCAAAACTCCTGGCTTTCAAAAACACTGCAAAATAACACCCTAGCTATTTTTAGTCTATTTGTTAAATAGAATTTTAATTAAATGGAATTTAATAATAACTCTGCTGTGATAATGATAGGCTCAGAATTGCAAGAGTCAGCATTAGGAATTAAGAAGTACACGCAGCTCATTATAGGTTTCGTCCTTGGTACTGTCACCTCAGTGCTGCCTATGCTATATGTCCCATGAGAGGCAGCAGAAAAAAAGAGCATCCTGCAGCACTTTATGAAATCCCCACCCCTCCCTCTATACTCCTCAGCACAACTGTCAGTCTCTTTTTGTGTCTAACTGCTCAGTCTAAAAAGATAAAGAGTAGTGGAGCTTGTGTCTGTTTTGTTACATTGTGGACAGACCTGGGGTTTGTGTGTGTGTGTAGTGTGCTTTTTCTGGCTCCACTTGCCTGTTTCTTAGTATTTAGGGAGGTTATGAGAGAAACCGGTGTAGCTAAAGGGGCAAGCACAGCATCTGTCAGCAGGGCAGCCTCCTGGACACTCTCCAGGAAAGAGGTACAACATCCACCAGGCAAGCTAAATGAGCCGTGATCAATGAGTATAATATACAGAGCCAAAGCTACACTCCCCTTCCAAAAAAATTTACATAACACTACCTGATTTGAAATCATTAATTTCGTGAACTCAAGGTCCTGTGGCTAGATCCCGGGGCAGATAAGGGCCCAGGAACGGTCTGTATTTCTTTTACAAGGAATCGTCTCGGAGTAAAGTTGGGAACACATGCATCGGTAACATGCACACAGCACCTGCGTTATTGTATAAGGAACGAAAAAAGAAATGCTGAAGTTGGACGCTGAAGGTAAAAATCCTCCAATACAGCAGCAACCACTAGCCCGTAACTCTATTCCAGATTCCACGAAGGAAGTGTTCAAGCAGAGCTGAGAAGAGACTTTAAAATACATCCTTACCTAGCACTACCGTAATTCCGTAATCCTGTTCTCCACAACAGGCAAACCCATTCACCAAATAGGCACTTAGGATTAATGCTACAGTGCCTTAATAATGTCCCTCGACTGCTTTCCCATCAGCACCAGAAACTGCAGTCCTCTTCGCACTGTTTCCACTGCAGCAATACTTGTTCTCCTATATACACACACACACGCTCTCTCAGTCATTCTAGCTGTGACTACCCCCACCTCTGTTTCTCTCAATCCCCTCCTCCTCTCCCTCTCTTCACTCTTTCTTTCACTGAATGGAACCCCCTCCCCTTCTTTCAGCTCTCCCTTCCCCTCGCTTTCTCTCCATCTTCAATCTCTCTCTCCGTTCCAGCACTCGCTGCGCGGACAGCTGATTTGTGATGCTGCTCACAAGGTGCTGTATGCAGCAATCTGTGCACCGATGCATAAGGGCAATCCAAAAGCAGCCAGATGCTCTACAGTTTGACCGGCATCCATATCCTTATTCCAAAAACCACTGCTCCTGAAGGACTCAATTGGTTTCGGATGTGTCCCTCAGCTAACAAGGCTGCAAGTGTTTGAAAAAAACAACAACAACAAAAAACGGGGAAATGAAAATATGCACAGAGGAAAAAAATGACATATTACAGAAGACACCACTATCCAATAATATGCAGGCACTAAGATGCCTGCTTACCTCAGCAGTAGTTTGCTGCTTTGGCTCTCTTTTCATTTATCTTGTTTATGTTCTTTGACTAACACCCCTGCTACTGTCATAATAAAAGATTTATTCTAGATATTCATACCAACCTAAACCTTATATAAATATATAGATATATAACTTTAAAAACCTTTCCACCATGCTTTACATACTGTAAGCTGTGAAGCTTGATAAATAGAATCTTATCTGTATAATTCTTTGCATAAATATTGCAAAACCATCGAAATCCACAGCTTTTTTTCCCCTTACAGTGGCCGTTTTATTGGATTAATGAGAAGATGTAATGCACACTTTCACTTGACGCCAGTGGTCAACCAGACAGTTTGGAGCCCTTGGGGCACTGCTGTGTGTCACTGGGAATTATCATCCTCCCCTAAGTGAATCATCCACCTTATTGGCCTGCAATGAGCGCTGAAACCAAAAATCAATAAAGTCTCAATCACTAAAAAGGGAAGGGGTAGGGATAGAGAGGGGGGTGGGTTGCTGCAATTTCAAAACATGCATCTGGAAGGGAGGATCGCAATTTGCTCCCTTTCTGTGACATTGCCATTTCTCAGTGCTGGGTCGAGGCCGTAATAGCTACTCGCTGTTTTTGAATTAGAAGTGATTTGGTAATTAAAGGGAAGGTAACGGTATTCCAATAAAGTTCACATAAAGAAAAATGAGTAGAGGGCTCTGTACATCTTTGTCCGCTCCATATATCCTCACCTTCCCCTGCTAGGCAAGGATCATTTTTTTATATATTTCTTTTTTATTCTATCACTGAATACATCAGTGGCAACAGGGCTTCAGTATCTTGCCCACAGGCACTTCAGCAAGCAGTGTAGGAGCTGGGGATCAAAACACTGACCTTCCAATTGATGGACAACCTGCTTTATCTCCTGAGCCACAGCCACCCCTTTAATAGTTTCTTTAATAACAAATTTTACTAATACCGTTAATAACAGTGGTTCAGTGGTTAGCACTGTCGCCTCACAGCAACAGGGTTTGATCCCAAAGTGCCAGATGGGGCATTTCTTTGTGGGATTTGCATGTCCAGCCTGCACTTTCATGGTTTCCTATCGGCTTCTTTTCAAATTCTAGGTGGCCGCAAGTCTCTCTGCTTTAGGCCTGGCAGACCTTTTGCCTTACAACAGGTGCGATAGGACAGTTGGATGGATGGATGAATGGGTGGATCTTTAAAAACAGCTAGCAAATGAACAATTTGAGTTTTATTTTTAAAGGCTAATTTACTAACCAGCTGATTTTATGGTTTACAGCAAACTCAAAAAAATGTTTTTGCATCTTTGTTCAGCTGTACACTGATACACAATTGGTATTAGTGAGTTGTTAGAGCAGCAGGAGGGTAATTAAGGAATTGATTCAAAATGACTACAGTGCTCAATCATCAATCCAAGAGTGTGACTCACTAATATGTATGCGTGTGTTTATGTCTGTGTCTGTGTGTGTTTAATTAATAAGAAAGCGAAAGCTGAGGCATAAGCTGTACCAGACCTTGGCTAGACAAAGCACTTGCTATCATGATCTTTTTATTGTTGGTTTTGGCTTTATCTGTGTCTTCTGGTCTTCTGTCAACAACAACAACAACAACAAAAACTGAAATACGTTCTTAAAAATCACAGAGACACAATCCCTCCATCTAGTTTTGCGTAGGGTGAAAGTAAATTGACAGCCTTCCTGTCTGCTAATTTACAGACCAGCTCTGCAAATTAACAAATGTGACAATATCCTGCCATCATCGTCAATCTATCTTTTTCACATTATAAGAGATATTTCATAGCCTTGTGCCCTAGCCTGACTCAGTATCTGAAGAGTGCAAACAGCATAATGATATGCTGAAGATTCATAGCATGCTGGATTCACCCGTAGTAAGCAACACTGGCTTCTCTTCATTGAAATGTGAAACACAGAAGGGTTTTTAGTGGCAAATGAATCAACGCTCTCATCATAATTTGTTTGCTCCCGACTATTGCTGCAGCAGCAGATTCTCAATACAATAATAATCTAGTAATCATCTGCATAATTTCATTGAGTAATAAGTATTAAAAAAAACTCTAACAGACCTTACTTTGAACTAAACAGGCCAAGTCTCCAGAGAGGTTCAGTGCAACTTAGAATCCATATTTAATAAGGGCTGCGTGTTGTGAAGACTAACTGCACAGAGCTCACAGTCATGTATTAGGAGCTGCTCAGTCAATAACTATAGGCAGCCATTAAAATGCACTACCCAGCCTTCTCTACAAAATCACATGTAGCACCATGTGCTTTTCTGTGCAATATTAAACTCATGTAGCTCCAAAAATGTGACTACATTCAGGAGGAAACCAGAATCTTGCAGTGACTCCGCTACAAACATTCACAAGAATCCAAGTACAAATAAAAAAATGAAAGAAATAGAAAGTGTGAAAACAAATGCTAAAAGAAAAATGCTACAAAAGCTCCCTAATATAACTAATAATTGTGTGTGTCACTGTCTCAAAATGTTTTTTTCTGCAGCAGCTACGTCAATAGCAGCTTATCCAAAGTGAGCACATCATTACACCCTTGGCCAGGTCCAGTAGATTTTTTCTTTTTCATGTGGATTCCCTATTTGTACGTGTATTTACTGGATTAGGAGTGTGTTTCTGTGTGTGCTTTTGTGTATTGCTTTTCTCTTTAAGTACTAAAATAGAACATCGAAAGGGAAGGGGAAAATAAAAAGCACATAAGGAGAAAGAAACCACGAGGCTTATTTTCTGTGTATGTGAGTAGAAAAAGGAAACATTTCCAGGCAACAATTATAGGTCCTGATACAGCACATACAGCAAATGTGCAAAAACACATGACATCATCTCATATTTATTTTATTAAGCGTAATCTTTGCATTTATGCATGTAGCTTGCATAAAGCGGTTCAGTGTTGTCGCTGTTGCCCTGTCTCCAAATCTTTTTAGTGACTGCTGCCTTCATGTTCTTGTGGTAAATATTTCATGCTGTGGCTAGCAGTCAAGGATTTAAACTGGGGATTCTGTATCTTTGCTGACATGCGGTGCTGCAGATGTGAGATGAGAGCAACAATGCAACACTTTGTGTTTCATTGTGTTGGCTCATTTTAGATCCGACACAGTGAGGGAAACCTCACTGCTAGAGCCATATAGATACATGTGTGCTTCCATGCTGCTGTTAAGAAGGAGCAGGTGAAATGATCAAAGATTAAAGGGGTACTGTAAGGGGGAAAAACATAATTTAGGACTAAAGGACATATTTTGGTAATGTTTGTTTTAAAAAATGGGTCTTTAACAACTCCACAAGTGAGTACATATACTTATCATATCTATTATTATTATAATGATTTGGCAGCTTTAAGTAAAACACAAACAATCTGAAAATCAAACTGATCAAAGTTAATCTTCGCATATAGTCTGATGATACACCGTTAAAAGGCGATATAAGTTATAATGAATTTCATATCGACCACTGATCACAACTGACAACTATTTTATTAGTATTTCATCAAAACAACATCTTTTATCCCATTTTTTAGAGCTTACTGGTGCTTTCATTTACATGTTCTTCTCACAGAATTACCACATGAACTTGAAGGTTTTTTACAGTTTACAAACCAGGTGATCAGCATTTAAATAATGGCATCAATCTTTGTTATTCGCCTATGGTGCCACATTCAATCCTGAAGCTGATCCCCAGCTCTTACTAACTAATTGTGCGCCACTGGTCCCCGGGGTATGAATTCTCATTCAACAGATGAGCTGATCAATATTAATAACAATGAGGCTGACACAGGGCAGTGAGGGCTGAATGACGGCAGATGGACAGAGCCAGTATAGAAGCAGAAGCAAGTAAGCATCTTTCAAGGCGTGGCTGTTACCCGCTGGGGTTTATTAGCTGTCTGTAGCCCCTGCAAAGCTGGAGCTTCCATCACTCATGGAAATGATTCTGATTAATCAGCTGAGTGCTGGAGTGTGCAGGGTATACTGGAGACGGGCAAATCCTACAGTAAATCATATTTGCTCACAGTGGGCTGCGCCGTCATGCGAACCACGCCTTTCCCGCTCACTACACACTGCAGTGGGCTCCCTCCTCCCTGGCACATGCGAAGATTTTCTAAGAACAGATGGTAGAGCGGGGAAAGCCCGACTCACGTTTCATGCTGACATCTAGCGCAGTCCAAAACATGTGATCACACAGGGCTAAAATTCGATTTACATATTTCATAATGCAGCGGTGATTTCATTTTTTTTGGACTTGCTGTGTAGCTCAAACATTCTACCGAAAAAAAATTTGGTGTGAGACAAACGCAGCCGTTCTTCAGAAAGAGTTATTTTCTATCTCTCAAATAATAAAATTCAACAGGACTTTTCTTTCGGGTCAACTACTGTTTCACCCCAAAGCTCTTGAGAATGTTATATTACCAGAAAGTTTCAGAGAGCATCCAGCCATAGACAGCCTGCCGTGTAGGCCGTGCTTTCAGTGGACAGTAAGGGCACAGAGGCAAGCTGGATTTCTGAAATGACTAGGAGAATGAATGATATTTCTGAAAGTGGAGCTGCAGAGGATGGAATCATGTAACAATGTGCAGTGATCTGTCTCTGCTTAAAAAGAACGGTCACAGCAATGATTCTGGACCGCTCTGCTGAAGTGGAGAAGCTTCTCCTCCCCCCCTCACTCCCTTCTCTCTTTATCCCTCTGTGAACTTTCCAGCTCACCCCCAACTAATGTAGTCAAATACATAGTATGCCTTTGCTTGTCTTATACTTACAGCCAAAAACTTGAATCTTGAAAGGTATATCTGGAAGTAATCACAGTGAGAGTGTTGTCACATGTAAATCCTGTAAGAGAAAGAAAATGGCATTTTTATCCTTGGAGTAAAAGAACAATCTATGAGGAAATGCTCTTGTTTAGTAGTCCATCCATCCATCCATCCATCCATTCACTTCCGCTTATCCTTTTTCAGGGTCGCGGGGGGCGCTGTAGCCTATCCCAGCTGTCATAGGGCGAGAGGCGGGGTACACCCTGGACAGGTCGCCAGTCTGTCGCAGGGCCAACACACAAGGACAGACAACCATTCGCACTCACTTTCACTTCACACCTAGTGGCAATTTGGATTATCCAATTAACCTATCCCCACAAGTTGCATGTCTTTGGACGGTGGGAGGAAGCCGGAGTACCCGGAGGGAACCCACGCAAACACGGGGAGAACATGCAAACTCCACACAGAAAGACCCCAGCCTGATGGTGGAATTGAACTCAGGACCTTCTTGCTGTGCGGCAACAGTGCTAACCATCGTGCCACCGTGCTGCCTTGTTTAGTAGTTTAACAAAAATTCAAACTTGGCAAATTTAAGGTTGATGAAAAACTTTATTCGTCTTTTGGGTGATTTGAAAGCATTTCAAGATAATATATGACATTAAATCCCACTGGGTGAGCACATATTACTAGTGCACATTACAAAATCTTACTCCAGCAAATCATCATCATTTTGTGCCAATAAATACTGATAGCTGCCTGCCTTTTTTTCACACAAACAAGTTGATAAATCCTGTTTTGATCCCCAAAATGGCAGAATGAATGAATTATCCCTGACAGCTATCCGTTGCACGCTACTGCTCAGCAGTTATTGAATTAATTCATTTTCATTACCGTAATGGCACTGTAATGACCTAAGTCAACAGAGCTTTGATTTCATAACACAGAAATCGTTGCTTAGTTTGTCTCCAAACCTATGTGCCACAACATCTCCAAGGTGTTGTTTACTATAAAAAAGCATTTACCTTTAAGCATATCAAATCAGATTTCTTGTCAAAAACAAGACAGTTGTTCACCACGACTCTTAGAGCTAGGTTAGACAAATAAGAGATTTTAACACAGGCAACATGTCTCCCATTTGTGGAGTACATTGTTTGCTGAATTTTGTGAAGAAAATCACCTTTGGTACCATCAGTGTTGAAAACAGGAAATGTCTGACATTTCCTTACTTTAAAAATAGTCAGAGGCTACAGGTGTTATTGATAATTTGGGAATTTCACTTATTACTTTTCTGGCCAAGAGTAAGCTGACAAAATCAATAACAGTTTTAGTTCTTTACTCTCTGCACACCCAGAATTGGTTGACTTCATATAAGCTGACAAAAACCTCCAAAAACATTTCTAAAGCTCACTGTTTATCACACTTAATTTTCTTCTTCCTTTTTTTGTAAATCTGCACCAAAAAATGCAGATCAAATGCTAAGCTAAGCTTAGTATCTACATGCATTTATATTTAGCATATAGACATGAAAGTCACATCAATTCACTTGTCAAACAAAGCCGAATAAATGTTCCCCCATTACGATGCCGCTCTAAGATCATCTGTTCTTTAGTGATCTTGCAAATCAAACTTTGCTGACAAGAGCACTGATGAACTTCTACAATCAGTCAAATTCCATCTTTATGCTTAAACCTCAGAGGATATTTTATTTGGGGCCCAATTTCCTTCTTCTGTTTTGGCAAAACAATCAATTTCATGACTCAGTGGACTTAATTGCTTTATTGTAATTGTATCATGAAAGACATCCACAGGGAGAGATAACCAACTTCATTTTGTGCACTTCAGTGAAGGAGAACAATCCATACAATTTAAACCTGCCATCACCAAATCCAATTTTATTCTGTGAATTTCATGTATGTTATACATTCATTTGACTTTTCTAAACAGTAAAACTCTCAAGATCGTCACTGAGATCAATTCATCCTTTGGATCTGCTGAGACAAGAAAATCTAACACAGCTACAGTACTGAAAGAGATTTTTTTCTTATGCTGGTGTTTTATGGTGTTGTTTTTTTGTTTTTAATGTGAACACACCCAAGGCAGATGTAGACAACAAGATGGCTAATGAAAAATATCAGGACTACACAAAGGAATAACTTCAAGGTACATGGAAGAATACAGACTTTTTCATCTTTCAGCACAGAGAAATACCCGCAGTCCTCATAGAAACACTGTGAAAGTGTCAAAGTGAGCTGTTTGCAGCTAGCTGAGGGGCACTGGTGACAGTAAGGAGAAAAGCAGTGCTTCGACACTGCTTCACGCTGCAGCAGTCCAAGAATACAAGCGGCATTTTTTTTGTACCCTAAAAAGACAGGTCAAATGACAGAAATGTGACAGAAATGCAGAATGAAAAACAAAAAACAAAAACATTCAATCTAACTGGATCTCAACCTTAAACCTTAACAGAGAAGTTGTTTTTTTGTACTGCATGCTTATATAATACCATAATCCAAAAGAATTTCAGAAATAAATCTCAAAAATAGATTTTACCCTGTAAGGACAAATAGAAAGTAAAATCTCACTCTACATCATAAATTAGCTACCTGACAAGAGAGACAGACTCTGATGTGCAGAATCACAGATACAATCATGTTAAAGGGAATTGCCTCGTGGTGAAAATAATTGGATCCTTCCTCACCTATTTATGCCCTCAAGGGACCAAACTACGCAGAGGAAAAATAACTGAATTTGATAATGACTTGGGGTTTTTTTGCTTCCCATATAAGCCCACATCAGTGAACCATACTGGCAGTGGACTCCTATCAAAATGAACATGACGAGCCAAACTGACAAAGGTCAACTATAGTACAGATACCTAGGTAATTGCAATCAGTTTGTTTATCACACTACAACATGGCACAGAATATACATCATCAACTGTTATTTTTGTAGCACATGAACTTGAGTTACAGTTGACTAATTGCTAGATGTGACATGCAAGATACACAAAATACAATAATTCAGTTGCAAGGTGATTGCACGGGCCGCCTGGTGTCTCCAAACAATTGAAGTCTGACTCAGACTGCAATCCCACTCAGTCCAATCAATAAAGGTTTGCAAATAATTCTAAACACAGACAGGTTGCCAGCACATTGCAAGCATTGTTCGTTGATCGCTGCAACTCAGCTGCAACGCGTGTCTCAACTCAGCTGGTTGCCAATTTGTATTCTGGATATATTCCTGTACATAAGTAAGTCAGGAAGTCAAAATGTCATTTTTGCTGTTAAATTATGACTTACAGTAACTATGTCGCTATTTGTGGAGGAATTTCTGTTTCAAATTATGAGGTTCTGACTGTACTTCAAACTGATATTAGTAGTTTAATTGATTGGCAGTAATTAATGAGAATTTCTGTTCAGTGTGAACATCTATGTTGACAACAACCAACGTATTATTACCAACTTCCCCCCAATCAGTCGCAAACTGATAACAGACTCATAGCAGACTGACTCAGTTTTACTGTCACTTTACCACCACGTCCAAGCACAAAAGTCACTTTGAAGATGGCAACTAACAGCAAGCAGTCAAAGGTCTGGTCCCCATCTTTAAAGCAACCATTTCAAACAAACCATTTCAAAGGTAATGCAGTTCCAAGTTCATTTCACACAGTTGCAATAATTGTGTTTGTGCTGTGGTCTCCAACCACTTGTTTTTGTTTTACCAGTGGGACGTTAGCATTAGCTTGCTGCAGTGCTTACTAAAATACTTCAAAACATATGATAACACTGCAAAATTTCAGGGGCAGGATGACCAATCGGCTATTACATTAAGACAAAATTTTACTTGCGTCAATATTTCATACACCCATCATCAAAATATCACTAGTCGCAAAATTTCCAAATCATGTTGATCAAATCTCACTGATGTCTAACACAAAGAATCCTCTGATTATTCTTTTTCCCTGGATGATCTCTGTTTGGTAAGGATCACCATGTAGTCCAGCGACAACTGGAAAAGTCAAACAGTATGAAACTACAGAGCCTTCCCATTCTTTAACGAGATTACTGTGCAGCTTTTCAGACAGCACTTGAATTGCTCAGCCCCAAAGGATCCCATGTTTTCTTTTTCTCTCTCAGTCTCTTACTCTCTCTGTCTGTCTCCAAGACACGTGGCTCTCCATGACAGTTGCTACAGGAGACTTTTGGGGGCTCTCAGCTGCCCTGGGTCTCTGAAGCGTAGCATATGAACACTGGAAGATGTGCATGTGTGAGCAAGGAGCTTTCCACGCAGGAGGGATCTGGCCCAAATTTAATCTCTCTATTGTGAGGATGGCGGGTAAGCGAGAGAGAGAGCGAGAGAGAGAGAGAGAGAAGGGCCGTGCCTGCTGAAATCCCACTGGCAGTGCTGCAATGCAGGGGTTTAACAGTGAGCCAGAAGGCAGGCAAACACATTAAAGAATTGGCCTTTGCATGACACACAAGAGACACGCATTTACACATAAACATAAGTGTACACAGATGAATGACTGCACGCATGCATGCTTACAAAAGCCAATTTGATATGAGATAGCTGTGCAAATAGAATTTGACAGGCAGGAAATAATGATATTAATATTATAAAATTATGTCACATTGAGTTTTTAACGTACATTCTCTCTAAGTTCTGTCATTTGCAATTTCTTAAGTATCAGGTCGCATTGGTAATGCAAAGACAGCTAACTGAGATAGAAACTGTTAAAAAGACTGAAATGGTAAATGTTCAGAGCCTTCAGTCTTCAAGTCCATAATTGGAAATAGAAAAAAAGCAATATACATATTTTAAATATTTATAATTATTCATGTGTAGAAAAGTATATACACTCACAGCCACTTTATTAGGTATACTTTGCTATTACTCGGTTGGACCCCCCTTTTACCTTCAGAACTGCTTTATTATTATTCTTGACATTGATTAAACACAGAATTTCAACAAGGAAACTGAAGGAATGTTGGAAACATTTCTCTGCGATTTCAGTCCATACTGACATGATAGCATCAGATAGATCTGTCGGCTGCACATCCATGATGAGAATTTCATGTTCCACCACATCCCAAAGGTGCTTTATCTGACTCAGATCTGGTGACTATGGAGATGATTTTTGTACAGTGAACTCACTGCATGTTCAAGCAACCAGTTTGAAATGATCTAAGCTTTGTGACATGGCGCATTAAACTGCTGGAAGCAGCCACCAAAAGACTGGTAGACTGTGCACACAAAGGGAAGGACATGATTTCAGGCAGGTTGGGTTATTTAAATGAGGGGCTTAAAGCATTCCAAAAAAATATTCTGCACACCATTACACCGTTCAACAGCAGCCTGAACTACTGATATAAGCCAGAATGGATCCTTGCTTTCATATGGTCAGAGGGCCCGGTGGCGCCAGTGTCCGGCAGCCTCGCCTCTGTCAGTGCGCCCCAGGGCAGCTGTGGCTACAATGTAGCTTGCCATCGCCAGTGTGTGAATGTGTGTGTGAATGGGTGAATGACTGAATGTAGTGTGAAGTGCTTTGGGGTCCTTAGGGACTAGAAAACGCTATACAAATGCAGGCCATTTACCATATGGTTTATGTCAAATTCTGACCCTAAAATTTCGGCAAAATTTGGGCTCATCAAAACGGACACTGTTTTCCCGAGTCTTCCATTGTCCAACAATGTTCCTAGCTGACAGGAGTGGAACTCAGTCTGGTCTTCTGTTTCAAGGTTCAATGTGTTGTGCACTCAGCAATGCTCTTCTGCATACCGTTCTTAAAACGAGTGGTTATTTGAGTTAGTTTTGCCTCCCTATCATCTTGAAGCAGCCTGGCTGTTCTCCTCTGACCTCTAGCAGCTCACTTGATATTTTTTCTTTTTCGGACCGTTGTCTGTAAATCGTAGAAATAATTGTGAAAGAAAATCCCACAAGATCACCATTTTCAGACCACCCCATCTATGAACACCAAATATGCCACTATCAAACCCAGTTACTCATTTTGATACCTGGTTTGAACTACAGCAGGTTGTTGTAGAAGTCTACATGCCTAAATGCATTGAGTTGCTACCATGTGATTGGATGACTAGATATTTTGTTAAGCTGTAGTCAGGTAGCTCTGCTGATCGGAAGATTGGTGGTTCGATCCCTGGCTCCCTCAGTCTGCATGCCAAATATCCCAAGTTGCTCTCCATCCATCGGCGTGTGAATGTTAGTTAGAAAGCACTGAAAAACATAAGAAAGTGCTTGGCCAAATGTGGTGTGTTGTATAAAGTGCTTTGAGTAAAGGAGAGTAAAAAAGGTGCTATACAGGAATCAGTACATTTAATAAGCAGTTGAAGAGGCGTCCCAAACAATCATCTTAGGTGTGTTTGTGGTGGTAGGTGATGGTTTATAAAAGCGCATACCTTAAATATTTAGTTCTTTTAAGATTACATATTTCTGACTAACTGACACTAAAAACAATCGTTAACGTGCATTAATTAAATTTGATTAACACTGGTGGAAAGATATACCTCCAAGATAACAATGAATCATTTATAACATGATTCCTATTAATAAGATGGACAGGAATATAAATTTTAAGGCCCTTAGGAATTTCTATGTTTAGGTTTTCATTCATCAGCTCAGTGGGCACAGTGCACCATTTTTCTGAATATAAAGGAAGGGGTGGAGGCAGCCACGGGCTTCACTTTTAGCCCATACTGTTTCCCAGAGTGTGAGAGGTGAAGAGCGTGATGGGTGGCTACTTACATGACAGATTGCTGACTGCGGGAGGCTTTTATAGTCAGCAGAAACACAAAATTTGTGACTCCTTGGCTTCTTTATGTTCCCATTCAGTGAGTAAACAAACAGAGAATGAAAACATTTTATAACTTTAAAAATATTTGATCTTGAATAAAAAATGGAAGTCAACATTAGCATTTGCAGGATACTCTAAAATAAAATATATTAAACAATGTTTTGTGATTTGTAAACTTACTTCACCTGGCAATGTTTTTTTCTTCTTTTTTCCCCTTGGGCAAAGCCTCTGATCTACTTTTGCTTGATATGCTGTGACCACTGTTGGTTTATCTATAAGCCCACCAAAGCTTTGCTGTCATCATGTCACCCCTCAAGAATTTTAAGGATTAAAAAACAGCTCCCACGGCTCTTCTGACACCAACAGCTTGGTTCAGTTGGGCATTTTGTTGCTAGTGGTAACTTATAGTGGTATAGTAGGGCTGTGCGATATGACCAAAATCTCATATCCCGATATAAGAATTCTATCGTCCCGATAACGATATAAATCACAAAAATGTAACATTTTCTGTAAATTCTGTGAATCTCAGGCAGCTCGACTTGTGGGAAGTGTTTCCAGCTGCGCGTCATGTAGCTGGAGTCCAGTGTTTTAACCGATGCATGAAATGATACATTTTTAGACATAAGTTGTAACAGCTGCCGTTTTCTTTGTGAGTATTTATTACACGGCGTGCTGCGGGGAAAAGCCTATTCTAACGTTTGAGTCTAAGGTTTATTTTTTAGCACCTGGCGGCTCTTTTTTACTTCTCATCCGTAAATAATCTGCTCTTTCACGTGATTCAGTTTATTTTGAAAAGTCTCAACAGGACCTTGAGCTTTATTGTGAAAGGTTTACGTGGAACATAAAGAAGCGGAGACGCGATGGTGCTACCGTCGTTGTTGCTAACCACAACGCATAAAAACAGGCGCTTGTCCGTCCGTAGTGTGGTTATATAAAATATAAGAGAAAGAGAGAACTTTAAAAATTTAATATAGCCACTACAGTGACCATCAAAACGATGAAAAAATATTGCCGTAAACAGCTTATTTTGCGACACCACGAAACAAACGATAGCGTAAAATGAAACAATAGACGTTTTTATATCGTCATCCGATATATATCGTTATATCGAAGAGCCCTATGGTATAGTTTAACTGATGTTAACACATCCAGCATGTTGTCAGTTCATGAAAACCTTAACATGCATCTTTTGTTCTATTGCCTAAATACTTTGTTAGATTATTGTCCAAATGTTGTACTAGCGCTGGTATTATAGTTTGTATGATTTGTGTTGTAAAATTTTATTTCCTATCATTAGCTTTCCAGGGGACTAACAAACCAAGCTAGCAACTATACTTCCTGGACCTAATATTAAGGTACAGTAAAAGCTGAGTTAAGTAAATGTTGAATTAATATTGGGATAATTGCTGTGTTAGGGGCAGAGTTGTCCAGGACCAGTCAGTTTTGTAGTTGTTGTTGTTGTTTTTTGTTGATTTATTGTTTTGTCAGAATTTTCTGAACTGAATTCTTAGTTCAATCCTAAACTATGTTTATTGATAAGTGAGAACAGAATTGCAAAATACTTCAAAAAATACTTCAATACATGCTAGAAATAAATGATGTTTATCCAGCAGGATAACAACTCAATCAATTTGTTTCTTGAAGGTGACAGTCAGTTCACTGTATTCAAACGGCTTTCACAGTCACCAGCTTTCAATCCAATAGAGCACCTTTGAGATTTGGCACAACAGGAGATTGCCATCGGGGATGTGCAAACAAGAAGTCTGCAGCAACTACGTGAAGCTCCATGTCAAGTCTCAGAGGAATGTTTCCAGCACCTTGTTGAATGCAACAAGATGCTGGAAAGGCGCTTTGTGCAACAAAGAATTAAGTCAGTCCTGAAAGCAAAAGAGGGTCTGTTGTGTGGTGTTAGTTCAGCAGGCATTACACACACACGCAGGTAGGAACAGAGGATTACCGGAGATAACTCCTTTCTTTATTTTTCTTTTTCTTCTTCAAAAACCACAACCAGAACAACATACTCACTAGCGCCCTCTAGCACTTCTGGTAAATGCATCTACAGAACAAATGCAATAGTATGTGTGGACACAACATCTCCCCCTTGGAACAAGGATTTCTTATGTGAACCTGACTTCATCATTCTGATGTATGTCACCTAATACACGTTTGACATATTTCACATTACTCAGTAACATTCACTTTCCCATGACAAAGTCTTGGGTCCAGCAAGGTGGGTTCCTCATCCTGGTGGGCCTAAGCCTACTATCAGACTCAGAGTTAGATGCTAGATCAGTTCCTGGTTTATGACAGTCCATTGTTGTGTCAGAATCAGTACCTGTGTTCAGCTCTGACAGAGCCGATAAGTGTGAGGCGTTCCAGGTCCGTCCATCATCCAGCAAATAAGTGTTTGGTCCTTTCCTTGTCATGACAGTCCTTGGTTTGGAAAACTTTAACTCGCCTTTCTTTACCTTCCACGGCTTCCTAACCCGTACCTTGTCACCAGGCTGAAAGTTGGATGGTTTGGCGTGTCTGCGAGCATCAGTGTATTCTTTCATTTTCATTTGCTTATTCTTAACTCTTTCGCACATGGTATGCCTCTCTGTCTGAGGAACAGGCATATCCATTGCCTGTAACTTTGTTCTCATTCGTCATCCATGGAGCAGTTCTGAAGGGGAAACTCCAGTTGTTGAATGAGGGGTTGCTCTGTAGTCCATCAGGTAAGTTCTCAGGAACGATTTCCAGGGTTGTCCTTGAATCGAGGCCGTCTGTAGGCAGTCTTTAACGCATCTATTGAATCTCTCAACTTCCCCATTAGCTCTTGGGTAATACACTGAGGATCTCAGGTGTTGGATTCCCCTGCTTTTTTTTTTTTTTTTTTTTGTGTCCCGTTTGGATCTTTAGCCATCAGAATTGTTGTCTTAAGGCCAAGAAAGATGCCAAGCGGATTTATTTTACCAAGTGGATCATCATGGCCTTGCCATATTGGTCCATTTGATTGACCTTTATTATAATTATGAATTTATTTTATTTTCGGTTGCTACAAACGGGACAGACGTGACTGGGGGATAGGACAGGGAGAAAGAATGAAAGAAAGAGAGGGAGAGAAAGAAAACCAAAGGGGAGAAAAGACAGTGAGAAGGGGGGAAGAAAGGAAAAAACAAACAAACAAACAAACAAAACACCTGGATCACCTGTATGGAGAAAAAAAACAGAAGAGAAAGCAAACAACAAAGAGCAACATAATAAAAACAGCACCATCACAATAAACTAGCTAGCAGTAGATAACAGTAGATACTAAATAATAAACGATATTGTGCAGCACGCAAGATAGACAGCGCACAATGTGCTTTGAGGCAGCAGCCAAGAAAGGTGTAGTCCGCGTCTGTGAACACCCGTGTGTACACCTGTGTGCACACCTGTGTGGATCAGCATGCTTGTATTCCAAAGGTTTCTCCATGTAACGATCTGCTAGGGAGTGTGGGGAGCCATAGCCCCGTCCACCAGGGTATGAAGCAGGTATGGAGGAGATCCAGGCCCCAGATATCCAGAGGCCCCAGAGTACAAGGACCCGAGGAGGACCACCAAAGGGGGGGGGAACCGTGCCACCCTCCTGGGAAGAGCTGAGTAGAGCCCCAAACGAGAGGTCACCCCGCAGCTACGGAGCAGAGGCCAGAGGGGGTTGCAGTGGCGTGCCCGCGGGCTCTGCCGGCAGCCAGCTGTGCCAGAGAGGACCGAGCTTCAGGCCCAGAGGCCAGAGGCCTGAGGGCATCCCACCCCCCGGAAGGAGCCCAGCCGGGCCACAGGCGCCCAGCCCCGCCAATCGGCCACCAGGAGTGAGCCGGTACATGCATGAGCGCCCAGCCCCAGACGACAAGGACCACCAACACACCAACGTCTGAGGGCATCAGCCACCGGCAGGGAGTGTGGTGAGGGGAGATAGGCCTCCATACTTTAGAGGGCCTGAGATGATTCCCCTGCTTTTAAGGAAGTCAGCGAACTCAGCAGAGAGAAATTGAGAGCCATTGTCACTTATCAATGTCTTTGGATTCCCTTCACGAGAGAAAACTACAGAAAGGAACTGAATGATAGTAGCTGCATCAGCTCGGGAAGCAAAAGCTACTTCAGGCCACTTACTAAAGTAGTCTACCAATGTGATGGCAAATCTACAGTCAGAAGGGGCTATTTCAAAAGGGCCTATGATGTCCACAGACACCTTTTCCCAAGCAGCAGCTGGTAAAGGAATGGGTTGGAGTGGAGCATCATGGGTGACAGTGGACTTATCATTCTGTCTGCATGTTGCACAGTTCTTTATCAGTGTCTCTATGTGACAATCCATTTTGGGCCACCAGTACAATTCCCTCAGGCGTTGTTTGGTACGTACAATGCCTTGGTGAGTTTCATGAGCTATATCAGTGAGTTTTTTCTGCAACGACTCAGGCACTAGCAATTGATGTGTACCTCTGACAATGCACTCGTTCAAGACCGCGAGTTCATGGCGGATTGGGAAGTACGGCTGTAAGTCAGGTTCCAGTGACGTCTTCCTTGCAGGCCAGCCTTTCTGTATCTGCACACGGAGCTTTGTGAACACTGGACAGGCTTTGCACCCTGACTGGAAGTCATCCTCAGACACAGCACTCAGATCAGTGAGGATGGCTGCAACTGACTCCACATCCTCTGCACATGCCATGTCTGTCTCGGAAAGTGGGAGCCTAGAAAGACAATCAGCAACATGGTTCAATGACCCAGTTCTATATTCCACTTCATAGCCAAACTCCAACAGGCGAGCTGACCATCTGGCTATGCGTAGACCAGCTCTGTTATTGCCCTTAGTAGTCAGCAGTGTTGTAAGTGCTTGGTGATCTGTTTGTAGGAGGAATTTTCTGCCCCAGAGCCATGTGCGCCATTTTTCAGCAGCCCAGACGCAAGCTAGAGCTTCCTTCTCAACGATTGAGTATTTCCTCTCTGCATCAGACAAGCTGCAAATGCAAATGCAACAGTATGTTCTGCATCATTACCGTCAAGTTGAGTCAAAACAGCACCTACACCGTAGTCTGAGGCATCTGTCGAGACTATGGTTGGCTTACTGGGGTCGAACATCACCAGGGCAGGGCTGTGCACGATTAACCGCTTGACTTGATCAAACGCTGCTTGAGCTGCTTCGTTCCAGTGGAATGAACAGTCCTTACGCAGAAGAGCTCTCATAGGTTCAACAACAGTCGTGTAATTTGGCACAAACTTGCTGTACCATGCACTCAAGCCAAGAAATGAGCGCAGGGTTGCAGGATCAGTAGGGGGCGGAGCATGCAGGATAGCAGTGACATGGGAGTCATCTGGCAGCAGACCTTCTGGACCGATCTTTTGACCCAAAAAGCTCAGAGTAGTTTGACGGAGTTGACATTTGTCAACATTGAGTTTCAGTCCTGCATTGTTGATTCTGTGTAACACAGCACGCAGGTTGGCCTCATGTTCAGCTTCTGAAGTTCCGTATATGATGACATCATCAAGATAGCATTGCACCCCTTTCTGGCCACGTAGGATTTGTGTCATCATCTTTTGGAAGACTGCAGGTGCTGAACTCAACCCATAGGGAACTCTGCAGTACTGGTACAGTCCTTCATGTGTAATGAAAGCAGTGAGCCCTCTACTCTCTTCATGTAGTTTCAGCTGATGGTAGGCGGATTTAAGATCCAGGGTGGAGAACATGACAGCCCCACGCAGCTCAGACAGTATGTCCTCTATCAGTGGCAAGGGATGACTGTCAACGACCACCGCTTTGTTAGGTTCTCTCAAATCAACGCACATGCGTATGCCACCAGTCTTCCTTCTAGTGACTACAATCGGGGAGACCCATTCAGATGCATCGATTTTCTCTATGATGCCATGTTCCTCAAGGTTCTTGAGTTCTGCGGAAACAGCATCACGGACTGACAGGGGTAAGCGTCGAAGTTTCTGCTGTATTGGCTTCACTTCAGGTCGCACCTTCACTTTATGTACAAAGTCCTTTGCACATCCGAATGCAACTGGAGACTCACATTCCTGTTTACATTGAGTGGGCAGAGCAGAGGTTTGCTGAAGTGTAGCACAGACCTTGGGACTGTCAAGAACTAATTGTGCCCCTTTTATGTGTAGCTGGAGGGCAGTCACCAAGTCCATTCCCAGTATGGGTGTCCCTGTTCTCACAATGTAGAGATCTGTGGAGGCACTCTTGCCATTGTAAGTAATGTCAGCTCTAAGACACCCTAATACATCCAGTTTCTCTTTTGAATATGTAATAAGCTGAACAGCTGGATTACTTAACTTAACTGAGCCAAAATTTGTGCTGTAAACATGTTCAGGCAGTATGGAAACACCAGACCCTGTGTCTACTAGTAGCTTAACAGTACATGCCTGTGCAGTATTTGGTACAGTGACAGTAACAGTGCACATCAGTTTAGTCGGATCACCACTGACACAATTGTCAACAGTTAAAACACACATTTCAGGCACAGTCACTTCATTAACAGGCTTATGAGAAGATTTACACACTCTCGAAAAATGTCCGATTTTCCCACACATATTACATTTGCAGTCTTTTGCGGGGCAGGATTTATCATTGGCTTTGTGATCAGCTGAACCACAATGGTAGCACGTCGGAGCTGTATCCGTTTTTTTAGCTGCTTTGTGTTTTGGCTTGCGCATCTTCTTTTGTACTTGAACAGCGGCAACAGGCTTTGTTTCACCAACAGCAATGGCCTTTGCATCAGCTATTGCAGCCTCTGTACGCCTAGCAATTTCCAAAGCTCGATCGAGCGTCAAATCCTCCTCCATTAGCAGTCTTTCACGTATACGAGCATTATTTGTCTTCTCTACAAGTTGATCCCGCAACATTTCATTCTCCATAGCCCCGAACTTACATTGTTTCACGAGCTCACGCAGTGCTGCAACGTAGTGATCTGTAGACTCACCGACAGCTTGGGCTCGTTGCCTGAAACGGTATCTCTCGGCGACAACATTGACTTTAGGATGAAAGTACGTTTCCAAAGCCTTTACGGATCCCTCGTAATCATCCGTAGCGAGTGGTAAGGCGCTGTAGATTCGTTTTCCCTCCGTTCCCAAGCAGTGAATGAGCAGGGCCCTCTTCCTCTCTGTAGCAAAGTCATTACCCCCGATCGCCAGCAAGTAGTTATCGAACAACTTTTTCCACGCAGCAAATGGAATTTTCGGTTCGCCCGGACAATCCAGGAACACAGCCGGGGGTCGCAAAGAGAGCAGAGCCATAACTTAATCACCACTACTCTCGTCGCCACTTGTTGTGTGGTGTTAGTTCAGCAGGCATTACACACACACGCAGGTAGGAACAGAGGATTACCGGAGATAACTCCTTTCTTTATTTTTATTTTTCTTCTTCAAAAACCACAACCAGAACAACATACTCACCAGCGCCCTCTAGCACTTCTGGTAAATGCATCTACAGAACAAATGCAATAGTATGTGTGGACACAACAGGGTCCAACCCATTGCTAGCAAGGTGTAACTAAAAAAGCGTGTCTACTGTAAATCAAACACTTGTAGGAAAATGTGCTTTCATTTTCTTGACAATTTTTCTCAGATGAAGCTACATCTTTGGTGATTTTATCTCAAAACTATTTGAAATAAGTAAATTTGTCTTGATACATGGAAAAACTATATATATATGATTTGATTAAAATTATTTTAAAATGAAATGAAGTGCATATATGAGACATCTAACGTTTATGTTTTTACAACAACAACTGCTATTCATGCTGACAAAAGGGGTCATTATCAACCCAGCAACCCACTGCACTCATGGTGTCGTAGCCCTACTAATCTAGCATGAAGTAAGGTGCAACATGAAAAACTGAATTATTGGCATAATGGAACAAAAACAGAAGAACTCAGCATTACATTTTAGTCCATAAAACCAAAACCATTATCTAAAACCAAAACTTTCTGACAAACTACAAGACCGTTAAATAAGTAATCTTGACTAAGCTAGATCTACTTGCACTTTCAAAATGAACATAAAATGCATTTAAAGTGGAGTTGCATGTAGAAAATTTTCAGAATAGGATTAATGCTTGTGTTTATAACTGGATGGAGCTATTGCTTGATTTGTGAAGTACTGTATTTAGTCTAAAGGAATATTGATACAAATACCATAAGAGTGATAATAAAAGAATGAATTCAATTTGGGCATTATTTGCGTATGTGAAGAGATCAAAAATAAAAGATGCACATAATTTGAAAATCTGACTTTGACAAAGCTGTTTTGCACTTGTCACTGTTGATCAAACACCCTCATAATTCTGTTAATTCAAGCATTAAATAATTTAAAATGGGTAATACCATCTCAGTAACAAGAAATAATAGCTTGTAAAGCTAATTAAAGACAAACAAGTCTGAAATGAGTGAAATGCTTGAACATAAAAACAATCTGGTTAGGAGATATCTCGTCAGACACAAAGTATATATTACCTTAACCAAGTCTTAATTGCAGGGCACCGTGGTATAATATATGAAGATTCAACATTTCTGATTTGGAATCACAACAACATTTTACAACAATATTATAATGCCTCCATAGCCCATCTCTTGTCTTTGACTGCTGCCGAGTGATTAGTTTTCTGCATAGCTGTAGCACCTACACACATACAAGGATGAAAGAATAACCTAACACCCTTCAGCAAAGATGTTGCTCTCATTATTGTGGACTGCTCTGCGTTAAGCCTAGGTTATATCATATTTAATTTAGATGCATAGGTTGAAAAAAACTGCTGTGGCTACAGATCTATTTCAGTTAAATTTAAAATGGCTGCATCAAATCAATTTCAATGTCCTATCTGGCAGCAGTTAAAAAGTAATTGCTCCATCAACTGCATGACACAGCTTAAACATCAACAAGAATGATTCGTTTTTTGCACCATATTTTTCAGTCCTCAGACTTTTTAGGAAAACAATGATCTGACTTCACATATTTGAAGCAAGTACTATTTTTCACAAACCCACTGTCCATAAATCCTGGCGGAGAGCGCCTACTTTCCTCTGGCTACTAGCTTAACTCAGAGACAAGAACTGTGTTTATGTGAAGAAACAAGGCAATTCGTCATCCAGTCCCAAAGAAATGGTCAACAGCAGGGACAAAATGGCACACAATTCAGATTAATTGCTTCCCTACATATCTGCCCAGCGAATAAAACACAACACTACAGACCACATTAGACAGAAAGAGAGATCACAAATGGCTGAGGAATATAATGAAAAGTATCGATTTTCTTATGTTATTTTAGGTGGAACACCCAACTATAAAATGTTGTGATTTAATTATTGTAATGGGAATAATTGGTTGACCGTTATGAAAGAGGACAATCTATGCAAAGACAAATGGAAAAAAGGATGAACCACTCAAAAGCCTCCAGACTTCAGTGTCTCTGAATTACGTGCTTCCTGAGAGCAGTGTGACGACAGAAAAACAACAAAGTCCTCAGGGGACCAACAAACTCTTATAAATGTCAAATAGATTTTAGTAATGTGCTCCGCAAGTGCTGATTTCTTTTGGACAAGGCCTTTCAACATAATAAACCATGTTACCTACCAAGGCCCATGTATAGCTGAGGGAACAATCTATACTCCTACAGTTCAGTGGGTCTGAACATGTCTGCTGAAAACCAACACATCAGTTAACCATTATGTTTATTATATATCCTTTGTGCTTTGATCATGTCCTATCATGTGGAGGTCTGAAATGCTTGAGACTGAGGAGCATCCTGTCAGAGGCAGGCAGATGTGCTTTTTTGCTCCTTGTAATGCGGTCAAAGGTATTGTAGGACAAGGGATAGACAAGCCGCAAGTGGCGAGCAAAGTGGCTGCTCATGGGGATCATTCACCTTCACAGCATCAGTGAACTCCATTACAAGTCAGGACCAACTGTTGGAAACCACTGAGCCATTAGTCAAACACAGATTGAGTTTGACAGCTAACCTCTTATGATGATCTCCTTGCGCCACATAAAAACTGACTTTTGTTGCCGCATAATCTTGTTGTTGTACTCAAGGAAGACTCGCTGCACTGCTATAGCTCAGAGAAAAAAGCAGAGAAATATCATTGTAATAATAATAAATTTATGTAGTAGAGACAATCAGAATATTTGAACCATCTAATAAGCTGAATAAACCATAAAATCATAAATGATGAAATAAAAAAAGAGATATTCTGTCGCCTGTGACTCAAACACAGTCAGGAAATCCTCTGTATAACAGCATGTTGAATTTAATAAGGCTCACTGCAAGTTGTTTCTTCCCACCATGGTGACTTCTCACTTAAAGTTTTTAATGTACACGTTCTTAAATTAAAACTCCTACATGGGTTTAAACAGTTCAATATAGTCTTGCCCTCCTGTGATGATTTATCCACTTGTGTATTAGAGAGAAATATTACTTACTTTTCAAAACTAATGCCATTACTTTTTTCTCAAAGTCACTGTCTCCACCTGAGCGATGGAAGATCTGACCTAAGAACATTGCAATATTTAACTGAGATCATCTGTAAAGTAGACGGAGTCTTTTTCAATTAAGTGTTCATTAAAAACTAAATTAGGCAATGACCTTTGAAACACAGTTGCAAAGGGAAGAGAAGAGAAAGGTAGACGTGCTCTTAAAACATCCGTCACTAATTAAAATAAGAAATCTCAGTGCTGTGCTTCAAGGGTGTCGCTTCCTTCATTCTGTCAATAAAAACAACCAGCAAGACTTAAATACATGACAATGTATATGCTATTAGCATCATATTAACATTCAATTGTCACCTACTAGGTTCTAACCTTTTAAAATGTTTAAGCTACATGCCCTGAGAAAGCTTAAATATGACCCATTTATACTTGGTTCATATACTTTGCATTTATTTTTTATTAAACCCACATTTCTTCGTAATGTAATTAACATGTATTTATGAAAGAATTTTTAACAACAAACACAGAGGAATTCATAGATCAGAAGGCATACATAAGGGATGTGCCTGCAGCCAGACAGTAGTGTATTATCACCTGCCCTCGCATGGCCTCGTAATCTGAGAGCGAGATCAACAATCAATGGAAGGAGAGAAGGAGAAGACAAGACCAATCGATGCCTTTTAGAAACACTATGGTAATTTGCACTTATCAGTTTGGAGCAGCTGACTGCTATGAACTTCAAGGAATTGGATCACCAATAGATACAAGTTCAATTTGAATCCCCCAAATGTTTTTAACATGTTTGTAATCATGGTATTTTAACTGACTTGTCTTGAAATTGCAGTTCTGTGCAGTACAGTGTGAGTCTGTTGTTGCTGCTTTTTGTTCAATTCAATTCAATTTTAGTTATATAGGGTCCTAGTAACAATCGCCTCAAGGCGCTTTATACTGTTTGGTCATGGCACTACAATCAGACAACCCTGATGAACAACCACCTGGCGACGTTGGAAAGGAAAAACTCCCTTTTAACAGGATGAAACCTCTGTCAAAATCAGGCAAAATCCCCCCAGCAGCCTAGGCCTTTTCCAGCATTACTAAGGCATGGGTCTCCCTGATCCAACCCTAACTATAAGCTTTACCAAAAATGCAAGTTTTAAGCCTAATCTTAAAAGTAAATCCAAACTGGGATCTGGTTCCACAGAACCAGCTCCGGGGGCCTGTAAGCTGACGGCTCTGCCTCACATTCTACTTTTAAATATCCTAATAAAAGAAGGCTGCAATCTGAGAGCAAAGTACTCCACTGTGATATGGTACTGTGAGGTCTTTAAGATAAGATGAGGCATAATTATTCAAGACCCTGAATTTGAGGAGAAGAATTTTAAATGTAATTCTACATTTAACAGAGAACCAACGAAGACAAGCCAATATGGGAGAAATATGCTCCGTCATTCTAGACCCTGTCAGTTCACTCGCTGCAACATTTTGGATCACCTGAAGGCTGATACTTTATTATTGGTAAAGTATAATACTATAATAATTGTGGGAAACAATTAAGAATGTCTTTTGACTTGTGGATTTTGGTCCTAAACTGGACTAATTCAAATTTTGATGGATGACACTGGGATAGCTGTGGGTCAGGAGGTAGACCTGAGGTAGAGGTAGAACTACTACTTGGAATATTGTTGTTTCGATTCCTGGCTCCTCCAGTCTGCATTCCACAATATTCTTGGGCAAGATACTGAACCCTGAGTTCCTCTCGGTGCATAATCTGAGTGTGAATCCATGTGAATTCTAGATAGAAATCTCTTTTGTGGGTAAGTGGGTGAATGGGACATGTTGTATAAAGCCCTTTGAGTGGCAATATATAGAGCAATATATAGCAATATATAACAACCAGTCTATTTGCTCATCAAGTCATCAGCCAATGTTATAGCAATCATTTTGAAATAAAAAACAACAACAACAAAAAAAGCAGTTACCAAAATCATTGGTCTTTAACCTCTTGGCTAAATACATTAAATATTTTTTCAGACATTTCAGTCAGGACTGGACAAACATACAAATTGATGGACAGACTGTAGTATAATTACCTAAAAACAAATCTCTTTTACAAGATATGAAAAAATGACTCCTTTCATAAAGCAAATTAACCAAATACTGTGCTGTAGTAGAACCGTCAGACATTTTTGGCAGTCAGAGTCAGCTGGCAAAAAAAGCCTCAGTACTTTTCAGGCTTGGCAGGTAGATGTTACCACAAGTTGCTTTACTTGTTAGCCAAAATCATCCTGAATTTTCTAAAAAGCCAGAGCTCGCTAACACGGGTGTATTTTATGAGTCCATCAAATTATCCCAGCGTGATGTTGTAATGCTAACAAAGAAGCAAAACAGTTGTGAAAGGGGCTTATTAAATGTCACTTTTGAAACTGCAAACAACAACTGCAGGGCCCAGTGCTGTAGTCATTCCAACTAGAAAACATTAGGGACTAAAAACAGTGATGCAACAAATTTATCTTCTGTCTGAGATGAAGAAACTAATGTTAAAGCATGCTAGTGATTACAAAATGAAATGCATCAAATCCACTTGCAATGTGACTGAGTTCCCTTAAATAAATTAAATCTTGTTGCTTAAATGCCAATTTTACAGGTAGCCTTAGGATTGGATTCAGTCCACAATAAAAACAACCATCATTTCTACCTTTTACTGCATCCCAACAGATGTTAGCAAATTCCCCAACAATTAAAAACCACAAAGCGTTGAAGAAACACATGACACATACCAAATATTTCCACTCGATTGGCAATATTTTAAATCCTACACAGGCATCTGACAGTATTCCATCAATTATTCAGAAGGAGTAAAGACTCACAAAAAGTACTGCACCCCCGGCTATGCAGCAGTAAATCACTGTATAGCACACCATCTGCTGCCTGTCAAAGCCAACGGTTGCTGTGTGCACAGGAGTGTAGTGCAACACTGATTCATAAGTCCAGGGTGATTTCCAGTGCAGGTAAAACAATGCTTTTTCTCTAGATATTTATTATGCCTACGCTTCGTATTAACAAATGATTTCACAATATACACAATATTAGCAGCCTGACCTGAGCTGAAAGCAGTGCAAAAAAAGTGCCAACATTTCTCTGGCTGTAAAAGGGTATTAAAAAAAAATATGTCATCAAATATTTATCGCCCACAAGATGGGATTTAAAGATGATTCTCCCTCTCGTTGCTGGTTCCTTCACCTTCATTAGTGTTGCAATGCTTAACCTCCTCCTGAGACAAAATATCCCATATTCAGACTTCAATAATGCAACGCCTTCATTCTTAGGGCTGAGGGCTGGCTTGCCTGATGTCTGACTAATCGCTGACAAAGCTATGGCTTCACTGGCTATTTTTGGGCACATAAACAGTGGAGTTTACAACAATATTCCACTACTTTGATATAAACCAACACAAACTATCTTGTTACCAACTGAATCTTTCAAAGTGAGCTTGGTTTCTGTGGGTTCTTCTTTAATTAACTTAATGTCTTCATGTAGTAAAAATAGCATCACTTCCATTAGTTAACTGTCATAGTGCAATGACTTGGTTTAGTATTAGCTGAGGCTTTCCAAAAACCCCACATATTCAAAAAGTCTGTTGGAAAATGTCTAAAAGAAAACGCCCTGTTGTGAACTGCATTATGTCCCAAACTGAAATGCAGAGTCAATGCGGTTCTCATTATGTTGTTGATTATCAGTTATTCTGCATGCCAGACTCAATATTCTGTTTTGCCATTCACCCAGTCAAAGAATGACAGTCTAATTATTTGCTGTGTTTACATTTCCTGATGTCTTCATGTAAGACACTGGCTGCATTTCACCCATTCCCTCTCTCTCAGGGAATCCTTTAAAATGTTGATTTAAAGGATTCCCCAAGGCATGTCTGTACATGAAATTACACTGCTTTGAAAAGAATAACACTCTGCTTTGTGTCTGACATAGTTTTTGCCATATAAAAAGCCTGGTTAGACATTCCTATTATGGTGCCCATTTCTCCAGTCTTTGAACAGAAAAATCTATGAATATGCAAATGGATTTAAGAGTTTGTTTGCAAGATACAAGATGACTCATGTACATGTGTGTGTGCGATGAGCTCTCTAAGCTAAACTAGTTAAGTTGTCACAAATCTTACTAACAGGTCGATGCCTCAAGCTTATAAGTGCCAGCGGAAAAACTGCTCCATTTTCAGCATTAAAACATCCAAGTGAAGCAACATTAACTAGAAGAATTAATGTCCAAAGTTTCCAATGATAAACTTTTACTGTTCAAATTTTATATCTAAATTCTGCTACATTGCTCCCTTTTAGTTAAATTAAGTAATAACGTTTTACTTTTTAGTGTCTGAAACCAAGAGGCAAAATTATGTCTCCCACATTAATTCAGCAATTTATTAAGCAGTGGCCTTCGGAACAGCACTATACCTCCAAACAGCAGCACTAAATTATTAACTCCACCACATTTAACACATTGCATCATCTCAAAAAAGTGCCACTGGCAGAGCTTAATGTCAACCAATATTTTCATTAAAAATTGATATCTGTGAATGATTTTGGCTTCAACGAGTTGGAGGAGATCTAATTCCAGCCAGTATGTCCTCAGTGTTTCATGCCTGTCTGATCTGTACTTCCTAATGCCTGTATCTAGACATAAAAACTATGAATTTAAAAGGCTCAGCTAACAGAGACGTGCTTCTTGAAAGGCCAAAACAAACAAAAACTAAACAAAACAACAAGTAGCAGATGCTGTAAAATGCTGCACAATGCAAATGTTTCACAAATCAGCGGTTCAGTTTTGTATCTACTGAGTTTTGTTCTTCAGTTTTGCTCCAACATTGTGTCCTGAGAATCCCACAAGCGGTGGCAGCTTAACCACAAGCTTTATAAAATCTGCACAATACAAACTGCACAGTTTAACTTCGATTGCAGCTTAACTTTCCAATTTGGATTCACTTCTTCAGTTTGTAATATGAAAATGGTGAGACTGCAAAAATGAAAAGAGCGTTTGTAAAGAGATTCTTCAACTTTTCAGCCACATGCTGGGAACTAGATAAGGAGAAAATGTCAATTTCAGTGTATGCATGAATTACTCTGTAATTCACAGTTTCACTTTGCTTTCAGAGTGAGAGCAGCGCAATCAGCTAGTCACCATTAATTTCTCATAGAGCTCAGGCCAGCATGGAGTCAGACAACAGGCTTGACAGCTCAGATAAAGCCAAGCTGAGACGTTAACCACTTTTTGCTAACAACAAACAAATTTCCATAATTTGGTTTCATTTTATATATGTAAGATCAGCCATACAACTTTAAAACGTTCAAGACATGATGCGGTTGCCCCCACTGTGGGAATCGGTTCCTTTTTTTTGATGGGGGCACTTTAATTGATTGTACTTCATTTTTGCTTGCCACTAGAAATTGTACTACCTGTAACGACGATCATGACAGTAAATATTAAGGCAGAAGTATTTAATTTGTCTATTTTTAAAGACAGAGATAAATTCAGAGCATTCTGCAGTAAACATATGCTTAGACAATAAAATGTAAGTGACGAAAACAACTGATGTCAAACAGTTCAAATATGAATATTTCAGCTCATGTATTTAAGTGCTGTATTGTTGTTCGACTATAAGAAACTTGTGTAGTTATACACAATCGAGGTTCTTAAAAAAAGGAACCTTGATTATAATGATTATGTGAATTACAGGCCGATCTCTAAGCTCCCGTTTCTGTCAAAAATCCTTGAGAAGATAGTTCTTTCACAACTCCAGGCGTACCTGGATGAGAACGACATTAATGATAAATTCCAGTCTGCCTTTAAACCACATCATAGCACCGAAACAGCGTTGCTTAGAGACCTTAACGATCTTCTTCTAATTGCTGATACTGGACGCTCTGCGGTCCTAGTTTTATTGGATTTATCCTCGGCCTTCAATATGGTAGATCACAACATCTTATTAGCGAGGCTTGAGCATACTGTAGGCATTAAAGGTGTTACCCTTGACTGGTTTAAATCATACCTCTCCAATAGGTCCTTCTCGGTCAACCTGGGCACCTGCTCTTCCTCCACTGCACCTGTCTGCTGTGGCGTGCCTCAAGGATCTGTGCTGGGCCCTATTCTTTTCTCCCTCTATATGCTCCCTCTAAGCGCAATCTTTGAGAAATACCACACCGCTTTTCACTGCTATGCTGATGATATACAGATCTACTTTGAACTAAATGATGATCTTGCTTTGTCCTTGCACTGCTTTCAAGAGTGCATGCGTGAGGTCAAAGAGTGGCTCTTAGGAAACTCTCTTATCCTAAATGATAAGAAAACTGAAAACGTGGTATTTGGCAGCAACGTTCCTCGTGGCCAACTTCGTGATGCCTTTGGTTCCCTTACCAGTTCCCTCTCTGACACGGTTAGCAATTTGGGCGTGTTGCTGGACAGCTCTTTCAAATTCGATAAACAAGTGTCTGCTGTAGTTAGATCTAGTTTCTACCAACTGCGTCTCATTTCCAAGGCTAGGCAGTATGTTCCACATAAGGACTTGGAAAAGCTCATCCACGCCTTTGTGGCCTCTAGGCTGGATTACTGCAATTCACTTTATTTCGGTCTTCATTCTGCCCTTCTTCATAGACTGCAAACAGTTCAAAATACTGCGGCATGCATTCTGACCGGAACAGGGAGGTTTGCCTCTATTACTGTCCTAGCTGACCTGCATTGGCTACCCATTAAATACCGCATCCAATTTAAAATACTGCTGCTTACGTTTAAAATCACCAACAACACAGCAACGAGCTACCTTATTGAACTCCTTAAATCGTATGTTCCCGCCAGAGCACTAAGATAATCTACTCAGTTACTCTTGCTGCAGCCTAGATCTCGGCTGAAGTCTAGAGGTGACCGTGCGTTTGCCTTGGCTGCACCAGAGTTGTGGAATAACCCTCCTATTGCTATCCGGGCGTCCAATTCTATCCAATCATTTAAATCACGGTTAAAAACCTATTTGTTTAATCTCGCTTTTCCTGCTTGTTAATGCCTGTACCTGACTCTTAGACTTACTCTATTTTCCTTTATACATTTCTTTTAAGGCTTGTGCTTTTACAATGCTTTTACTTGATATGTATTTTATGCTACCCCTGTGTATTAGTGACAATGACCTGTTAGTATATTTGGTACTTTGCTAAGGGCTTATAATACTCATGTTACTTTCTGTCTTTTATGTTAAGCACTTTGGTATACCGCTAGTTTTTAAATGTGCTCTATAAATAAAGATGTATTGTATTGTATACACAATTATTATTATTTAACAGTACCAATGCTAACTAAGGTGAAATAACATGGAGTTCTAAAAATCCAAAGACAAAGCTTAAATTCGAATTGCTCTCTGCTGCATCACAAACTTATCTCTTGGGTAAAAACTAATTCAAAGAGCAAAGTAATGCCCAGACAGTGATCAAAGAGCATGACAAATCAACAGTGAAAATGGAGCTGGGTGAGAGTTATGTCAATAAGAAGGGGGGATGTTTTTGGACCAAACTTTTCAAGAAGCCTTCAAGTGTGATAAATGTGCTGCGGACTGTAGTGTCAGGAGATAGTCCGTCATGAAAGACAGCAACACTGGCCAAATGACGTGGAAAACAGCGGAACACTGCATTTGATCAGGTTTCTTTTCCGAGACGACACTAATCTATCACATTAGGCCGAAATCAGACATAACCCTGATACACTCCAGCTAATCTAAATACGTCATCCATCACTGATAACAGCTACCAATCAGCAAAATGGGAGACGATAACAATAACATCTATTTCTACATCTGCTTGTACATTCCACCTCTGTCCCTGCAGGCACCCAAAGTAACCACCAGTGTGACTTGTTAGAGTTGCCTCTACCCTGGTCTTTGTGTGTTTTCACCATCTTTCTTAAGGCAGAGCAGCTAACCAAAAAAACTGCCCACTATGTCAAGGACATTTTCATAAATCTGAGAGAGAGAGAGAGAGAGAGAGAGAGAGAGAGAGAGAGAGAGAGAGAGCACACCACCCTGCAAAATATCACGCTTTCTTTCACAGTGTTTCAAATGCATTCCAATGAGGGGGCACAAACCAGCCATGTCCTAGATAAACAGTGCCCTGCACGGCATTGAATGCCTCTCAATTGCAGTAGGGTTTACATAACGGCAGACAATGCACAAGGATGCACATCACTTCCAGAACTCAATATGAAAAAAATACAGACTGAAAAGCAGACTCCTTGTTATTAAAAAAAAAAAACAAAAACAAAAAAAACAATGGATGATCTCCAAGATGACTTAGAACACACTGAAAATAGAAGCTGTAGAATAACGTGAAGGTTTTAGTTACTTTTTTAGGGAAGTTATATTGCTCCTGTTTCTAGCTTTCACTGTTTTTAGTTTCTCCAAGAAGTGATGTGATCCTAATCTAATTGATGACATTAAAGATTCATAATAGAAGACACGTGGTTTAGAATTAGTGTATTTACTCAACAAAACGATGGTTCCCTTGTAATGAATAATGCCATACTGAGACTACTGGTTAGAGCTGTGTATAGTCATGTGAGAGTGTCCCTAGTTTAGGCTGAGGCTAAAGAGTCAAGTATTGACAAACCATTGCTTACAGCAGAGAAACACACAAGGGAAACCTGGGGATGGAGATGATGGTAAAAGAATTCTTGAGTGGCCCTGGATGTCTATTTGAAATATCACATTAATAAGGTATAAACAGTCATAACAATTGCTTGGCATTCAATAATTCAATAAAGGAAGAGAATGGAGTAACAAAATGTTTATATTTTTGCAGTTAATCTCATTAAAAAACAATCCAAAAAAAATCAAACACATTAGTCCATGGTAACCCCCAGCATTCAGCATACAGCATGGCACGAGATCATAGCAGTTGCATCTTGATGTTTCTCCCCATTTTGTTTACCTGTTTTTCCTCCTGAGTTGTCAGATATTATACAACCACTTGCACGCACGCAGCCTCTTGGCGATTAACACAGCTAAGATTCACAAAGCATTCTTGTTTAATGAAAAAAGACACACAGTTTGTAAGACGACGTACAGTGTGGATCTCTGTGTCTTGAGGCTTTTTGAGCAGTGATTCAGGAAGACTCTCCAGATAAGAATAGAGACGGCGAAAACTATGTATTCACAGATAAATATAGCTCTCCACATAACAATATCGTGAGAGGGTTTAGAGAACTGGACAAAGCATGAGAGCAATAATTTTGATCAATATAGTCCAATGAATGTCTTGTCCCTCGTGCAAAATAGATTTTGCAGCCCTCCATCATGATCTCGGAGGCACCATCCAATTTGCTGTCAAGTCAATAATCTCTTTGGGAGAGATCGAATCTGCAAGATTCCCTCAACTTGGCAGTAAGACACAGCCAAAACACACAAGTACTGTTCACTTCACTCTTTGTAGAGGGAAGTTAGATTAAAGGCAATTGTTTCTGCTTGTTTCTAACACCTCTCTGAAATGCAGCTTCACTGAAAACACATTAGCTGAATACAAATGAACACCAGGAATCTTTTATTCTGGGAACAACAGCAACACAATGACCTGAGTGGTGAATGAGTGAAAAGGATGAATCAACACCCAGTGGAGCACCTTCAGCTTTATAAAGCACCATAAGTGACCTGCCACTCACACAACTTTACTGGTGCACTGAAGTTACAAAACACAATGGTAATGTACTTGAAGTCAAACCCAGGCATTATTTGCTAGTATAGCTAATGTTATATACAGTGCTGTGCAAAACTCTCATATATCTTGCTTCCAAGAAGCCAAGTGATCTTAAAGCACAGTTTTCCTTTGCTTGTTCACTCATTTTCAGTCCTGTATTTGTACCTGATCATGTTCAGAGAATTTTAAGACAATTGACACTGACCAACGAATCACTCAAGGATAAAAAAAAATGTACCTAACTCATGAGAAGAAGCAGTGTTTTGTGTACACATAAAATGCCTGCATGTTTGTATGCACCTTCGTTACTAGCAGCCTGTTGCAAAGCAAAGTTATTATCTGATTACGCAAACGTAATCAGAAATGTTCTCAATGGAAGGGTGGCTGTGAAGATGCCATTCTTAAGAAAGCGAAATAGGGGGGAGAGAGATGGAAGTATGCCAAACAACACAGGGACTGGTCTTAATATCAGTCATAACATGTCTTATGGAGTGATGAATCTAAATGTAAAATGTTTAAATCATCATCAATGTACAGAGGAGATCGGGAAAGAGGGATAACGATGAGTGTCTACAGCTATCTGTGAAACACGGTGGAGGCTCTGTCATGGTTTGGGGCTCAAAAATTGATCAAACAATAATTGCAGAAAAGTACATTCACATTTTGATCCACTTATCATTACATCTGGAAAAGTGTTGGCATGGTAACGGCTTCATTTTTCAGCATGGCATTGATCCCAAACACACCGCTGCTAATACAGTAAAAGCCTGCCTGCATAGAAGGTACAGTCATGGACTGACCTTCCCAGAATCTGGACCTCAATATTACTGAAGGTGTGTGGGATCAACGTGTGTGGGTATTGATTATATTTTCATAGTACAATACATTCTGTATTGTTTTCTTTTGATACACAGTGATCATCTATAAATTATATAATGGCAAATGTATGCTGTACAGAAATTAAAATGCATATATTCATGTAAAATACGCATGATAACATGACGAGTAAAACATGTTCTTGCTTTCATTTTTTAAGCGTATTATTCTTTCTTATCGCCTACTCTAACCAATAGGTATGCGTAGCAATACGCACATGGATTTTTGATTCTGTATTCTGTGTCCTTCGCCTGCATACTGGCCTCAAAGAGAAAGAAGCAGCTCTCATGCTGAGCACCTACTCACGCAGCTAAAATATTCTCTTTCCTTCTTTCTCTCTCTGACTGATTATATTTCAGTATTCCTCTAATGAAAAACACAAATTCTTGTACACCTGATTTGTAAACAAACAGATCACACAACCTTGCAGGTTACATGGAACAACAAAATTCTAAAACTCTTCACAGCAGCCTGCGGTCTAAATTCATTTCAAGACATTTCAGACTCGGTAGAATTTCAAAGCTTGGGATTATTTTAAAGAGGAACAAAAAAATCTTTTTTTAAGGTTTTCTGTTGATGTTTGCACCGCTCCGAGCATTCTGCATGTCAGATGGGCAGATCTTCACTTGGCAACACTGAGAAATGGCAACTCGGCTCTCCCACTGCAAAACCCCGTGGGAATGGAGGGGGAAGGAAAACAGAAAATGTCTCTTCATTTCTAAGATTTCAGGGGCCAGAAAAATATATTTAATGAGGCTTTGTGTTGTTTCTCTGAGGAGCAAAAAAAAAAGAGAGAAAAACTTCAGATTGTGCTGCCAAATGCCTTTTGGAGTAGACTCAAATGAAAAAATATAGATGAAAATACACACAAAGCCCTTAAAACTGTATTTTAAACACACAAAGACCCTGGGGGTGTGTTACCATAAAGACAACTGTTGACAGACATTTATAATGTCCACTGTCATTATTTGGGCAGATCAAATCATGGCTCCAAAGCAAAACTGTTATTGCAGTGATGTGAATAGTCTTGTACCTTTCTCTGGTTTCTCTATTCAAAGCTCAATTGAATTAATTTCAATTCAAAGGCTGCACTTGCACCACATATTGTCAGGGTTGTAATTTTAGTGTTATTTTCTGACTCTAGAATGAAACTGTTGTTAGTACCAGCTTCCTAAATGTATATAGAGAGGCCTGAAGCCCAGGGGATGCATTTCAAATGCCTCTGTGCAATCCCTTAACCCTCTTGACAAGGACCGATCTCCAGAGCAGCTTTTAGCAGGCGCACTTCAAAAAAGAGTGTCACTATTATGAGCAGAAAATCAAAAAGGATATAAAATACAACATAAAAGGATATAAAATACAACATATGGGCAATACAGAGGACACTTTCATATTTATTTCACAAGACTGTAAAGATTTACTTTAAAGCAGTGAGGCCATAACGGCTGGGAAATCTTCAGCAGAATAGTTGCCAAGAACTCAGAATATCTGCAGTGATGTTGAGGTTTGGGTGCAAGCAGAGTGTGATATAGATCTGGTCAATAAACAGCCTCCTGAATAGAGTGAATCTAAACAGGTTCCTAAACTCTGACAGCACCCAAGACTAACGTATTTATACATGTCAAAGCCTGAGGTTATTCAATCTGGGAATCCATTGAGCAGTGTGCTTACTTAGCCCTTGGGGCCAACAGTCAGCTTTTTATGGTTTCTGGTATAACCTACAGATATCCAGGCCATGACTCCTGTGTTCATCTGCTGGTTGCACACATAAAAGAAAACAAAAGGATACAAAAGGCAAAGTATTTTAGCAAATACAATCCCTCTTTCGTACCCCCCAAAGAGTAGTAGTAGTTGGCTGATTTATATTCATGCAACTACAAGAGAACAACATTATAAACCAGAAGATTTCTGCCATAAAAAATATTTCCCTTCCTACAGATTCTACAGTCATATGCACAATATGTTCACAGACTTTAGAATGCATTAAATGTATGCCTCCACAGACATTCATTCAGTCTATAAGTACCTAGCAAACCTTCATATTGCATGTACATTAATGTAAATGAAGGTCCCGTGTCTATGTGAAGTGATTAAATGGTTGAACAGGCAGATGATTCTAATGCAGGGAAGCTGTGTTTAAAAATAAAACTACGGAGAGAAGAATAGAGGATGTCTCTGAATACAATGAGGCTAAAAACAGCAGGTTTTCTGAAAAAATGTCAACACAATCTCACCATGTTAAAAAGAAAAAAGCCCACAACACAGAATCTGTAAAGATGATGACTTAATATGGAAATTAAAGCAACTCCTCCTCCTTCCTCAGTGTCCCATTCAAACAGAGAAGATAAGAGCTACACCAGATGTGTCATATAGGAAGGTGTTTTTCTACAAATTGGATGATTAACAGAGCAGTGCAGCCAGCATTGAGACATTTGGCTGTGGGACGCAGCTCAGTGAAGAATGATTGGCTTTGAGGGCCAGGGGAGCAGATGAGACAGGGACATGGAGCTGGACTAAAAGACTGAGTGTGCCCACTTGGTTTTCCATCAGGATATCACTTCCATACTGGTCTGTCTGTGCCTCTTAAAGAGTGACTCCACCTATACAAAAGGGGCTATTTCTGTATCGGCAGTGTTACGCCGACTTGCTCTTCATGGGACGTTATCTCTGCCTTTAGCTCCACCCTCTTAACATTAATTATGCAGCTCAATGCAGCACTCCAAATCCCTACTGCAGCTCACCCACACTACAATACTCCACTGCTTTCTCCCACTCTCTGTCTCTGTCACAACCAACCCACAAATGAGTGTTTCTCTCTTTTTCTCTTCAAGACTACGTTCTCAACGCTCCCTAGTCAAAGACAACATTTTCCTTCTGCGAATATAGACACTTTAGACAGGACAGAAACAGTTTTCTCTTCCCTTTGTCCGACTTCATATTAAAAGCTGAAATGATTAAATGTGTGAAACATAAGTAGGTTGAACAATCGATTTCTAAACCACTGTTTTGATTTTTTGTACCAGATGGCCTCATGAAAGAAATGTTTCAATCCAGAAAGAGAGTAAGCATCTGATGTTAATGGGTACATTTATAATGATTGCGAGTTGTATTACTATCTTTAGTTGCAGTGTGACTCACAAGAAGCTCATATTTATATTGTGTCATTTCCAAAGCCTAGTGCTGATTTTTCAGTGCAAATCAGAAGCAAACAGTCTGATGTGGCGAGGAAACACACTTAACAGCTCAAACACCTGTCTGGCAAGGTGTAATTGACTCAACCACTCCTGAGCACAATCACGTTGTGTCACAGGAAGCAGAAAGAGTCCACACTACGCAATCTCAATCAGCCACATCAGCAAAGTAGATGGAAACCAGAAAGCGTAGAATGGGGGAAGCTCTCACACTCCAGCCAACCACCCCCCAGGCAGGCAGTGGGATGGAAACGTTGCAACTGTTTATGGAAGCAGAAACAAGCTTCTCTTTCGTTTCCTAGAGCTTTTCACATGATTAAGATTCATTTTACATTTGCATGCATGTGTTTGCATGTGTGCACGTGCATGTGTTTGAGAGTGACAGTGAGAGAGTATTACATGCCTGGCCAAAAGCTGAATAATTAATCCTACAGAACTGAAGTGTGAGGCTACAGTTTAAGTTATTTATGCATAATGTACTCTGCCTGACATTAAACTGACTAAGGAGTGTTTTGTTTTGGGTTTTTGTTTTTGAGCCCACATCAAGTGAAGGTCTTGGAAGTTGTTTGTGGGACTGTTACTTCATATCTGCCACACATGCCTTCATCGAACAAATATGAAGCCAAAGGTATGCAAACTCCAGATATTTAAAGTTTTATCTGGCTTGCTTCCCTATACTTGCATTTAAATAAATTGCTCTCCTCTGTTTGCAAAGATGCTAGCTCTTGAACAAAAACAAACAGTGAGGCAGATGTTCCTAATGAGGAAAACATGGCCAGAGAAGGTGGGATCATTTAGTCAGTACCCAGCAAAGCGAATGTGCTATATGCTTACATAATCCAGGGACTGACTGTGAATTGACTACTCCCTCTGTCTAAAAGGCAATGCGCTAGCAGGAGCAGGTTGGCTGTTTTGTCACGTTCACCATGTTTCCATCGCTTTTTAAAAATCCGTGCATCACCAGACGTCAAGAATGAACACCGAAGAGTGAACAGCATTTTCTCAGGTTGCCGTTCTCCAGCAGGCAGCCCTCTATGCTGTGCCGCTCTGCTGCTGCTGCAGGGGTCTTTTCAGTGCATGGAACCGGATGGTGAACAGAGAACACAGCGGGGGCTGGGCACTGCAATGTACTGCAGTGCTCGTAGCTCTGCTATGCACACCCACTCTCTTCCATTCTTGCTCTGCCTCTGACAATCTCTCAATCTCTTACTCTATCTCTCTACCCCTCTCTGGCCAATGGTTGTATCATTTGTCTTCCCTCATCTCTTCTCTTCAGATTCGTTATGTGCTTTTCCTGCCTGCTTCTCTCAACACTCTTATGGTTGACTGCAATCGATATTTCCCTTGCTGTCTCTTATATTGTTCTTTTAAACTACCCTACCCTCTGTTTCTCACATGCACATAGACATGCACATCTATAAGACTAATACATATATACATCAAATAACCTTTACCTGGAGAGTTATCTTAGCCTACTTCTAACCCCATTATTCCAGACTTCCATTTTTTCTCCAAATGGAGTAGAATATCTATAATTCACATCTCTATATTAGCAGTACAAGTACACATACACGCAATGTCATTGGCACCACTTGCTGTGTTTATCAAGGTGTCATTATAGCATCCCCAAGAGAGACTGCTCGGCTAAAACATCTGCAGCATCCTCTATTTGCATTGGGACAATCTAAACAAAATAGCCTGGTGAGTTTTTACAGCACCTCTTCTTATCCTGAGATGGGCAGTTTTGAGATTGTTGCTAAATGTACAGTGACAGCCGTTGTTGCTCCGCTATGTTGCCTCCACCATCATTTACAGGGGCACACTAAACGCCCATGCCGCACAGCATGGGACAGAGGATGTCACGCTTGGAGGATGAGCAATGACAAGCCCAGCAGCTGGTCCCTTCCCCCAGAAACTTCACAACTGTTAGAAACAGTTACGCTAATGACTTACATGCAGTGTTTACAAAGTTATCGAGATAAACCTTGCAGGCAATTTGATTATGAAACAAGAAACCTCTTTCAAAGCGCTTACACAAATAAATACAAGAATATGACCGCAAATGTTTTTGGTGTGACTCATTCCATCTACATTCCCTCTAACAGCAAAAGCTTAACCCTCCTCCATCTCCCACACTCTGCATTTATCTTCAAGATGCTGTCTACTTCTTGGAATGGTGAGGGGGTTCATATCTATTTCCCATTAAAGAGCAGAGGTTTCTGATCATCACTTCCTGAATGAGTTTTACAGTCTGGCAGCAGCATCCTGCAGAGACACTTTTGTGGTCGCTTCATAAAACAAAGCTCTGTGTCACAGCAGGTGTCAGAGCCGTATGAGGAAAAGTCATTGCATGTAATTTTCATTTTTTTTTGCAAGCAATTTGTAGAAAACAATTAATTGCTAGCCACTGTTAACTGGAACGATGTGTTGTTTCTCTTTTAATAACATTGTCATTTGGATTTTTGGGTGATCACTCAATAAGTCCATGTAAAACCCATTTGTCAAGCTTGAAATATCTTGCTGCTGCAGTCGGATTGATGGAAGGAAAGCTGAACAAAATCTCAGTGCTGACACTCCCACCTAGAGCATACAGCAATAATACAGGTAGACAAGGCCGGCCAAAACATTTTTTTTTTCCTTTTTGTGTGTGTATTTTCTTTTCAAAATGAAACTGTGAAGAAGCCACTTTTCAGTTCCTTCACAAAAACACAGCTCTTCTTAAGGTAAACTGTGTTCTAGAAGAAGAGAGGTGTATGAATAATGAAGAAGCAAAGCCACGCAGCCATTGCAAACGTCATATAACAATTTAGAAAATTTAACCAGGCAGGGTATTACATCAGCTAACCACACATAATTAGGAATGCCCATTAGCCTTCACTAAACATTGGTTTGCTTCAAACTTTATAAAGGAAGCTCTTGCAAAAGGTCCCTGCTATGTGCACTGTCCATGGTGCTGAAACAGATTACATTTTCTTCCCAACCCTCTTTGTACCCCTGTATATAAGAAAGTCTTGAAAACTTGAAACACAAATCTACATTATGATCGGGTTTAGATGTATGTCTCGTGCTTATAGCTACTATCAGAGTACAAGGTACGAGCTTCACTTTTAACTAATGTGAAAACACAAAAAAATGCTCATCCAGTATTTTCAGCATCCTCACACACAACACGTTAAGTCCATCTATTATTTTTCCCTGCTCTGCAGCAAGCAGTGTTCACAGACATTTTCAGCAGAGAAAACACATAGTGCCCACTGCTGGACAACATCACATCTTCATTCAGAAATGATCAAGGTCAGATATACAGAACAGAAAGGAGGATATACTAAATTACTGCAATTTCTCTTAAATAAAAGAATGAAATCATTAATATAAAAACATATAATTATGAATAACCCTTTTAACTGTACGTCAACTTACTATCCTCTGTTGTTTGAGCTAATTTTTAACAATAATAATAATTCATAATATTATCTCTATCTTTTTGTGTTTCTTTAGTACACTTTAGTCAGTTCAGCCAATCAGAGAGCCTACTTTTGCTGCAGGCTTAGACTGGAGGAAGTCCCAGAGCGCCGGATAAACCAAACAAAAACTAATCGCCGGTCTCAAACACTATCAGAGCCAATTCAAACTGTTATCTAAGCAACCCCACTGACACTCAGGGTACACAACGAGAGCGTGCAGGATAAAATTATAATGGGCTGACGTAGTCTTTTTACCACACTAAGCTTATCATAGTGTACCTATTCACAATATAAGTAGCAAAACTTCACTTATCCCAAACCGGGATAGGTGAAAACGAGGTAAAACTGTGAGAGCAAATTTGGGAAGCTGGCAGCTGGTTTGGGTTGCTTCATCCTGGCACTGTCTGGATGCTGAGGCAGCTCTGCACAGGGATGTAATGGGATACTGCAGCACTAGAGAACCGTGTGCACAGAAACTTGCCTAGGAGCATCAGGGAGTCCCACACTAACCTCCCCCTCCCTCTTTCTCTCTCCTTCTCCGTTTTCATCAAATATTATGCAAAAAAGAAATGGAAACAAACAGAGATCCATGTATGCATTTAAAAGGGAACTGTGTGTGAAGAACTAAAACAAGGAAAAGAATAAGTACACTCACTAACAGTGAACACAGAACACAACTTCAGAAGTGAAATAATCAGGCATGCTTGCAGAAGGAGAATGCAGCTGCTTACCTTTTGTGCAGGTTGCTCTCTCCTGGACACGGAGTTCTTCCCCCTTCTCTGCAGATTCCCAGACACTTTGAGATAGAGAGAGAAATAATCAATCTCTTCTTACTTTCTCTTATTTCCAATTTCAGAATGAATAAGTCAGGAGTCTAACATAGCAGTGTAGACACACCTTTACTCTGTAAACTCTGACACACACACACACAGACTCCCATTCAAATGCACCCCAAGACTGGAGTACCCAAATTGATAAAGATCTGCTCAGGGGAGGGATAAAAACTACACACACTCACACACTGCAGTTTTTTTTTTCTTTCTCTTGCTCAGCCGCTCTGCTGCTTTTTTTCCTGCTGTCTTTGCCTGCACTGCTTCCTGATTGGCTAAGCTGCTCTTCAATAACATAAGCTCTCCTCTTTAATTGGAAGGGAGCCAGTTATGTGGTGCACCAGAAGCCCTCCCGCCCAGCTCATCTCTCTTTTTTTTCTTTCCTTTTTTTCCCTAAGTGCCTGTGGAAAAGAATGCTGAGCTCTGCAATTTCATACGCATTGAGCCAAGAAAAAAAGGGACGAGGATGGGGAGAGTTTATCAGTGTTTGTGCGTGTGTGTGGGGGGGAATGGGAATGAGGGAGAGCAGCGGAGGCGAGCCAGTGTACTGCAGTGGGACAAGCAGACGTTGCATGGGAACAAAGAGACAAGGGGGCTATAAGGTGGGGTGAGAACAGATTTCGCTGCACCGTCCAACACCGGCAGCACGTTGACTGTGACAGCAGGTCAGATGAAGGGAGATTTCCCTGTGCTCACTGCAGCACAGCTAGGTGGCTCTGCTGCAGTGTGGAGTCTAATTCCCAGGCAGGAAGGGGGATGGGAAGGGAGGAGGAGGAAGAGAGAGGAGGCTGGTTGCAGTGATACCAAAGTCTCCCAGCCAGCCTGGATATATGGGAGGAAATGGGCAGCCATCCGTAGTGTGCACAGCGGTTAATGCCTTTTCTTCATGAATTATTGAAAGTGCCCCAAAGGAGAATGGGAGGCTAGCAGGCAGCACACTGTTCAAGCAGTCTCGCCACTACTGACGTTCGCGTTAATTACCAGCACCTGAAGTGAATATCATCGCACAGTTAGATGAAGCCCCCTTTAGAGATTGCAATAAAATATCTTGAATGGAAAATGTATGTCATTACCTCTCCCCTTTCCACTTGAATTTCATCATGCGTTAAAAGGCTTTCCCATACTGGAGAAAATGGATGTGCAGGATTGACTTTGTGGTGTCAAATTCCCTGCTCTCTTTCACTCACATCTGGTCCATTGTTCCTCGGCTGCATTAAAGCACAATACCCCAGCAAATCAATAAAGAAGCATACAATACCTTGAGCATTTGCAGTGGCCATGATGAGCACTCCAGAAGTTATATGATGACCACAGAGAAAGGCACTGTTTGCTCAACCAACAATGTAAATGCTTAATGAAAGAAAGGGGGAGATAAAGAGATAACTGACGCTTTATACTCAATCCCGTGGTATAAAACACACCATATGAGATATTAAACTGAGTTCATTCGGGTTCATCTTAATTTAGTGATGAACACAGATTAAAATATTTTGGAAGTAGTCCCAACAGTCATTACAAAAAGGTTCTATAATAATACCACTACTAGTTGGATATGAGCTTATGTGGGTTCTTTTATAAAAAGAAAGCTTTATTTTATTTAACAGAGAAAATAACATGTTTCCAACTTGACATGTTTCCAAAAAAATCCCCTTGGCTTGATATACATCAGTATTTCAATAATCAACATTTCCATGAATCATCTGCGTCTGTTTTCCTTCATCACTGTGGTCTCTTCTTTCCGAGGAAGACTGTAAACTGTGATGGAGATGTCTGTGTGTTTGAAGACCTGATCCAGTATCTCTGACACGCTTGTCCACTTGAGTCGATCCAGGCCACAGCCGATACTGTCAGAGAAATAGATCAAGAATTTAACCACCACAGCAACTTAATAAATGCCACAATTAGTGGATTTTAAGATAAATTTGTTTATTGTTATTTCTCTCAATTAAGGGTCACAAAAGAGAAAAGAAATTATACAAACCGAGGCATCGATATTCTTGATACTTGGTTCTTCAGGCAATGTGACCTCATGTCCTCCAGGCTCTGTCTCAGGCTGTCATAGGTGGGTTTCTGGCTTGCCTTTTTCTTTGTGATCTACAATAAAGTAATAGAAAAACAACATTTCATTGCACTAACCACAACAGCTTTTGAATAAAATCTCTCGATTTGTCTAAAAGTGTACATCTAGTGAATTTTAATCAACATGTGTACCAGATAGTAGACAAAGCGTCCATCACTTTTCAGTACGGCACACTGTCCTGTCACTTTTTCTGTTTGGATTATAAAGAATAGAAAGACAAAAAGAAATATAATATCCACATTAGAACAAAGCTTGATAAAAAAAATGATTCATAAATCCCTAGACACTAACACACTGGAGGACACACACACACAAAGAGTTAGAAAGTAGAGTTGTTTATCAAAAAGTTTACTAGCCTGAGAACCAAACAAATCCAAAAGCAAAAACTCATGTGTATTTGCTGTGGCACAAAGTGTCTGGGCACTATCCTGTTCAAACACATCCTCCCTCTAATCTGCCAAGGCATTTGATGTAATACTAGGCCTTGTTTGACACAAACATTTTAGAGAAAAACTGTTGAGGGAACTCTTGGCCTTTTGAATCTGACGTGCCATTTTTAACAATTAATATGGAAAAACAAAAACAAAAGAGCAACACGTGTTCGTTTCAAGTCAGTGTTACACCATCACAGCTCATCCGTGATTGTATGACTGTACTGCTATCTTTCTATTCAGAGACACTGTTTGAATCTTTTGTTAATATCCTTTTACAACCAAAAATAAAGCTTCCAGACTGAAGCGTCCACATGATCTGTCAGTGCCTTGCAAAGCATTCGAGTATCTTCGTGTTGTTTAGAGAGACCCTGCACCAAGTTGGCTGCTATTCATGCGAATAAAGTTGAGGTCTAAGCTTCTTTATGCAAAATTAGAGGCATCAGGTCCAACGTCGCCTCTGAAAACTCCTCAAAACTTTCACACGTTAAGGCAAAATTATTCAACCTATTCCTCACTTCAAATGTTCTCAGAAACAAAGTTCAGCAAGTTATTTTTGAAACATAAGAGAACGTTTCAAAACGAGTCAGCATGTTAGTCCAGTTTGTAACTTGTGAGGAGACAGTTTATCAAAAGAATTCATCCAGTCAAGTGCAGATGGGTGTTTGCTCAGTTTTAGGAGGTTACACAAGCACCTGTCAGTCATCCATTATGACGCTGGTAAGTGGCAAGCCCAGCAGGATACAAATACAAAGTCACATTTACACATTTGTCATACGATACTACCCTGACTTTCTATAAGAGTGAATGTGTGTGGAAGAATATAGGTTAATGTGTACACAGAGTCAGACAAAATTGATACAATGTGATACTCTCAGACAGTGTAGATAAAACTCCTAACCGAGCCTGTTACAAAAGGAAAGCGAGTGAGGAGGAGGTTAAAGGCTTTTAACCTTTTGAAAAAAAAAACTGTCTCCATGCTGGTAAAATGATCACAAGACATCTTCATCCCTGATGAATCTTTAATAAAAGCGTTGACTCACTTTGCTCTTTTAACTCAGTCACCCCTTGAAACCTCTTTCTGAATTCCACAGCTATGCCTGCCCCCATACGGATGTCCTCACTGATGCAGTGGGCCAGAGCTTCACGCGTAGGGCAGGAGAACAGGTCCCCGGTGACATAACTCAGCCTCCACTCAGGCTAACCAGGAGGGGGCAGCATTAGACAATGTCGTGAAGCATAACGACGGAATAACAAATACAGTAAACACTGGTGTCTTGACGGAGAAACCCCAGAAACTGAAGTTTACCTTAGTTGTGTGGGTGCTGGCCGACATATGAGGTTCGGACGACATTGGCAAGCGAGGGTAAAGCACTTGCAGGGCGACTTGATTTGCTGTTAAGTATCTTGAACACACACTACAAACACACGGAAGTATCGACATTCAATTTCTGCTGGAAGACATGTTTGCTAGTTTGCACAGTACGCTGTACGCTAGTACAGTCGCTTGTATGATTTACAAACTGCTACCTGCAGAAAGCTGTTTAACTTAAGTATATAACACCGTTCTCGGAAGGTTAGTTGGTTTGGAGCAGTATGAAAAGCTGCTACGTAACATATCGTCTCGCGAGAAATAGCGAGACTTTGTGAACGATCACGCCTTCGAAATGTGAAGGTTTGTCAGATAAATATGCAAAACGAATAATTTAACTTTTTCATTAGAATAATTGCAAAGCATACTTTAATAGAACCCCATTTTTAACACTATACACTAATGTTTGTGTTTAGAAGTCTTTTATTCAACGCCTATCAATAAAAGTTGTCTACTTCCTGTGGTCTCCTAAATTTATTTGGTGTTTTATGTTTTAAGAAATTCACATTTCACATTTATTGTGATTTATTAATATGTTTATTGGATAACTCTTTTTTTTTTTGCTTATATTATTACATATAAGAAAATAAAGCAAGGGCAGACAAACAAAACCTACATCATCATACGCAGCAATAAATGAAAGCTTGTGAAAATCTCAGCACTGATGTGGACATGTATCTAAATATGATACAACAGCATATAGCACATTAGCAGTCAGACAGTATCAGTGTTTTATTTTATATACATATATACTGCAATATACACAAAATCACAATATGAATAGTTACACATCAGGATTGTGCATGACAGACTGACGGTCTGCGCTTCCCCCTAGAAGTCCGCACTACGGCGTCGCTCATTGAGCCAGTCTCCGGGGTTCACATCCATCTGCAGCATCTTCATCACCCACTTGTCCCTCCGTGCTCCATCGATGAACTCATCCAGTGAGAGCTCCCCTAAGTGACGCAGGACAGTTATTCTTTGGGTTATTCTTAGTATACATTTCTTCATTCCTGATAGATGACCACTGTAAAGCTTGCACCTACCTATCCTTTTAATATAAACAAGCAATAATGAATACGCATACAATTTTACAATTAGTGCTTCACAATGCCACAGCTGCCTGACACAGGCGTTTTAAATCATCCATGGAACATTTTAAGCCGTTAGAAACCATTGCAAACACTCACCATCCCCATTTTCATCAACCAGCTCAAATATCCGGTCAACCACTTGGTCTGGGGTCAGCAGATTACATTCTTCATCCAGCTCTCCATGGCAGGCTTTCTTCAGCCGATAAATAGACTGAGAGTTACAGGAAAAGATGTTACAGTGACTCCTTCACTGACTAAAGTTCATTAGTCAGTCAATTCAGCTGCATAATATCAACTATGCAGAACGCATGGAGACTTTAAAATAGTAAATATTACCTCCACAATTTCTAGAAGCTCTGTTTTGTCGATGCACCCGCTTCCATCTTTGTCATACATTTTGAATGTCCATTTAAGTTTATGCTCCAGTTTTCCCCGAAGGACTAAGTTCAAAGCTGCCACATACTCCAAGAAATCAATGGTGTTGTCCTGTGTGCACACAAGGTTCAAATGTTGTGAAGGAATACAAGGATGTGACTAAGAACCTAAATGTTTACTTCAGTGTGGACTTTAACCTGTCAGAGAATAGGGAAAATTATCCATTATTCCTAGAGCTAAGCTGAAACATCCAGTTTTCTTGCTGTGTATACCCTGAAAACCCAAAAAGTATTCTCAGTGAAACTGATACATGAGCGTTTATGACATTTTTCCTTACTTGTACAAATTAAGTTAGCCCTCAAAATTGCTGCAAAGGAGTTTTCTGACCTTCAAATGATAAAATGATAATGGGCATCAGCTGAAACAGCACAAGCAACCTTCCGAATCAACAAATATGTATTAATATCTTGTCCTGCTGTGTAGTTTGGTAACAATGTTAAAATGAGACAGAACTGAAGTTTGTACTTACTCCGTTTTTGTCAAATGCTCGAAACATGTTTTCAATGTAATCTGCGGCTTCCTTGTTATGAGTAACGCCAAAAAAACTCTTGAACTCGTGCATGAACAGCGTTCCACTTGGGCATTCCACAACAAATTTTTTGTACCATTCCTGCAGCTCCGCCACATCGATTTCCTTGTCTTGGTCACTCTCTTCACTCAGGCGTTGACCCATGTTGGTAATATTTTTATTCTTGCTGAAAATCACAAATATTATCTCTTACATTACACAAACCTGGTTTGACCTGGTTACATTTTTTAAGCTTCCACCTACATTACAAAATGAAAAAAATGCTCAGTTACAGAGCCAGTGGCTGCAGCTAAGTTTGTGCAAATCAGCAAAAACCAAATTGACCAATATGGCATGAAAGTCCATAGAAGCTGAATTGTTATTCGGCTCTCAATTGTGGCAAATCCCTACTGAAAGTGAGGATGAGACACAGACTGCTATGGATCACATGATAAAGGATTAGAAATGAACACTTGTCAAATTCAATTAGTCCACAGCCAGATTATGAGAAGATTGTGCTGCTGCTTGTATCTATACTAAACTAGAAGAAAAACAATACTGTGTGTGAAAGTTGTGGGGGAAAATGACATAAAAGGGTTTCAAGGATCTCTGATTTCATTCAATTTTCACAAATTAAAATGTATTATTATTTAATTATATGATTTAAATTTACATTAAGGTATAAAATGCCAAAGGTAAGCTAAGGCCTAAAGTCTGTATAGTGTATAAAAGTTTTGAATCGAGTGATTTAAGGCTTTACAAAGCAGAGCTGGAATTCAAAGTTTAGTTTTTGAGGTTATATAATTGAGGGGAAAATCAAATGAATTGATAGAATGATCAAACAAAAGGTCAAGTACATTAAAATAAAGTATTAGCTGTGGACTAATAGGTAATCTATTCCAAAATAGAAAGCTCCTGACCCGTCTGATAATTCACTCAGCTCAGTCCTTTACTTATCCCTGGAAACCCTGACCTTCAGGTGCCAGGTAATTAACTGGTACTGGTTTTCATATCTCAAAATAGAAATTCTATTTTGGAAAAGGGTCAAACATCAAACAGGCTTTTGTTGTTTTGGGGGTTTTTTTTTGAGTAGAAAGCAGACTTGGAAACAGCTATACTTTTTCAATATAACACCAGCGTTAGCAGGATCTTATCTTTTGTTTATAGGTGAAAACATGGCTTGGCCCATTTCCTTCCTGGCTAAAATATGCGCTGACAACAGGAATAGTGATAATCTTAGCTTAGAGGTTTCAAGGCCATTGAGGAGATACTGGATGATATCCTTGCACGATTAAAATGATTCACACCTCCTGTCTTACACAAGAGATATTCCCCCTCATCCAGTCATCGTACAAAGGCTTTTACCTGTGCTGATCACCTGTTTCTACACCCATGCCTGGCAGTTTTCTGTAATGCATATATATATATATATATATATAGATATATATATAGATAGATAGATAGATATCTATATCTATATATGTGTGTGTGTGTGTGACATTGTTACTTCTAGAGTTTTAGCTTAGTAAAATAATGTCACAGAGAACTGCTGCAAGCTGTTTATTTTCTTTTTTAAGACTGCAGGGGAAGATCCCAGTAGATCAGCAGTTTCAGACCAGCCCGTTTAGCAACAAAAGTCAGTTAAATCACCCTTTCTTCCTATTCTGAGACTTGCTTTGAACTTTAACAAGTCTTCGTGACCAAGTCCAAATGCCTCAAAGACATTTTCATTAAACATTTGCACCTAATAATGTGGCTGTTGAAAAACACTAGGCATGCTATCAAACTCATGTTTTGGCTAAGGTTATGGTGTACCACCAGCATATAAATAAACTATGCTAACATTGACGTATATATTGCTGAAAGTGGAAAGTTTGAGTGGAACGATTTCACAAGTGTGACTAAAATGCTAGATATCAACAGATAGGTGATACAGACAACAACTGTACATAAAATTTCATATTTTTCTCTGGGCTAAAATTTTATAATGTCAGGAAATGTTTCTATTCTCATAACATTTTGAGTGCAGCTAAACAATAATTCCCTGGACACAATTGTTGTGTTAACATTAACCCTGATAAGAAACTCCCTTAACACCAGCTGGGCAAAGTACACTTCAAATTTCAGCATTTATTGCTTTCCATGAATACTATGATACAAGCGCAAGCCTTCAGTTTCCAGCGATGATCAGTTTTACGAAGGCAGTGGACATTTATTACAAGTCTACAAAAACTGATTTACATACTGATACATACTGTAAAAATTCCTAATTATCAAAAGTGACGACTGTAAACTAAGGTATGACATACATAAAGTGTAAAAGTACCTTGTATTCTGTTTACAGGGCTTGATGCAGAAATGGCTACCCTTAAGCAAAAGCAATATTCTATCTAACCAAACTGGTTACTACAATACCGTTTTATACTGGCTTCATAGAATGAAAACCAAAACTATAACATTTTCCACATCCTTCAAGGGGTCAAAGCTGACAAGTGCAAGATAATGTTAATAAGAAATATATTTACGGTATGTGCTTCATAGAAAAAGCAAACAGAAATATGTGAAGCATTGCTTCACATTCTATATGGCAGGTGTCCTCGTTCACCTTAAGAGACACATTCATTAGTGAGATAGTCAAAACAACTGTGCTTAGGCTAAAACAAACTCTATCAAACATATCTTTATGGAAATACATGCCGAATGAATAATGAAAATTCAGAGTACATCAGTTACATTAGTTATTAGGGTTCAATTATTACGTTCAGATATAAAAATCAAGGAAAAAAGATTAGAAAAACTTTTAGTCAACAGTGAAAAAGGCAGTCTCCATAATCTTCTTTTACATCCATGCCTTCCAGTTTAAAGACCAGGTGATGGCCTTGAGAATTGAAACTGATTAGGACAAAAAGATCCTTCTGTGAGGAATCTAGAGGTTCACATCACTCTTGGTCCTTACAGGTCCACAGTGCTACAGATATACCCTTGGTGTGGTATCATACAGTGTAAAAAAGAAAAAAAAAGTCAGATGGCAGACAGGCCTCGAAGTTAGTCAAGTTCCCCAGGCTCTATTGCAGTCTCTGCACTGTTTGAAATGCCAGCAACGCCCTCTGTTGACAAGTCTGGTGAATTACTGGAAGAGGGTATCTGCTTGTCACTGCTTAAGTCATCTCCATCGCTGCTGTTTCCTTCCCCACTGTCCAGCTCAAAACTTTCCTCTGATGGAACAGGCTGCTCAGATTCGTCCACAGTGCTATCGCTCTTCAGACTGTGGTCAGCCGTATCCTCAGATGAGTCTTCTTCCACCTCAGAGGGTCCTGATTGTGTGCTTTTTGGCTCTGGAAGCAAAGAAGAAGGTATTTTAACATGATGTTTTAAGTGACATTCTGCGGCAACTAACTTGTAGGCTATCCAGCTGAATATGTCAATTTAAAGACTAGTGCAATAATACTTTAATATGGAAAGACACATCAATGCACCTTTATCAGAAGCTAAGAAGGTATAAGGTGAGAGATTTTCACAAAACTATTCAGAACATTTGCCTGTTTGAAAGGCACAGAAATCTTGCTTTAACTTTAGGCTAACTAGGTTTTAGTTAGTTTGCATTTATGTTCTACTACAGAGAAATAACATCTGCCAAGAGATCTGTACTAAAAAGATCTATGTTGTCTTTTTTGCAACACGTATAAGCCCCTGTGTATTTGGACTTATAAGAATGCAACTATTATGAAGACACTATCAATTACTGTAGTGTCAGAAGTTATAAAATAGCCTGAATAAGGATCATGAACACATACCATGATTGTCCGATACACTAGGTGTGTCACAAGATGTTCCACTTTTGTATTCTTGACCACAGGAGTGTTTTGAAGACTCTGGTGTCTCTGGTGAGCTCTCTGGCGAGCTCTCTGGCCCTTGATGGCAAGACGACTCATTTTTTTCATTTGTTGTTTCATTCTCCTCCGTTTCATCAAATTTCAGTCTCTTCACCTCTTGCTTATCACCATCAGAATCCTCTTCTTCTGGGTGTTTATTCTTTATCCCACTATTTGGCGTCATCTCACCTTCTGATAGTGAGGTTTCACTGAAACAAACACAGTAAAATCTGTTAAACAGATTATATACTGAAATGCCAGCCGATGAGTTGCTCTTTGTTTTTTTCTTAAGGCAGGGTCTTGACAAAACCTAATTATAAACGAGAGGTCAAGAGAGGAGATATAAAAAAACTAACAAAAAACTAAAAAGCAGGAATTAGTGTAGTGTAGTAGTGTGTCAAGAGTATAAAACACTCTTGATAGGACATATTACCAGATCAAACAATTTACCTTACGCACTGCTCCTCCACCTCCTCTGTGGCTGGCTCTGGTTCTTTGCTGACTGGACAATCAGGGAGCCCGTTGGTGGAAAGTGATGTTGGCAATGACAGCTTTGGTCTGTTAAGCGGTTTTGGTGTGCCTGGCCCATTCACATTTCTACTCCAAAAGAACAAACTATTATTTCTGACAGGCAAGATAGCTTTGTCTTTACTATACTGTGGTTGTCCTTATGTAATATGGCTTTAAAATGTTCCCACTTGCTAGCAGTTTATGAAGAAATTTCAAATTTGTATAAATCAGTCACTGACATTTTGCACCCACCTGTCTGTATACAGAGAAGAGTTGCCAGGAAACATCACCCCATTCATTCTGTTTATACTGGATGCCCCATTTTTCCTTTAAAGAGGTAGAAAGGCACAGGTAACTGGCTGTTAAATGGCTGCCGTAAGTGTGACTCAATAATAATGCATAAAATCTCAGGGGACCATTACTGTCAATAGAAGCAGCTTGAGAAAAATACAGCACACAGAAGAGCAAAGGAAACAGAATCTTAACAGCTAATGTACTCACTCTGATGTGGGGTAGATACAGCTCACCACCATTACATTCTGAAAAGGAGAAAAAATAGAAGCTTTTTTTTTCAAGCCATGAAATGTACATTTACATTCTGATATGCTAATATTGTTTATCTTTTTGTTCAAATACTAAGATAATATGGTTTATTGCTCACCTTCTCCAAACCCCTGAGAAACTTGTCTGTTCCTGTGTAGTTTCGCTTAGGGTCCATAAGGAGTTCACACAGACGCTGAATGGTGAATGGGATTCTGTAAAGTTAGAGAAATATTTAGGATCAGGGAACAGATGATGATGAGTATAAGCAAGTAAGAGTTTAATACATGCAGCAAAAAAGAGAGAGAAAAAAAAAAAGAATAATCTGCATGTATCTGGTCAGCCACAGTCATAAATGATCACAAGCTATGATGCAAATAATTTAGTGAGATTGCTTATTAACATAATACTTCATATAGTTTATTTTAAAGTGTTAAAAGTGTTCCCAGTGCACACACCAATTGCTCAAATACAGATATTTGAGAGCAAGGCAATGATTTTAGAACCTAAAAAGGCTACTTCCAACTAAATACGTTACTTTGCAAAAATATCCACAAAAATTATTCTTACTGAAGGTGGAATCAATAGATCTGCTTCACCAAAGACACTGTTGAATACACCCAGGCTACTAAGCAGGAGACGCTAGCAGTTGGTGATGTGAGGCCCAAAAGTAAACAAATCACTCCATCGAGCATTGCTGGAGCGCTCGCTAGTTGTACTCTATATGATAGTAAGATCACATCCCAGGTAGAAAACATTGTTCATTTTTTATGTCACAATATTGTGCAACCTCCCAAAGAGTTATAATGTTAAGATACCTTGGGTATTGTTAAACTCTTCTTTTATTCTTTTAATTAAAATTTCCAGGGGAAAACACTCGGTATACTACTGTGTCACTGCTACTGCATTATAAGCCTGCTGTTGGCATCTTGTTTCAGTAGATTCACACTGCAGTCACACTGCCTGCAAGATTCAATTAGCAATTCAGTATTTTTTCACCTATCAGAAATATTATTATTGCAGATTTTCTTAAAATATTGTGATATAATTTATGAGGGTATATTGCCCACCCTGTTAGACACAGTGCAGCACACAGTGGGCAGAATAAAATATGAGTATGCTCAAATGTTTTTGTGGTTATGTTTTGATTTAACAGACAGCATATAAGAATACCAATAATAAAAACTATTGGTTAAAACTCAGTCACTACTGAAGTTGTGACTAAGGATTTGTTTACCATTGCTCATTATAATCTCAACTCACCCATTGTATCCATCCACTATTTTTAAGATCCTCTTCTTCATTTCTTCAAATGGGACAAACTCTACATTGGGATTATGTGGTCCTCTCTGTTCTGGGGTTGCAGCATGAAAATCATCCATGACTTTTTCCAATTTAAACATGAAGTATGTTTTGAACTGTGACCATGGCATCCTGTAAGACAATGCAAGTTTGTTTTAAACAAATCTGCTAGGGCACTGCTGATTTTATTTGCAGGAAAACTGATGTCAGTATTTCTGTTTGGCAAAAAAAAAAAGTTGTGTAAAATTGTTAAGTGCAGTTGTGTAAAATTTAATGAGTGTAGCCATCGTTCTTGACATGTACCCATGGTACTCACATCGGTTGCCCCGTCTTGGCAATATGACACAAAAATTGCTCCAATAGGGGACAGGTGTCTTTCTTCCCTTTCTTCTCAAAATCTGCAAAAGCCAACATTAAGGAACAAAAAGAAAGTTTAACTTTAAAACAAGCTAGGAAACAACGCTGATCCCCAAGATAATAAAACAAATGCATGCGGCTGCACGGAACTAAATATGAAAGATGAATACTTTTAAAATAACCTGAGAAGATAATGTTTGGTTTCAGGCTTCTCCAAATTACAGTGACATCAATTAAAATATTTACTGCTGCATCAAGAGAAAATACATTTATTAAAGAAGACCAAATGTTAAGTGCAACTTCATAAAATCCCCAAACCGTTCTCAGTTAACTATATGGAAAGTTCCCACAAGTTAGTTAGCTAGCATTTTATTGTTAGCAGCATGTTGTGACGTTATCAAGCTAGCTGTTTACATAATCGCTAAGCGTCCGTGGGGAAATAAAAAGGTGTAAAGTGTGTGAAGACGAAATTTTTGCATGCAGAAGACAGCATTAAAATGGTGAAATCATGCAGAGACTGAATTCAGAGACGCTAGATGCTTCTTCTAAACGCTAGTTGTTGTTGATAAGCTAAGTTACGAGATAACGTAGTTAGCAAACATGAGACATTTTGCTCAGGGCATTAAACCAAACATAAAGGAAATAATTAAGCTAATAATAACTCATTTAACAACTGCAAACATTGCCTTGAAACGCTTCCAACAATGCGTCGATGTCCATTGCTGTGGCCAGTCACAGGCAAGAAATACTTGCAGGTTAGTATCACGTTAGCAGGTAGCAACCCAACAAAGCTGGTGGCAGTGACGACTGCGCATGTCAGCAATTACGTATTCACATTTGCGGAAGACGCGAAGATCAACAAAGCAGAGCTCTACCCCCGCAAAGAAATAAGTTGCTAAAATTAAAATACTTGTTATTCTCGCCGCGGAGGTATTAATATTTTCATTTACTGGATGTGCAGGATTACGTGACGGAAACTTCTCGATCGCTCTGGCGAGCTGTAGATGCCGCAGGCAGTCAGCGGGGCGTCATCGTTTTGTGTTGTGACGGCGCAAACCGCTGAAGCGACCAATGAGTCAGCAGCTGATCGTGGTTAGTTTTACCTAAGGAGCCTATATATTTACACCGCGGACGACGGCAACAGTGAAAGCAAGATATCTGCTAGTTTTTAATACGTGGTCACTTGGTTTTCAGTGGTAACGATGGCAGTTCCAGTAGCTGCATTACAACTGAGCTCATCATCCAGCCCGAGTCTGCTGGAGCACAACATTCATATCAGTGACAGAAATTTGGGAGGGATTTCTAATAACAATAACAATGGAAATGACACCCTGCCTTTACATTCTCCGTGGACATTCTGGCTTGACAGGTAAGAAACTGTTTAATTTCACCTACTCCCGCTTGTCTTAGCAGTTGCTGTAGTTGTCATGGGTGAACTCTTTGTTGTTGACCTCTTATGGAGAACAAAGAGGGGAAATGAATTTATCAGGCCTCTAGTGTAAGTCAGGCATTGCAGCTTAGATAATATAACAAGTGATCTTAACAGCAAAACGAGGATTGTTGTTGTTGTTGTTTTTTCTTTATTTAATCAGAAAAGAACATTGCACGAGATACACATACAAAATTCTTAGTAATGGTGATGCAGCTTATCTGCCAACTGTTTCCTGTCTGACCTACATAAACAATTCCTCTTCTTGGAAGGACCTTAAAATAAGCAAAGGGTGTAATTATGACTGGCTGAATATTAATAACTCAGCGTGATTTCAGATAAGGTCACTGTACGTTCCTATTAGCACAGGTGTTATTCTGTTGCTGCTCATGTGATTGTTATTGTTTAGTGAGTCACTACTTCTGTTTAAGTAAAATTTACTTTTACTTCTCAATAAGGTTTCTAGTTTGACACTAGGTAATCAGAGCTGAACATAAGCAACACTGAGTTACACAAGCCCATCGTCCACTGTGTGTACAAATCAGAGGGTGCAGTGTTCAAACGGGGTCAGTGTTGTTTACTGTTTACTGGCGTTTTTGTCATCTGATCTCCCCCCCCCTCCCCCCCCCCCCCAAAAAAAAAAAAACAACACTCTACCCCATCCTCTCTGCTCCAAGGGGGCATGATTCGGACACATGTGATTAATATAGCTCAGAAAACCGGTTTATTTAGTTGATCTGAGATATTTATAAGCTTGAATTTAAAAAAGAAAAGAAGGTAGAATCTGATTTTCTTTTTTTCGTGATAGATCTCTACCAGGAACAACAGCAGCTGAGTGTGAGTCAAACTTGAAGAAAATCTACACTGTGGAGACTGTCCAGGTACAATGAATACACAAAGTAGTTGTACATTTGTTGGTGGTTGGTGTTTAAAATGTTTGTGATTGATGTCTTTGTATTTAAACGCAATTCATAATTTTATTCAAAGTACTCTCAGCTCTTGACTAAGCGTCTTGTAATAGGAATGCCAGTTTATCAGTGGGTGTGTGTAGATAAGAGTAATGAGGAAGTTATTTTTTGGCCACTGCAAAATATCATCAAGGCCAAATGTCTGTACTCTGTGTGTTGGTAAATGGTTCAATAAAATGACCCATTTCCTCTGTTCACCTTTGGTCTGGAGTAGAACTTTTGGAGAGTTTACAACAACATACCTGGGGTCTCCAGCTTGCCACTGAGATGGAGCTATCATCTGATGAGAGGAGAAAGAAAACCACTCTGGTGAGCTGAACAACATTTGTTTTCACATGATGTCATTTTTATAATTTGTAATGGCACTTCCTTGTTTGCATACAGGGAAGAAGAAAGCAATGCCAAAGGTGGTGTGTGGAAAATGAAAGTACCCAAAGAATGCACTGTAAGTTATACAACACATTTAAGCGTTTATTTTGTACACTATCTACTTTCATGATCATTAAATAAAGCTGTCTTCTCATTTATAGTCTGCTGTGTGGAAGGAGTTGCTTTTGGCTATTATTGGAGAGCAGTTCAGTGATTATTGTGCTGCAGGTAAAATTCTTTTAAATGTTCTTGACTGTGATTATATATTTTTAATTATTATTATAGTCTGTAAAACACCATTGCTATTATAGCTTGCAAACACTATGAGTCAGAAATGCTTAATAATTATTTTTTATTTTTTACAGAGGATGAAGTAGTTGGAGTCAGCGTTAGTATAAGAGACAGAGAAGATGTCGTTCAGGTCTGGAATGGAAATGCTTCTTGTGTTAACGAGTCAAACATCATAGGAAGGATCAACGAGCTCCTTCCACAAGTACCTTTTAAAGCTGTGTTTTATAAACGTGAGTATTTTCTTCTTTTCTTTGGGTGCGGTATCATCATTTTTAATGACTGAAATCATGAGATGTGATAAGATCTTCTGTTATATTTCAGCCCACGAGGAGCACCATGCTTTCGAAGGAGGTAGATCAAGACATTAGCAACTCTCAAGAACCTTTTTTTGTGTGGGTTTGTTTTGTTTTGTTTTGCTCATGAACGTGTTTTAATTTTCTTTTGGGGGGGGGGGGGGGTTTGTGATAATACTGGGGCAAATTTTGGAGCATTCGATTTGCTTCATGTATCATCTTAATTACCTCAATGTAGTTCACGTATAAAGCCTCAAAGTCAAGGAAATTTCACATCTTTTAAGTATTATTGTCATACACGATAAAAAAATATCATTGTTTTAGTCTAAAGTAAAGCCATTTTAGTTTAAATATGTCTACAGCAGTATTTGTATGATTACGTTTTTTTTTTTGTTTTGTTTTTTTTTTCTTTTCTTTTCTTTTAATACTGCACAATTTTACAGAATTGTAACCAAAACAGTAACTTGTGTAGATGTATTCTAGCTTACCTGTGTAGTTTACCAAGAACATAAAAAGCTAGGTCTTTGAACTACATCTAATTTTGGGGCAAATTTGAGCAAAGAAAGTATCACAAGCAAACCTTTATATTAACAACACATTACACAGCTTTTCTAGCCAACAATTTTATCTTTTTGTAAATTACAGTAAGAAAATACTGTTGTCTGTTCAGGACAAGATAAATAATTAGTATTCTGTAAGGCGACTATGTGAATATAAATTGCACTTTTTTTTTTTTTTTTTTAATTTTCTTGTGTAGAATAAGAGGAATGGGGAAAGGAATATGTTAGTGTTACAATAAAGTGACCTTGGTGCACAAGACACCTTGAGTAGATGCTGAGAAATATATGCAATAATTTCTATTCTGTAGGAAATTTGCCGTGTTGTGGTTGTCATTTTTATTTAAGCCTCTGCTCCATATCAAGCACTTTGTACTGTGTATATAAGACGTCTGATAATCCCTCTAGAGTTAACAGCATATGGAGTTGTGGTAACTGAGACCAAATACAATTTGGTTTTGTGTCACCTTTTCTAATCAAGTGCAATGTTTTTATGTATTCTCTTAAGTCTGAAGTACATAAAACTGCCCCCAGGAAATATGACCAATAAATACACAACACAGAGAAATCTATCACAAGGGCACAAAGAAGCTGTTGCTGTTTGGAGCCAATTTAAATATTTTTAAGAAGAGATGTTATTGTAGCAGCAATGCCAAAACTGCAGGAAAAAAAGTTCATTAGTGATAGTTTATTTCTGTTGTACTAAGGTGGTTTCAGTTTCTCGAAAATTCATTGCCTCTGTGGTGTCATATGAGTAAACCTATATATGTGCAATTTAAAATCAGCCATGTTTAAGCATTGTCAAAATTCATGTTAAAATGTCTCACCAAAGGCGCCTTTTCAACAGAGCTTTTTTTTTTTTTTTTTTTAACTGATACTGCAATACTCATACAATTGACTTGATTTCCACAAAATTACCATTGACACCAACAGAAAGACTGCTGCTGTCATTTATCAATCAAATGTTGATGTATTTGTAATGTGGCTCAGCTTCAGTACTCTGCTAGATGAATATAGCACTTGCCAAAATTGCTTTCTTTAACCCGTAATGTTCCGTTTTTATAGTAACGTTAAGAGCACATACTGTAGGATAAGAGAATAACAATAGCGTTTCCTTGCACATGTACAGCTGACTAGTCATTGCAGATCTCAGACCTTGTAACTGATTGTTGATCTTGGATGGTGCCTTGTGTTCATCAGCAGTTTACATTGTTAAAGTCTTCTGTTTGTATGATTTGTATGATGATGTTTAAAAGAAATAAAAATGTTCAAACTTTCATGTTTTTTCTTTCTTTTTATTAATACTTTTCTGCTACAATTTAATTAAACTGAATATGAAAGAATATACTGAAATTTTAGGTGCTATCATAATAGAAAAACTGTCGACAGGAGTCCCAGAAAAGGTCATGTTTTAGATGTGTCTTTTCTTCTTCTTGCCAAAGATCACTGCCTGAGCATTTAAGGTACTGTAATATATGCAGAGTAATCCTACACCCTACGGTACAGCGAATGGGGGAAAAAATGATAAACTACTTCGTTTTGTTTTTTTTGTTTTTTTTATTTTGTAACGTGGCTGTCGGTTTCTTAAGAAACAAAAATCAAATGTACTTATGGATTCGATTTCATGCCATCCACAGGTAAAATATCTCCCTCTTGCGGTCACATAGAAGCACGGGTATGCAAATAGAAGGGTCCATTTTCATCTCTTAACTCTAGTTGTCTTTGCTGAAGATTTTGTCGTTTTTGTTGTGATTATCATTAAGCCTCGCGGAGTTTTATCACCCGTAAGGTCCATATTAACAGCCCTGCCAAAAGTGATGAGCCAGAATTTTGTATTAATCGACGTTTAGAACGTACTAAAATAATATATGGCGAACCTACCTTCAACAGAGAAAGTGGAAATAGCGCCCTTTTGCACTAGACTGAGTAACCTCAGTGCATGCTAATGGTTAAAAACTACATAAATTAACACATCCTGTCACATATACTACGAAAATAATATGATTATTACTAATCCAGTTTAAAACGGTATTTACTTATTTTTTTAAATATCCTTTAAATTCTGATACAGTAGAAGTTTTTTCTGTTGATTGAAACTTGAAGCCACCTATGCAGACTTTATAAAATGAGTGCATACAAGAAAACGTTGATAAGCTTTCTTTTTTTTTTGAATAATATTCGAAGAGTGTGTTATTTTTTGTTATTTTATTTTAAATATTCACATTTGTATAAATAGGCCGTGGACCTGTACTTTAGAATGGCGACTATTTCTTCTATGGACAAGAAACTATGATTTTGTTTCCTGATAAAATGCGTCAAAATTTAAGCCGCTCTCAAACAGTCCGCGTGTGAACCTGACGTCACCATTGTTTACTTTTACCTAGGCCACGCCCTCTGTTAGCAACTTGTGGCTAGCTCGGTACCGAGGAAGGCACTGCTCCGAGGGATCTGCTTCAGACACCACCCCGAGTCAAAGACTATCCGCGTGTACATAATTCTGTGAGTAAGCGTTAATTCACCCTAGCGCGTTCACCCATTAAATGAACACAAAATGTAACATTACATGTATTGTTATATTAGCGTGGGGAGCGAAACGAAGAGGAGAGACAGAAACGTTTCTTGCAAGCTAGCGTCAAGACTGCTGTTAGCTTTTGTTGTAGCAGCTACTTTGAAGGAAAATGCTTCCCGCAGTGTTGGCCGTTTTTCTGCCTGTTATTTATTGTTATTAGATAAGGCTAGGTCATGTGTATAGTTAACAAAGCAGACTTTCTAACCTCCCGTTTTCTCCGGATGCGTGTTTTATATTAGCTTATGGCTCAAGTCCTTAACGGAAATCTCAGATTGCAGTGGTGATGTTAACGGGTATCGATTCCGTTCTCATTGATAATTACATTGCTTTAATTAACAAAATAATGTCTGTTTCAGATAACGTTTCATATCAGTCTTTTTAAGCTGATATTTTAGGTGTTGGGTGGGTGTTGAAATTTTCGGCTGTGCCCTGCGCTCTGGATGTAGTTAGGCGTGACGCTGAGTTAACTTCAGACAATACAACCTCAGCTTGTTAAATGTGGAATGACTATATTATTAAAACAGTCGTATGTCTTGCACAGACCAGCCTATCGCTTTGAATGCTTATACTTAAGATGGGCAGTCGTGCCTCGTAGACGAAAGCAAACTGAAACCTAGACTTAGCAACTGGTTCAGCTGGTACATGTAAAATGTAATGGGTTAGATTTAAGCGCCTTGTAATTCATTTTAAGTAACAATACTAAGTTAAAATCTACTGTTTGTTTTTGTTGATCTGAAGCTGATGCTAGCAACATTTTCTGGCACAAATGGATAAAAATCCACATTAACCTTTCAGCAAATTGCAATTCATTCGACTGGTCTGAGAGGAAACTAGGTTTCTGCACTACAGCAAGGCTAAATTTTTAGGCTTATAAAATCAGCCCCAGGTTTAGCATGAAGATTAAAAGAAAAGTCACTTTAGAAAGTAAGATCCATATGTAAAGGACTACCACCCAGTTCCACCCAGATTCAAATCCACTACAAAATCAAAACTCAGCACTGTCTTTCTCTCTCTCGTTTTTTAAGCACACGCATGTGTCTTTTATAGATTTCTCACAGCAGTCTACTAAATATAATTCTGAGAAAATGGGTATCATATAGCTTTATCAGTATCACTCTTACATAAGTTAACAGTTAAAGAGTGTATTATTCAGCTTTAGTTACTGACTTTTACTGATACGACATAGTAGTTCATCCATGGAATTGGTCAAAATATATTCATGTACAGGATTTATTTCTTTATGAAAAGCCCATTTGCAGTGTTTGCTTACATAAAAAAAATAGTATTGGTTTTCATTACTAGAAAGTTGCCTTTGAGGCGAGACCAGTAAAAATGAATGCACTTGCTGTTCAGTCCATCTCAAAAATGCTGGCACTACAGCACAGTTGGATGAAATTCTGTTTTGTTGCATGCATAACAAAACTTGTGAGGAAATCACACTATATTCGGCCTGGATTTTAAAACTAAGAGCAACCCCCAACCTTGTTTAAGAAAAAAAAAAAAAAGCTTTTTACTGGAAGCACTGCCTTCTGTCTACAGAGCTAATCCTGAAAGCAGAAGCAAACTGTGGATGTCTCATCAACAGCTGTCTGTTTTAATCAGTTATGTTTAATGTTATAAATTGTAGGAATTACCTACTTTTTACCAGCAAGTTTTGACTCGCCAGTGAATGACACATCACCACTGTTAGACATAGCTTTCTATTCTACGAACCCCCCACGTTTTCAAAGATTTTTTTTTTCTAAGCAAGGTGTTGCTACTATTTTGTTCACAACTTTATCTGAGTGTATGTAATCTTATCAGATTGTCTGTCAGATGTTTCCAAAATGTTGACATTGACATTCAGTCGTGCCTAACTGATTGATTTGATTAACAGATTAAACAGACTTGAATATGTGGCTGTGGGTATTGCTGAAAATAATGGCTTTATCCTTGAAGCTGCGTGGTCTGTTTCATTTCGGGTTTTCTGTGTAGCTTGCCATCTGCTTATAGTTGTTTGCCTACTTTATTTATCTTTGTTTATGCTGCTTGGCTTTTGACTCAAACACTCCCAAGCTGTATACATAAAAGCCTACTTGTGCATTGTACTACCTGCCACAGCCGTTTATGGCACCACCTGGTTAATGGTAAATTGTTCCAGAAGGAAGATATGTTTGCACATAAACACGAACCCAGGGCCCCTGTGTTTACAGTAGCCATGGCAGCACTCAGTTATTCAACAAATAGGCCTACCGTCCTTCTCTCTCCCTTGTAGAAGAGCGTGTTTGTATTGCAGGGTAGGGCTGTAACAAAGTACTTTTTGACTTTGGTAGAAGTTGAGTTTCTCTAGCATAGTAATTTTAAAGACTGCTGAATACTGCTTAAGTTATCCTGAAGAATGGGCTTCTTATTATCTTGTGAAGTACTAGCTTTGCCAAAGGTGTCCAGACAGTTGCATTCACCTTGTCTGCCCTCCTAAACGTATTATAATGGTTCTTTTTTTTTCTTTTTTTTCCCCATTTACAGGTCATAGAAGTCCAAATGCATGAGTCTCGGTCAGATCCAACAAGCCACACCATTCAAACAAATCAGACAGAGAACGGGAATCATACTGAGAATGAATGTCGACTGAGGAGTAGCCAAACTCCTCCTCCAGAGGCACCCAGGGTCAGTCACTCTCAGCTGCATTTGTTCAACACATCAGAATATCTATCTATCTATCTATCTATCTATCTATCTATCTATCTATCTATCTATCTATCTATCTATCTATCTATCTATCTATCGACAATATTAATGGATCAGAATTATCCATTAATTTATTTAATTTATTTTCTTTGTTTGTATGTTTGCAATGTGATTTACAGATTAATCTGTAACTTTGCTACATGTGCTGCAGACAGGTCTGAGAGTATGTTAATTAAAGTCAGTGCTGCTTTAATATGTAACTGACCCGATAATTACACTATTTCCAACTATTTTCCCCAAGCAACTTTTTCAGATATATGTAATCAATAAATATACCAATATAGGTCACCAGCTAATGGGTTGGTCTGGATAATTATCTTTGGATATTGCACTGTTAGACCAAAATTTCGTTGTACATGTACAATGACAATAAAGGGCTATTCTATTCTATTCTATTCTAACAAGCAAATGACATGGAGATACCACTAAATGCTTCAGAATCTTGATTAAGAGATAATCATTTGTTTGTTGCTGCCCTGAAGCAAGTTGCATTCTGTTCAGAAATGCTTAAATGTTTTCTCTCTTCAGTGCATATGTGCTACTCTGTAACAAAACCATGGAGTTGTATTGGGGATGTGTCAAGATGTTTGTCCACAATGTTACAAATTTGTCCTGTAATTGAAGCAGATGTGTTTTCTTCTCTACACGTGAATATTTATTCTGGATTTGATTTTATGTATAACTAGCCTGGTATCCAAGCGGCACACACTTATTTGGACATACCAGGTAGATGATGCCATCGAACTCTGTGCACAGCTTATTGCTATATGATAATTTGAGGTTCTTTGTTTTGCCTTTTTAGCACGTAAACCTAAACCCCGACCGTCTTGTTTTATTTGTCTCTGTTTCTGCAATCTGCAGTATTTTATGTTTATTCTGAAGGGGAGCACAAGGATGGGGGAGCTGGTGCTGAGATTTAGAATGGGAATGGAGAGCATAACTCCTGTTTGGCAGAGGGATCAGTATTGCATTGTTAGTTTTGTTCACGCTCACATCATGTAGGTTAGAGAGGCTGTGTTAGATTGTGAGGCAGAGCCTTGTTGCTGAGCAGTATTTTTCTTTTTTCAGTGCCCAGATAAACGTTTCAATGGAGATTATCAGGTTTGTTGAACTAATTTTTTTTTTTAAATTGTTCTGTAAAATTGTGGTGACAGAAGGCTTGTTTCTTTCAATTTGTGTGCTTAGTTAAATTGTGTCTGTATGTCTATGCATGTATTAAACCTTTTTTTTTTTTTTAAACTTGAATTCATTTGAGTTTCCTTTTTTGAGCCACATCTATTAGCACATTTTAGTAAGCAATACATCTCATAAAGGGAGGCATACTGTGTTTGTTTTTCAGCAACTTTTTAGCATTTCTATTTGCTGTCAGTCATCTCAGAGTTCACAAGACCAGTCTTGCGGGAACAGATCTGTGTTTACACTCAGTTGCTCACTGGTATGACTTTCAACAATAACAACAACAGAAGATGTTTGGACTTGCTGGCTACCATGGCAACAGGGATTAGGCAAAGGCTGTTGTTGTGTTGATGGTGTCCACAGAAAAATAGAGGGGCCAACTGGCTCTGTCTATGGGATAGACCTGTTTTCATTGCTTTGATGGCCACCTCTGCAGCATTGAGTTTCATAAGAAAGGACAAACTAAGAGGCAGTCATCTGTTATTGTTAGCCCAAAGCCTCTGTGAAATTCACTGTCAGTTTGTTTACCCGATTCAAAACAGACTCTGCCTTGGAGAGAAATGTTTGTTTGTGGTTCAGACCTTAATTAAAATACGAATCTCAAGTTCTGTTTTCGTAAACAGGCTCTGTATGCTTTTTTATTCATTATTTATATCTCTGTGCAATTTTGATTACTCTGTTTATGTTTACTGTAAACATCCCCTGAGCTGTGAGGCTTGACAGTGAGGGGGAGGGTGTGGTAATTGCTGCATGCCTAGCACAGGATGTTGTTGTTGTTTTTGTGGTACTGGTTGTTGTTGTTGTTGTTTTGATGGAGTTCTAATTCCCCTAAGCCATCCAGTGCTGCCGTTGTTTTTGTTGGGTGCATTGTTAAACCATTTCCCAGAGACTGACCACGGTTGTGGGAATAACAAACAATACTAGTACTGTGAGTAACTCTAAATATTTTTTTTAATTTGATCAAGGTCTGTGTGTAGCTCCAGTTGTTTGCTGACAAATTGATTTTGATTTATTAGAAAAAAGCTGATTTAGGCATTGTAATTGACATCCAGTTCATTTAAGAACTGTGAAATACAGCCTCTCTCATTTGCACTATCATCCCTTTTTTAAAAAAAAATCATACACGATACCAAAAATGAATTATCTTTGCATTGCAGACAATGCATGTGAAAATGTCAGCATGGATTTTAGGAATGTGTCATATTTTTCCGCTATTATTTGAAGTTTTATTTACAAAGTAAACCAATTAGAGGTGCAGTCATGCACAACAGTAGGTTTGACAGTATGTCCCTTTAGTGGCCAGTTTTCTGCTACAAAGCATTAACTTCAGATAATACAAGAAAATTGCTTTATATGTGGATTGGCCAAGCAATCGGGTGATCCTAAACAGACATGCTTTGTTTGAGCAGCACACAGTCTTGTGAAGAAGTCGGATGGGAAAATACGCATATGGCCAAAAACAATAAACTTTTTTGTTTACATGTAAGTGCACAGATGGTTAGAACTTGCATAGATTTGTTGTAGCATGTATGCACAACCATAGAAAACATACATCCTTTGTGTATTATTATACTTGCCTGTCAGTGCAGCAGTATGTCCTTCACAGGCTTGATTTCCTCATGTTTTTCTTTTTTTGTGTCCCATGTATAGACTTTAACCTTTCTATTTTGTCTTTGATGAAGGTTCCAGTGTCATTGTCCATGATGACCCCACCAGCAGAGGCTCCACAGCAGCTGCAGCAGACATCACAACAACAAGTCCTCAGTCCCCAACAGCTTCAAGCCTTGCTCCAGCAACAGAAAGCACTCATGTTACACCAGGTAATGTATGCTTAATATTTTTTCCTCTTCTACACTGAGCACAATTTATTTGTGAGGTTAACTCCAGTTGTATCAACATGTCTGCAGCAACAAATTCAAGAGGTCTTCAAGAATCAGCAAGAGCAGCTTAATATACAGCTGCTGCAGCAAAAGAATGCTGGGATTGTTAGTCAAGAGGTAAGATTTGTTTGGTAAGCGTTATTTTTTATTTGCTATAGAGACCACTGTGTATAGATATCAACATTAGGGTATTTGGTATTACCAAGAGCTCATATTGTTTTACCTGGAATAATACTTTTACAAGTTCTAGCTCTGTGTTTGTAGATTGTAACTGATGTATAAAACAGCACTAAAGCTAGGCTGTAACAGCAGCAGATTGAGGTTATATCTGATGTTTTATAAGCTGTGAACGATTTTTATGACTCCCAATTAGTTTAAAGGCTGCTGTATACTGTTTCTCCTCTAAATATATCAGGATTATATGTTTTACATACGTCGCATCTTCAGAAAGTATACGTTGCTCTTTCCCAGTATTTACACTTGAAAGCCTTGTGGACTTGAGTACACACTTTGGTACCAGCAAGTGTGTTTGTGTGTCCCATTTACTATCAAAAGCCACACAGCTTGTGTGCATGAATTTGTATAGCAGCAAGGCATCATCAGTCTGTCCTAAAATCATTTATCCATTGCCACTCACAATATGTACTTTCTGTTGGCTCTTAATAGAAAATCGTAAGATAAAGTTACGCTTGTCTGAGTGCACAAGGCAGCAAGTGTGGGTTTGTTCTTGCTCAGATTTATTGTATTTCAGTTTGCAGTTGCATTTCAATGCAAACAATCAGTAGAAAGAGTTTATTTGGCAATTACAATATTGCAACAGATAAAGAGTTCACTGACTGATGTTCTGTCACAGCTGACAGCCCAGCAGATTGCCATCCAGCAGCAGCTCCTTCAGGTGCAGCAGCAGCACCTCCTCAACCTTCAGAGGCAAGGCCTGCTGTCTGTGCTTCCTACCAGCCCAGCTACAGCCCCAGGTATGTGTCTAACACTCCCGGTTGCAGATTCATTTACTGCAGAGCTCAAACACCTAAACAGATTGTTTTCAGTTACAGTGGTTGGTTTTTGCTAGTGATTGCCAGAATGTTAGGTTTTAAGTAAACAGTGATTTTTATCGTGATCTTAATCATCTCGAGGAAGTTTTTCTCCTTAAAATGCAGTAATATCCCACTGTATCGTACAACAATTTATCTATAGTGTACATGTGCACTTTTAGGCTGTGAGAATGGTAGCATCCTGTCAGCTGGTGGAGACACCAGAGAGTCTTCCAGTCAACAATCTACCACCAATGGTCATCAAACTCTTCTGAAGAGGAAAGACAGGTGCTTTTGAAATTTCCGGTCTTGTCTAAACCTTAGTTGTTTTTTCATTTATTTGTATCTAGCTTTCAGTGCACTCACTCTGTTGCATTATGTGTTTTGCAGTGGTCCGCTGGATGAAAATACACAGAACAGCCATCCTCTGTATGGAAATGGGATGTGTAAATGGCCTGGCTGTGAGACAGTCTTTGGGGACTTTCAGGCATTTCTCAAGTGAGTGTTGAAATCTAGCATTCCTCTGAACTGGTGTTCATTCATACATACTTGGATATACAAGGATGTGCCATTGCAATAAATGATAAAGTAATATATTTATTATATGAGCAATGATATAGTATATTTAATGTTTTGGTGAGGAGCAGTGAGTGCTTTTTTGCTGCATTACAAAAGCATACTTTAGCATTGTTTTGTTTTGCTCCCTCCTGTTTGTGCAGGACATTGTTTCCCTGAAGCATGTCATGATTTTGAATTTTCTTGTTTGCAGACATCTAAACAGTGAACACACACTGGATGACAAGAGTACAGCACAATGTCGTGTACAGATGCAAGTGGTTCAGCAGCTAGAACTGCAGGTACAACACGTTTTCTTTTACCTAATACTTTTAGATTTTGTTGCTTCGTTTTCCCTTTCCCTCTCTAACTTTAAAAAAATGAAATGCAACTATGATGATTAGTGTTGTGTTGAGTTGTTTTTTTTAACTCTCAAAGTGTATGTGAAATTTTTTGCAGTTGTGGTGTGTTTTCACACCAGCGTTTTATATTTACACCTCTCAGGAGGCCTGGAAAGAAGTAGTTTCCACACCAAACTTCACATTGCCATGTAACACAGAATTAACCATCCATAAACTTCTATTTTTGCCTTTCGTTTTAACACAGCTGAAGAAGGACAAAGAACGACTGCAGGCTATGATGGCTCATCTGAAATCCTCTGAACCCAAACCTGCAGCACAGCCTGTAAGAACCTGCCACAGCTGTTTCCTTCAATTAAAATAAATAGTGTTTTGCTTGTAGTTACACCAACATTTTGCTGACTTAACTGCTTTGTTTTCTGTTCTTTTTTTCTTCAGGTTAATCTGGTGTCTAATGCATCTTTCTCCCAGGCAACATTGCCCAAAGGCCCTCCTCCTATGAGCATTTCTCAGAGTGCCACGGCACCATCCACACCCTTGACACCACTCTCCGAATCTCCCTCAGTTCTCACACCCAATAGCATGTTCACTGGAACCCCTGTAAGGAGGCGATACAGCCGCTCTGTAAGCCAAGGTAATGTGAGATCATAAGTCACAGCTTTTAATTAATAATGTTTTCATGGGGCAAAAGTGCTGAAATATGCTTCTACTAAGATATAATTGGAAATATTTGTTATATGTTTCACTTTTATTGTGCATATGTGTAAATGTGGCTTGTTAATGTCTTTACACAGATATAATTGATAATAAGGAGTTCTACTTGAGCACAGAAGTTAGGCCTCCATTTACTTACGCCTCTCTCATAAGACAGGTAATGTGGAACTTTTTTCAGCCACGTAAAGCAGATCACTACATCTTTTCTGTTATTTGGAGCCTCTCTTACACGTTCTGTCTCTTTCAGGCTATATTTGAATCACCTCGCAATCAGCTGACATTAAATGAAATCTACAACTGGTTCACAAGAAACTTTGCATATTTCCGGCGTAATGCAGCTACTTGGAAGGTATTTATATTTATATACTGTATATTAAATGTCATTAAATATTTCAATTTGAAACGGGAAAAGAAGCTAATTCCTTACTTGAAGTGTGGAGTTCCTAAATGTGTGATTTTCTTATATTTTGCAGAATGCAGTCAGACATAACCTCAGTCTCCATAAATGCTTTGTACGTTTGGAGAACGTGAAGGGAGCTGTGTGGACAGTAGATGAGATTGAGTTTCACAGGAGGCGGCCCCAGAAAGCTGCTGGTAACGGGTATGTACACTTAAGACGTGACGGCCGTGCACTTTCAGATGTTACTAGAAGTCAGACGCTTGGCATCAAGGAACTTGACCATTTAGCTTTACCTCACAAGTAAAGAGTATTTACTGTCAACAGGTCATGGAGTTTTAAAGGCTTGGGAGTGTGCTATGATAGAAATGGAAAAAAACTGAGGGGTTAGAATTGCAGATGTTAAATGATTAAATGCTAAAAAAAAAAATACCCAACAACAACAAAGGAGATCATCTAAATTGTGTTAAATAAAATATGAACAAAATGTTGTTTACACAATGTTTCACTCAGACCCATGGGTTTGTGAGCAACAATAAATGGCCTGCTTTTTGCCGTTCACAAGAGCTAAACTTGTACTTTTACATGAAATCAATAATAATAAACCAAAATCTGTAGTGTATCAAAACTGTTACGAGGCATGTTTCTGATTGCATCGTCTTGCAAAGATGACTCAAACTCTTAGCTATTGTGGATTTTGCTAAATAAACAGACCTGGAGCGCCATTGTATATTTTGGCAGTACTCGTAGTTAGAGGGAAATGTAACTTAACACTATCACCCTTAGTTACTGTTGCTATTTCAGTTAAAAATGTGCGTTTAAGATAAGCTTGCATTTCTGAATCCCTCTTAAGTGAGCTCCATGCACACAGCTTCTGCAAACAAATACACTTTTAAGAATATTAGAGGGAATTTACACATTCAACAACATTTGCCTTCAGTAAAATTCCAGGACAGAAGTATGAATATAGTTTTAGACCATTTAAGTATTCATACTCAAATGTAATAATTTGCTCTTGTATTTATATGCTAATAGATCTCTGCTGAAGAACGCCCAGAACCGTACAGGCCTAGTTGGATCTGCCCTTCAGGTAACAGAGAAATGTTAATTATCTTGTTGTTTGTGTGTATTGTATTACAAATAAAAAGATGTTTGATGAATGAATTATCCTAACATAGTATATGTGTTTAAGCAGTGCTATAAATACACCTCTGACAGTATTACTTTTTTCAGGGTGGTGGTCTAGAATGCAACTCTCTATACAACCCAGCTTCTATGGGCAGCATCCCATTGCACTCCTTGCCTCATGTTCTCCAGGAGCAGATGAATGGAGCTCTCGCTAATGGATCTGGATACCAAAGTGACAGCAGTGCAACACAGTCCCCACCACAGGCTTTGTAAGTGTCCCTATTCACTGAACTCTTCAGTGCATTTGAATTACCTACTATTTAAAGTCTGATCACATTTTCGTTCTCCGTGTTTACCAAACCAGCATTAAAGAAGAGCAGGAGGATGAGGAGATAAGCGAAAATTATCCCTATGAATCTCCGGAGAGCACAGACGAGCACGGCCACAGCCCAGAGATGAACAGAGACGATGACAACGGTAGCCCGGAGAGGCCCAGCCTTCATCTTGACCGTGTGCCTTCCCTCTGACTTTGAAGTCCAACTTCTCAATGGCAAGGCTGCCAGTGTGACTTTGTATTAAAAAAACAAACAAAAAAAACAACAACTTCAGCTTCATCTACGTAACCAAATACTCTGTTCTTGGGAATCTTTTTCCGTTATTTTTTTCTTTCTGTATTTATCAGCATCTCTTTATTTTTTTGTTTTTAATCTAGCTCCCAAATGTTTTTTTGTATAGTTAAGTGAGATCACAAACAACATTTGTGAAACTGTCTGTCTGTGATTCTTCTTCTTAATCTTCTTCTTTTTAAAAAAATAAAATAAAATACATATATATATCTGTACAGAAAAGGACCATAATGAGCAGAGAAGCCAAAGGAAAGGGAAAATTGATGAGCCCCTTTCAGACATGGGATAAAAAAAATTGCTGGCTTTATCAGTCATTCATATCTGGATTACTTTCATGTGTTAATCATCTTCATGGCTTCACACATACAGTACCTGACGGTGACTTGAGAGAGCGTGTGTGTGCAATATTCGCTATTATTCAATATGCGTTGGTGGCAGTATTATTATTGGCTCAAGTGAAGTGCAAACACACCTATGGAATGTTTAGTTCTCTTTACTCATTACAAGCAGTGTGTGTGTGTCTCATTTTTCATTAGGAAAAAAGCTAGGCATATAAAAATGGCCTTGTTTATTGTATAGGGCCATTTTCAGCAAAAATATCACTCTGTTTTCTCTAGAAACTATTTGACTACTTTTCAACAGTCACCCCCAACCACAATGACTGTGCATGTTTGCGGCAGACTTATGACATGCTAGTTTTGCTGGGCAGACCTTGTAGTCATCTTTGGCTTTGCATGTTTCTCTTGTTTGCACAGTACCATCTAATCCCGCCATGTCGCTCACGTTTTTTTTTGTGTTTTTTTTCTGTCTGGGAGTTAATAGTGCATTCCTTTTTTAAATTTTAGTTGTTTAATAACAGTCGGTAAATGGTTTCTAGTTGCATTACCACTACTATCTTGATTAATTGTGCATTCCTAAACCTTAATATGACTGAATGAATTCAACCTTCCACTGTGTTCAAAGTAATGCGTAATTGTTATTTAGTCCAACCTCTAGACTGCAGTGGTGACTACAACAGAAAAGTGACCAAGATGTTCACACGAAGATGAAGCTGACATGTTAAAATGCCGTCAGGTTAATGGTTCATGTCTGAAAGGGGCTGAAGTAAGCACTTCACAATGATAGTCCTACTCTTTATAGCTACTTAATGCTATGCTGGGGCCACACTACTTGATTTTATTTTAGTAGTCATAGTATATAAAAATTTGTAGAGGAATAAAAAAAAATGTTGCTTTAAAAATGAAACTGTTCACTGCCAACATGATCTGATATATTTGTATTTAAGGTATAATCAAATGATCAAAGGAACACATAGCGTCTTTATACTTGTTGGTCTTTTTCACCTCTTCCATCAACATTGAAATTTGCTCTAACTGAGCTTGTAAGAGTAGATACTATAGATTTACCATTATTGTAAACCAATGCATCTCTATGAATAATAAATTCCTCATGATATATGTGAATAATGTATGTGTCTTTGATTTAGTTTTCTGATTGTCAATTTGGGAAGAATTTATTGTTTCACATGCAAAAATTAAAGCTAGGTGCATTTTTTTTCAAATGCTGACAGCTCAACTTCTCAGCAGTAAGGACACTTTTTTTACTGTAGTATTGTGATATGTCAGTTTTAAATATATGCAAGTGCATACTATAAGCAAGTGTTGTTTACAAAAACCAATGTAGTGTTAGAAACACTGGTTGAGGCAAGATAATAAATGTTGCATAAAAGAGCATTTTATGCAAGTCTTGTCTTTCTTTACTTAATAAATGAAGGGGTTAGATTAGTGGCTTTTGTTGACCTTCCGTTGATGTAATACTGTAACTGAACTGATGTTTGGTCCCGTATGCCGTCACAGATTTGTTGCACTGCTTACTGATGGATCAAGAGTGTTGTCACAAGGTGTGTGTGTGTGTGTGTGTGCATTATGATGTACTCGATGTGCTCAAACTTAGAGGGCCTGCAGATGAAGATACTACAGATTAAACCACTGGTTGAATTAATACCAGCACATACCGGTAATCACCTTTAACAAGAACAGCATGCAACTTTGTTATAGAGCCCCTTGTGCCATTGCTGAAACAGTGCTTTGCATTTTTGTTTTTTACAAAATGCCAACTCCTTAATAATACTCCTGTGAACTCTCAAGAAATATAGAGGGGTAGGGTCACATCATGTCCAGATTGGGTAAATACTATTGTTTAAATACTTGATATTAGTAACAGCTACAATAAAGTGAGGACATTAAATGAATGACTGAATGATGTGGCAAAAGGAGTATTTTGACTCTGCACAGTACATAGAGTGTCCCTAATCACCTACTCAACCCAACAAAGTTGAGCCAAATTACAAAGTGCAAATGAACTGTTGCTTGTTGAAGTTCTACTGAGCAATTGTTCTCTATTATATACTTTAAATGGCACCTCCCTGGCGCTTTGAATATTTCAAACTGCCTGATAGAATAACTTCGCTAGTAAGTTGTAAAACCCATTAATGGTTTTACAGTTGTATTGTTTGTGCATTAAAAACCTTTCCTCTGTTGTTTATATCCTTTCTCGAAAGGAAACACACCTGTGATGGGCGGTCTTTAAGGAAAGAAGTTGGGCAAGTTATGTAAGATATGTAATCTGGCACCAGTTTGGAGAAAAGTTGGACACTGTTTGATATTCCTGTAATTCCCTGGGTGGCACGAAAAGGGGTGGATCCAGCTTTTCCCCGTGTTCTGACAAGTTCAGCAGCAGCAGTCTTTTTTTTCTGATGATTCATACCTGCCTGACGCTAGAGTTATTGTGTAGCACTAAAGGAAGAATGGTTGCTGTAATTAAACAGCTTGAAACTGTTGTTAATTATTAAAATTGTAATTGGGGCAATGGTTTGTGGTGAGATATGCAGTAGAAACAACTTTCAAAGGGTGTAATTTCCTACCGTGCAATTTACATACCTTCTTTGAATTTCCTTTGTTGTATTTTACTTTTTTATCTCCAACGGGTTGCTTTAGAGCATTTACGTTTGCCTGTCTCCATTGTCATTTCCACGAGGTAATTATTCTGTAAAAGGTACATGTCTGAGCCACGATTTTCCCATACACAAATATATCATGCCATCCAGAGGAGGGGGGCAGTTTCAAACAAATGGACTGTAACTGCTGTGGTGCCTGCCAAGATACAGGAGAACTTACAAAGCTGGGTATGTAAATGTAAGAGGCATGCTAAAAAAATCTCTCTTGCCTTGAATTCCTGACTTGCAGACTTGTGGACACAAACATTCTTTAGAGTCATCACATTTATCAAGTTGTTAACTGCTTTCTCACCCCAAAATAGAGTTGGTTAGATTAATAAAATAAGAAAATAGCCCTCAGTTGATCCCATGCTCACCCCACGCAGTCGAGTAACCAAATGCCAACATGAGACTCAGTCCAGCATGCAGGAGTGTAGGGTGGGGGTTTACGCTATGTTGAGTAATGTCCTCTACACTGACGCCCTGTATGCCATTAGCATGAATAAAGACATAGTAGGCTGAAGACACTTGGCAGCCTGGGACTCTGGGAACATGATTTCAAATAACAACTCCAGTTGTTCACAACAAACTAAGTTTAATCTTGTTCAAGTGAAGGGAACATGGATTCGACAAAGTGACCAGTTCCAGCTCGCAGAGGGAAAGTTATCAGATGCTAAAATGTAAGTATAGAATGGAAAATTATTGATATCTCAGTGACGTGCAATAGAAGCAGGCAAGTTGCCAACCGTAATTGGCAAATACATTTAATCAGGTTGTTTTACAAACCAAAAAACTTTGCTGAAAAATCTCAGATCTTTAAAAACAAATAATAATTTAAAAGATATTCGTGCTCATCGGTCATGCTGTATGTTCACTATTTATACTCTTTGACTATATGCTGATTAGCATTCTCCATGGAGCAGTGAAATGCCTTTCTATTTTAAGCTACAGTCACCCATGTAAAATATGTACAGCAGTGGTGGAAGAAGACCTTTTAAGGCCAAGAAATGATATTTTCTCAAAACTACAAGCTCAAAATTTTAAAGAGGTTTTTCTGTTTTCACATGCAATAGTTCTTTGTTTTTCTTTTGCCATTCAGACTACACTGAAGTAGATGAGTCTCATTTATAACAATGTTATAACACCTCATTACACCAACCAGAATGCAGCACCTTATTAGTCAGAATGAAAGAGTAGCTGGATTGTGTTACCACTTACAGTTAAAGCTGGTCAAACCAGATTTTAGCGCTAATGACGTAGGTTAAAGAGTAATTATTATAGGCAATAACAAAAGCAGCTCTAGAAAAAGCAGCTTTGATAGTTGTTTATTGAGTTTGTTTTTAAGAGTAAATGTAACAATACTGACTTGTCAAAGTGCTGCATTGAAGGTTCTTGTTAACACAGACAAAAACATTTGCAAAACAAAATGTACTTGGAGTTTTTTCATAAAAAAAGCCACATTTACATTGGGTCTTACTCATCAGTGGGTGTATGTTTGAGGTCTAATCTATTTAGGTCTTGCATGCATTTCCTTCATCATAAAACATTTACAAAGCTATTTTCCAAAGACTTTTTAGTCCTGCATTATTTAAATCCACTGCTGTTTGTGGCACAATCTCAATTCTAAAGGAGTTGGGGCACTTTGTAAAATGTAAATATTTTGCAGTTGTAGTTGCACGTTGAGATACTTCTTTGTGCATTATTCCCACATGTCACTGGGATAGTACTTCAAGTAATATACTGCTTCGTAGGGCAATTAGAAGTCAAAACCTCTGACTTAAATGATTTAAAAATAAAAGCATTCATTTGCAGAATGGTGGTTATTATTGTGTTAATATGTAATGTTACACATTAGCTTTTATACAAAATGTAACTTCAGCTTTCAAACAAAATAAGTCAAGTAAATAACAGTATTTACCCACATAAAGTGAGGTAGAAGTGTAAATTTGTATTGAATGGAAGGTATAGGTTAGTATTCTAGCAGGTGTTTTGAATGGAGACAATTAAATGTTTTTCCCTTCTTTTTCTTTTTCTTTTTCTTTTTTCTTTTTAACTTTATTGTGAAATTATCTCTCTAGCTATGAGAACAAGTCAGAACATGGGGTTTCCTGGACAGTGGTCAGCCCTGTTGTGTTCACCTACAGAGTTATTCAGTGCAAAAACATACTGGATCCCACGAATGACACACTGCTCTGGGGTCACTTAGGAGAAGAAGAACTTAAACACACCTTAAGTAACTGCAAACCACCGAAGCGATTTGTTGTCATTGATGAAAATGTCAATAAGCTGTATGGCTCCCAGGTTTCTCAGTACTTTAAAGCCAGAGGGGTCGTTTATAAGATTCTCCCTCTGCCCACCACTGAAGAGAACAAGTGTATGGAGTTAGTGACCAAGATCCTGGAGGAAGTTCATGAGTTTGGTATCGACAGACGCTCCGAGCCAATCGTAGCCATCGGCGGTGGAGTTTGTCTGGATGTGGTGGGCTTGGCGGCATCTCTCTATCGCCGAAGGACCCCGTATATTCGAGTGCCGACCACTCTACTTTCTTATATCGACGCAAGTGTGGGGGCAAAAACAGGAGTCAACTTTGCCGGCGGGAAAAACAAGCTGGGAAGTTATGTCCCACCAGTGGCAGCCTTCTTAGACTGCTCATTCTTCCAAACTCTCCCACCACGTCAGATCTCTAATGGGATGGCAGAGATGTTAAAGGTGCTCGTCGCTGCATGATGACTGATCAAGAGAATGAGTTTCCTGATGGTCTTGCATGTATCAGCCCATTAACTCCTAAATGTATGTAATTTTCTTGCAGCTCACAGTAGAATGATCTTATTGTTCAAGCCATTGTTGTTGATCTTCTTTGGTGTCAGACTTTTAATATTTTGTGGGCAGGAAGTAATAACCGGCGAGAACAAGATCCATACTATTTGCAAACAAGATAATAGTTGTGTACAACTTCTACAGTATTCCAAAAAGCACTGAAATGTATCAATAAGACAGCTGATACTTCCATTGCTGCAAGTTTGTTGTCAATATTGGAAATGAAAATGGTGCTTGTTCTTAAGAGACAATGCTAAATTCATTTTTTCCCACTGATTTTGTGTTTTGATATTATTTTGAATAAAAGCTGATTCAAGCGTCATAGTTGGATGTTTTGACATTTGGCTCATTGCAGCTAACCCTCTTGTAACCACAATTTAACCACAGAAGTGTTTACTGCATTTACTTACTCACAAAAACCTAGATTTAAGCTGCTACATTTTAAAATATCCCTAATAAGATATACAACTTTAAGTGCCCATGCTACTGAAAGCCAGCTCCTTTTAAACCTGAAACTCCTCATAGTTTCTAGTGTCTGTCTATCACCGTGTGCTGTGAAGCATGCAAAAGAAAAAACTAAAGACACCCTCCACACAAAAAAATGTGCTTTGTTTGTTGTTCCTTCACTCAAAGGAGCTCACACAATGCTGTGCAGACAGATATGGTATGTGCAGCTCCGCAGGGGTAAGATTTCTTCATGCCTATTTTAAAACTGAGTTAAAGGATTAAAAAAAAAAGAAAGAAAATTATGTGAACAGGTTCACACATTCTGATACTTTCAGTGATGTAGAAGATTTCAGCTTACTGTTTAAGAAAGTTTTATCTGGTATTTATATTAAATACTTTTATATCTATTAAACATGTCTGGAGGGAATCTTTGAAATTCATTTTCCCACAGTACAACAATGCAATGCATGTGATTGTTTATTATTAGATATTCAAGTTTAGAATAGAGTGTGTGTCTTCTCTTTCACTTATTGCCAGCTATTAAGTGTTATTCTACTGATACACTTTAGATGGCTCTGATGAAGCACCGGGGACTGTTTGAGTCGATGGAGACTGAGGGCAGGAAACTGCTGCATACCAAGCTGCAGGTTTGCAAGACCAGGCCTGAACAGGAAGACAGCGCCACAGCCATCATCCGCATCGCTATAGAAACCATGCTTGAGGAACTGGCTCCTAACATGTGGGAGGATGATCTGGACAGGCTGGTGGATTTTGGTCACCTCATCAGCCCAGAGTTAGAAATGGTCAAGTAGTATTTTCTATTGTAACAATATTCTATAACAATATTGTAGCAATATTTGAGAGTATGAATTCACTCATTAAAGGGGACCTACTATGTTAATTTCCAGCTCAATATCTTCTACTCTTGGGCTCTTTTATAGTATCTTTGTAAAACTCACAGCTCAAAATAATCCTTATTTAAGGGTTTGCATATAGCAACCCAAGAGATGAAAAAGAAAAGCATAATAGGTTCACTTTAAATGTGAATTATTGTTACAGAGTAAACGTATTTAGATATTATTTTATTAGCAGTTACTTTTTGGAGATTATCTGCACACAATTAAGTGTAACCTCCATATTTTGCACAGAGAATATTGCCAGCACTGCTTCACGGAGAGGCAGTCAACATCGATATGTCCTTCATGGTATATGTGGCCGTCCAAAAGGGACTTCTCACAGTAGATGAGAAGAATCGTATTATCCAATGCATGCTGAGTCTGGAGCTTCCTGTGTGGCACCAGGACTGCACTCTGGAGCTGGTGCAGAAATCCCTTAAGGAGCGTCTGAAGCACTCTGCTGGCTCTCTGAGGATGCCTCTTCCCACAGGATTGGGAACTGCAGGTAAAATAATATATAGTAAAATTTTTCTTTTAATAATCAATTGACATTACATGTTACACTCTCTCTGTTACATAACGCATGCTCATTAGAGTGTCTATTTTTTTTTCTTATTTTGTAGAAATCTTTCATGGTATGATTGGTGATGGAATTCTTTGCCAAGCCCACAAGAAATGGACTGATGAGCTTTCTTCATCAGGAGACAAATGAATTTTACATGACAATATGGACAATATAGACATGATATAGATACACAACTGCTGCTGATTTCTCAATTGCATGTCCACCACATCCCCAAAGGAGGGCTACAGGACTGAGATCTTGTGATTGTGGAGGCCACTGAGTACAGTGAACTCATTGCCATGTTCAAGAAACCAGTTTGAGCTGATTTAAGCTTGGTCACATGGTGCGTTATCTTACTTGAGGCAGACATCAAAAGATCCTAAAGGGATGGACATGGTCAGAAACAATACTTAGGTAGACTGTAGTATTTAAACAATGCTCAGTTGGTACTAAGAGACCCAATGTGTGCCAAGAAAATATCCCCCACATCATTACACCAGCCTGAACTGTTGATACAAGGAAGGGTGGATCCATGCTTTTATGTTTTGTACACCAAATTGTGACCCTACCACCCGAGTGTCACGGCTAAACACAAGATTAGATCAGGGAATGTTTTTCTATTTTTCTATTATGTAACTTTGGTAAGTCTGTCTGTATTGTAGCTGCAGTTTCCCGCTTTTTAGCTGACAACAGTGGCACCTGGTGTAACAAGCTATATTTGGGTTACTTTTGCCTTCCTATCAGCTCAGAGCAGTCTGGCTATTCTCCTCTGACCTCTGGCGCCAAAAAGGCAATTTTACTGCTTTTCACTGGTCATTTTCTCTTTTTCAGATCATTTTTTGTAAACCCCAGACATGGTTGTGTGGGAAAATTCCAGCAGATTATCACTTTCTAAAATACTCAGACCATGTCTTCTACCACCAACAACCATGCCATGTTCAAAATCACTTAAATTGCCTCTCTTCCCCATTCTGATGCTCATTTTGAACTCAGCAGGTCGTCTGGTCATTCAACTCTTTAGTTAATGGTTTACAACACACCATAATATAATGCAAAAGCTACAAAAAGCAGTTGGCAGAATAATAAAAAAAGAAAATATCAAAAGCAATGCAATAAGTTTTGTATATACAGAAGAGGACTTTATCTTGTAAAAAAGATACATGTGTTTAACTAAACTTACTGTGTTGCATTATCCCTTTTAATTGAAAGTGTAGCATTCTAAATGACTGAATCTTTGTAAATTAAGTAAATGAGTAAAACTGAACACAAACCAAAGATGTTTGTTTATGTGAGTTTATTATATTATAAGAAATTATAATAAGTATAATTAGTATTGAGAGGGAAATAAAGGCAAACTCCACCAACATTCAAATAAAACTTTTAATATTTCTCACAAGATAGTTTCCACATTGAGTACCATCGAGTTTGAGCTCACTAATCTGAAACCAGTGGGTACAGTAACTACTGCTACATTCATCTCTTATAAACTGTAACAATAAGAACGGTAGCAACATCAGCAGAGAACTTTGTTTGTATGAACCACAGGAATGACAATTAGAAGACAAGGCCTAAATTGAGCTAACATACCATAGTTTTTCATTAGTGGTTTATCCATAACATGCCATAACAATTTACAGCTCAGAGAGTCATTATGAGAAACGAGTTAAGTGACAGCTTTAAGTAACTGCCACCACATAGTGTAATGTTTATATCCTTTCTTACAGTCACATTTTAGGGTTATTTAATTTATCTGTTCTACGTTTAGCCACAGATCCATGTTACAGGTATGTGGGTGTTGTACTGTTTCGAATCAGTCCCTGGACTTGTGTCACCAATCTACAGTCCACTGAAGCTTCATCAATGACAAAAAAACCAAACAAACCAACACATTAACTCAAGGTTCACTTCTCAGCTTGTTCAAGAACTTGGATTTCATAGTTAGCATCCTCATTGGATAGCAACACTCTAAGATAGCCGAGCTGCTACTGAGTAAATCTTGAGTCATATTCTCTACAATGTTCTTTCCACATACAAGACTGAACTCTAACCGTGTACTTATTTGCATTTTACATATAACCTTTGGGTAACGATCCATATATTGCTTATAACAAAAGAGGTTAAACACCACTAAGAAAGGTGGCTTTGCTTTGCAGGTTGTGTCTTTGTAGAAATGTATTGCCTTCATGTGGCACACAATTTGGCAGTTATTACTGAGACCTACATTCAAAGTTGTCACCTAGAAACCTAAGAAACACTGCCTTCAGTGTAAAATTTCATTTGAAAAAAATAAAATGAAGAGCTACAAAATATGGAGTTCCAAAGTGTTCGGTACTACATAAATATATATAGTATTTGAATATTAATCATAGGTATATAAATAAGTCAAATATAATAACACTATTAGTCTACAGCATCATTACTGGCTTTGTGAAGCTGTAGCACTGCACAACGACACTTTCAGGTAAATGCAGGACTGGGATTAGTGGCAATGTTTTTTTGGTAGCGAAAAAAAAACACTCTAGAAGGTTAGCAGGACAGCCATCTTTGATTATTTTCCTTACAGAAATCGTGTGAATATATTCACTGTATATATTACCCTGATCATCCAGGTTCCCCACTATAAGAATCAGTGGCTCAGCAGCTCATTCTTGTTCATATTCAAAGCCTCTACTGCAAAGGTGGCTGGCATTAGCTCTGCTCAAAAGGTCATTGGTGCCTGTTGCAGTAGCAACCTAAGGACCTGGTGGCACTCTTGAAGAAAGGCTCGCCAATTGCACTTATAGAGATTACTTTGGTAGTTAACAACCAGATCTTTATTAGATCTGTATTTGCAAGAAAAGTATGGTTGGCTGAGCTCAGCCTTAGAGACAGGATGATGAGCATGGATATCTGGAAGGAACTCAGAGATGTTGAGATGAAGCAGTTGGGGTGGATTGGACATCTACTGGGGGCTTCACTTTGGAGGTTTTCTGCGTACACCCATTTGAGAGAAGACCCTTGGGCAGACCAGGGATTATTTATCTTATTAAGCCTCGAAACACCTTGGTGATACCAAGCAGAAATTGGTAAGCTCTGCTGGGGAAAGGACATCAGGTATCCCCTGCTCAGACTGCTGCTACCATGACCCAACTTCAGTGGAGTGGAGTCAACGGTTGAAGAAGTCAGTAGATTTCTAAGTCAATCAACATACTAAGTAATTAATGATAATAATACAGAACACTAATTCAAATATTATGTCAGGGTATAATTATTAATTACTTATATATTTTACTCTGCATTTATAATGACTTATTTCCTAATTTACTTCCTTATTTAATGTTGAACACTTTGGCGTTCCATAATAACAATACTCGTGGTTCTTTTGTTTGAGGGACTTGTAGTGTAGCTCTACGAAGCTCCACACACCAATATAAACATCAACAAAACATTTTTTTTCCTTCTCTTCCATCTTCAGGGTAAAAAAAACCAAAACAAGTTTAAGGCACTTAAATGAAAAGATAATTGCCTCGACACCGTTTCAAACTCATTCATAAAGAGAAACCCCTTTGAAGACATGATGCTGCTTTACAGGCACAACTTTAACCATTGCATAGTTTGACAAAATGGAGGCTGTGCTGCAACAGGGCTCGTAGTATATGGCAGGTGGTTATTAAAAAGGTATACCTATGGAACATGCTAGAACTGTTCAAAACAAACTGTGGAAATATACAACAACCATCCAAGAATCCACAGCTTTTCACAAGATTCTGTATGCATTTGAAATAGTTCGTTTGTGCTCAGATTTAAAAGAAAGACAGGCAAACAAACCAGGTTTCAATTATCAGAAGTCATTCCAGTGTTTTGACAATGTCACGCATTTCATACAAAATCCCAAAGCAGTCTCCTTATACTCCTTGGCAATATAAATGTTCACATCATGAAAAAAAATGTCCTGAATGTGAAATGTCACTGATGTGGTATATCAAAAAAAACAACAAGAATAATTTAGGAAATCAATGGAAATTTGTAAAAATCTGAGATTAACAGGTCTGCAGTATTACAGTATGGAGTCTGTGCTGGAATACTCTAAGTTTAACCAGTTATGTCTGTCTGATCACTAAAGATAAAAAAAAACCATTACAATAATTGACTAACATCTATTAGATTAAAAAAAAAAATAAAGATTTCTATAATTAAGAAATCTAGAGCTATCAAGTGACAACAGCTTCTTGTCAGACCATTTATAGCCTATTTTTATTCTACTAGTTTTGAGACAAATTTGGGGGTATTTTGGCAGTTTTGGCAATGAGGAATGTACTGGTAACATACTGTGTCTGTAATTGGCACTGGGTAGTTAAAGAGTGTGTGGTGAATGTATAACACTGAATAAAAGACTAAAATTATTCTCATGTAATGAGTTCATTGTAATTATCTTAAAAGAGAGATTCTAGCTTTTATTTATTAATTTCTTAAATGTGCTTTCATTTATTAATAATGGCTCCGTGTAATAAATTAGCTTTAAGGGGAATGTATTCATAACATCTTGTTTACACACGCGTGTGTATTTATATAATCTACAGATGATTTAATATTTGTCAAGCAAGAAATTTCAACTGGAAGACTGACAAAGACTCTAACAGCCAACACGTGCATAGCAATACGACAACGATGTATACACATCTTAATAAGGCATTGGCACATTCAAGTTCAATCTAAGACACACAGAGTGTAAAGCACTATAGTAATAAATAGATCTTTTTCCTTCTATTATTGCTATTGATTTAAAAAGCAGTGCTTATCTCACCACAAAATATCTACATTTCTGACCATGATTTATAATTTCCCTAGATTCTTTGGAATCAATAGAAAAAAAGGATAATCTAGCCTCTATCCAAAGATAAATGCAGATTTTTTTTAAATATAAAAACTTCTATTTTTGTAACTCATTGTCATCAAAGTATTGATTAAAGCAAACACTTAAAAAAATCAGTCCTTGAAATCAGGGTCAAGGGCTTGAAAAGACATAACACGAGAAAACAAACAATTTGGAAAAAGATTCAATACATGTAAACACAGGTGGGAGAGAGGAGAAGTAAAACAAACAGAGAAAGGACAACAAACAGAAGAAAGCCTTTCCAGCAGCTCAAAGTGTGTTTGCCACTGACTTGTAGCAGTAGGTGGAGGGGCTGAAAATGCAGGTGAGGAGTGTTCCAGTAGGGGGTGCTAACAACCCTCATTCTCATCCATGCTTACACTGCTCTTGCGACTGCTGTCCTTTGAGGTGTCTGGGGAGACGGATGAGAGCAGAGGGTCGCCCCCCCTCACCGGTGATAAGGTGTCTTCCATGAGGATGTCGCTGAGTTTGGAGCCCGACTTACTGTGAACGCCGTAGTGGCCCTCGGAGAAGTTAGAGTGGCCTTCGTTTAGCTCGAGGTTGCTGGGTGTTTCAGGAGTGCAGGCGGGGTGTTGTTGGTGATGGGGATGGAGTGTGTACAGGTCCTGGTGACAGTCCTCCAGAGCAGGCTCTTGCTTGATGGTCCGTACCCCAATTTCAGCAGAGCAGAGCGCTGAAGATGCAATGGCCAGACCGTGAGCCCGCGCCTGCATCTCTAATTCCTGTAAGCCAGAGAGCGACACAAACACGTGCAGGTTAGGCATTAGGTTAGTGAGCATTTCTTTTTTGATCGCACTCCTAATCTTCTAGTTTGAGGTTTGAGGATGAATGTTAAAGTATTGCCTTTTCTTTGCTGAAAAGCAGAGTGGGAGATAGTTAGCAAAGCTGCCAAGTGAAGGTTTTTAAATATCCAACGACTGTAACTGAGTCATTTAACATTTAAAACTTGCAGAAGGTTTTCTTTTTCCTCCTCTAATACACCGATGTGCAACTCTAATTAACTACAAAGAGCTCAATGTTGAGTGGAATCACACAGATTCAGACTCCTCTCATCTTATGATCAATTTGTTACAAAATGACGATCTTAACAACTTTGCAGTGTGAATCTGTGCCTTTCCTTGTTTTCCCTTAAGCTTTGCATATCTCGTAAAAGTGTATTCATTTCTTCCAACATTAGTATAAACGTTTTTCTCCTCCCCTTTGAAATCCCTACACATGACACATAATATAGTTTTTTGAATTTTCTCGTCTTCATCAAAGCTTTTACCTGTATTCTCAACATCAGATGCCGGTTGGCATGCTCAAGCTTCTTTTGACGATTCTCCAGCTCCTTGGCCCTCTGCTGTTCCCGCTGCAGCTTCCTGATGTAGTCCACTGATGCCTTCAGGATAGTACCTTTGTTCCAGCGCATATCTCTGATATTTAAAAAGGAACCATTATTTTTACATCCAAACGTTTAAATGTCAGTAGATAGTCTAATGTACGCCTGTTCAGTTAACAATTAAGAAAGAGGAGAGAATAAGATTGAGGAAAAAGGAGCAGAACTTTTGCAGAGGTCATAAAGTTCTTTGCAGAAATTGTTACTACACAAGACGTTTATGCACAAGAGGTAGCCTGAGTCACAAGCAGTCATAAGGATGACCCTGAGCTCCCTGAAAAAAACATGAATGTTGCAGCAGATGTTTTGCAGGAATAAAAAATGATCTTTAGTCAACTTTATGGGAAAACATCCCTCCTGAGGATTTCATTTGTACAGTTAAGGTTAAGTTAGGTCAATTTGGAAGTGGTACTTACACCTTACAGGCAACTAATAAAAATTGGCAATGCTAGAAAGAAAATGTGTGCCTGCTTTTTCATACTTTTTCATAAATGTGTACTCATTTAAACCAGGTCTGCTGGTGAGAATCTTGAATTTGTGCATGTGGGTGGAGGAACCAGCTGGACTTAATCAAAACAACCAGGGCTGAACAGACATAACAAAAGCAACTGGGATCTTTTTAGACCCACAGGCGAGGTCAAAGGGCACAGCGATGAGAGAAGAATATGGTTAAAAGCTGAATTTGACAGTGTAATCATTATAAGCCTCATTTTACATTTACAAATTTACAACATTTGCCTAAATCGAAAGATCTTTATAACTACAAACTGCATATAACTGAATGACCAGCTAGAAAAATTCAAATAAAACACAAATCATTTCCGTTTGCTGTTTCATAAGCAGCAAATCTCTCCACTAATCTTGAACACTGAGTTATTAATCTTGCATTAGACTGGCTGGATGTTTGTGGTTGCCATTACATGTATTTTTAGAAGAGTTAATGTAAGAATATATTAAGTAACTTACGGGTCATTTGATTTTGGAATTAAAGTTCCCAACTCCTTAATTCGATCATTGATGTTAAACCGTCGCCTTCTCTCAACTGCAGAACAAAAACAGAAAGGGGAAAGTATAACTAGGAATATAAGTATAAATATATAGATATTAACAAGAATTTGCTAATGTACTTAAAAATGTAGTTTAATAATTAACCCTGTGACAACCAAAATCACATTTAAATATTCTCACTTACTCAAATTGTGGTTGTCCTTCTTCTGCCTCTCCTTTGCCAGGGCTCTTACCTCTGCTTCTGAACAAAACGCATTTTGGTTGATCGACTAACCCAACAAAGCACGTATACAAAATGTGCAGCATCCACATTTCAAAGCTAAATACTCAGACGTACCCACAGGGAACCCTTCAGGCCTTTGATAGGTGTCAAATTTGCCACAGGATCCTGACTTATCCAGCATATGCATGATGGCCGGGGATTGTGAAACTACATGAGTAATAATGTTGTTTTCATTATCACAATGTACAGAATTGAAATGCAATACAAGACAATAGAAGACATAATCATGTAAAGTCAACATCGCCGCACAGAGGAGGATTACAAAAGCTGGACTGGATACAAAATGCTATATAATGAGCTGCGCAAAGGCCTGGAGAGTAGAACGTTACATTATCATATGTTGTTACAGAATTACTGTTGCCTGTGCGATACAGAAGCTGAACAGATATTGTTAAATGGCACAAGTTAAACATCTGTAAGAACTTTATTTATTTTTATTTCTTTTATTTCATGCTTACCAGAGTATTCCCTTTTGATGTTTGGCAGGTTGGCAGGGCAGGAGTTACTGATGGGCAGACCTTGCTGGGGCATACCCTGATTGCCATACATGTCCATCAGGTTAGCAGGCACAGGGATCTGGAGAATTGAGAATTAAAAGAATTGAGATTTAAAACAGAGAGAAAAATACGTAATATTATGCATATTATTGTGTTAACAAATGACAGTTACATATGAAGCGCAGCACAGAAGAGATAAATTACAAGGCCAAAGTATTACACCAAGGTTGAAATCTGACATCATGGAATTTGCTTCTGTTTTACCCCAAGACACATCAAATGAAATGCAGTCATGTTGTAAACTGGCTGGTATGGATAAATCATGAGCATACATACCGTGTTTGCCATCTGAAGTCCTGGGTCCATTAGGCCGAGGATATCATCGCTGTAACTGGACTCCAGACTAATAATGTCATCAATTACATCGTCCATCTAAAACCAGACAAAGTACAAATAAGTCCAGCATTACTGATCAATTAATGTGCAAGCATCATTTATTAAAAAAACGGTCTAAACAACTATTGGGGACCTCACCTCTTTCTCGCAGTTAGAGTTGAGGGTCAATAAGGCCATAGGGCTGTTAGGGGCACTGTTGCCCGGCCCTGGCGGCATGCCCCCGTGGTCAGAGGACTGGTTGGGGCAGGGCAAGCTCAACGCCTGAGAACCAAGCTTTCCCAGGTACCTCTTCACCTGCTGCTGCTGGGACCGCTGGATGTGGTACTTGGTTGGGTTCTCCAGGTGAGTCTGAACCTATGAGTGGAAAGAGGAGTGAGGAAAATGCCAAGAAAAATGAATATGTATGTGAGAGGTAGGATATCTGATCTATAGATTAATGGGTGTGTTGATGGTTGCAGGAGGCTCCACAGAACTGCTCCAACTACTGAAAGAGAAGTTATGCAAATATGCAGCTTGGTCACAGTAGCAATGAAATAGCACCAAAAGATGGAAGCTCATTTCAAAATGAGTGCTGCTTTTTATAAGTGCTGTTTCAAAGTTGTCTTTTATTAAAAACAACTCTAAATATAGCTCAAAGTCTTGTCTGTTCTTTGTATTTTACAGTACAGAATATAATATTAAAATCAACTTGACAGAGACTTCAAATCCTACGATGCATTATGCATTTTTCTTTTGAGACGCTGTCAAGAGTTGTTATCTTAAAGTCTCAGGAGTAAACATTTTCCACATATTTTTCTTCAACTCGACTACTTTCTGCAGCTCCTCAGTAACAGTCCACATATTTTAAGGAACAAATATTGCACACGCTCCTATCTCTGCACTCGCCGCTTAAGGATAAATTTGATTTCTGTAGATCATTAATCCCCACACAGCATTAATGATCCAGAAAAGCTTCTGCAGGCAAATAAACAAACTTCAGAGGCAGTGTCTGTCTGGCTGTAACATTTTAAATTGAGCAGAGCTGCTCCAATCCCCCTCGCCTTTCCAAGTTTATATTTAAACCTTCCCGTCTTATGCTTGCTTACGTTTGATGCAATTACGAATCAGTTTCAGGATTGCAAAATGTGGACGCTGTAGTTTATGATTAAATTTAGATACATAATGCAGTATCATAAATGGCAAAGACACATTTGTGTCAGTTTAAGACGAGAAATTTCAATTTAACCTCTCACATTATCTTTGAATCTATATTCATTTTTAAACATACCTCACAAGGTTGATATCCAAGCATCTCAAGCATCATTTCCTGTTTTAGATGTCCGATTTAAAACAAACAAACAAACAAACAAACAAAAAAAACAACTCTAAACTGAGGAGTGCTCTAGCTGCTTCCTTCTTGGTTGCACCAGACGACTAAGGCTGCTAATAGGAGGACAGACACACCAGCTCATCTTTTAAAAGGCAAGAAACTTCATTAGTTATGCATGTCAGGGAATCTCTGTCAAATACAATGAGCCTTTTTAAATGTGTGTTGTTTTATGTAAAATCTGTATTTATTACTTTATGGTGTATCACTTGATGTCAGGATGTGGTGCAAACAGTTAGAGCCTTTGTTTTGGAAGGGCACCTCTTTTACTGAATCTTGCCCGGGGTGCTTACTCTGCCCTATCCACTTTGTTAACCCATGTGGATGCTTGGCGTGTGCTCCCTGTTTAACACAGCACAAAGAATAAAGTCTATTTCATCCTTAGTTGTCTTCAGCTTTTTAATTGACAAGAACAGGCGAATCATAAGTCCAAAAAAAAAAAAGATGCATTTTGTTGTGCATAAACTTTAAAACTCTATGCTTATTAACAGACCTGAGGAGGCCACGGGCTGTAGATGAACTCTAAGCTACCCCTGGCATTTTCCTCTGTCTATGCGAAAACTTCCTAAGTTTGCACACTGCACTCAAGAGTTACAGCGAAAGGTTATAAAAATTAGTTGTTGAGACTGCCTTATAGAGTATAGATATTACTTAGTCCCATGTGTTGAAACTGATTCCAAATAAAAGTGTGATAGTCATTCATGTGTGCAGGTTTGCAATGTTCCACATGTATATTTTATTATTTCCAATTATTATTATTTCCAATCATTGGTATTTTCTGTACACTATGGACATTCCCGTGATCGGCCTTATAATGCATAACCAGTATTCTTATTAACTATGCACTCACTGAATGCAGATTATTGTAATCTAATATAAATGTTCTCAGTTTTCACCTAGCACTGTCATAGAGATCATATATGATGTATATATTTTGTGTATGTTCTGAAAATCAACAGAAATGCCTCTCGGTATTTGCAGATTTACACATTTTAATTCAATAAACTCTGAAATGTAAAATAAAGCAGACTAGTTAGTTTGATTGACTTAAATCACTTTTACAGGTGTATGTAAATAAAGCCGAGTATAACCATTAGGTCAGGTGAGGTTATCAATCTCACTGTCTCTCTGTGACTGTCAAATTCTTCTTTCCAGAACAGAAGCTCTTTCAGAGCCTCTTTTCCATGTTCATGTACCATTGTTCTTCAGGGGATACTCATGTGAGCCACATTAACATCCTCTACAACTGGCTATTAAAAATTGACACTATAGCTAGTTTTACTTACAAGAGCTGAGTCACATTATCTAGTCACACTTTGTATATCCTGCAGCTAAGACTCAGATCACCGTGGGCTGTAAATTGTCCTCACAAGGTTGTAAAGCTGACACCACAGAGGGGGGCACATTTACAGTCAGTCAATGACTCATTAACAAGAACGACATCACACTCTGGGCAAAAGAACGAGGCTCATTAGTGATGGTCACTAACAACATTCTTTATTCTTTACACTGCCTTCACCGTTGGTGTATTGTTATGCAAATGACGTCACCTGAAAATGTATCAAATTTGATCCATAATTGGATTTTATGCCACTTACTTATATATATGATGAAATGATTACATTTTAAAACTGCAGAGGCTCCGATCCTGATAATGGACTGAACCTAATCAAGAGCTATTAATGAGCAACACAATTATTTGCAATGCACGCATAGATAATGTGTAAGCAAACAGTGAATTCTTGTTATCTATGGTATTTATCAAAGACACAGGCTGATTTAAGTCAGTCGCATTTTTTAAAACAGGCTCTTAATTTTTTCACTTCAATGCTGAAACAACAACCTTTGTTGTCCTACATTTTAATAAGGCCCCATAAAGTTTTGAAAAAGAGAAATGTGTTCTGAATACATATCAACTTGATTTATTTATTTATTTATTAATAATTTTGCTTTAAAACTACTGTTAACACTCTATTTCAAAAAACAAATCAGTATGTAGGAAAACCTGTCTAATCCACAGCATATGCCACAGCATATGCCACAGCACAACCAGTGGCGTTGCAAATGTTTGTTAATTAGTGTCTTATTTATTCATATGAACTCTTATCTCAACTTCTTTCAGCTGCTCACTTATTTGCAGGGGGTTGCCACAGTGGATGGATCCACATATTTGATTTGGCACAGATTTTGATGTCCTTCCAGATGCCCTTCCTCCCAGGGATTTATGTCTTCTCCTAGTCCTAAACGTGTGATCTTCTGCTTTGTAGGCAAATGCTTTAACCCTACATTATGGAGCCTCTACTAATACATGTTTAAGCACAATGAAGAATTCTTTCAAGTAGTAATTACATAGACAGTGAGTGATTTTTCTGAAAAGTCTCACATCTTAGTTATTTCTTAATCTCAGAATCGAGTTCAGGTCAGATTCAGTTCTCAAGTATTGCAAATTTTGCTGATAATCAACCCCAAACATCAAGAATGGAACTGAAACTCCACACTGTATACTGCTTACTGTATCAATTTGTATTTAAACAATCCTAGTGGCACAATTATTTTAATGTTTCCCAAAACAATTAAATAAAACCCTCTGAATACATTTTTTTTCTTGTTTTTGTTAACCAGGCAGGTTCTTCATCGTCTATTTAGTCTTATCAGTTGTTTTTTTGCAACACTTGGAAGTGCTGAGAACAAAGTGAGATGTCTTTGCTTCTTTTTTAAAGTTGTATGTTTTGAGTAAAGGAGAAATCAGAAATGCTGGACAGAGTCACTGAATGTAAAATTTACAGCTTAAAAAATAAAGCACTACTTTTTAAAATCATGGCAACTGTTTTGCTTGCTTTCTGATTCATGTGACTAGTTTGAGGCTAAAATCATGCCTTTTGATAATTTGTAAAGGTATCTGGCATTAAATCCCACTCTTAAAAACATGCTATAACATGCTGCCTCTGTGTCTTCAGGCAGATGATGCTGTATTGGACAGAAATATGCTAATATACAGTAATATTTCTAATACTTGAAACTCTCTTTTTCATTCCCTGTTTTTCATTTTTGTAATATTTCCGTTACAGTTTGAGATGACTTGCCCAGTCCTTTCAGCATAGATACAATGATGAGACATGTTTTCTCCTCCACAGCTTTTCTTTCCCAGCCTGTAGCGTTTAGCCTCTCACATTTATCTTTTGGCCCTCTGGGGAGGTCCAGACCTCCAGCTTGTAAGCCACTGCTGTAAGCATAAACGTACAGAAAGACTGTTTGTTATACACACAAAGACACGTCTTGTGTGTGTGTATAACAAATCACACGTACATGGGTATTTTTGGCCTTTCCAGGCTTCTCGGCCTCGTGTCCACGTGCAGACACAGCTTTTAAGTTTAAGTTGAAAAACTAATCCTTTAGAAAACTTGCATGGGAAACTTTTTATGAACACTGTTTGTCAGTGATGATGTTTAGACAGAAAACTCACAGTGTCAGTGCTTCTTATTCGCCAACAAGTCTTTGGGGTTAGGGTTATATCACCGTCTGTTAGTTTGGCAAGCTCTTGGCAGTAGAGTGTTTTTGTATTTTCATGCAGACAGAGATTTGTTTTATAAAAAACAGTGATTGTGTGATTGTGATTTTTCCTAAAACTATTAAAAAAAACACCCATGTACGTGTTAACTAATCCTCTATCCTTGTCTCATGCATTTTAACACACCCACAGCTGATAGGTGGCACTGTCTAAAGATAGAAACAAAAAAAAAGTTTATAAGGGATTACTGTAGGAAGCCTATGCCCCCCCCCCCCCCTCCTTCAGACACACACGCAGAATTCTAATATAGAAACAAAGAGGGCATTCAGGGCATTATGTGCACAAGACAAAGTATAAAGGTGCCCTAATTAAAACTACAAGCACAACTGCATACACCCATTAATACAGCACATGTAACACTTGGCTTTGAGTGAGTAAAAGTCTTGATTCATTCGTGCTACATTTCCACACTGCAGGGTTAGGGTTAACTAAAACGATTGGCCGATCAATGAAAATGCTAAAAAACAAAATAAACAAACAAACAAACTAATAAACGAACCTATTCTGATAACTTAATTTATCATTTGAGTGAATTTTGAGGTGACAGTAGTTTCTAGATTCAAGTGCGGTGGAGCTAAGAATGTAAGGACTTGCTGCTTTTCTTTATCCATGTGATAGTAAACCGAAGATTTTGTGTATTTGGACCACTGCTTGTAAAAACGAGCCTTTTTTAAGATATGAAGCTGGAATTTAACCCTTTAAAAAATGGTGACTTTCGTTTTTCACTAAAATGTATCAAATGAATGAATGACGCAAACAACAATGCAAACATAAAAATAAGATCATTTAGAATGAATCTCATTCTAGTACATGTAACTAGTAGGTTTAGGCAACCTGTGACAAAGACATGTTTAGCAGGTTGAAATCTGTTTGTTCTGTCTTTACATTGAAATGAGCACAGGGGCTTCTTCTAGCTTGTTTTGTCCTCAGGGATTTCCTAAATTATCACACATAATTAGATGATCTCACTGCTTTGGGTGAATTCAATGGAGCCCCTGAAGGCTCACAGATCCCAGCCTGGAACATCTCGACCTTGTCAAGACATACTGCTCCTGTTGTTACATGGAAATAATTTTAGGTGTGACAAATCATTAGTTTATAAGCTGGAAAAAGGATCATTTAATGGTGTGCTTACAAAGCTGGCACACTGTGGAAACACAGAACATACATAGAGTGACAAACGGCTACAGGACTGCTGCTGCATATAAACTACGTGCAAGAAGTTTATCGTGGTGATGTTCATGATTGATTTAGAACAGATTCATCACGTACTATTGCACACATCTACAATTAATCATTAGGTTTTCAGTTTCTGTAAAGGCCCAGCACGCAGAATAATGAATTATAGAGAGATCTTAGTGCCAGCAGCCAGCATTCAAACTTCACTTAACAGTCTTTCCAAAATACAGTTTAGAAATGTGGCATCAACTTCTAACTCTTGGCATCTGTATCCATGGAAAACAAGAAAGCTTGTTGTTTATCATATCGTTTTTAGCCACCAACAGGCCCGAGGGCATAAGCAACATAACCCCAAAGAGTCAGAAACACTGCAGAAATGAGCACAAAGCATCCAGCTGTATTAAGAGAGGACGTAGGGTTAGTGCAGAATGACAAACAGTGATTTGTATTTTTTGACTTGCATGCTACAGGCATTCCATGATGGTCCAACCAGGATATATTAACAAGACTGCCCCCATTTGCTATGCAGACTAGAAGAATAGGCCACTTTGTCTCACAGTTAAGCTGCTAATGTGCTCTGCAGAATTTGCAGACAGCAACTGTGATGCTAATGTGAGCAGCAATTTATGGGTTTTCCTCTGTACTTTTGTAATGCTGTCATGCAAAAGCCCAAATTACCACCGAATAAAAATCTTTTGTTGTTTGTATAAAACTTGGGTTAAAATGAGCAGGAACTGCTAAAAACAAAAAAAAAAAAACTCCAACCAAACAAAAACAGACATTATGGTCACATGAATTTGCTCATCATCTACAATCATATTGAGCAAAAAGATACTAATAACTAACGCGATTAAAGTGATTAATCAGTGTTGATTACTGCGGAGAGAAATGTTATTAAAGCTATCCTGTAATTTCATGAAATGAACACTGAAGGGTGTTTTTTTACATGTCATTGTGTGCTGAATCAGTTCTGAAATCCAAACCAAACTGAAATATCTGTGTGGTACTTCTGTGTATTTTCTTTTGTATATTGGTCACGAGCCGTCATATAATCCACAAAAATTGTACAGGGTACTTTGTTCTTTTTGTGGTGCCATAAATCCTTTGAAAAAGGAAAAAAAAAAAAAAATCAGAAATCATTTTTTTTAACCCTTTCAGAAACCTATCCTACGTAAATTTCAAAGCAGTGTTTTTTTTCTCTAAAATATTCCATGGAATGAAAGGGCTGGGGGCTAATTACAAGCATTCTTCACTGAATTAGCGTTCGGTGTGTGGTAAGGCTGTGCTCGCCTTTTTCTTGATCCCCAAACTGATCCCCTTCTTATTCCTAAAAAGGTCAGAGGTCACTTGGTTAATTAAGGGTCCAATCAGTCTTTAGATAAACTCATCTGAGCTTAATGTTTGCACTTTTTGAGGTCCAGCAGCTCTGCCTGGTACCCCTGAGCTTTATGTGGACTCTGCTAATCTACCAACAGACAGGAGAGCAGGTTAACCCAGCTCAACAGCACCAAGCTGGAATGGCCTTTTCATTTGAGGACTTCAGTCAATGAAGAATTTCTGTAAGCTCTCGCCAAAGCAGAAAAATGACTCTAACTTGATGTATTGTACACAAGGTTAGGGTTTGGGGAGGGGGCGTCCTAAGTCTTTCAAAGAGCTGCAGATTATAGAGAGTAAGTAATGTTTATACAGCGTGAGAAGGGTAATGTTTTCAATGGCTATACTGTTTTTGTCCTTTACTGTTGGCCCATGCCACACACATCCAAGGGTGATGAAAGTGTGGCTGGGCAAGCAACCATGAAATCTCAGAGAGTGTTGTGGGTGGATTTAACTCAACAAAGATTACTCAGTAAATCACAGTTTATCGGCATCTTTACTACTCTGAGATTAAGCAGTGCAATTAAAATGTAGTAAATGTCTAGGTAAAATTATGACTAAAAGCTGTTAGCATACACGCAGCTGAAATTGTTAGCCAAACATAATGGATAAACAGCGTGAATAGCTTCATACAACTGTCAGCTAACAGTATGGGTTAACAGTTGAAATCGCAAGATAAAACCACAACTAAACTGTTGACATAGTACCGATTAACTGATTAAACTTTTACCTAACAAGCACAAATGTCTGACATAGACAGATTTTTAGACCTTTATCTACAGGCATTATTAAACATAAGTATTTGTACGAGATTCTCTTATGTGTCACATATATTTTTCACGTGGAAGACTTGTTCCTGTTATTGCACAATTTCCTAAAAGAGGAAGTCAGAGACAAAACCAGCTGCTTATTGACAATCCATGTTAAAGAAATGCAAAATCTAAAAATGCACAAAAAGGCAAGTGTCCTCGTGAGTAATTACACTAACTACACAATATCTTAACACCTCCATAATGATATTTTTTTCAGAAATCACAAACAGAAAAGTTGAAAAAAAAAACGCACTAAGCTGATATGTAAGGAAGACAAAATTCTCATAATTTGCACAAAAACACTTTCCAAATCACTACCAAACAGTGTTTTTTATAGGGAAAGCCACTGAATTCAAGGTAAAATGCCAGAACAAAAACACTACAAAAAAACCAGCAATTATACCAAAATCCTCAGAACACGACAAGTCGAATGAATTTCTAAAGATGTTTCATCAAGATTGCAACCTCTGAAAGCACATGCTGTGGACAAACAGAAAGACTTACCGAAATGCGTTGTTAAAATGCGCTCTCGAACACTACGGTCTCTACTCGTACAGAAAATCTTAACAGTCTCCTGTCCCTCAGACTGCCAAGGAATCAAAGCTATGAAAAGATGTGAATGTAGCTGAGCAAATAGGATTAAAGATGGCTAAATCCAAATGGCTGGAAGCACAGCATGCATTAAAGAGGAATTCTCTCAGGAAAGATAATCCCCATATACGCATTTTAACACACTTCACTCACTCCTGTTTTTTTTTTTTTTTTTTTTACACACAGTCATAGTAAACCATGATTGCCCGACTATTCATGCACGAGTCACTAAAATCTATAAATACATCTGGACCATTCAGGCTGCACCAATGACACATACAAAGTTTAATTCCACAAGTGGAAACTTTACACAGATACCGTAACAGCCTTCTAATAATACACACCACACCATTCTTTGTTGCTCCCTACCATCAGAAACTTGAACCGTGCTTTCTTACCTTTAGCACCTCCATTGGGACCTGTGCAGCAGGTGGTAAACTGACCGGGACACTGACATTGATGGCAGGCGTTTGGGCCTGTGTAGTTTGTGTGTACTGGGAGGCCTGTTGTCGCTGCTGCTCCCGCCGCTCCTGCTCCTGAAGCTGTTCCCGCATCAGCTGTTGCCGCAGCAGGATGCGCGATGTCATGGCCGAGGAGCTCAGCGGGGGCTTGGATGAACTGTGTTGGTCTGACGGACTGCTGCGGAGGGGAGAAAGGGATGATTGGAGAAGATAAGAGAGAAGGCAGAGGGTCGATTAGAAAGATGAGGTGAAAAGAAAGAGTGCTAGAAAGGGTAGAAAGGGGTCAAATGTGGAAGGAGAGGTCAAGAAAACCAGAAAAAAAGAAGAAAATTGAGGGACGATGGATGTAATAAAAAGCCAACGTTAGCATGAAGAAAACTGGCAGAGAGGATGACTTCAGGGGTCATCAAAAGGGAACTATTAGCTTTTGTTCTGCAAAAATTAATATTAAATGACTGGTTGATCTATGTTGATAACCTGTTATTTTAACCTTTGATGATCAGCCATCATCAAAAGCTTGTCAAACAGAACAAGCAAAGCTATGGGAATTTGCAATGAGCACTTTTTGTTGCTATTTTTTATTTTACAAAGATAAATAATTAAGCTGCCCTGCTTATTTGCTCTTAGAAAACAAATACTTGAACCTCCATGAAATCACTTACTATCAAGATCTATTATCAATTAAGATGCCCTTTCAAAAAGGAAAACAATGCTGTGATTTTAATGACTTTGGAAGGCACAGGCATTTTGCATTTGTAGACAAAACAAAAAGAGGAACATTTTGTCTGTAAAGGTTGTTTCAGTTTTCCCACTCCTTTAAATTTAGATGGCTACTCCCCAGACAGAGTCCTGAAGTCCTAAAATAGAGAGTCTCTGCTGAAGCAGAAGTTGTCGGGACAAAGCCTCCATCGAGTGAGTGATCCTTTTGATAAAACTCAGTAAAATGTCTGGCCAATCCAGCTGTGCAGTAATCGCACTAATTAGCCAGCGGAGTCAAACAGCCTCAGCTTGCAGCGTATTCAGTGGGTGTTGAGCCCTCAACATACCATAAATCTCCCCTCAGCAGTGGATATAATCTCATTGTCTACAACCACACCCACTGAACCCTGCACCAGATATTAGACAAAACAATACTGTATAAATATATATAATAAAATATATTATAAAAGCAAAACACAGGCTGAACTCTGGCTTTTCTCTGGAAGCACTTCAGTGGTTTGGGTGTCTAAATTCAACAGCTATGTTTCTTCCTTTGTTCCTTTGTGCTTCACCCAATATATGGAATCAGGTTTAGTGTTCAAAAGAATAATTCCTTCTGCTGTATGACGTTGGGCGATTGTGTTTCCTTTCATCCCACAAATTTCATAACAAAAGTCACTAGATCTAAAACTCTTGATTTCCACTGCCAGAGCCAGAGGCTTTGATTCTTCTTTTTTTCCTTTAATCTACTTCAGTGATTAAATGATCAGCGGTTTGTTGCAAGAACAAATTTGTTTCTGTTCCCTTTCTTTTTGTTTTACAGTTCAAATGTGACATTTGAATTGATTTGGAACTACAGATGGATTTATTGTTACATTCTTTGGATAAACTAGAGCTGAATAATAATAATGATAATGATAATAATAATAATTAGTCACGTTTGTTACATGTTGAATGCTTTTGGTTGGAGAAATCAGCTTTTGTTAAAATGAACAGTTTTTTTTAAATGAATACTTAAATAAAAAAACATAATATACACTGAATAGTTTAAGTACATAAATGTACTGGATAGTACAGTACCTTTATCACCTACTAGAAATCAGTACTCCTAAAAACTTGAGGAACTTTCTGCTTAATTTGGATTTTCACGTATCTGACAGCTACATTCATGGAGGTTTTAAAAACACAATGAATTTAACAAAGAAGCTGTAATGTGTGAAAGAATATAAAAAGGGCAACACAGTAGCATACAGTTTAAACTACCACTTACTTAAGTGCTTGCTTTTTACTACGTACTTATAGATGCACAGAGTAGCTTGCTCAATTTCTGACCACCAGGAGTGCTACTGAGCAAAGTTTATGGGTGGATCCACAGTTTGTATGGCATTGTTTGAATTTGTGTTGTGCATAAATGTCAAGGTTATAGTTAACTTCAACTAAACTCAAAGCAAAAACTGGTGTGAAAAGAACTTTATGAACCTGCATAAAAGTGGAAAGTTGCCTTAAAAAGAAAACTAAAATTACATGATTAGTTACAGGAAATGTTTTTTGTTTTAGTCTTTATAAATTTGCTCACATTTGTCAACACAACCAGCCTGAGGAGGCATTGGTGCGTACTTATTGAGAATACAATGTGTACATAACTCTTAAGTCAAATGTTTGCATAGTAATAGCCATTACAAACTTCCTAAGTCTTGCCCCTGGCAAATAGCCTACTTATTAAAATAATGCAGTAAAATGAATACTGAAACTAATAAAAAGTAAACTAAAAGGAATTATTTTTAACTAAGAAAAATTTAAACATGCAAACCTATTTTGAAAGCTAACTTAGCTTTACTGAATTAAAAAAAAAAACGAAATAAAAATAAAGTAACTGATGAGTGACTCGGTGAAGGTACTAATGCTTTTAGAAACCTGTCAAATAAGTGAAGCTAAACCAAGTAAGCCTCTATTCTGCTCACAGGCCTTACAATGCTACAAGATTTCTCTTTGTGCATCCTTTTGTACTAGTGTATATGGTCCTCAGACTATCAGTATAATATTCCTTTATTTTGATGTTGCTTATGGGAGAGAAGATCCTGTATCCCGTTTTTGCTTGTATATGTTATCAGTTATGGTTCTTAGAAAGCAAATAAAAATAGTAAAAAATCGACATCGGCAGAAGTAAAAAGTCAGAATTGCTCAAGAAAATTACAATTGATACGTCTCTTATAATCTTATAACTTATAACCGCTTTGCAATTGATTAAGAAATAATTTGTAAAGATGATGTGAAAACCACATGAAAAGCTTGCTGTCCAGGCTTGAGCTGAATTAAACTTGTTGCACATTTATGGTGGAGTTTAGAGTTTTACAGCAGGACAAAAGTGCATTACCATGTTATTCTTTTTTCATAATTGTTGGAAGAAATAATTGTAACCGAATTAAAATTCTGATACAAGTGCGCAACACTATGTAATTCAAAGCATTGTAGGAGGTAGCATTTTAGGCTAAAAATATGATATGACATGATCTAGGGGTAGTGTTATGATAAACCTAACCTTAAAAAACATGAGAAAAATATGACTTTGGAGAGGGTTTTTTTTTCGTAAATTTTCATGTTCTTTTCGGGGTTTTTTTGTAAATGCACCTGTTTTGTTTGTGTAAATTTGCTATTTTTTCATAAATGTGCAATTTTTTTCTTATAAACTTTAAGAAAATTGCAAAATTTCTCTTTTCAGAACCCTGAAAAAACACATTTATTTCTTTAGCATCTTTAGCTGCCCTATTACAAAACTGTACAACATATGACCTCATGGCTTTTTTTTTTATTACGTTCTTAATAATTTGATTGACTTGTGTTTGTGTATACAAATGACCAGAAACCTCTCAGAAAGGCAAGGCTGAATGTCTCTGTCTCTTTCTCTCTGTTTCTTTCTTTTGACTGTTTGTTGGCTCTTTGCCAAACAAACCCATGAAAGACATAAAAAGCTCTTTTGTCCTTTTAAAATTTCATTCGTGTGCGCGCACACCTCCTCTTATGTTCGTGTGTATCTCAAGGGAAAAAAACGAAAAAAAAACAATGGTTGTACAGTCTTGAAGAGTCCCACCCACTCAACTCATGATTCCTCTGATTCTGCTCACTACTGTGCCTTCATCATACTTCACCATTAGTCAAACTGTCAGAGCTGAGACTTTGAAGCAGGATTCAGTGACACACTAAAGACAACAAACAACCAGGAAAATTCAGCTAAATACTGCATCAAGACAGAAATCAAGTAACATTGTGGAGCGACAAAGTCTGAGAAGAGTCAAAACACTGAGCTGTTAAAGGAAAATACTCTGCAATAAAGATGCACTGCAGCTGTAAAACTGCTGGTAATTGACAGGAGATAGATTCTGCAGACCTAATGACTTCTGTGTGACCGAATAATAACTCTACCATTACAGTCTCATTAAAAACACAAATAACTAGCATGCCAAAACATGATACCTCTTCTGTTATTAACTTTATGTCTTAAGTATGAGATTTCTAAGCTTTTCAGGTACTCACTCCCTCGCTATAAGTGACCAGTGACCAGCTGCAATTAACTATAATAGCCTGATAAATGTATATCCTGACATACAAAAACTATTCAGCACATAAAAACACAAGGAGAAATCTGCCAAGACTACTTCCCACATATAGCTCAGTGCATGGTGCCCTTCATGTGTACATAGTGTTGAACAAACATATAGATTCCAAAATAAAGCCTTAATGCACTGCAGCAATACCACAGATGCTGAGGCGCCATACTCACAGACAATCAAATGAACAGGGTCTGTACACTTGCACTCCTACAGCCTCCATATTTGTTTGTTTTTCCCTGAAGGTGCACCACCCGCCCTTGGAGAGCAGTGAAAGTCATGCTGGTGGTGCAGCGCTGAAAGTGTGTCAGAGAGGGGAGGCTCCAGGGCCCGGCCTGGAAGCTCCAATCGCCACGCAGAGTCCCAGGCATAGGACCAGCCCCGTGCAGAGCAACAGCAAAGCAGAAGAGAGGAGCGTGCAGGCGTCCACTGGAAACACACTGTCCATCAATATGCCGCTTTAAAACCACGCAGATAGTGTTACGCTTAGAGACATGTGCCGACACGTGTTGGGTAGATGGACTACAACCAAGTAGGGGTCGCTGTCCTGTGAAAATCTTGTATCTCAAAAGTATCATAACTATCAAAAACATGTTTGCTTTTGCCAAGTGACACTGCATTTTAGAGAAATTGAAAGGATTTCAAATGGTTTATTTAAACCTTAAAGTCTCCCTTTATTTGTAAAATATGCTGCTTATTGTTTCCTCTCATGTTTGACCTTCACAGTGCATAATAATAAGTTTGACACTACCAAGCTGACTTCACATTCATTGGCTGAGGCATTAACCTTAATTTGAACTAAATATGTGTACATATTAGCATGACTTTGTTACAGCTTTCATGGCTGATACAAATACTCACTTTCAAATGACAACTGCAAAAAAAGAAATAGTAGAATGCAACATATGTTCTGCTGCTGCAAGAGGCTGGCACACTACACAATAGAAATGAACTGACATGAAAGAAAAATAAAAGACACACTATGTGCTTATTTTCATTAGTTTAAACATCACTCCCCAGATTAGGTGTATTCTAAAGAACCACATTAAACTCATTAAAGCTCAACTTTTCTCCCGCTGGTGGCCGTTCAGTATGTTTTTCAGGAAGCAGACAGTGACTTACGCAGACCACACTGCATATAACTATACAGTGAGCACAGGATAACAGCAGTGAAAATAGGTAATCTAACCAAAACACAGGCAAACTGAGTACTAGTAACAATCCTGTCTCCTTTTTTCTTTCTCTTTACCAAACTGCAGGAGTTGCTGCCCTTCTAGCAGACTACACAACCTCTCTGCTGGAATACAAATGAGTGATTATGACCCTACATGACAGTGCATTGATCTACTTGGACTCCTGTGCTGATCAAACATGCGCAGCTTGGTGCAGCTGGCATGATAGTATGAAGTCAGTCACAAGCAGGCAAATCATAGATAATAGAAAGCATCTGTATGCATGTCTAGACCGTCAATTATGTGGGGGTTTGTACACAGGGAATGCAATAGAAGTGATTTTTTTTGTTTTTTGTTTATTTGTCTAAACACCAAACAGAAAAACAACTGTACAAATGATTCAAATGAGGTAAATAGTTTAATCCTGTAAATATCTAGGTAGACATCTGGGTAGAAACTTTGTATTTACTGTGCATAAACACTGCATAAGCACAGGAAATGCCTTAGCATCATCAAACACAGACAAAACAGCATTTTGTTGTATAGCCTATAAAGTTATATATAGCAATGCCTTTTTGGAGATATGGTGGGGCCCTACGCATTATTAGGTACATGGTTTTAATGTCGTGACTCACAGATATCCTGACCTGTAGTAAAGCAGCAACTGTCACTGACTGCTGCTATAATAGACTTTTTGAAAAAAAAACAAAACCCAATGGTCTACAAAACAATGGCTATTCCATAAAGAACTGTTAAAATAAAATTTATACATAGTTATTTCACTCTCAAGTACAAAAGCACAACAAAACAGGGTCAGTCGTAAAAGCATCTAAAGAGAAAATCAGGGACTTTGCATTGTGCTTCCAGGAAGCCAGGACTGGATGGGATAACTAGAACTTGCTGGGTCTTATTTCTGTAATTAGGCTCTGTGCTCTTAGTAATTCCCCTCACTTGTGTTCGGCAGGATGGCCTGCTCTAGCTGTAGCTCCCTCTCTTTCCTGTGCGCTTTAACAAAGAGTAAGTAGAGCTTCCAAGGACAGTAAGGAGGAGCCTTTGATACGTTTCCTTGCAGCAGGTTGAATGAGTGCAGAAGATTTTCAAGTTCATTGATATAACAATGACGTGCAAGCACAACATAACAGCTTTTCATTGTGAGACTGATTTATCCTCGGCTTTCCTTGAAGGTGATGACAGACAATCAACACATTCTTTCTTCGTAAATGAACCATGGTAACGATTCGTTGCTGTAAAATATGACTCTGAAAAAATAAGCGTACGCAATTATGTGCGTCTTAACCACAAGTTAAAATTTAATAATTAAGTCACCGTGTAAAGGTATTTGTTTTAGCTGTTTAACAGTGAAGTGTATTTTTTTTCAACAGCTAATGCATGCGAGTAATTACTTGTTATAACCTCTATATATACTTGTAATAACAACTTACTGCTTAAATAGTTAATGAGTCATTTCAGTCTTTTTCAAGCGAATGTGCCAAAGATTCACTGGTTATGGTTCTTCTTGTATTTTATTGAGTAAACAACGAATTAATTCTGCGCTAATCAATAATGAATCATCTAGTTGCAGGCTTCAGACGTGATCATGCCTGAAGGCTACATTTTTTTTTAACTGTTAAGAATAATGACTTGTGTCAATAAAAGCCACACTCAAAGGCCTCTTCTGTTATTGCAGTTCCTTCTGGGCACCAACAGAGGCAGACAAAGATCACACGTCAGGAATATTAAAACTGCAAACCCAAATCAATCAGTAAATAAAAGATGTAGAGTTTATGATTTTTCTTTATTTTTATTTTATTCTTTATGAAGAAATCTTAAGCAGATGTGCTTGAAAAGCCACATAAGAGGTGAGAATGCAGAACGATAACCATGATTACAGGACAAGTTGTTCTGACTGTATTTTACTCCAGCCTCAACACCTGTCTGTGTCACTTAAGCCCCTTGGTCTTTCTTAGATCATGGATGAACCTTTTTGGCATCTCTGTCTAGGACACCCCGTGGGAACAAGCTGCTCTGGACACACAGTTTCATAACCCTCAAACTCTGACTCAGCTCACGACCACTAGCTCATTGCTTTGACCTTAAATGCCTATTCTGTACTTCAGTTCTATTGCAGAAGAACTTAAATTGATATGTGGATGTCCCCATCATTTTACTAAATTCTCTTTCCCTCTTCCTTAATTTAATTTGAAAGGTTTATTTTCTTACCAAAATATTACTACAAATGACTAAGATCTTCATTTGCTTGTTAGACACTAATAAGTTGTGAAAACTACAATATTTCTTCTGTATTTCTCTGCATCCTTGTCATTTTTAGGTAAAGTAAAATGTCTCTTCCAAAGAACTCCATCCACATTCAAGACCCATCATCTTTCCAAACATGCCTGTAAGGAGTGTGCATTAACAGTAAGCCTGAGGTTATTTTCTTTTCTCAGCTATCATTATTATGTAAAGTGCCCTAAGGTTCATTCTAATTTCTTCTTTACCAAAAACAAAAAACAAAAGTAAAAAAGTAAACAGAGTTTTGCAGCGTTAAAAGTTTTGACCGCAGTCTTTTTTCTTTTTTTTTTTTGGGGGGGGGGGGGGGGGGGGGGGGGGGTCTAATTTATGATTCAATTTTTGCTGACTTAAATCTGATTCTTCTTTATTTTCAGCTTTGTAGAAGAAAGTTTTTTCCATTCATGTTTTACCCCTCAGGCCAAGATCCAAGACAGAGAACCCGAAGTGTACACCCGACCCACAAAGACCCATTGCGAGCTATTAAAACATATATTTACTGAGCAACATAAACCAAGTCCCATTGTAAAGTTTTCACATTCATTCAATTCTTTATTTTCAGCTTTGTATGATTTGAAGAAAGCTTTTGAGGAAGTCTTTATATTTAAACAGACAGAGATGCACTAACAACAGTTAATGAAATGATTAACACTGACAATCTTGCTAGCAATTGCAGTTTTGCCAGAAAACCTTGGGATGCAGCATTCATGCAGGTGTAACTTTGATACATACTTCCATGCCAAGATCCCAAATGACAAAAAGTTCGAAGCTCCATCTGCAAAAACCCAGTCCCACAACCCACATGACCAAAGGGTTTGCCAATAAAAAGGTTCAGAATACCACAGAATACCCCCAATGTCTGTGCTCCAATGGGCCACAGCTGTTTTTGTGGCTTATAACAAGCAGGGGTTTAAAAGATGTACGTATGGCATTAAATGTTAAAAGTTATCATTCTGGCCTAAATTGTTACGGAAACATGTTAATTGAGCAACAAGAAAATTTCATTGTGAGGCTGATATTAAAGCAACACATTTGTTTGTTTGGTTTCTTCTGCCTAGTGTCTGCTAATCTTTACTGGCTGGGGATCTTTCTGTGTAAGACATTTGCATATTTATTCATCCATATGGATTTAATATAAGCTATGCTCAAAATCTAGCCTGTTCATTAGAAAGCAAAACTTTCAGCCTCTGTATTGACTGAGGGTGCAAAAAAAAAAAAAAAGATCCCTAGACTCACAGTTTCTGATATAACACATTCCCTGCTAAATTTATATAGCTTATTTACACTGCATAGAAGACTAGTTTTGCCGCCTGTCTCACATCTATATTAGGCACAAAAAGGTTGGCACGACGTCAGCAGCAGTCTGTGTGCTCTGTCAAACTGATACGTAGGCAGCCAAAAAACAAATAGATCTATGAAAGCTAAGATGACATTTTGTCGCACACAAAACTTCAAATTTAGAAACTTCTTAAGCAGCTATTAGAAGACATCAGACAACTCAGTAATCAATCAAACTAATTATAACCATTTTGCACAAAACTGTCTTATGGTACAGTCATCGTGACTATTTATTATGCTGGGTCATCTTCATGTGATAGAAAGGGGAAGTGGGATACCTTCAATCAAAGCCACGGTTCAGACGACTTCACACATTCAGGAGAAAAATGACATAAAGAAAAACAAACAGCAATGATTCAGAAACCGTGCTGATACTTTGCGTATACTTGGAATGGCTGCTGCTGCTGCTACACCAGCAACGAAAACAACACAGCCTCAGATTCAGGCCAAGGGTGTATAACAGTGTAATGACATTTCACTAATGAAAAAATTGAAGACATTAGTTTAAAAAATGCAGAACCAGGTTAAAGGCTAAGACTGTCCAAGATGACAGTTCTTCCTCAAACAGTTCTTCTAACTGGTGTTTTGATTGAATTTAGAGAAAACGAGACAAACCGCGAATCTGCAAGAAAATATCAAGAACGAGAGGAAGGAAAAAAAAAAAAAACTGGAGTCTAGCGAACGTCTGCAGCAAGAGTTCTGTCCGAACACAGTGGCGTACTGTCCTCTGGATGTCTCGCCCTGACAATGAGGCCATGTATCACCACCTCTAAACTACGTAACAGAGAGGAGCAGACACAAAATACAAAAACTCTGACACCATCCTGGTAATAGATGCATAATCGTCATCACCATCCTCATCACAGAGGGGCATGAAGATGTTATAACTTACACCCCAACAGTATTTCATTGTGATTTGAAATCACCCATAAAGGTTGATGTGCAATCATAAATTGCAAAGAAAAAAGTTTATTATTTATTTAATAGTAACACCTGCTAATGGATCTGTGGTTGTTACATGTTTTCTTACTTAATTTAAATTGAATCAATCACATCAACTGAGTATTGAGAATACTACAGTTCACTGTCAGTGAGGTGTTTAGAATAAGAACAAAAACATGGTCCCCTAAAATATTAAAACAAAAAAAATAAGTCCACCTTCCAGTCATCTCATAGATTTTGCTACATATTTCCCAGCTCTGGGATCAGTTTTCACTCTTAGTAAGAGTGAAAATTGTAAGACAGCAAAAAAGGGCATTTTCTAAAGTTTCTCAGTATTGTTTTGATATGCTACACTGTTGACAGGAAATCTGTCATTTCATTGCATTAAACACATGTATAAGACACATGTATAAGACGTCAAACTTGCTGTGCATTACTTCCAGAAAAAGGGTGAAAGGTGAAACAACACATAGATCTGACTCAGCTGAATGTTTCTGAGGCCTCAGTGTGTCAAAGCTGAAACTAAATTAGTAAACGTCAGTGCTGCAAGCTGTTTTTTGTTTCTGTTCTGTGTCCTTACAAGAATGAACGGTTGTCAGGACTTGGAGCGCTTTGTCCAGTACTACATGCACTTAAGTTTTAAAACTTCTTAATAGGCCAACAACTTGCTGAAAACTAAATTTTGTCTGCCTTTTTGGTTGCTGATTTATTTTATTGGTGAAACAACTTTAGAGCATTAAATATTAACTGTGAGCTTATAAAGAAGGCAACACTCCTCCACTGAAAGAAACATCAGGTTTGATTTATTTATTTATTTATGTTACCACAGCTTATCTAACAGTTAATACTTTCTTACACACTTTTGACACTTCAAAGCTGTTAATGCACAAGGTGTAGTGCCATAGTAGACTTATGGCACTTTTTACACACATGTTGTTATGCAGTTATACTTAAAAAATAGGTAGTTCTCGGGAGATTTAAAGAAAAATCTCATAAATAACAATAACTCACCATTCTGCTTTAGGAGCACCTGAATATCAGCCATCAACACAAGACAGGCTGAACATCACCTTGCTAAACTCTGACCTGTCTGCTCCTCTGTGAGCTAATATTTGAAGTTGATGTTGACAAGACAACACCCATGTGTTGCATAACTTCGTGCAAGCAGGATGACCATAAGGAACGAGGGCTGAAACCCGGGACCAGCTTCAGTAACATCAATGAGGAAGCCCCGCACATTCATAGACTTTGGACAACACTTTAAAAAGTCTGCAGCCTAATTATCACCTTAACCCCCAAAACGCTCCAGCGTGAGAAATAACTGTCCACGGCAAAAGAACTGACCTGTTTTTCAAGGGCTGACTCTTCAATTCGTAATACGTTTTAGGCTCCTCTTGAAAATCCTCTCCGACCTCGAAGTCGGGAACTATTCCCGATTCCGACTGCATACTTGCAGATGTCAACTTTTGGAGACGCTAAACCCTCTTTAAAAAAAAGCAGACGGGTGATATTCGTGCCCCACTAGTCCGCACAGTACCAACCGTCAACGCAAGCCGCCTCTGCCCAGGATCCGGAGCTCTGTAGTCCTTCGCGGCAGCGGCTAAAGTGCAGCTAACGGGCTCAAAATGATCCAGAAACTACAGCTACCAAGATGCTCCGGGGATGTAAATGTCAGCACAATTCTGATTGGCTGCAGTATCCGAGGGGATTTTTACCCCCCCTTTTTTTTTTTTGCTCGACCAGTGAAACTGAAATGTCAGTTTCATTTCCATAAGCAATATTTATCCCGCAATGTGGATTTCGTAATAATTGGCTGTAAAGACTTATTTTGAATTAGTAGCGTCTGCTCCAGTGGCCATGCGTCTTTGCGGTCTTAGATTTTGCATTTAAAGAAATGGTCTGCACATTTTGCCTGAATGCAGATACATTTAATATTGGTTAAAAATAATGGAGTGCGTTAATTTGCTATCACAATAAAAATGAATTATTTTATACCATGCCCACCACCCGCAAAATAAATAAATAAAAATAAAAAAATAAATACATGAAAAATAAAAATCCAGCCTTTGTGACCTGGGCATGCTGTTCAAGAAAGTTTGCGAAAGCATAACTACATTGTTTGAAAAAATAAATAAATATATATATATATAGTGAGTTGTTTTTAAGCCTTTAAAGCACATATACCCAGAGTGACCTTGAAGTAAGTAAGAATCAGACTGGCGATGTGAGTTTCTAAAAATAAAAAAACAACAACCCAAAAAACACTGGATGTAGCAGTCAGTTAAATGAGTAAATCTGGAAGCAATCGCACAGAAACTGTTCAGAAAATCTAAATAAAAAACATAAATAACGGCACTTCTTACATTGCAGGTCATTCACAGCCTTGATATTTAGTGTTTTAAGTCTCTTATTGGGTCATGCAGATATTGCACCCGACTTTAGACCAACCTCAAGACGAGCCTCATGTCTCTGTTTTTCCCCGTTTCCCTGTGCAGACTGACTGACCGCTTGTCTCCCACTCTCACCCACGCGCTGTTCTCAGCACACCAAGTTTGGTCTCCTCAGTTGAAGTCTTGTCTGCCACTTGGGGGCAGTATAGAGCTAGAAAACAGTTTCGTCAGCCCGCGGGGGTGTGGGGGGGGCACCCTCTATTATAAAATGGAAATTTAGAGGTAGTTCAATATTTGCATTCACCCTCATCCTGTTGAACTGGTTTAAAGTCTGTATTTTACCAATGCAAATAGAATGCAAATATGATTCTGCTGGAAAGCACATACCCGGAGGCTAAAAATAAAGCCTTAAATAAAACGATGATAGCTGAACAGAATGAGAAATGGGATCAGAATGTTTTTTTCTTCTTCTGTATTTCTGCAATACTTTTTCTGAGACACATAGCAGAAAAAAAAACCCACTCACATACAGCCAGCCAAATGACATGACACAGGAGCTGTAGAGAATCCGATCTACAATATACAGATAAATTACTTTGGATGTGGTACTTGGGTGAATTGAGGTACTGATTACCCAGGCCCTCCAACGGCATTAGACCTGTAACATTTGTAGACTACTACAGCTTTTGTAATTACTTCCAGATATATCTTTTTAAGATATATTTTAAATAATAGTACTTAATGACACAATAAAGACTAGCAAGTACAAATTTTGTTCCACAGTCCAAAATATAATGTTCTCTCAAAAAATATTATGAAGTCAATTTATTTTGAAAATGACTCTAAGCACAGTGATCTTTCTATCTTTGAAACATCATTTCTTAAATACCTATAAGAATATGCTGATTTTGCAAATTATAACACATAAATTAATATTCTTCAATAAGCCCAGTGAAGCAAGAACATATAAATTTAAGGACCTGAATATGAGAAGAAAAAAATCACTGTGTCAGAAGAGTCCAAAATTCTTAGTTTTAATGCCAGTGCAAAAGCCTTCCAGCCATTGTATTACACAAGGGGACCACAGTATGATGGGTGAAAGACAGCACGCACCCTGCACAGATCGTCAGTGTCAGCACATTAGTAAATAAACTTGATTCAGTGCCCTTAGGTAGAAAACCAATGTTTGTGTTCATGTTTTCCAAGTTATCCAAGTGTCAGTGCTATATCTCTTTTTGGCAGAAATGGTTTGTAAATAAATACTTACACACCTCATAAACTTTTGTGGCAGTTGCACGTTTAATTTTTTTTTTTTTCATTTTGCAGAAAAATATAGTGTTTTATGGCTTCCCATTTTCTACCTATAGCGAAAACCGAGTTTGCATGGACAAATATCTGGTCAATTGTTGAAATAAAGTTATTATAAATTGAAAACCTTCACAATTTGTACGTTTAGCTGAACTCTTAATCTTCTAAAAAATTTCTACTTCACTTAAATTTGAGTTCAGGACGGATTTGTTAATATTTGTTTAATATTTGAATATCTGAATATACACATTGTTTTGTAATGCCAATAACATCTTCAAACCCTGGTACTGGGAGAAAATAAGAATACTTTGGTATCAGTTAATTAACAAAACAAACAACGACAAACTTCTTTAAAACAACCCACACATCTTGCATCATCCTGGCTATGTGCCCTGAGATAAGTGAACACAGGGATAACTATTCAAAGACCAACACACTATTATTTACTCAAGGATGTGCAGATTTGAAAGGCATTGGCAGCCAGTGCAAACATTTCTGCCATATAAAATAACATGAACTGCAGTGGAGGTCATCAATAACGTCTCAGGTATGAAAAAACACTCTGGTTTACCTTTGTTTTCAGTCACGGCTTTTAACTTGAAGTCTGTCAGCCAGTCATCAGTGACTTTGCCAAACAACATCCCGGAATATGAGCCAAAGGTGTCCGGTTGCTCTAGTAAGGATGACTATCAGCTGCTGATCAGCTTGTCTGTTGAAAAACACACCAATCCAAGACACCAGGACTCATTTTAGCAAATTTATTACCATAATGAATGTCGGATCACTTGATAAACTAAGTATTATTATTTATTATAAGAATGTTTATTTGTGTTTCAGAATGACAGTTTTTAAAAAATAGTAAGTAAAAGCTTGTGTATATGTCACCTTTCAATATAAATATAACAAAGTGCTTCACAACATAAATGATTGAACATAAAAACAAAAGAAACATTTTAGCTGCTTTTTAAAAGAGTCCACAGTTCAGTGGGAGAGAGTTCCAGAGTCTGTGGGGGACTGCTGCAACAGCTCTATCTCCTTTAGTTCTTGGTCTTATATGAAGCCCAGCTACCAAGCCCTGATCACATGACCTCAAGGACCTGGTGGGAATCTATGGCTGTAAAGATTCACTGACGTATGCCAGTGCTTGTCCACGCAGCTCTCTAAAAGTCACAAGCAGAATCCTAGAGCAGACAGGAAGCCAGTGAAACTGAATTATCAATGGTGTGGCATGTGAGTACTCAGAAGACTTAGTCAGATGCCTCGCAGCGGCATTCTGAATAACCTGCAAACATTCAAAGGAAACTTTGTTAAGACAAGTGAGCAGTGAATTACAATAATCCGGGTGTGACGAAATAAAGGCATAAGTAACATTTTCCAAATAAAGGGGTGACACGGTGAAACTCAACTTGGCAATACTTCTTAAGTGATAAAGGCAAGAGCAAACCAGAGACTTAACATGAGCATCCACAGTTAAAAAGTTACCCTAAGATTCCTGATAGAAGCTTTACCAAAAGGGGCGAGGAGAGCTTTCACTACCTTAAGCACAAATCGGTCAGGGGCACAAACAAGGGCTTCATTTTTCAGGGAAAGCTGTCAGCCATTCAACTTCTCAAGTTGCTTAGTAGTCTAAGCACCCATGCAAGGTCTGTAACTTAGAAAACTCTTTGTGCATAACAGAGATATATAACCGAATGTCATCTGCATAGCATAGATAAACAATGTCCTTAACAGTGGTAGACATATGCTGAAGAAAGCACAGCTATAACAGAAACAGTAAAGACCCCAAAACAGAACCTTATAGCTTGGAAGCAGCTACAGAGAAAGATTAACTTGACAGATTTGAAGACAGTCTCAGCAAAGCAGACCTCTATACACTCTCAGAAAGAATATTTTCAGTCCGCGTCCAAGTGTCGAAACGTTTCTCCCACTGAAAATGTAACGTCCAGATGAACAGAATCAACTTTGTGGAATTTCCTTTCCTGCATGATTGAGCATGCATCAGGACACCCCCATGCAACCATCCAGTATTTCAGCCTGTTACACATAATGTGATTGTGAGCAGTCTCAAACATCAGCAAAACAAAACACTATCTAGCACATGCATCAAAATAGCATTTGAGAGTACAAAAATAGCTGTTTTGGTTTAATGAGCTTCAAGATAGTCATAGTTTATCAGTGAGGCTGCATTTCTCCAGGACTTTATGAAAAACTGAATGGCAGTTAAACACAGTTAGATGTGCATAAAATTTGATGCACACCCCTTAAGTAAATATTGTGTTTTCATTGTTCAATGAAAATGATGAAGATTGATAACTTGGAGAATACTTCCTGTGAGCAGTTTTAATGGGTATTTTTGGGGTTTATTGACTGAATTGCAAAATCCAATTATAAAAGGAGGAGACATGCTTGTTGCTACCAACAAAAATACAGAAGGTTTCTTAATAAGAATCCCGACTCCTGGAATAAATTAAAACCACAGCTTGCCAGTGATGATAGAATAATTTCTAATGAGGGTAACGAGGGTAATGAGGGAATCCTACTCTTTTGTTTATGAGAGCATTTTTCCTGTAAGGAGGAGACTCATTGGGCAGATGGTTTTGGGGGATCTTAATGAGATACTTATTCATGTCTGATGTCAGAAATCCAAGAGCATGGGGGTGGGGATACCTCGCCGTGCTGGCAGGCAACGGCATTTACAGCAGACTGCAGTGACACTAGTGTTTTTGTTTTTTGCTAGGGGTCTAGGGTCAATGAAAAAGACAAAACAAAACAAAACAAAAACAAACCCAAACCAAACAACAATTTGTTAGTTTATGTCAAAGAGTTTCTATCTAACTTCCCTTTTGAGAAAACTGAATGCTATATGTGACTTTGGTGCCTGTTTCCTTTGAAGAATTACCAGATGAGCCAGAGTAAAGGCAGTAATGAATATTTTAGGGGCATCGTCACTCCGGAACAGAAATGAATAGCACATGTGAAACACACACCAGTCCTGTGTCTTCTGTGTTACACAGGTCCAAGATGTGTGAAGCGTTGTACACTTAAATTACACAAAATGTGCTTCTGTGAATATTTTTAAGACCAAGATCAACTTGTGGTGTATGGAACAGTTGTAAGTATGTTTGATGTCAAAGCACTTATATATCAAATAAATATCAAATATCAAACTGATCTTTATGAAGAAGTGACCCTGAATATGGCAAGTAAAGGGAAAAATATATATCCAGTCATATATTCAGTAAAACATATTTATAGTAAATCTATTTAAAAAGAATAAATCAATCTTAAAACAGTTACTGGTGAATGGTTTGTTACAATTTCTTTTGGTATTGGTTTTGATTTTGTTCATTTTATTGATCATATTATTGATGTAGTTGTATCAGTAAAGACTTGCTAGTCGCACTGTGTATTTTTTTTTTGATCGATCTCAAGAAGGTGTTGACAATAAGTAATGAGAATTCGACAATTTGATAAAATAGGACCTATCTGAACTTACCACTGAGTGAACAATATACTTCCGCTTGTGAAGAATGTAGAAATTTTGAAGATAAAAATTCGAAGATGTTCGAAGATCATTTTATTTAATGGCTACCACGACAATATAAACACATATGTGTGTAGAACACTGTTGTTGGGGTTTTCATGATATGAAATCAAGCATAAATTTAAAAGGTTCTTGAAGATGCAACAGAAAGCCAGTCTCTCTTCATTGTTATGGGGATCCAGTGTGAACCAGGCCGGCCGGCATCTGCTGGATGAGAGGGAAGGAGGGGGGCAGAGCAAGGGAGGGAGGGTGGAGATGCTGGGCTTGTTCACATAATAGCCGGCGGGTGAAGGCGTGGTAACTGTGGCTCGATACGAGGCGTGTGTGTGTGCTACAGTATCCTAGTACCGGAGGATGAACATGGACAGCGGCTGCACGGCGGCTCTCCTCCCTGGTAAAAGCGGCCGTGGAGAAAGCTGAACGAAGCTGATCAATATGCAGGGGAAGCCTCACGTTATCAATACCAAAAGCAGGATATAAGGAGTGCAAAGGTAAGGCGATATGTGGTGCGGTGGGGCAGATTGAACCAGCGTCAATGAGCTGTGAGGAGACAAAAGTAGACTGAGTCATGCCTGCATGTGATGTGAGGAGGGAGCATCAATGAAAATTACAACAGCATGGGTTTGGCTCTCAGCCGCGACTGGTGTGTTTCCTCAGTAAAATAGGGTGTAGTTTTTCCCTTTTTTGACACATTAAGCTAATCATGGGGCGCAGGTGGAAACCACCCATGTACAGTAGCCTACAGTAGCACATTCATTGTTCTCCCTGCATAGAGGAAACTGGCCCCGGTGGGCTTGTCTCATTATTGGGTACTGTGGTCCATATAGGCTGCTGATTGTAGAGGATAAGACGATATGAAATGAGATCGTTAGATGCATGTTTAAGTTTAAAAAAGTAATTTATTGGCCACTGGACTGAATGAATGCATCATGCAGAAACCTATAGCACACTGATTTAGGGAGTGTGACTTGGTGAATAAAAAAATCCTGGATGAATCATCATTTTACCCAGAACAGCAGCAAATCATGCTTGACCAAAGCAATCATCATTATTTGGTTTTCTCATGTATAATTATCTATTCTCCTGCACATGTGCTACAAGGGGGAAATTTAGCATGGATTAACAAGGACAATAGACGGTTTGCTACAGTTTCAATTCAAGTATAAGCCGAGATATCTTCCTTGACGCCTCCATGTTACCTTTGAACTTTTTTCTTCTTTTGACTCGAACACTCTGGCTGGAAGATAAGTACAGCTAAACCTGACATTGACCTGCAGATGCTATGTCAGAGGTGAAGGAAGAGATGCGTGTATGGGCGTATTTAAAGCTTCAAACAGTGTAAACAGGAATTGTTGTTGTAATGGTTGTGTCTGTATGACACACATGTCCAGCATGAAGCTTTGTTGCTTTTCCTATTTGCTGAAGAGGAAATCCTGTGTCGTTTATCACCAAAGTTGGTGGGGTTTGTGCATTTTGAACAACAATTTGAAAGGTAAAAGTGTCATAAGATGCCTGGTAAAAACCGACCTGTTTTCTCACATCCTTCTAACTTGTTACTTAGCATGAGAGCCCAATGTGGATGAGATGCTCTTTTCTGCATTTAATGCTACTAAAAATGTCTCAGCCCTCAGTTGGCAGCCTTCCATTTAAGAATCATAGCCTGATGAGACATCCTGAGAAATGTGCTAAAGACAAAGTGGGAGAGACCTATTTTTGGATGGGCCTTAATCTTATATTGATATGCTTAACACAGATGGACCAAATTTGATAGATATAATATGGTAAAGTATAGAGCAGCAAAATGATACAGGTCAGCAGGTGAGGTTTTGGGACTTAGTTTGTCCTATGAATAAGTACAGATGGATTAATAGATTTATAAACAAAAAAATCTTCTCATCCTTGGCATACTGTGCCATTAATTTGAGATAAAGGTAACAAAACACAGTCTGATTGCATCTCAGCCCACGTTGCTGTTATATGGTGATGTTCAAAGGGTTACTTTTTTATCCAGATCATTGAAAGTTGGTCATGTTCCATTTTCTCCACCCATGCATGTCTGTGCCTCTGTGCCACATTTCTGTGCTCTGCAGAAAGTCACTGCAGTAGTTTGCAAAAGAAAAGCTCTGCAGTTTGAGATACCACTGTTGTCAGTGGGGACAGCCTCAAACGAGGGCAAATATAGGAAACCTCACCAATGTTCACCGCTCACAAGCTAGTCTTTGCTTTTTGGGACACTCTGTTATGATCTATTTTAAACGCAGAACTGAATTTCTGCATTCAGATAGTTTTATGATATCTGTAACCTGAGTATGCAAACTATGATTAGGAAAAGTGTAGAGCTTTTCAAACCTTGTGACAAACAAATGCATTTACAAGATAAAGGGCACAAACTAAAAACACTATCTCAAAATGGTAATATTGCTTCGTTATCTTCATTTGACATTTACATAGCAAGATATTTCAACAGACACTTGACAGATTGCATTTAAATGTAGGGTTTCTAATTATTTTGCTGGCCTTCTGATCTTTTCTCTGACACCTACATAAAGTAACGAGCTCAGATTTTAAGCCAGAAATATCGACACTCTTTTATTTCTAATGAAGCTCTTTTGATGTCTCTTGTCTATGTCTATGTGTCCCTGTAGTGCTTTACTGCACTAATTTCCTGCATTCTGGTGAAATATTAGACACCAATATGTACCATTTCTCATGTATGTACCATGTATAGAAAAATAATTTTGCTTATACTGCAGTATAACACTGATATTAGACCAGAAAGACAAATGAGATAATGTAGATTCATAAGCCTAAGCAGTGATACAGATGGCAGTATGTTTCTGTCCTAGTGTTTATTAGATAGACTGGTGCAGGCATTCATACACCTATTAATATGAGTTGTTCACTTTGCTCCAGCTGTTTTTTTCTTTTATGAGCAAATACATGCAAAATAGTATTACATATGTATTCATATATACGCCTTTTTTATCTGCTTGTTTTGTATTGGTTAGTAAATCTGAGTATGGTACCTACTAGGCATCGGCTTATGGGATGTGTTTATTTAGGTGACTCTTTTAGTTCAGCTGCAAAGAGCTTTCAGAAAACGACTTGTACACTTATAGCTTTGTTAAAATACAACAAAAATATGTTTAATGCAGACGTATTAATATGTTCAAGGATTGTTGTGGGGTTTCGGTTATGATTTCAAGCACATCGAGCTAGGTTTCAGTTATATTTTACTCATGCACCATCAATTGAAATGCAAATGCTGTCTCGTTTTGAAATTGTATAGCTTTTCTTCTTTTTAATAGACACAGTCATAATTAGTCAAAATCAGTTCTTGCAATAGGAGATGGAACAAAATTTCAAGCACTCTGAGCTCTGAAGAGCTTATGAAAGGACAGGACCCGAAACTAAGATTATCCTGGATGTTTAGTTGTTAGTTAGCTTTTCTGCTGGCAGCTTTACCCTGCTGCAAAGAATGCTGCTACTTGTAAGAATGCCAAAAAATATATATATCACAGTCTCCTTCTGTAGATGTCCTTTATGGGTTGGAAATAGAAATTCATGCTGCATGATGACATCATTCACATGAATCTGTCCCCTGTGATGCAGCCCGTCCTTGTTGTATCAAAGACATGCTGTGTCATAAAAAATAAAATAGATATTTATCCCAGGTTTTAATAGATCCATAATATCATGAGCCCCATTGTGTTCTTGAATTTCCCAGATACCACAAACAGCCAGACAGGTTCTCTTTGTGAGAAGACGTACACAGATACCATTTGACCACTGACAACATGAGTCATGGTGAGATATCAGATGAGGAGATAATCCTTTGTTGTATGCTTTGGCCCACTGCCTCTATAACAAGGGTTCACTGCTCTGTGCTTGGACCTCTTTTTTTTTGACTGATATAAATACTCATTAAAAATCCTGTCAGGTTTGTTTCTTTAGTAGAGTTCAGAGAATACTAAAACAAATTATTCCAGTGATGTATTTTTAATCATTTAATTTATCCATTTCTATTTCAGACAGTCTCTGAAGTCATCAAGGGTCATCAACAAGAGTACTTCACAAATTTAGTATTATATATAACACTATCATATAGCAACAGATAACTTTGCATTCTTTCCCACTGACACCTACATAACCCAACTGCTGGTTCTGTTAAAGATCCAAGTATGACATGTTGGCAGTGGGCTAAAGGAGCCCAGAGTAAAGACAAGAGGTGGGCTACAGATGTTTGGTCACTTCTATTTAACTCCCCCCACCTCCCCTGCCCCCAGATTCTCTTCCCTTTCAGACTTGCAATCTTCAGTCCCAGACGATGCTGATTCAAGTCAGTGGAAGACATTTATCCGACTTCACACACAGCTCTCTAGGCGTGACTTTTTTTCCTATATATGCCATAGCATTCCCCAAGTCCCGTAAATGGAGATTATCTGTAAAGTCAGTAGAGTTCTCAGCTGCAGAAAATGATCTGATGATCGTACATCGTCATAGTATTACAGAGGAACTGTAAGATCTCTTGAATTCAAAACACTGAAGTTAGCGAGTTTCCCTTTGCTGCTACATTGTATTGGATCACATCCTGTTTGTAGCCACTTGAATTCACAGGCAGATTTCATTTTTGTTCCTTTAGGCTTCATGTGTCTGTACCTGTAATTGTATTTTGAAGTTCATAAGTTTTTTCCCCTATGTTTATATGCAACACATATGAAGTAAAATAGTTTGGAAAAAATGCACATAGTATAATAATTTCTGTCAATTTACAATCGTACCAGGTGGCTTCATGTAAACACAGACACTTGTGTGTGATACCAACCTTCATCAATAATGCATGAAGACAGGAAACTAAGATAAGATGTGCTGGAGTCTGGACATGACATTTAACTAGTGTGATGTATTAAATACTGACGGCCAGTTTACTCAGGAGACAGAGAAATTCTCCTGTTGGCTATTGTACAACTTTCAAGCTTGACATTTTCACTGTCGAGTATATAAGACAAAAATTAACAGCATTTATTTTCAGTTTCTCATTACCAGAAGGAGCTACATCTCATCATCTGAATGTCTTGCCGCAACATACATGGGTAGTCTTTGTTAACAGTTGTAGCAGCATATAAGACGGAGGCCACATCTGCACCATCTCCAAGTCTCTGCTGGGACATTTCATTGTAGCACACATACATCTGAAAAGCTGCCTTTATACCAACCTCAGGCTCCCAGACTAAAGCAAAACCTGCAGCCTGCGGCACCATGCTCAGCCAGTGCCTGTCCAGTCTCTAGAGAGACAAACAAAAAGACTGACAGTTCTTTGATGTCTGTCTGCCATGCCTATTTTTACACAACGGTTCAGTGCTTGTCTTAGCACCACGGGGTTCAAGGTTGCCCTTTTATTTGATTTTATTTGCTGAATGGGTTACGTTTGGTTGACCTCATAGAGCTGTCTGCTGGTTCATAATAATGTATACATTACAGCATGAAATGTCAGATGAAGGTTTGTGCATATAGTTATTTCATAACCATTGGTTTGAAATCACAATCCTCGCTGTATCTCAGTTGTGTTTAATTCTCTGAAAAACTGAAGGGTTATCTGGGATTGCTGGGTTGGATTTAAATGACAGTTCTTGTACTGATTACAGCTTTCAGATGATTAATGGTGTAGATTTCTAAAAATAATCAATCCTCCACCCAGTCACTTCATTTATATTCCATAATAAGTGTATGCCATCCCAAATGAATATGACTCTCAGCTGCTCATCTAATAACTGCTCATAAAAATTCCTCTGTGAAGCATGGCTGTTTAAGAAGCTGTTTTCTACTTATAAACTTCTTCACATTAAGCCATGATATTTCTTCCACCCTCTAGTGGTCAGTGCCTTTACTGTACATGTCAGCATACAGTAATGTCATGCTTATTACAAAGTGCGTGACCCCCCCAGTATGATATAGCCACAACTTAATAAAGCTTCGATCAATGCAATAATCCCCTCGTGGCTGTCACAAGCCGCACACTCCAAATTAATTGGATTTATCGAATGTGCACTTTTACTTCAAGCCATGAAAGACAATTTATGAAAGTCACATTATTCAGGGGCTGGAATTGGCAAAGCAGTCTTTAAAAGACTAATTTAATGAAGTGACTTGGTGTATGCTTGTCATTCAGAAATCAAGGCACTTTTTGGGTCCTATGAGAAAAAAGTATCCAGAGGAATGAGAAAGAATGTAAAGTAGAAACTGGCACTTTGGGGGAATTTCTCCTGCTTCTATTGGCAGATAACGTCTCTCAGTTACAATGTAGTGGAGAAGGATGCAGGAGAAACCTGATATCTAGATTCAAACCCCTTCGGGTAACAGACACAGTGCTGAAATAACAATAATATAAAAGTGAATTAGTCTGACTTAACAGACGATATAGACGTGGTTAACCGCTTATAGTTCTTGTGTGACCCATTTTGTTCGTATTAAGAACCAGAGCGTACTAAACTGTGGTCAGCCATCTGACTCAGCCTTCCCCCCTTAGGTCAGCTGTTGATTTCACACTCTATAAGCCCACAGTAGAGGCCTGGCTCCTCACTCAAATAACCTATGGAACAAGTTGCTGTTTACACCTGATGATCTGCTGCTGATGCTCAGTCAGAGCCAACAATTTCATGGTCTGGATCCACGAGAAGAAACGTATTAAAGATGATATCTAGTCAGGGATGCATCCACACCTGCACTCTCCCTGGAGAGATTTACCAGGTACAGCAGCTGCGTGTTTTGCTACAAATGTTAGAAGTTGCGATCAGCCTCATTCTGTCAAACAAGGAGGCCACTGGATCTATCTAGTGTACCTTTTTCAGTTTCTGAGGATGTTTTGTTGAAAAACTGGTTAACCTCAATCTGTCATTTTTGTGTTGTTTTTAATTTATCAAATGCACAGTGCTTTCAGTGTTTCCTGGTCCAGGTCAGTCTAACTTTATCTTTACAAAAAGGGTGGGTTTTTGAAGTGCAAAAATGCTATTAAGTCAAAATATGATATGAAGTTGAATTAGTTTTGCTATGATTTGCTGTGAACACATTTTTGCTGTTTGGGACTTGATTTCACTCTTTTGGCAAAAAGGTAGAAAATTAATTATAGTGGAAGAATAAGTCATTTCTATTTGCTGTCAAGATGGTAAAAAATGTAATTAGATTTCATTTGAAATCTTTATAATTATCCAAGAATGTATCAAACCATCATTCAGAGAAAATGCCCTGTAGGACTTTTATTCTAATATATGTTGTATTTAAGAGTTAAATTAGTGTTGTATAAGCTTGACGTAAAGAAGTAATGTGTGAGATTTTGTAAATTTGCAGTAATTATAAAACAGAAGTTGATCTTGGTAAGTGGCACAAAGCAACAAGAAATAAAAATACTCATAAAATGATTTTGTTGGAAAAGCTGTGCAACTAAAAGCTAAATGTGAAAGGTTCAAAATGTAGGGACTTCAAATCCCTCCTTTGGTTACTATGGCAACAAATCCTTGACACAATGGTTTTATTGTAACAAACAACGTCAGTGTCATGTTTTTCTTTTTTTTCCTTGAGACGGATCATTGTGCTTACTACCTTGGCTTTTGCTCACTTTGTCTTTTGTAAATACTTTAACTGTTAAATGCCAGATGCCATCATGGTAAAAAAACAAAAAAAAAAAAAATTCTACTAACACATGAATATCTTGATATAACTGTCTCTTGTGTTTATGAAAACCTTTCGCAGACCTTGAACTTCCTCTTTTATTTCCCCCTACAGATGACTGAGGGCAAACTGTGCCAAGTGCACTTATTGGATGACAGGAAGCTAGAGCTGCTGGTTCAGGTACAAAAAACTAAAATCAATAGTTTTTGTAATAATTAAAATGGATCCAAGAATTCTGTGATTTATATGCATAATGTTAAAAGGACTTTGGGTAATCACCTATGCTTACTGCAGTTCCTATTAGCTCACTGGAGTGCTTCATCATCTTAACGTAGTGAGTAGAAGCCGAACATAATGAAGCATTTAGCAGCTGAAAAGCTGAATATTTTTCTCCTACGCTTGTGAAGCTAAAAATTGAAATAGTGTTTAAGGTAATGACAAGTGGACTTATATAGTACAGGTGCCCAAAAGAGTCACAACTGTCAACTTAAGTTTTCCTTAAAAAGTAATGACATATCAAAGGTGTGTTCACAACTTATTTTCCGCTGCCCCCAAGTGGACGAACTCCAATTTATTGCATGTTCCCTGAGCAGTTGGACTCCCTCTTTAGCTAAATAAGCTAGGTGTCTGTACTGTGAAAACATCCAGGGCATAGCAAATGCAGGGTTCCTCAGGATTGTGGTTTGATACCCAGGTCTGGATGTCAGTGTCCTTGTGAAATTGTGTGTAAACCACTATGAGTGGTCAGTAAGACCAAGAAGGTGCCAGATAAACGCTGTTTATTTACCATCAAATAGTATATTGTCTCATCAGCACTATTCTTTTCTCTGTGTACCCATTTCCAACAGACTTTTCAATGAATTAAGTGTATCTTTGACACACTGACTTTTAAAAATTGTGTATAATTTTGATTAAAGTAGTTGTTTATATCTACGACTTCCTTCTCAGCCGAAGCTTCTGTCTTATGAACTCCTTGACTTGGTTTCCTCCCACTTCAACCTCAAAGAGAAGGAATTTTTTGGTCTGGCCTTTTTTGATGACAAGTATGTAAATTGCAGTGTTTATTTTTTTTCAGTGATATGGATATTTTTACATGTGTGCAAGTGTATGTTGGCAGATGATTACAAAGCGCAGCTTTCTGATGTTACAGTTTGTTTACTTTTGCAGTGGCCAGTGTAAGTGGTTGCAGATGGACCGCAGAGTCCTTGATCACGACTTTTCAAAGAAGCCCGGGCCCATTGCCCTGAATTTCTTGGTCAGGTAAGAAATTCTTGTTTCATGCAGAACCCAGGTTCCCCAGCAGGGTGCAGTACTTTGTTAACGTTGCGTTTTATAGTTTAGTCAAGAAACTATCCAGAGATTTTTATAGAACTCATTTGTGATAAAGCTGATGGTATAAATCAGTGTTTGGAAAGTCTTTGACTGTCTTTTATGGGGGGTTTTTTTGTGTATGAATTTGATTTCACCTTTCATAGGTTTTATGTGGAAAACATAACACAACTTAAAGATATCATAACAGTGGAGCTGTTCTACCTGAATGCCAAATCTGCTGTCTACAGTGTAAGTGCTTTCTCTTATTTTTACTCGATTTTGAAACAATGCAAAATGATCCTGCTATTTTCATCACAGCTTGGGATGATTCATTGTCTCTGGACCCTCAGCTCAGCAGACAATAGCTGCAGGGCACACTTTTCTTACTCTGCTAGCTGGAATGTAAAACAGACAGCGTGAGAGAGTAGGATAATACAGGGGTTGATTTGGAGAATAAGCAGAGGTTACAGTAGGGCAACGCAGAGCAGATTCTATGTTTGGATCTGGAAAGCTTTCTCTCCACAGGCTTCCACTTCTGAATCATATTTATTTTTTATTTTGTTTGTCTATTATGTCTCTCAGGGGATTATTGAAGTGGAAAGTGATAACGTCTTCAAATTAGCTGCAAATGCCTTGCAGGTTAGTGCTTTTAATAGCCTCATAAACATGCATTAATTGCCACATCTAAAAGCATGCCATCTAATAAGATATATGTTCTGTTCATCACCAGGAGGCTAAAGGAGACTATACAAGGTAAGAGCATCATCATCAGCTGGTTAAGAAGTATTTAACAGCAGCAGGAGGAGTTAATAGTAAGCTCTTAGCGAATACATTCAATAGGTCACTTGTTTCTCCAGTGCAGACAACAAAAATCAATAGCAGTATTATGTGAGGCTCACCACATAGTGCTGAGCAGCTAGCACCAGGCAACTAATGAATCTCAGAGTGCTGATAGAAGCGAAGTATTGCAGAGTAGATACACCTTTACAATGTACACAGTAACGGATAGCTGTGTTTAACTGTGGTGGCTTTTGCTATTATACTCGGTGCTTTCAGAGGTAATACTGCATGTTATTGTGCATATTGGCACTGGTTTTAGTCAGCTGATGAAGTATGATGGTGTAGAAATATTTCTTCATGTCAGTATGTTCTGTATTATAGTTGCTGCTAAGGCCACAGCTGTTTCTGAGGACACAGTGGTTATATGTTCACTATTTCCTCTGGGATTTAGGGTGGATTTAACTTTTAGGGCAAATTTCATACTCACTTTAAAATCTTGACATGGGTACTGGGAATATAGTATTTTCTAGGTAGATCCCAATATATTTAGAGCTATTTTGAAAATTTGCTTTGTAGATTAAAAGAGATTATATATATAAATATCACCAAAAACAAAAATCAAAAACACCACCGCGTTCAGATCCTGTACTAGAATAAAAGTGATACAGTGAGAGGTGTTAGGAAGATTCACTACTACTTATGTCAAGATTTTTAAATCAACTTCCAAAACGGTTACACTTCTTTTCTGTTTTAGTGATGAAAACACTCGAGCTGATTTGAAGAAACTACCTACTCTTCCCACCAAAGTACTCAAGGAACACCCATCTCTTGCATACTGGTAAATTCACAGGAAATTGTGTTTTTACATTCAGCAACAAAGTGCATAAAGGCCGTAAACAGAGAAAATACTGTAAGACATTAGTAAAGCTGGGAATTAGCATTAGTAAAATCTTAAGTTTACAGGTAATAAAAGGGGATTTATGCTAATTCCCAGCTTCATATTCTCATTTTGGACTCTACCTTTGCATGATCCTTGTATACGTTATACTGGGCCTATATGGACACTACTGGTTCATCCTTATGTCTGAAAAAATAAATTTTAGCTCCTCTCTGTTTAAGATCTTCTTTCCTTTAAGCAAGCTTTCTTCTGATTGGCTACCCCTCACAAACAGAAGAACAGGAGTTGGGCGGGGCTCCAGTGTTCTTAGCCAGAGCTGTGTGCCTGAAATGAACATATTACGTATCTGCTGTAACCAATGTCATATAGAGCCACAGCCAAAAGTCTGAAACTGTGTTTATGTATGCTAATATATAGCATATAGTGTACATGCCAACACTGTTAAATATAAGTATCCAATACAGAACACGATAATAAACATAATAACTCTCCTTTAATTAATTTGAATGTGTAAAGAAACTTGTAGAATACCATATATACTCGTCTTTTAACAATCAGTTGATCAATTAAATTAAAACAATTTGTTTACACCTCAATTTATCTTTCCCCGGCTAACTATATTGCCTTCTCATTTATGCAACATTACAGTGAGGATCGAGTTATTGAATATTATAAGCAGCTGAAAGGTGTTTCTCGAGGACAGGCCATTGTGCAGTAAGTAATTAAATTGTGTTGCTACACGAGTAAGAGGAAGACAGTGAATCTTTTTAGGCTTTAAATTCATTAATCTTACTCTCACCTCCATTAGCCCTCTCCCCATCCCTTTCCCTCTCTGGCACGCCTTTTCTCATCATCTGATAGAAATCAATAGCTCCCCTTCAGTTGCAGCGAGATCACACTGATTCGCTAAACAGAGATCAGATTCCCACATTTGAGATGTTCAAAAGCAGCTGGAAGTTTGAATAAATGTTTTTTGTTCCAGGTATTTGACGTTGGTGGAATCACTGCCAACGTACGGCGTCCATTATTATGAGGTTAAGGTAGGCCTCTTTGTGATTAATATGACATGACAGCTGTTGCACCTGGAACTGTGTCAACCATAGGAGCTCTGTTCTTGCCTTACAGGATAAACAGGGGATCCCATGGTGGCTTGGAATCAGCTATAAGGGCATTGGCCAGTATGATCTCCAGGATAAATTAAAACCTCGGAAGGTAAACACTCCCTGGAGCTCGATCTTTAAAATGGCTGCTGCTTTTTCTCTGCTCCACTAATCTGACTGTGAAGATGATAGCACAAGGCATGTGTAAGGACTGCTGCTGTTGCACACGGTGTGTTAATTCATGCATCATCTGTTTCACTCGAGCAAAAGGCTGCCAGACAAGGCTAGACTTGAAAAGAAAAAGAGCAAACTCTCAGTGTAGATGAGGCTGTCACTTATCCTTAATGAGGTTAGTGAGTTTTCAATAACTCTCTGGAGAATCATGGAGACAGTGCGAACTTGCTTTTCCCGTTTCATTGGTATTGTTTTAGCTTGTGGGTTGACAGGAGAAACACCCATATGAGTGATTTGTCAGCTATGTCTTCCACTAGGTGACTTCAGTACATCCCAGTGCAGCGGGATGCAGACATGCACCAAACTGCTATTACGATAAAATGTGAAGGTTCAGTGCAATTTGCATTAAATCACTAGCAATGCCTTCCTGTTAAATCTCTGTATTGCTCAACATGATGCAATCCATCGCTGCCTGATGCATTGCAAAACTGTGCAAGCTGACAGCTGCAGGGTGTGCTTTCGAGAGGGAAAGAGGGTGTCAGCTCGTGATGTCAAAGAAAGAAAGGGTTGGATTTGGGCGTTAGCCTGCATTTTCGCAGAATACCTGAGGAGACAAGTCAGGAGCTGACAGGAAGACAGTACAAACTATGTTTTTGTATTGACAGCAAAGCCAGGGAAGACTTAATAACTTTACACACAGGACGTGTGAGGATCTATTATTCTGGTAAGGCTAAATACTACACGTCTTTGTCTTGCCAACTTTGAATGTATTTTATGACTTAAATATTTATCACCCTTTGAAATTATTTGGTTTACGCAAACCTGAGCGGACAAAACTCTGTGTAAGCTTTTGTTTGTGGCTCATTCGGATCTTGTCCAGACGTACAGTGAGTCAGAAACCTAAATGGATTGATCATATTAAGCTGTTGTCAGTGAGCACCTGGGTGATAGTGGGATGGAAATGATGAGTGTTTATATGACAACCCCTTATGGTATTCTTCTCTCTCCAACACCTGCATTAATGCAGACTTTGCATGCCAGGTAGACAAGACTTTAATCACAGTTTATGTTACAGTCTGGCTTTTTAATAACTGTGGTTGAAACAGACTTGAAAAACACCTGCTCAACATAGTTTTTTTGATATTAGTCATGACCATCATGGTTATCGTGTTCTAGGTGTTTTTGGAAAAAGAAATACATGAAGAATTTTTTTATATGAAGGTACAACTAGACATTACTCTGCGCATTATCCAAACATCCAAGGTGCTATATTTCAGAGTGTGAACAACACATATGCTTTTCTCTCATTGGGAATGGTTTTTCGTGTTTTTACCACCAGCTGTACCAGTGGAAGCAGCTGGAAAACTTGTACTTCCGTGAGAAAAAGTTTGCCGTAGAAGTTAATGATCCACACAGGTGAGCAGCGGGGGATCCTCGTGTAGAGATGCTTGTTGCTATTCTTACAATGACTGTTTTTACAAGTTGATTATTATGTTGTTTTCATTTTTGTTTAGCTCCTAACACTGATATCATCCATGTTTAGAACATGTATCTAAAAAAATCATCATTTTCACTGCAACTTTTAGTTTAACTGTGACCAAAAAAGCGTAATGTTTTCCGTGGTTTGTTTAGGAGAGCGGTAACCAAACGAACCTTTGGGCAGACGGGGCTACTCATCCACACGTGGTATGCAAGCCATTCTTTAATCAAGACCATTTGGGTCATGGCTATTAGTCAGCACCAGTTCTACTTGGACAGAAAGCAAAGCAAAGTAAGTGTCAGCTATGAGTCACTGCACGTTTGTATTGCTCTTTGTTTTACATTGTTTTCTTCATTCTTGTAGGCTAAACTCGGAACAACAAGAAGTTTAGAGGAAATTGCAATGGACCTCACAGAGCATGGAGGGGCGAAAATAAACAGACTGGGTGATGTGGGCCTTAAGAATAACTTCATAACAGCCAGCAATGGGAGTTTGGTATCTACAGGTTGGCTATAATTATTTTATATAAGAAAGCACATTTATGTGTAACTTGTTTGTATGGTTTTACATGTAAAACTGTAACTTCAGATCAGATTTATCATCACAAAGAGCTATAAACATTCAGCTGAATGAGATTTAAAAAGAACAGGTGACACGTGAAGGAGTCACACAGTACACATGCGAATTCTGTTTTTCCAGGTTCAGCAGACTCTGAAATGAGTGAAGAGCAAAAGAAGGAAAAACTCACTGAACTAAGAAAAAAGGAACAGGAGATTCAAGATATTTTGGCTAAGAAAACAAAAGAGCTGAAGAAGATCTGCCTGAGAGAGGCGGTGAGAAATCATTTCGTGCTACAGTTATATCGGTCTATTTTTTCTCAAAAACTCCCTTTAATAAACCGCTGCTCTGCCGCTGGTAGATTAATTGTTTCTGTTGTTGCACTCACCTCATCTAAGCGTCCAGAGGATTTGTTGTTTTGTGCTTTCAGGAGCTTACCGGCAAACTGCCAAAAGAGTATCCGCTTTCTTCAGGTGAAAGACCACCACAGGTCAGACGGCGAGTTGGCACTGCTTTCAAGTTAGATGACCTTTTTCCCTACAATGAGGTGCGTATTTAACTGCATTTTAAAGCATAAACAATTGGTGTATCTTTTTTAACGCTGTACGCTGAAATTGTTTCACTTTTAGATTTTATTTTTTAGATTTCTAATAATGTCAGCAAATTGCACAGAAAGATAACACCAATATTAACTGAGCGAGGAACACAGCTAAAGTCTGACGGAGCTTAAGCTTTTCCTCATAGCTCAGTTTTTTTTCCTCTACGTTATTACAAACCCAGCTGTGTGTTACACATTGCAGTGGGTGGCTTTGTTGTCTACTAAGACACAGATACGCTATTTTAGTCTATTCTATTATTTTTTTAAAATGAAATTATAATAAGGAAAACATCATCGGCAGTCAGAGCATTACACCTGCAGCTGTTGTTTTAAATAATAATTTTAATTAGGTCGACCTGATATGAAACTCTAATTAGATCTATTCTGTAACATGTTCAGTGAGCACATGTATCAAATGGCAGTGATTTCTAATTTACTTACATGTACCTGCTGAATATCTGAATGCTTGCTCTCTATTTTTATCTCTGGTTATCACCTACGTTTTCTGATTTATGCAGGATCCCATCCTGAGAAACCTGGAGAGCAGATTTGCCCTTCAGCAGAAGATTGTGGAGGCGGCTAAGAAGCTCGCAAATGAACCAGAACTGTGCAAAACTGTTAAGAAGAAAAGAAGGAGAAACTGTTTGGATGCTATGCAGAAACTGCAACAGATAGAGGATGAGATGAACCAGTACAGAATCAAGAAGGGGAAAAAGCCCACACAACGGGCCTCAGTCATCATTGCAGGTACGTTGGAAGATATTTGTTACTGAATGTGTTAGATCGAGTCACAGCAAGCACAAAGTTGTTTTCTTTTCCTGCAGATGAACTCGCTCGTTCAAACTGCAGCTCTCTGTCTAGTCTCCCGCTGGATGATGGTGAGTCAGACATCTACAACACAGGTGATGCTTACTTATTATGACCAAACCCAGAAAACAGGAGTGTCATTTTTTTGTCACCGTGTTTGTAATCAGATGATTCAGACAGTCTCAGTCAAAGGCCACGCTCACGGTCAGTCCAAGGATCCCCTCAACTAAGTCCAATGCGATCACTGGGAGCAGAATTTGATTTGGAGAGACAGGCATCTCCACGGGATAATCACCACAACAAGAACCACAACAGGTTGGGATTTTCTGTTCAAACTGTTTATTGCTTGTGTGAGTCGTAGAGTGGAATCTAATTTGTTTTACAGCCTTATATTTTATTTAAAGCTGTTTTCAGAATGAGCAGATGACATCATGCATCGGTAGAGCCCATAGTATTTGTTGTGTCATGTTTGCCTCATTCCTTTCCTCACATTTTTTTTACTTCCTTTTTTTTAAAATCCTGTTTTGATACTGCACCCATTTAGATTAGCTGTTGATGGCCAGGAGGCTTCCAATTACTACCAGAATCCAAGAGAGGTCTCCTCCACCCACAGTAGTCCCTATAAAACCCTTCCCAGACCTCCTAGAGATCCTCGCAGCATGCCTCCCACCCCGGTTATGACCCGCAATGCCTACAGCAGCAGTCAGCTCAGGTGTGATCTTTGTTCCCCTGCCCTGCCAAGCCAGTGTTTATCCTTCTTTATTTTATTTAATCAAACCCTTGCTTCTCTTAATACCCTAACCTTCCACCATGCTTTCACATAAAACCTTAACTTTTATTTTAACACCTAAATCCAAAAATAATATCCCGTATCTTAATCGTGATCTTCTCAAAGACACTTTGAAATTGGTGTCATTTTCCCAGGTTGGAGGGATCTCCTCATTGCTTCAGGCATCGCAGTGGAAGTCTGGAGTCTCAGCCTCGGCTGAGAAAAGACAGAGATTCAGAGAAGCCTGTCTTTATCTTGTCACCGGCGCACCGCAGCAACAGCACAGAGGTATTAGAAGATTGCTCCTCTTACACGAGCCAGTCAAGTCTGGACTACTGCGGGGCTGCCAACTCCCACTACAGTACACTGGACTCCCGTACCTCAACCATGCATCGTCTTCACAGAAAAGTAGAAGTGTATGGTAATACTGGGAGCATGCCAAACTTGGTCCAGCACCATTCTGGTTGTAGTTATTCATGTGAGGCCTCACCACACTATGCACCCAGTGCCTACTATGTTGCCGGCTACCCCTGTCCGGACATGGAGCCTTATGCTAATGGTGCCTATGTATATGAGAATGAAGTTGAAGGCCACTACAACGTCAACCCATCCTACCAAATGAATGGGTATCACGGACATGACAGATTCAGGCACTACAGCAGTGATGGGGCGGATAATCTTTCTCAGAATCCGTACGCAACAGTGAGGCCACCACGGACCAGAGAGGGGCCTAGAAATGAGCTCTTGGCCAAGAACATGCAGAAGGCCCTGGTTGCAGAGCACCTGAGAGGCTGGTACCACCGAAACAGAGGCCACAGGGAAGGAGGGAGGGGATTACTGGCTGGATATGACTTTGACAGTGGCTCTCAGCTCAGCTTGGGATATCAGACCATGCCGGCGGCCTTCAGCCACTCGAGCCGAGCCACCTCTTTCTCTTCAGGTACAGTCAAACGCATTAGCGTGAGGGGAACTGTCAATAATAAAATAAAAATCATTTTCAATGTTTGTAATTTAGGGAAACATTAGGCTGCTGTTCAGGTTTAATAACATGAAAAAAAAAATCATAATTACAAGTTAATTGGTCATGTTCTGTAGTGTCAGGATGTGTTAGGCTGCTTTCCTACTCACAGGATTTTTATTTATGTGTTGTTTGTGTATATTTGAGGGGTTTCATTTATTCTATCACAGGGTTTTCTAGGCTGCCATGTGAGAAATAGACCCAGTTTGTGGGTTTAAAGATATACATTCATAAACTAACAAAGTAATAAGTATCACATAGCATTTTGTGTGAGAGAAATACTATCGTTTTTGAGGCTTTTGAGACATTGTGCACTCCAGCGTTATTTGAGTGTTCATGCTTTTCTCTTCTTTTCAGTTTCCTCAGCAGAGAGCACAGGGAACTGGCGCAACCAGCTGGCAGTCGGCCTGACAGAGTTTGATGCACCTGACACACCTCAGTACCCTCATCCTGGAGCTTCAGCATCCCTGTACAACCGCAGTCCCACACATAACAGGTGAATGCTTCAGTTCACTGAATCTCCACACTGAGGCTGTGGTTATAAATAAAGTCAATAAGTTAGAGACAGTCATAATCATTGGATTAAACTAAAATGCTGATTGTTACTTTCTTAACACAATGGTAGGCGGGTACCCTGCCGCTCCTCTACATCTGGATGATACGTGTATTTTTCTGCATTCTTTTGCTTTTCTTTTAAAGAGCGGTTTTATTTTATGATTATATTCTGCCAGCGTGATCTGTTCTCCTTCCTCTCGTTACTTGGCTTACGCTCTACGCTCATGTGTGCAGAAATTCTCCAGAAAACAAAGAGTCTGACACAATGCCCCAAAAATGTGAGTCAGTAGATGTGGTTGGCGCTGAGGCCACTAGTGCAGCTGAACCATCAGACAACCTTTCTAGCACTGGGGTGAGACCAAACACAGCGGGCCACTTTGTGTCGTGTTGCCAGTCGTCTCCATTCCGACATCCCGTCGTCATCCGTGTTATTCGTGTACAGCTCATTCATATCATCTATTTTTTTACACTGTGTTTTGCTGTTTTTGAGGCTCCATTTTTTCAAAAATGCATCAGTCATCATGATCAAGGCCATGCACCTAATATATCAAGGCAAAGAAGGATTATTACATGTTTAGAAACATACTAAAACCACCCGAATGCAGAAAACAGAAATTCAGTCTTTTTGTAGCAGTGAAGGAAACTCGGGAGATAAAAGCTTAGCAAGCCTTATCAAGATGAGATTATGAACATCTGAAAGGCAGTCCATCCTAACAGCTGAGATATTTTAGTCTGGACAAAAGTGACCAAACAACCAATACTGTCCCTCCTAAAGTTATATTGCCAGAGTGAAAAGGCCTTGCCATTTACTCCATAAAGCCCTGGTCATGTTGTACGCCTTCAAAAATATGGTGGACTTTAAAGTGCAATGTATTTCCATTTCCATCCATCAGCTTTATTTAAAATGTCAGCCTTGTTTCTTGTTCTCAAATAACTACTACAGTGGATCTTACCTAGTCTTGTGTTATTGCCTGTACAGATTTTACCTTGATGGGAGCTACATGAGCATCCACTGAAGAGGACCAAACCAAACTGTGGCACAAATAAAGCCATAGCCAGCAGCACATGAAGGGAATGGAGTGGAAACGCAGGCTTTACACAAATGTTTTTGGCTGCCATAACCTCGTCTTTGAAGGTGTTTTCTCGTTTTGGTTTTGGCAGAGAGGTGTAAACCGTCCTCATGTTGTCGTAATCTCTAAACACAGTGATGACACTCTTGAATGATTTTCCCATGTGCCTTGGATTGGATGAATTGTACAGGCAGATGAGAATGTGTCAAGAAACTTTAAAATGTTGCACAACCACACTGGATTCAAACCGTACTGTGTATTAAAAGATAACAAAGCTAACAAACGTGTTTTTACTCAATCCACCACCATGTGTTTTAACAGAAACTAGCTACTGCCTTATACAAATCAGTAGGTTATAGAATAAAAACAAAAAACAATTGCCACTTTTCTCTCATGATAAATGACAAAACTCATCTTAAATATAACATCGAGATTGAAGGCAAAGCTTGAGCATGTTTACAAGTGTGACATGACAAAAGCTGGGTTAATCATCATTAGAACAGGCTGTGTATTTAATGACGCTCCATTTCTTTAAATCAGAATGTATCATGTCAATATTGTTTATAGAACCATTAGTCTTTGTTAGTGCTTTATTGTGTTTTAAAATGCATGGTGAGAAAATAGATTTTTTTGATTAAAAAAAACAAAAACAAAGTTCAGACTTTTTTATATTAACAGAAGACCACTGCCATAAAACATATCCATTTCTCATTGTTTTCTCGCACATTTGTACAGTCAGTGTGTAGTTACATGTTGTTAGATGTTGTCATAAAATATTTTCCACTCAAATAAAAGGTGAATAAACATATGTGTGACACAAATATGCCTGCTGTCACTTTCTTTGTGAAGCTTGCACAGTTCTTAATGGTTGAGTTCTGCTAAGAAAAACTTAAAGAAATCAAACTATTTACTGAGAAATTATAATGTTAATGATAATGAATGGTATTCACCAAGCATCATAAGGAGACTAATCCCAGCCTCTTATCTGTCCAACAAACATAGGCTAAAACCAGGCTGTTAGCTAACTGCAAATCAGCTAGCCAGGAAATATCTGTATCCCAGCACTTGTAAAGATTGGTAATTACTTTCATCATTATTCCAAAATTTTTTAATTTGGAAATAAGTGATGCAATCTTTTCCGACCACTGTCCATTAGTGTTTAATATACTTTTATCTCATTGCCATCTTAAACCTACATCCTCTACACGATGGTATCGGGTTTTTAAACCAACTTCCACAGAACAGTTTTCCACCGCCTTTGAAGGACTGTCGAATTCTTCTCTTGGTGAAGGCATTGAGCAGATGGATTTGAATTTTAATAATAAATGTAAGACTATTCTTGATGAGATCGCTCCATTTAAATCAGTGCGATCAACAGCTTACTCAGACCCGTGGATAAACGACTCAACTCGATCAGCTAGGCGACAGTGCAGGAAAGCCGAACGAAAATGGAAAAAAGACAAGTTACAAGTCTCTTTCCTGCTGCTGAGAGAGAGCCTATCTAGATATCAAGCCATCGTAAAAGCCGAAAAATCTAAGTTTCTCGCAAGCATTATTGAGACCAACTCTAATAACCCCCGAACTCTTTTCTCAGTTATTGAATCGGTCTTGAATACCTCCCCCGCTTTCCATATAGATAGCTCCATTGAAACTTGCGATAGATTCTTGCAGTTTTTTATTAATAAGATAGAAAGGCTTCGATCTACATCTATCCCATCGCTGTATAATGTCTCATTAACATACACCCCCTCAACTGCTTTTGACCAGTTTGAGGCTGTACGTCTCAACCAGGTAGAAGAGCTTTGCAATAGCATAAAGACATCATCCTGCCCCTCAGATGGGGTCCCAACCCATTTTCTAAAAAAGATTATTAAGGTAGTCGGTCCTGACATTTTAACTATTTTTAATAGCAGTCTCAGCTCTGGAGTAGTACCAACTGGATACAAGCACGCTGTAGTGCAGCCAGTACTTAAAAAACCGAATCTTGATTCCTCTGTTCTTGCTAATTTTAGACCTGTCTCCAAGCTACCGTTTCTGTCAAAAATTCTAGAAAGGATTGTATTTGAGCAGCTACAATCCTTTCTAAACAATCATAATATTTTTGAGAAGTTCCAGTCGGGCTTCAAAACCCACCACAGTACAGAAACTGCCCTCTTAAAAATACTTAATGATATTTTATTAATCACTGACTCAGGAGACCCAGCAGTGCTCCTGCTCCTAGACCTAACTGCAGCCTTTGATACTGTTGACCACAGCATTCTGATCTCCCGTTTGGAGCAATGTGGTATCAAAGGTATCCCCTTGGAATGGTTTAGGTCGTACCTCTCCAAGAGGACTTTTTCCGTGAGCCTTGGTGATTTTATTTCTTCCCCAGCTCCTTTTACTTGTGGTGTCCCGCAGGGATCCGTATTAGGCCCAATTCTTTTTTCAATCTATATGTTGCCCCTAGGCCTAATCTTCAGGAAACATAACATCTGCTTTCACTCATATGCCGATGACACCCAGATTTATCTTCGGTTTAATAGAAACTCCTCTACGCCCATGGAATCGTTAGTCAAATGTCTCGATGAAGTTAAAACCTGGATGGCCTCAAACTTTCTTACCTTCAACGAGGATAAAACAGAGGTAATTATCTTTGGACCAAGCTGTAATTTCAATGCCCCAGATTTGGACTTATGCAACCTAACATGTGCTGTTAAAACACATGTAAAAAACCTGGGGGTTCTCTTGGATAGCAAACTTACATTTGAGAAACAAATTAATTCAGTTGTCCAGCGGTCCTTTTTTAAATTAAGGCTCCTATCCAAAGTGAGATCTTTTCTATCCTTTAGAAACTTGGAACGAGCAATTCATGCATTTGTTTTATCTCAACTGGATTACTGCAATTCACTATATGTGGGTGTCAGTCAGTCCAGCTTGGCCCGGCTCCAACTTGTACAGAATGCTGCAGCTCGCCTTTTGACTCGTGTGAAGAAACACCAACATATTACTCCGGTGCTTGCTTCCCTTCATTGGCTTCCAGTGCGTTTTAGAATTAAATTCAAAATCTTACTTTTAACTTATAAAGTGCTAAATGGCCAGGCACCGGACTATTTGTCTGACCTATTGCAGCTTTATACGCCCTCTAGAGCCCTTCGATCAAGTGATCACCTACTCCTTACTTTACATAAGTCTAGGATGGTTCATAGAGGAGATCGGGCATTTGCAGTTGTGGCACCGAAAATGTGGAACGACCTACCTCTCCACATTAGAAAGGCCCCAACTGTTACTCTTTTTAAATCGCATCTTAAAACATATTTTTTTACTCTGGCTTTCGAAACCGTAGGAGAGTTACCAATTCTTTTATCCTAATCTGTTTTTAATTTTTATCAGTTGTTGTTGTTAATGTCACTGTTTAAGTGTTATGTTGTACAGCACCTTGGTCAACGCCCTGTTGTTATTAAATGTGCTTTATAAATGAATAAATGAAATGAATGAAATTATTATGGAGATAGTTAACTAGCTCAACATTTTGAGTTACTCCTGAGTAAATTTTAGAAATTTTGAGTTACTAAGCTAAAAAGCTGATATTTAAAGATATTAACCCAACATTTGCTCGAGCGGGAGAAACAAGTTTTTCCTTACAATAGAAAAACTGCCCATTCAAAAGTGTACAAACAACAAAAGTCTCCTCAATAAAGAAGATAACTGCAAATCTTCACTCTGAAAGGAGTTTTTATGTTTACGTGTGGATGAAAGGCCAAAACGTATAGAAAAATATACTACCTAACTGTGGGTTAGGTGTATACAAGGCCTAAAGTGATTGTGATAACGAACCCCTGAAAACAAGCTAACTCTTTTGGCTCATGGTTTGTTTGTTGTGTAACTCTGGGAGGAGCTCTGTTTGCATGGGACATGTTAGCCCTCCCGCTAGGCCTGTAAAAACATCCCACCTGCTGCAGTCAATCCAGCGTTTTCCTTTTGCCTGAAGCAACTGTCATCTCAAAAGATTGTGATGACCAGGGCAGCTGGCAGAAGGGTCTGAAAAAAGAATGTTAGCATGTCTTTCCCCTGTTGGTACTGTAAATATCTTCCATGTAGTTCACAGGGTTTATTTTAGTCCGTGAGGCAGGATCAAACGGTTTCTAGCTAAAGTCAAAGTCAGAGGCTTCCCAGTTTGCTCTGTGTTGAGTCAGAGATTGGATAAAAAGTTGTTTTTTGCCTTGATATCGACAGGAAAACACAACTTTAAAACTTCAGTGCAAATATGTCTAACGGCAGAGACCTTGAGGATCTCAATGAAGAGGACATTGATGAGGATGAAATCCTTGCAATGCTTTCGCCTGAGGAGCTTAAGGAGCTTCAGAGTGAGATGGATGTTATTATTGCACCAGACGAGAGTGTACCAGTAGGACAGAGACAGAAGGACCAGACAGAAAAACCTCCGACAGGGACGTTTGACCACAGATCCCTAGTTGATTACCTCTACTGGGAGAAAGAGTCTAAACGTATGCTCGAGGAAGAAAGACTGCCTGCTACTCTCCTGCCCAGTGAGGTAAGAGATAACTCTAGCAAAGGTTCATGTACAATTCAGTTTTTGGTGCATACCATTAATGTCATAGTTCTAATCTTAATGTCCTAATGTACTGTTTAGAAAACCTTGAGGGAGGAATCTGAAAAGAAAGAAAAAGAAGAAAACGCAGGATGTGGCAAATATGAGGTGTATGAAGTGATAGAGGAAGTCACTGAAGAAGAAGCTGCAGATTGTGAAAATGGAGAGGAAATTATAGAGGAGATTATTGAGGAAATTGTTGAAGAAGTTGATGAGAGGGATGAAAAGGACAAAATAATAGATGTGGGAAAAGAGACAGAGACGAAGCAACTTGCTGAAGTCCAACCTGAAAATGTAGATGAACACGCAGAGCCTCTGGATATCACAGAAAAAGCACCAGGAAAAAATACAACTGACAGTCAGCCTTTCTCAGGCACAAAGGAGACTACTGAGATCTTAGCTCTGAAAAACAACACTGAAGAGAAAGAAGGAAACAAAAGTACAAAATGTTTGCCTCCCCAAGAGGCTCCAGAGGAGCCAGAAACAGTCGAGCCCAATGAGAAGCTTCCAGAGAAAGAAGAGAGAAAAATAGGTAAACTGAAAATCCCGAAGCTTTCACTCAATAATATAAAAATTACATCAAGACCTTCAGGAAATGATACAAACTTGGAGTCGACACTTGATAAGATCCGCAAAAACAACCCCTCTATCACTGAGGTAAACCTCAACAATATAGAAAACATTCCCAAAGAGATGCTCGTGGACTATGTCAACGCCCTGAAGAAGAATAAAAATGTTAAAACATTCAGTTTAGCCAACACTGGTGTCGACGAAAATATTGCTTTCAATCTAGCCAACATGCTACGAGAGAATCGCAGCATTACGACTTTAAACATTGAGTCAAACTTCATAACTGGCAAAGGCATCGTTGCCATCATTCGCTGCCTCCAGTTCAATGAGACTCTCACAGAGCTGCGTTTTCACAACCAGAGGCATATGCTAGGTCATCACGCAGAGATGGAAATCTCTCGCTTGCTCAAGGCCAACAACACCCTTCTGAAGATGGGCTACCACTTTGAACAGCCAGGGCCCAGGATGGTAGTGACCAACATTTTAACAAGGAATCTGGACCGTCAGAGGCAGCTGAGGAAGGAAGAGCAGAGGCAGCAACAGCTAAAGCAGCAGAGGGAGCTGATGCAGATGTATGAGAGCAGTCTCAATCTACCTCCTGGTTTACTTGAGATGCTGGGATACATACCACCCATAGAATTCCTACAGGAGCATGGACTTGCCCCACCCTCATCAGAGCTGAATGCTGTTGTGCAAACACAACACCAGACAGAACAACCAGAGCCCCAGAAGAAGATCAAACACAAAAGCATTCCCAAACAACCCAGTGATGAACCAGCAAACCCATTAAAGGATGTCCAGCTGAGGAGAACTCCAAAAAAACGGGATCCTTTATTCGAGCTGGACCCAAGAGATGATAGAAGATCAGAGAGGGCGAGCTTTCAACTGAGGAAGACTCCCAAAGTGAAGGATACAGGCAGTGCAGGGAATGAGGATGAAACGGCCAACCTGACTGACGTGATCAAGTCTTTAAAACCTGTCCCTCGCAGACGATTACCTCCAAAGGTTGACGTCACACCTCGTGATCAGCTCCTAAATGATATCAAAAAGAGCAACGTGGCTTATCTCAAATCTGTGAGTACCTTAGAATCAGTATTACCTGAAATTACATTTTTTAATTGCTCAAAAAGTGGAACAGTGTTCAAGCTCACAAAACAGAGGAGCATTTATCATAACACTTTCATTTTCTGAAGGTGTTTTAATAGAGCATGCATTGTCCTAAAAAGCAAACTAAACCTGCTGTTCTTTTCCTTTGTTGCTTCTCACAGGTGCCTCTCCCTAAAGCCCTGGAATCAAGTGAAACTAGTCTCCTGTAAGGCGCTGCTGTTTCTTCACCATAGTATTTGTTTTTATTACACATGCTCAGTATTAGTCACTTCACATGAACAGTACAAATTGCTACTGAACTTTAATTACCTAGAGAAAAATACTGGTTAGTTCTGTTTTATTTCAAGACGTGATATAGTCTTTGCAAAGTCACAGCAATTATAAACACTGACTACAGCCAAATATTGTGTATTAATTCTACAGTAAAGCGTGTTACCCTTTCATAATTTGAAAGCTCTTCTGAATACAGTGCATGGTTAAGAAAAAAAAGTGTATTCACACAGTATTTGTTCATGATGTCTACATATACAACAATTTCTCTAATCTTTGTGCTTAAAATGAATTAGCAAGCGTGTCTGATTAAATGTTTGTGACTTAATCATTTTGCTATTAAAAAATATAAACCTTCCACTCTTTGCTGGGGGATGTTTTTTTTAATTAATTCAACATCACTGGTCACTGTAGAGGTGCCATTAGCTGTAACGCACATCCATCCCGAGGGAATCATTTTTTCATCCTGAAATGAGCGCTGGATATAGAAAAAAAAAATTACTCATATAATCTGTGTAGTAAATTCATGCCTCCCAGACAATTTATTCAAATGATATATAAATCTGCAAAGGTTTTATTTCCCCCACTAATCCGCCATTCAGTAGTCGTTTTTCTCTCTCTTTTTTCAGTAAAATCCTACAGTATACTTTTTGTTTTAGATTTATCTGGAACAAAGTCTGCAACATAAAGTACTTTGCAAGGGCCATTTATTTGAATATAACAAAAATGCCAAAATTAACACAGTTTGAGCTAATCATCTACTAACTGTAAGGTCGGTAGTCTCTAGCTGCTCAAGGCTGCATGACAAAGTGTCCTTGGTGAGGACACTGAACCACAACTTACTCTCGGATGTGTTCATCATAGTGTCAATGTGAAAGAAAAAAGAACTTAGGTATAGCAAAAAAGTTTGTATGAATATGATGAATAGTAAATTGTATTAAGTGCTTCGAGTGCTCCTGCAGAGTAGAAAAGCACTATATAAGAACCAGTCTATTATCATTTAACAATAATTTGGTTTAAAATTGTGCAAGCAGAGGATGAAAGAAGAAGTGGGAAGCTGAAAAAAACTGTCTACAACACCATGCAAAATTCATGTTCTTAAGAGATTCGGGAAAAAATCCAGGCAAGTCCTGACAGAGGAACTGAGACATTCATGTGGCCGTTCAGTTGATCCATCTGCTGTTTGCTGAAGCCTCATCAGATATCTTCTGAGTGGAAGGGTGGATGTCAAGAAGTCTTAAATAAGGGAGACAGGGAGAAAAGGCTGAGGTATGCAAAATTACACGAGAACTGGACTACAAACCAGTGGCAAAACATCTTGTGCAGTGAATCTAAATTTGAAATTTGGTTCAAATCACTTTCAATGTTTACAGGGTGGGGGTGGGAGGGGGCACAACCATGACTGTCTACAGCCAACTGTAAAACATGGTGGGGAGTCATGGTGCCATGGTTCAGGGCTGCATTTCAGCCAGTGATGTTGGGGTGATCTTATCAAATTTGTTTCATTTTGAATGCAGGAAAGTACAGTACTGTCAGGTTCTAACCCACTATACATTACCATGTGGAAAGCATCTGATTGGCAACAGCCTAATTTTTTATCACAAGAATATTTCAAAACACACCACCAATGTAGCAAAAACACACCTTGATAGGAAAACACACAGGGGATTAGTACCAGACATGATTTGGCCTCTCCAGAGCTCAGACCTCAGCATTACTGAAGCCATGTGGGATCATCTTGACAGAAAACAGAACAAAAGGCAGCCGACATCCAAAGAAGAGCTTTGGATGGATGTCCCACAAGAAGCCTGGAGATTACTTAATGAAAAACCTTTCATTTTGCCTGTGTTCAGGCATCATAAAGAAAAAAAAGATGGAGACTCTGTTTTTACCTCATATGCTGTATTTGTTTGATGTTTGCACATTTCATGAAATTGCTTCACCCACTTCTTATTTTCCCAGCAAAATATAGATACGAGCGATGGCTTGAGACTTTTGCACAGTACTGTAAATCAAATTACATTTATTTTTATAGAGGACAGCCAAATTTTATTTCTATTCATCACTTTTCAAGAATGGAAATGTCACCAAAAAACATATAACACACACACACACATATAATGCTGCATCCAAAACCAATTAAAAATGAACTGACATTTGAGTAGGTAGCAGTACAAACTGCGTTCAGTGTGCATTTCTGAACAGAAATGGGAAAAAATAAATATCAGTATGAAACAATAATTATTGTAACTTTTTTCAGAATTCCATGAGATGCCGACTAATGAACAGGGAAATGTGCTAAACGTCAGTTGTAAATTTATTTTTTAAAATACATTTCTGCATGCTAAAATAATGACACATCAGAAATAACAAAAATATACATAACATATACTCAAACGATAAAGCTGCACTTGCCATTCATTTTTCCGTATTGCATAGCTGTGAACAGAGGGGATACACTCAGGCCACCCTGTACAGTCAGAAACTGTATGCACAAATCTTGTGACAAATCGAATATCCACACTGCATTATTATTTTGAGTTAGGACATGTGACAATGTCTATGCAAGAAGCAAACTTTTTTTCAGCATTCATAAAGCTCCTGCAATGACAAAATTGGAGTTATTGCGGTTTAATAAGCAGTTCACTTGGTGGCAGCGGTGCGTTTTGGTAATCTGGGTCTACTCGGTGAGAATAAAGATAAACGTGCTCATTTTGAGGTAGCAAACTGAAAGGAAATGAATTTTTTTTTAACAAATATAACTGGTATCTAATCACTGTTTATTCAGCTCAAACATTCTATTTTATTTGGATTGAATAAATACTTGATTACTGTGTAGAACAAAGTGCACTGTCAACGATGGGGAATTACGTGTCTGTGGACATATTTTGACACAGGAATGCTAAAAACTTTGATCCCAACATCCAATCCATACAATGATTGTGCGAACCCTGTTATAATGACATGATTCACCTTTACCCCTTAGATATTGTGAACTCACACAAACATGTAAGAGCATATATTAAACTAAAATGGGTAAAAAAAAAAAAAAGTGGGAATGAGGAAAAAAAAAAATCAGTAACTTTATTATTATAAGGGGCTTAAACTGGAACTCATCAGACAATTCTACAGAAACTTTAATCCATACTGTATGACACTGATTTCTTTTGGCACACTCTTGGCTGCACTCTTACTCCTTCAGTTTGCTTTCAATGAAATCCTGAATCTTATTAATTTTCTCCTCTTGTTGGTCCAGGAGATCCATGATGATGCCCATGGGGGTCTTCTTTAGCCCAACACCCTCAATCTTGTTCTCCAGCCTGTTTTTCATGTTGCGAAGTCTCAAAGAGGCATGGATCAAGATTACTACGGGAAAAACAAGAGCAGCCTATTAATATTGTTTCAGTAAGGAGGGGATAGAATACATTTAAGTATAGCAAGGTTAATGTTTTTACTGAAACACATGTTGAAAATTGCCAAAACAAAATGTGATACTCCTGAAACGCAGACATTAAGCAGGTGTTAGGAAAGCTAAATCTTTTATTTCCATGTCAGACAGATACTGAATGCATGACATCAGCTAGTAAATGTGGTCCTGTCAACAACCCATAGCAACGAGTCAACACAAGCAGCAGTGGGCACTCCTCCTGGGAAGAATCAAACTGCCTCATCTGTCTGCCACAATGTTAGAGCTGCTACATTTGCTCGAGGAACCTAACCCACCAATTATCTGAACCACTCTGCTGATGGTCAGAGGCTAAAAATATTTAGAGAGAAGTAGCCTGTAATACTGACTTTATTTTACAATCCGCGTCAGCAGGAAATGCGCATCAGCAATTATGCACATACTGTTCAAATGCTTCAGTGACTCATCGCCAGTCTCCCTGGCAGTTTTCATTGCATAACCTTAGCCAGATGTTAGCAATATACTATAGGGAACGGTTTCAAGTCTGTACAAGTTGCGAAGTTCCAAAAGGTTCTTAATGTAACAAAGTTAGCACATGTTTCCCTTTCAAATGTCAAGAAACTGAGTGAACCAAAGAAAATTCCAAGCTTGATTAATCAGAATCTGAATACTTTTATAATCCCTAATGAATGTTTTTATGAGGAAAACTGCTCTATTAATGATATTAATTATCATAGAATGAGTCATTATTTTTTATATAAAATGACTAAGAGCTCAATTAATTCCAATATTATAAATTACAGGATAAACTGTGTTTTATTTTTAAAGTGAGTAACCAGTGTAACAGATAAAATCCGGTTAATATTAGAAAGACATTCACAATATCTTTATTGGGAAGATTTTAAGGGAGAATACAGATTTCAATCAGAGCTACTCCTAATAGCCAGAATTTTTCTGTTGTAGATACACTAACAAATATTCTTAGATATACAGCAGTCAGGCATAACATTATGACCACCTGGCTAATAGCATTTGCTGATCTGTTGAGGCCCTGACTTTAGGCCCTGAAGGTGTGTTATGGTATCTGGCACCAGGTGTTTGCAACAGATCCGTTAAGTCCTGTAAGTTTTGACGTGGGGCCTTCATGGATTCGACTTAATTGTCCAGCACATCCCACAGGTACTCAACCGGATTGATATCTGGGGAATTTAGATGCCAAGTCAACACCAAACTTGTTGTTATGCTCTTCAAAGGTTTCCTGAACTATTTTTACCCTATGGCAGGGCTCATTTTCCTGCGGAACGAGGCCACAGCCACAAAGGAATACCATTTTCATGAAAGGGTGTACATGGTCTACAGTAGTAGGTTCTTTACCTTACAGTAGTAGTGGACATGTTGATGTTCATTCATGAGATTCAAGCCTTACTATGGGGAATGTAAGAGCATTATCACCATAGAAATCTTGTGACAAGTGAGGTGAAACCATGCGCTCACTGGCTAATGCCTTTGGATCAACAAGTTATTGGCCAGTCAGCATATCCTGGATGCGCTTCCTTTCCTTTCTAGAATGCCCCATGGAGCAAAAAGCAGGTGACTTGTGAGTCTTTTGGATTTCAATACTGATGCTTTCTCTGCTACATGCGCTGAAAGTATTAGTAACCACTGAATTTGGAGCACATTCTGCTGGACAAACTGTTTAATGAAACAATTTCTAATTAACCCCAAGCTAAAACAAAAATAATAATTAACTGACGCTATAATCAAAAAGTAGTGTACTTGTAGTGTTGTGCTGGGTGTTGAGAAATTATCCAACATGGTGAATATCAAAATGAATGGAAAATGCTTGTGTAATATACTTACAGAGCAAAGGAAAGGTGATTCCAAAGATGAAGACCATGACTCCACCACAGAGTGAGAGCAGAAAGTAGCTGGTGACCATGACACCAATGACAAACAGAGTGGGGTTCTTCCTTTTGAAGTTCTTGATAGTGGCCTTATTTTCTCCTGCCCAGACTGATCCTGCAAAGACCAGTGCCACCACAGCTCCACCCAGGAACATGCCAAATGGATTCATGAACCTGAATATTGGAACACACACACAAAGGAAACTGAAATGCTGTGCATTAATTTCCCTACATATATAGTTGTGGTCAGAAGTTTACATACACTCATCATTAGCATGAATGTCAAGATAATCTGGGCTTGTAATGATTTATTTGAACTGTTCTCTTTTCCAGACTGGAATCATTGTACAGCAAACATCATTACTCCATCCTAAAAATAAATAAATATAACAGTTCAAAGAAATTATTAAAAACTTAAAATGACAGTGACATTCATGCTCATAATGAGTGTATGCAAAAATTCACATAGACACATATTATATATAATTTAAAATTCTTTTAAACAGCACAACCTGCTGGTGGCGGCAAAAATTAGTAACTACCACTTTGCTGTACAGCAAAAGCGGCAAGGCCTGCAAGAGGATGTCGACTCACGATTTCCACTACATCATCCTGCATTCAAACCAGCAGCTTGTATGCCGGAAACGGTAACAATGTTGGGCGGCCGACGGTCAAATTTAGCATAACTTTTAAATAAGGTTAATTTTACACAAGTTTTTACTGGATGTGTACGACATGCGTACAGTATAAAGCACCAGCTCAGCATTTAGGCCATCTAAAAACTTACTTCTTCTGAATGTTTTAAATGTTGTAAAGAGAGGAGTTGTAGGCCAAAAGAGGTTAAAACATCTATATGGCTAGTGACCATCTGACGACTGGAAAGATAGAAAAGAGCTTCACCGTATTAAACATTAGTAAACATAGCAACACAGTGCTAAATGCAACAAAAATAGCCTGTGTGGTCACAATGGGTGTGGATAAAAGGTATGCAAGAGAATTAAGCTCAGAGCAGCAGATGCTGGCCTGTCTGCGTTAGCCTGCTGTCAACCCAGGACTCACCCTACAATGAGGAAAACCACCATAGCCACGGCGAAGTAATTCGTCTGGTAGTACATCAGATTGCTGATCACTCTGTTGTTCCACTTTGCTAAGTCTCCGAAATCGGGCTTGGCAAATCGGTCCGTTCCGGGGAAAAAGTCGTCCCACGGTCTGAGGGGTGCGAGCTCCATTTTGGCTGCCATATCTTCGGCGTGTCGTTAAGCGACGCAAACAAACACAACACCACAGCACACGCTGCGTAATATTTTGACAGGTCAGCTGATCACCGTCAGCGGCCTGGAGGAGGTGGCAGTCCGAAAAGAGAAACGCTCTCGCGAGACTTTAAACGAGGCTCAGTCTCCAGCGGGTGTTAACGGGTTTAGGACTTGTGTTTATAAAGTGCAGCAGTGCCATTAAAAAAAAAGATAATTTTATTTTTGATTAGTTAGCACCTAATACCAAAAATTTTAATTCAATTATTAATACAATATATGCCTTATGCTTTGCTGTTTTGTCATCTTCCTTTATATGTATATAATTATAATCTTATTTAAATATATTTCTGTTCTGAATTTTGTTTTTTTCAGTGTTCAGTTAAATTCTCTAGTTTTTCTATTATCTGAGTCCACTGTAATCAGGGACATCACCAAGGGGGTCAGAGAGAGCACTGGCCACCCCCCAAAATTTGCCGCCTCCCCAGTGCAGCGGCCCTGACTGTTTTAACATCCTTTTCTCAGTCGATTAATAAGTTCTAATCTCTATTTTACTACGTGCATTCTCTCTATTGTTTGCTATAGCAATACTAATAATAATAATAATAATAATAATAATAATAATAATAATAATAATAATAATTACTAGGAAAAGAAACAGATTTAATGTAGGCTAAAACCACAAAAACATTGCATTATTTTAAATAGTGTACATGCTCTTTGGCAAATGCGGCATTTGTAATGTCCTCTATCTCAAATTGTGTTCAAATTATGAAACGCAGAAAGAGAAGAAGACATCACTGAATATTGCTATTCACCTATGGATAATTATTATCTCTATATATGGCTCTTCAAAGACATACAGATATGCACATATCTGTGGGGAAGGAACCTAATTTCTGAACCAGGAGAATTATATATCCCTGTATGCGCAGTCAGGAGTCGGGGCTGCAGCGCAGCTTTGACACTCGTGAACACAGTAGTCTCAATCGAGGACATGGGACCCTGAAAGTATGGCGGATGCCGAGGAGCCGTAAGTCGTAATTGATGGAAATTATTATTTTAACGTAGTTAAATGCTGCACCTTTGTCAGCAACCCAACATGCCTAAAGACAGTTTTATTTTTTTCTTTCAGGGAGAAGAAAAGAAGGCGAATAGAGGACCTAACTGAGAAGTTAGTGACGAATCTAAATAAAGGTCTCTGGCAGCAGGTTTGCGTTGCTAAGTGAGCAGCGACTGCTGGGCCAGCAGATATGATCAAATCAAACATTTTACCATGCACGCAGGACTTATTAACCCACCATTATATGTTTCTATAAATCATCCATGTAAAACGTGAATCCAGTTAAAGTCTAGAGTTTACTGCAAGGGTCAAAGTTGCATTGCTCAAATCAGCTTTCTTGCAAGACCTATTCGGTCTGTTACAGCCTTGTGTCTGCTTCATATCGCATGCATTTTGCTTGTAACCCCTATATTTTTCTATCTATATATATCACCCCTCACCTGGGTAATCACTGTCCTTGTAGTTAAATGCAACATGGATATGCAATCTTGAGACACTGATAGAGACCACTTATTATCTGCTCAACAACAAGCCTATACAGGAAATATAAGTGCTGTAATCTTAATGCTTTAGTAGATTGAGACCTGCTTTATGAATTTTATCTCTATCAGGTTTCTTAATATGAGAGTCCTGTTCATTTTGGCTGCTCTTTTTAGTCTTGAGATAAGTTAGAAGAAGTGTAAGCATAAATTGTGTTGTAATACAAGTCCAGTGCATCTTGTTGTGTTGTGTTGTTTGCCCAGAATGGCTGTAGATAGTGGACACAGAGATGGTGGCTGCGATTGGGATGGTCGTTGGAATCATGTGAAGAAGTTTTTGGAGCGACCTGGCCCGTTTACGCATCCTGACTTTGAGCCAAGCACTGAGGTTACATGGAAATGTTTTTTATGTGCATGCTTCATATATTTGACTGAATAAGCCAAACAAGATAAGGCTATAGCTGCACTGTGAGGTTAGAGGGTTTTTAAAAATCTTAAATACGATTCATTAAATATATAATATTTTTTTCATACCAGTCCCTGCATTTTTTGTTGGAAACATGCAAGATTCTGGTGATCGGAGCAGGAGGACTTGGTTGTGAGCTGCTGAAAAATCTGGTAGGAAATGGCAAGCTTGAATGCATGTTTTGTTAAGGTTCATCATCAAGTGTAAATCGAACAAATGCAAAGTCTTTTTAGTGGTTTAAATAAGTTCTTACATAGTCTTTCTTTGCTTTAGGCCTTGTCTGGGTTTCGCCTCATTCACGTGGTTGATATGGATACTATTGATGCGTCCAACCTCAACAGGCAGTTTCTTTTCAGGTAGGTTTTTAGCTTTTTTAAATTTCACCATGGTTTAATACCACACAAGTACTGATTATGCACAATGTTTCATATATAATCAAAACTGACCTGTCTCTACTTAGACCCAACGATGTTGGACGACCAAAGGCGGAAGTGGCTGCTGACTTTATTAACAGCCGTGTCCCGGGTTGTAAAGTTGTTCCGTATCCTTTTATTGACAATTTTCTTTAAAAACAACACGGACTGTGTTTACAATATATGACATTTACTGTGTGCTGCTATCATGTTATCACCTTATAAATAATCTGCAGTCACTTTAAAAAGATCCAAGACTGTGACGAGTCTTTCTACAGGCGTAAGTGTGCTTTTCTTATAACGTGTAAACTTTAGCAGGTCTTACTAAATAGACACCTGATAGTTTATTTTATTTTCAGAGTTCCACATCATCGTTTGTGGACTGGACTCCATCATTGCCAGACGCTGGATGAATGGGATGCTGGTACAAAATATAAATTAGTTGCAGTTTGTTTTTTGTTTTTGTTTTTTTTCCTTCAGGTTTTTGTTTACTCCCTTAAAGGGAGCAGCCAAAAGAAAGAGAGGAGTAATAATTGTTTAAGAATTAAAATAGTGTGTTATTCAAATTTTCAAGTACATTATGAGATAGTGTCATACTTGCAGTCAATGCTGCACTGTGTATGCTTTCTCTTCTGCTGATAAAACAGATTTATGTGTGCAATTTATGATTGATTTGACCTTTTATAGATCTCCCTCCTGAGCTATGAAGACGGAGTCCTGGATCCTAGCTCCATCATCCCGCTCATTGATGGAGGGACAGAGGGCTTTAAAGGAAATGCTCGTGTCATTCTGCCGGGAATGACTGCATGTATTGACTGCACTCTGGAGCTGTATCCGCCACAGGTACTGCTCCCTTTCCTACAGATATTGATTTTCTGGTTTCACCTTAAAGATTTGTATATATTTTTCTGTTTTTAGTGTGCTCTGTGACAGAATTGTCTGCCAGCCTATTAACTTTTTACAAAGTTACATCTGGTGTTGTGTTGAGTGTGTCTGGGTGTGAAAAAGCAGTTGTGGGGAACAGGTGGTCCCTAATATTCCAATCTGCAGCAACAGCTGTTTGTTTGTTGAGGCTGAAAAGAACTATTTTAATTTGGAGAAAACTGTCACATACATTCAGAGGATATAAAAAAAAACAGCACTTAAGTAAGGTAAATAGAGATTTAATGGTTAAACTGATGGTTTAACGGTTAAACAGCTGGTAGCTGTCTTAGTGTTGCTTAGTGCATTTTAATCCTCGTATGCTTTTATTGATACTTGAAGTTTATTATTGTTATAAGTCTTACTTACTTACCGGTGTGTTTTATGTGTTTTCCCTCTTCATATCTTTCTAATGGTATATTTTTATCTTTGTAAAATCATTATTCTTTAGTGGACTACTAAATATGTCCTGGCTATTCCGAATTCGCTTCATAGTACCAGGCCCATAGTAACAGCTTATAATGATCCTTTCAATGCCTTTTTTTTGCATAGCATTAAATAAACATTTGTGATCCACAGATTAATTTCCCCATGTGCACCATTGCTTCAATGCCAAGGCTGCCAGAACACTGCATCGAATATGCCAGAATCTTACAATGGCCCAAAGAAAAGCCATTTGGAGGTACGCTAATATATTGACTTGGTAACCAGTAACACGTCATATAACCTGCCTTTGTTAAAATGAATACTAAGAACATGGGTTGTCTAATAGAAACGAGCTTAGATGGAGACAATCCAGAGCACATCCAATGGGTGTTCGAAAGATCCAAAGAAAGAGCAGCAGAGTTTAACATTACAGGAGTGACATACAGACTGACTCAAGGTGAGCCTGGGAATCATTTGTTCAGCTCTATTGTGCTACATTTGAATCGTTATTAAAGTTGCATCTGTTTCTTATGTCACAGGTGTCGTGAAAAGGATCATTCCTGCTGTGGCATCGACTAATGCTGTTATTGCTGGTATGAAATTCAAACTTTTTAAGCTGGTAGCAGTGAAAGTGTTGTAATGTCTGGTGATGTAAAAGCAGCAAACGTTCCTTAATTAAACCTTTTGTAGTCAGTGTTACTTAAAAGTGACACACATGGCACACATGCAGTTGTTAAAATGATGGTATTGGGAGATGTAGCACTTGAAAAATGGTGGACATTTTTTAAACAACGTGTTTTGGTTTTTTAAACCTATTTAGACTTGCAGCTAACAGACAGCTAATTGCTCAGTTTTTAATACTGTGATCATTTACTACTGTACTTGGGTAGCTTGTTAACCTTAGATGCTAACTTTGCAGCTTAACTCGTTCACGTTTCATTCATTCACTTCTTTTGTTTTCTGTTTCTGTTCTTCGTAGCTGCCTGTGCAACAGAAGTTTTTAAGATTGCTACGAGGTTGGTTGTAAAAAGACATTTTGAGCCATTTATTGTAGTTAGCTGTTGATATATATATATTTTTTTTTAATCTTTCTCAACATAAACATCTCTTATTGTTTTTGGGTTTTTTTTTTTTTGTACCAGCGCCTATATCCCTTTGAATAATTACATGGTCTTCAATGACGTGGATGGACTGTACACCTACACATTCGAAGCAGAGCGAAAGGTTTGTTTTAGCTGTAACTGGCTTTTTGCCAGCTGTGTAATGTATGCTCACCGAGAATATTCAGTGTAATCTGAATTGTCATTGATTGACAGGAAAATTGCTCAGCTTGCAGCCAGGTGCCTCAAGATCTCCAGTTCCCTCCTTCTGCCAAATTACAGGAGGTTTTAGAGTACCTGACAGAGAACGCCTCTTTGTGAGTACTCAGGAAGAACATTCTGCTCACGGATTTTTGACACAAATAATGATCGCATTAAGATTTATTTCATTTCTTTCCCAGACAAATGAAATCCCCTGCTATCACCACAACTCTGGAAGGAAAGAATAAGACGCTGTATTTGCAGGTAATGTATTAAACCAATTCTGGGAGAAAAAAAAAATTCATGACTTGTATCGTATTATACACCACAGGTAACCTAGGATTGTATTTTTATTCTAGTCTGTTAAATCCATTGAAGAACGAACCAGGCCAAACCTCTGCAAAACTTTAAAAGGTAATAAGAAGCTGATAAGCTCAGATTCTTAGAGGCCATTAAAAGTTGCATCTATAACATGTGAATCATGCTTGTGTAATAAGTCTTTTTTTTTTTTTTTTCTGATGTAGAGCTGGGCTTGTCAGATGGACAGGAACTGGCTGTAGCTGATATCACCACACCCCAGACGGTCCTCTTCAAGCTCAATTTTACAGCTTGAACCTCCATTACTACAAGCAGCACTGATGCAACTGGATGCAAACTGGTCTCATGACAAAGTTACTGAGACTTTTCAGTAGCACATTTGATATAATAATGTAAATATGATCAGTAAGTTCTCACTTGTCAGATAGTGTTGATGCTATGTGAATAACATTGTTTTTCTATTAGTAATGTTGTTTACTACTTTGTCAGTTTGTCCTGTGTTGACCTACCCTGTAGCTACTTCCCCATCAAATTAAATAAAAATAATGATGTGCACTATACTCTAATAAAGTTTTATTATCATGTGAGACTACAGTTTCATCTCATTTATTTGATTTAGAAGTAAATGGCATTTTCTTTGGCAGCTTCTGGGTTTTAATTTGATGGATTTCTAACAACTGGATTAGATGACACCTATCACAGTATGTACATATGGTGCATTAAGCTTTTTAATCTAGAGGCAGTTGGATTGTCATGTGTTTTATGATTAATTCTATAACAACTGAAAAGTTAATATGAAATGCAAAAATTTGTCTAGTATGTTTATTTACGTTTTAACTCTCCCTAACTATGGAAGTGGTTGTTGTCTTTGTATCTTTCCAAATTCCCATGTAGTAGACAAACTAAGACATCAACACTCATCACTGAAGGGAGTTCACGCTCGTCTTTACCATTGGCTACTATTAACAGTACTAATAGCCTGGCAATAGGCTAACATTTGCAAATGAATGATTGCGCGAAAAAAGGTAACAGTCATATACCGTAAAACTCATTATGGCATTGATATAACAAAACAAACTGATAGCTGCTCCACTTAATCGTTATTCTTTAACTTAATCACTATCCCGTTTATTTTTTTTTGAAATCTCGGTTTACATTGTAACATCGTGGAAAGACTGTATAAATATATATTTGGGGATGTTTTACCCTTTGCAACCTATTAATTAAGAATATTCTTCAAACCTAAGAAGATAATATCCTGATAATATATTTGACAGTTTTTTTCTGGTTTAAAGACAAAAAAGGTGGAAACGAATAAAAAAAAAAAAAACACAGGACCCTGCCCTCCTCAGATGCAGTTTATCCTCTCCGTCCACTGTGTGACAGGATGTCGATACTCACTTTAAGCTTCTTATGGCGCTAATGAAAGTGGCCACATATTGCTCGGGAGACAGATGGCTTGTGTCTTGATTAAGATTTAATTTTCCTGACGGGAATAGCTGACAGGCTTGTCCCGCTGTGTTCACAGAGCAACACATCTCTCACATCGCATCCTGGCTGAAAGGTACAGTGTAACTCCGGGGAGAGCAGATGATGTGTGAAGGTGCAGCTTTTCACTTAGCCGGTGTGTTGACTGTAATCTATATCAGCTGCAGGCTCCCCCCCTTCTTCTTCCCTTTTCTCGCTCTGATTCGTGCCTCTTCATAAAGTGGAGAGTAACATTTGCAGCGAACTTTACCAACCTCGCTGAACCGATGTGATGCGCTTGCTTTTAACACCGACACTGATGATGACTTCAGCAGCGGTTCATTATACACATCAGTAACCCGAGCACAAGTAAGTAGGTGAATTAAGAATTTATCCATCAAGAAAAATTCAAATTCCAGAAGCAAAGCTGATGTAGATCGTGTATGTGAGATCGCATCACTAGCAGTGTTGGTTCAAATACTAAAAGGAAGAAAAAAACAAGTTGAGTGTATGAATATTTAGATATTCGTTTGTTTGTTTGTTTGTTTTCAGAAATGATGCATTAAAAGACACGACTTAAATGGAAAAAAGGGAAATTTCCCACACTAAACTAAAACTGATTGCCTGTATTGTAGTGCTTACTTTTCCCACACATTTTCTGTAGAACATCTTAAACTGTCTACTTGACAAATGAATTAAGAAAGTAATCCACAGTTAAATCAATGATGAAAATCATGCTATAATAGCTATAATTGGAGCCTTAAACTTTATATGAGGGGGTTTAGTGATGAATGAAAATGCCTCAAGCCATTTAGCACAATGATGCATTGCTTGATGCCACATTGCTCCTTATAATTTATTGCTGTAATTTGACATAAAAGTCCATGTCCCATTTTTTTTCCTGTGCCTCATGTGGAATACAGCTTGTTTTGGAGGAAGTGTTTAGCTTTGCACACAGAGCTGTTCACAGCTGAAAGGATAATCTCAGAAATGAGTGCAAGGACCTACTCTCATCTGCCTCTCATTAGGCTTTTGTTGGCATTTCTTTGATTTGCCTTGGCTTAGCTTGGTGATGTCAGAGTCATAATCGAGCAAATAGATTCTATGATCTGGAGGACCACTTGTCAGAGTGAGAATATATCAAAAGAGTTTAATATGGTATTTTTAATTTGTTTAAGGAAAATTGTCTCTTAAAGTTTGCATCAATATTTTTTTTGTGCAGACACTTGAAGATGAAGATGAACATAAGGACACAAGCATTACACTGGGGTCTCCTCCTTCTGTGTATAATGAGCCTCTGCATCCAGCTTGTGTCCAGTGGCAACCAAAGCTCCCGAGGAAAGACAGGTAAGACCCAACCAGACCATTGGCACCCCCAGAGGAACTCATTATGGCTTTTTGGTCACTATTGTGTTGGTCTGGTACACAGTTAAAGGCCCAGTGCCACCCTAAGGCATAAGTGCTAAACCCTCACAGACTTAATTGTTGTCATCTGGTAAGGAATTGGAGGCTGCGCATGCTCAAATACAATAATATTTCATACTGTTGTGAGTGGGACTTGTTATTCCACATTCTTATTTTCTTCATCACAAAAACAGCCATAGAGAGTAACTGCCTTATTTGAACATCTTCCAGTCTTTACCGTTTAGAAAGAAGAAAAAGCAGTTGTCAGATTCTTGCTCTGCTCTTAACACAAGCATAATTGGGAAAAAATTGAAGTTAAAGTATTACAAACAAATAAAGTAAGTCTTATATGGTATATGTTTTTAATGCCTATTTAAAGTCTTTTTTTTTTGTTGTTTGTAATGTTAGGGTATAACATCCCAACACGTTGGACTACTGGTAGTTCAAAATCTGCGGAAATGCAGACTTGTGGAAAGTTTGCATAAAGGGATCCAAATGTCTGATAGGAGAGAGCTCCCATGCACTTGATGATTTCAAATTGGGACAGTCCTAAACCTCTCACGGTCTGAGCAGGAAGGTGCATCAAAGCCTGTGAGTCTGTGAGTGTAGAGACTGGGACTAGGCTAAGCTTTTGCAACAAGATCCAGAGAAACATTTTTGCTATTTTATTTTTTTTTTTTTTTAGATGTAAATATGTTTTCATGTCATATATACAGAGCTTCATGGTATGTCTTCAGAGTTCTAAAGTAGTGATTCTGTAGAACATTCCCTCCTGAGGTTATGAATTCGTTAAACCATATCAGCCTACTGTAGTTTGACCAATTTCCAACCTAGAGGTCAGACCCCTCTAAGTGGTCAAATGTGTGGTTTGTGAAACATATTAGATTTTATTTCATTTTAAGATTATGCTATAACATTAATAGTCATGTAAACAAAGATTACAATTAGTCTTTTTTTATGATAGCAGATCATGGATCTGACCAGGTACAAGCAGCCAATTATACAGTTGAACTGCCACATAGAAACTGTTTTTGTGAGGGCTCAAATGCAGAAATGATTGGGAAGCACTACTTGAATCAAATTTTTAAGCTTATACAGTGTTATTCAATATGATGTAACAAAGAAGTAACTATTAACCTCTAGCTGTCAGACAAATGCGGCTGAATAAAAAGGGCATATTTGTGACTGAAATGCTATGGAGTAGAAGTCCAGTCCAGAAGAAAATGGATACATTTCAGTGAAGTATATGAATTTCTACTTAAGAAAATACACTCACAAACAACTGCAATGTTAAGCCCTGAACCCATCTCTATGTTTTGAATAATTTTGCATTTGGCATGAGTGCTTTAATTGTAGTCTGATTTAAAACACTGTTTAATTATGAATTTCCAAATCCTGCAGGTATTGTTGGCCATGGAGCCAGCCTGGCACCTCAGTTCAAAATTAGCAATATTCATGCCTTTTTTGTAGGCTTGTTTCTCCTGCTCTCTAGCACCCCTTAAACTGGAAGTTCAGTTTTAAGTGCAGCAGAATGACTCATCACTGATAATCCCTAAAAGCAGCATTCCTTTATGCAGATTTCTGTGCAGAGATGCAGATGCTGCTTTGAAATGTCTGCTCGTGTTCTTTATTATGCTAATTTCTGATAATGTGAAACATGAAATTAGCTTACTGAACATAATGATAATTGCTGCTAATATGTTTGCAGCATTTGAAACCCCATCCCCCTGCCTGGTGCATGAGTGCTGGTGCATTTCCTCCACTTGGTGGTGCTGTAGCTTCAAAAACAGCAAAATTAGGTTTAATCAATAAGAACTAAACTGTTTTCCAACTGTACCAAAAGATTAGATCTCAGACGTCATTAAGCCTAGAAGTGATTGCCTATAATTCTGTCATTTTTAAAAGAGTAAAATCAGCCAGGCTGCCGCAACCTGCACGCAAAACTCAGCGCAGAAGATTGGTATCATTCCCTTCAAAATTTCTTTCTCAGGGTCATCACAGGAGAGGACAGGGACTTGTGAAGTGGTTGCTGCTCATCGCTGCTGCAACAAGAACAAAATTGAAGAACGCTCTCAAACTGTCAAGTGCTCCTGCTTCCCAGGACAGGTAGCGGGGACAACAAGGGCTCTGCCCTCTTGTGTTGAAGGTAATATTACTAGGACCCTCTTTCAGCTCTCTTAAACTGAAATATTTCCTCATGACATGCATGTATTACAGGTCAGAGTAGAGTTAGTTTCACTGGAGTCCACTAATACTGAGGCATTTAAGAATCATAAGAGTGTGACATTTGACTGAGATGCTTTTTCCAAACAAGGCCTTTTTTGAAGTCCTTTTGTCTATAAAGTGACCTTTTGCTGTGTTCGTCTCCCCCTCCAGCCTCTATTGTGCGACAGAAATGGTGGTGTAAAATGGAGCCGTGTCTGCAGGGGGAGGAGTGCAGAGTCCTCCCTGACCTCACTGGCTGGTCATGCATCTCTGGAAATAAAGTGAAGACCACAAAGGTGAGCAGAGGGCCTGCAATAGTCTGAGGTTACATCGACACAATAACTTTTTTCATCTTAAAACAATGTTTTAAACATTATTCACCCAAATCAATATTTTAGTACAAAATCAATTTCACTTAATGCATGCATACTTGTATCACACTGCTTAGTTATATACATACTGGATATGTTTTTTGCTGGTGTAAACAGGAAGCAGAGGATTCAGAGGAAAAAACCAATGGCAAAAAGTTGCTTTGACTGATAATGAAATCAGTCCAATGATAATGAAACTGTTACAGAAAGTTGTCGCAAACCTAATATGGTAATGTAAAAATTAGTCCATCTTTAGTGGAAGCCATACCAAGGAAAGATCCATCCATCCATCCATCCATCCATCTTCTTCTGCTTATCCAATTTAGTGTTGCGGGAGACCCCACATATGAAGGATGAAATCCTATTATTTTGGGCTAACTGTAATATTTTGACTTAATTTAGTGATGAAAAAACCCACTCAGTAAGTGTACATCTATAATATTGTTTCTGCCAGTTTAGGACTATTCATAGTTCTGGAATTTACAAACTAAAACTGAGTCTGTAATGTCTATCTATGTTCTTAGTCATCCAGCCATGCTAGTCTTCAGCGTTTGAAAAGAAGGCAGCCGGACTGATTCTGTATTATTTCCCAAAATCTACATTTACAGCTCTGTAGAGAATGAACTAGTTTGGACATGAGCCCTAGCGGTTGTAAAAATTACATATTTTAAACTGAAAATAGATTAGTGTGGGTGCACCCAGAGTCACAGTGGAAGCAGCCCTACAAAAGAAATAACACATAGTGACTTTAATTTCATACATGGTATTTATAGATGCTTAAATACAGTCACACAAAAAAATCTTCTCCATTTTCACTGTTCACTTTCATGCAAACAGGGTCTGACAAACTTGTGAACGCTCATCATAAAGCTTTATTTTAGTAAGCACTCCTTTGATGCTCAAAGATTCCACAATCAAGCATAATCACTGCTCCCAGGCCCATATCAACCCCTTTGCTTGCACCAGGCACAGTGGGCTCAGAAACCCTAATTCTATAATCTGGTGAATGATGGGGCCAAGAGGACAAACATGAAATAAGCTGTGAACTAATACCAAAGCAGTAAAACCCATGTAATTAAATCTGACGACCAAAGGAAACCCCACTGTATTCAAATAAATAAATAAATAATTAAAATGCACATTCTCAGAAGTTGCCTTTTTGATCAGCTGTATTCTATAAATGATTCATAGTAGAGAATATTTTATAGTGAGACAGGAAAAGTGAACACAGGCAGCATATAGAAAGTGATCACTGTCTACAGAAGTCATGTGATCATCAGATTATACTCCCAACAGAATAGAACAAAAGCACATACTTTTGTCCTTTTTGCTAACCCCTGCATTTGTTACTGTCACTGAGCTTTTTGAGCCTTTTGCTCACAGATCGGGCATACAGTTTAAAACACTTTACTGGCTGCTTTACTTTACACAGTAAATAAAAACACACTGCTCACTTCTGGTTTAGCACTGTGGATTTTGCTGTGGAAATTAACGGCTGTCTCAAATAGATTTTTATCAGCAATATGTAGTGTACGCTAATGAATTTGCTTCCTTGTTCACTCATTCACTTCTCTGCATCTAATGGATGCTTAATAGCTTAGTAAGCAGTAAATTGAAATTATGCGTACTTAACATAATTTTACATCATCATTGACAGCTGTTTGCAAATTCTTGAGATAGAGAGTATTTCTCTTATCGCAGCACCACACGCTTTCTTAGAATTTGGAGAAATTCAATCCCTCACAAGCTATTACAGATACTCAGCTATGATTGGGGTAATGAGTGGAGTTTAACGAGGGATAGACTGAAAATAGAACAAATTCGACAGTATTTAACTTTCTTTTCAGATGTACTGAAATCATTGTGATGGAGAAAAATCAAAATGTAATTTTCTTTTTTTCATTTATGTTTCATTTTCAGGTGACACGGTAGCAAGACAGAAGCTCCAGCTAATCAGTGCAAGCCCATACTGGTCTGCCTCGGTCAACTTAAATAACATTACACTGTGAGGATAGTGAATGCCCCGTCAGATGGAGCACAGAACAATATAGATTTAATTAGATATGGCTCAGCTTTGCAGAAAATCATCATTTTAATTTGCTTTGTCTTGGAACAATTTTGGTTTGTGTTAATGCCATGGCGTAGAGAATCTATTAGCAATTGACCTGGGATAAAATGATGCAGTACCTTTTCCAATCCAAATGAACAGCTTTTGCAAAAGTCTATCATTGTGTTTTGTGCTTGATATTCTGGGCACATTGTGATGCACTCAATCAAAGTTTGGATGGGTCTGCTGGCAGACACTTAAAAAGAGATTTTGTGGATTTTCAGGAGGCAGAATGTGAATCCAGTCAGTGGCCTGTGACTCTCTCAAAGCAGAAGCCAACAAATTCCAAGAAATTTATTATTATATAGCATTTGTAGACAACCCTGTCTCTTAACTTACTCTGAGTTTCATATGAGGTCAGCTCCCTTTCCACAAAGAAGCACACACACACACACACACACACACACACACACAAAGGCTGCTTTTTGACTCCACTGGTTGGACGGGCCACCACCTGCAAGGCTGTGATGGCATGCACACAAGTATGAAGCTCTGATGCAAAACAAGGACTGTTTGAAATGCTAATCATGGGGAGAAAGGGGAGAGAAAAGAGAAGAGGTTCTTCTTCACTGCTGAGAGTCTTTACATCATGCTTTTTTTTGTTTCTGTTTGTGCTCCTGTGGAGGGGACTATGCTTATAGTAATGATGGGAAACACTGACAGTTCTCTGCCTTGAAGCAAATCGTAGCCACTAACACAACACAATGTTTACCTTTATTACCACTTCATCACTTGTCCTCTTTATATAAATAATATTCCTTCTGGACCCACCTCGATTGCCTCTCTTTTATCTCTTGAGTTCAGGCAGATACTTTGCAATTTACCTTTGAAATGAAGGGACCAAAAAAATGAAAATAAAAACACAAATACAGCAGCTGCAAATCATTCCAACTTCCAGCATTAGACTTGCATGCATAACATCCGCTGCAAGTTGAAAGCAGCTGAACTCAACATAAGACGTTTATGCATGATTTATATTTTACATATTATTGTTTTAGTACTGACAAGAGTCTTCACTGAAAGGTCTGAAATTCAAGTGTTTACACGTTGGCTACCTTTGTAAGCGTTCAGGTTTAATTCTTCCTTAACTCTTGCAGTGCTGTGAATTCATTTTACGGGATGCAATATGTAAATCTAAGATCATGTAGCGATACAGTATTCAATCACGCTGGATGTTTTTTACTGGTTTTAGATGACAGTAGTATCTCATGGAATCTGTAGTTCAAAAGTTCATCTCCTTTGTGTTTCTTCTTTTTCCTGGAAATTGTTTTTATAGCTCAGAAAATAATTCAGAGGATAGCAGTGAGAATAGAAACATAGGGCCTTTGCAATGCTTTCCAGATGTAGATTATTATATGCATACATCTTAAGCAATGAATGTCGCAGACAGAGCGCCATATGCCATGTTTATGTTGATATCATCGAGGTATATAGGGAATTCCACCTTTCTTTCTTCCTCAAATTGTTCTTTTTTCATGAACTTGCACTTAAATGTGCCTGATGGGACGTTTTGAGATTCTTCTGATTTTGAGATTTAGATTTCTTTATTTGTGACACAAAACCCTTCCTCTAAATCACTCTAAATGTGATATGCTTTTGAGTATTTTGTAGGTTGACTGGCTAGTTTTTAACCATTCTGACAGCAGTATTGCAAAACTGCAGACCTTGTAAACTTGTCTGACATAGTTAGGACAAAGTAGGGTGATGGTGCTTTAACATTTGCACTGTTTAGGTATAAAAAGTATAGGTGCAATAACAGAAACCATTTAAAATGTAATGCAATCCATTGTACAACTGTTGTATATGGCTATACTGAATGAATATACTATACAGTCGTGTTGGGATTTAGTGCATTTGTTCAAGATATACAAAAGAGTCCTACAGTGATCTGCAATATTTATTTGTTTAATTTAGCTGCACGTATAACTCAAAAACTCCAAACATTCTGTGGTAGTAAACACAGTATCATGGGGATTTTGGAGTGTCAGACTGACAATATATGCAATCAGAAACTACTACCTCAGGCATTAGAAACAGAAATTATCGTTGCAGTCACAACAGTTTTTAATAATTTGTCACTCTTGATTTTGTTCAATTTTGACAGCCGACGCTTCTCTCAGTGATGCAAACTCTGGGAATAAACCAAAAAATATTTATTTACTCTCAAACCCTTCAGAAATATGGATTGTGAACGCTATCTTGTTAAAGATGCTTCTCAGTGACTGATTTAACTCCTCAGGCTTGAACTGAAATTGAAGTTTACTCACAGAAAGATCACTGGAAGTTAAACCAAGGAGCTGGTTGAGTCCCACGGGAGTCTTTTCACTGTTCTTGCTCATTGAACCACATTGTACTTTTTGAATTTAAAATAAAATTGTATTTTTAAAGTTCCATAATTCCCAAACTGCTCTTGAACTGTTTGTGAATAAATATTTAGAATGACCAGGAACTAAAATGGAAAAAAAGACACATCCGCTGGGAATCCCTACAATCTGCTGCATCTGTACTTTTTTAGAAAATATACAGATTATAACATAATGTTTTGTCACGTACTGTTTGGTCATATTTTGTGAAGTAAGAGATTTGGTTTTTAAAAATTTCAACAGGAACTAACTTAGTGTAAAAAAAAGTTTGAAGTAGGGAACAGTACTTTATACCCCAGGGGGTTTTATGTCAACGGTGACAGCACACATCCTCAAATTTCTGCCTATATTCCTAAAATACCAGTAGCACTCACAGCTTTATTTTCTCTGATATATTTTCAAAGGAGCTGGTGTGACATTCATTAAGTAACTTTCAGATGTGTCTCAGATAAACTGTGATTCATACACACACTCACACAGGGTCTTAGGAAATTTCAGCGCTGCTTGATTACCTCTTATCTGAATAAGTAAAGTAAAGTCAGTCACTTTATCGCTATGCTTTTTCACAAATTAAGTCGAAGCTCTCTCGGCACCTGCCATCAAAACAAGAATCACATCCCCCCCAAAATAAAAATGAAAGCAGCCAAATGAGTTAATTAAGGCGGGTGTTATAGGATCTACACTCTTAGATGGGAGTAGCTGCACACACGAAATAAATGCTTTAAAAGCTGAGGCAAATAATCAGAAAATTATAACAGATGAGAGGATTAAAGATCCACAAGATGAGGGGGAAAAAGTAACCTCACTTTTGAGATGTTATTCCAAAGGAGTAAGAGAAAGCTCGAGCATTTCTTTACACTTGATTCTCACAATTCAAACCAGACTCACAAATAACATGTTTCTGACAGCTTATATGATGGGAGTTTCCGGATGATATGTGACGGGGAACATTTCCTCTCTTGTGGCTGTCTGTTGGGGACAGTAGTTCATGTTCACTAATAGAAAATAAACTGTCCTGAGGCTCATGAAAAACATAATGGAAACACTGTTCTATTCCCCTTTAACAACTTTCACCTCATCTAGAGTTGACAGTTATAATAAAAAATGTAAACACACTTCTCATTCTCTGTGTATAACTGCAGAGTGTGTGTGTTTGTGTGTGTGTAAACTGAATTAGCCTTCTTTAATAAGAGACAGCTATACAGTAAAGGCGACTTAAAGCAATGGTCTCAATGTAGTCTGGTCACAGCTCGAAGCTTCCATCTATTTGCTGTGTCGTTATGCAGACATACTATCTCCAAAAGAGATTATATTTGTGCTTAATTAAAACAGACAGCTGAACAATTACACTTTAATGAACAAACATTAATTGGACACAATTAATGTTATCAGCTGTGTGTGATGTATAGGCCTTTATGCCTCTTGGCTGCATGCTGCAGTATAGACTGTTATGCACCCATAGTGAGAATAGAGAATTACACTGGTGATGCTGATGCACTGTGTCGGGGGTATAACTTTCTTATTTGCAGGTTTTATTTCTGAGAAGGAAGGTGGAAAAATCATCTACTGGATTTCACTTTGTCATTGCTTGAACCCAAGTGATAATAAGACTTCACTTCACTCAATTACAAGTTGCCAGTCAAATTTTGTTTCTCAAAAATCTTTCCATCTCCTTAATTCCTTATCCAGTTCAGGGTGACAGGGAGTAAAAGTTTATCCTGGCTGTCCCAGGGTGAGTTGCAGGGTACACCATTGACAGGCCAAAGGTTTATCGCAGGTCTAAGACAGAGGGATGGACAAGAGTCCACACTAAGACCAATTAAGGAACACCAAATAACTTAATGTGGGTCTAAAACCTTTCGACTATAGGAATATGCTGGTGAGAACAAATGGTGGTCTAAATTGACCACTGCTGTAAATGGTTGTCTTTCTTACCTAACAATGGCTTTTTCTAGTATTTTTTTAAGTATTTATTAGATACTAGATAATAGATATTTAAATAATGGAAAAATGTAATACTTAAATACTACTTCCACTAATACATTTATTAAGGTTGATATCTAAGAAAGCAAATAAGTGTATTTCTGTCATAGTCCAGCTCTTTACATAAATGTGAGAAACAGTGCTTTAATCATGGTTCACCAATTTATTAACCAGACAAAGCAAAAACCATTATTAACTTTATGAGGTGTGTTAGTCAGTGTTGTCAGTGTGTCAGCAGTGTTTCAGTGTAAAGTGAATGTCAATGTGTAGCGTAAACCTAAAGTAACAAGCCTGATGCCAAGCAAACAAATAACATGGTGCTGAGTGAAGGAAGAGAGTAAGCAACTGCTTAAATGCTCCAAGGAGACTGAGCAGGTGCTCCCAGTTGCTCTAATTAACTCAGCCTACCAGGAACGTGCAAGGCAACAGAGGGACGGGCAGGGCCACGTAGCAGGCCCTGGCCAAGGCGGCGGGCCGTCACATTTCTAAAATGTCTAAAGTGTTCTTTTAGAGACACAATTAGAATAATAAGAGAACAAAACATAGTGTCATTGTATATTTGCTTGAGTCAGAAAATGAAGGTTTTTTCCCTTTACTTGCATCTTATCGTCATTTTAGGGGCAAACAAGGACAAAAGTGTAACTGTGTAATGAGCGCCTTTATCCCCTGTCTGAACTGTCGACATATGATGTCCCCACTGAAAACACACTTGAGCAAGGACCATGTGTTCAGCTTTCATATTACGACAGCCTAATTTTCAAAACTATTTTCAAAGTGTTTTGTATGGGTAATTGTGATTTACTGTCACTCTCCATTAAAGTCAAGAATAAGGGTGAGGCCAGGGTGCTGGGGAGGAAAATAACCCACAGCAAGACACCGCAGTCAGGGAGAAGGATCGGAGACGAGTTGGTCGCTGCTCATTTCACGTCCTTTGTCTCAACGGATGACGGTCACATTATGTCACTGTCTGCTTTGAAACATGCAAAACACAGAAATCTTCAGATACGCAGATATGAGCGCACTATTATTCCTGAATAAAAAAAAATATATATATATCAGTTTGAGGACCAACACTGTGAATGGGGGATTCTAACTCATTTCACTGTTAACATGAGAAGTCTTTCCAATATCTCCCAAAGGCACAACAGTTTTCATTTTCAAGGCTCAGACATTAGAAACTAAACCACCAGCCCAAATCCAACATAAATAATAAGAGCACACAACACTCTTACTCAGCCTGCAGGCAGTTCCAAGTCATGGTAAGTCTGTTCAGCTTCCCCACAAAGCTAAACCATTATACTAAACCTATTTTTGCATACCTGTAGTTATTGTGTACTATATGCTGTGGTGTTCACAATAGCCTGACAAAAGGCAAGGGAAGCTCATCTTTAATTCAAGGCAGGTTTTCTCTCACAGAGATAAATCCTCTTCCCACTTATAAGGGTGTGTGAGTGGGGGTGGGGTGGGGGTGGGGGCTCCAACTATTCATCTCTCTATTGAGCAATTATTTAGCCTACCTGTATCCTCTGCAATTTTAGAGAAGGATTCAATTTTATGTTTCTTTTAGCCATTTAGCTGCTGGTCTACCCAGAGTGACACTGAATTGCTAGAACTGATCCTCTGCCATAATGACGGTGTTCCAGCGTGCAACATATGGCCAACACTTGTCACGTTCATTTCCAGACAGTCATGTAGCAGGTTGCACCCTACTCACATATGCACACCTGGAAACCGAGCATTCTGTCGCATGTTGTCACCACAACACAACGTGATTCTGCTGGAAAAACATTTTTACGCCTCTGATTTAATTTCCTCTTGTTTGCCAGCATGAATACTTTAAAAAAGTCATCCCTGCAAAAATGTAAAATGCCAGCCGAGTGCCTCTGCATTGGTTTGATATAACTTGATATAAGCTAGTGGAACAGACACTGTGCCAGTGTCATTGTAAATCTGTCTATGTTTTCTTTGTGTGATCAAGTTGTTATTCCTTTGTGAGGACCTAACGGCTTGAAAGGCCTGGTATTCTCGGCATGAATCATTTAGATGAAAGCCTGAGGAGGAGGGGGGAAGGAGCATGAGGCACCTGATGTCAACTTTAATTAGAATCCAGTTTGGTCCGCATTACCTTGACTTTGAAATCCTAGAGTCCTGCAGGGGAAGTGGAGACAGTTCCACGGTTACAGGATGTGATTAGACTGGGTAATCCCGGCGATAGCTCGATGCCACAGAAAACCACTGCAAAAACGAGTTAATAACTTTCACTTTGTTAAATGCTTTTTTCCACAGTATCCACTCCATGCCCCGCAGTTTCTCGTATATTTACTGAGTACAACAAGAGCTGCAGTTGGTTTTTCTAGTATTAATTAACAGGCAAGCCCCACACTGATCTTCACACAATCAGATAATTATTGGTGCGTGGGGGTTGTCTTGATAGGAATTATTACAAATTTAAAAGCCTATCATCATTCCCAGTTGTTCAAAGTTGCACCTTGATATTCATGAAAACAGAAAAAGTGACTTCCCAGTGCAGACAGTGGAACATGACTAGACTCTCTGAGTGTTTTGAATGAAATGTGTCTTTAGAACAAACCCATGGGAGCTCTAAATCCCAGGATGTCCCTGGTGTGTCATAAAAAGAAGTCAGGGCACATCACCATCACTTGTGTCTTATTTCTCACTGTTCTGCTGCATGATGTGAGACATCAGGGCCTACAGCTTTAGCCCAGAGAGCCACTCCACAGACAGACAGAAAAAAGGAGGCTGCTGACATCCTCCACACTTTATGCCCGTTTAGCAATCCCATTTTGGACATGCAACATTATTTCAAATGCTAGTTAAAAGTCTGGCAGCCTGGGGGAAATAAAAGAAAGACCTAAATAATATGTTCATGAATTCATAGAGCCATGTATAGCAATCACTGCTGGCCCTGCTGCATGTTGTAATTTCAGTACAATAAATGATGGACATTGTGCTGTAATTTGGCATCTGTGATTATGCTGCATGAGTCTCAGTGCAGACTGAGCCAAAAATGAACATGTGCAAGGACAGCAGGGGAAAAAAAGAGATGTCTCTCTTAATACAGCCACACCTGGATTTACAGTAAAATGCTGTCCCTTTAAAAAACACATTCTTTGTATAAAGGTCTTCACTGAATCAAATCTCTGCTCTGTATGGCAATGAGTGCAAATTCTAGTCAAAATCACAACATGTAGCAACCACTATGGCTGACTGTAGATGCTATGCAAACAACCTCTCCATGTTTTTCATTGAGAGTCAAACTGTTATCTCCCGTCCTGGCTAGCTTGTATTCAACCTAATTTTATACTGCATTCGTGCACAAGTCTTTTAAAACGTTTTAAATTTAGTTTTGGTTTGTAAATTTGACTACTTAGAAAGTCAAAGAATTAATTTTTACTGTTAACATTGGAAGCTGTATTTTTTTAAGGATATTTACAAATACCTTCAGGCATGGGGTAAAAAAAAAATCCCAAATAAATTAATATTCCATAGATTGCAGTGGTCACTACTGTGGTGCATTCAGCTACCTTTCAGTGTTTTGTACCTGGGCAAACTTGATCTTTTCTAGACAGAAAGTAGATGTCTGTGAAATATTATAAAAATACCTTTGAAATTGTGACCTCCCCTGTCTAAAGGGCAAAATATAAAGAATTGTTTTAAGTAATTTATAAGGGGCTAAGGCCTCAAACGGGATAAGGATTTTATGTAACTCATGGGAGTGATTTTTGTTCAGTGCTACATGAAATGATATTGTGTGTTTTATCTTATTTAAGGTTCAGATGAAATCATTCTTGAGCTTAAAAGTCAAATAAAACATCTATATATTAATATTTTTATCTAATAGATGAGTGATCCAGAGTATTCTAATTTCAAGAGAGCTGAATATCAGTGGAAAGCAGAAAATAATGAAACAAGTGGAAGGTCCAGGAAAAAACAATTTTTCCTGAAGATGGATGACACACTGCACAGCGACAGCAGCCACGAGTTCCTCCTGGAGTAATTCCTGAGGGAGCGAGGCTGTGAAAGCAATGGCCAGTGTCCCACTGAGTGCTGCATCAAAATGTTGTAAATACAGGGGAGCAATGCCTGTTTGCCATTTATTCATACGCGATTGTCTTGCCTGTACAGGGAGCAAGAGTGACTCCAATTAATGACCTGTGTGTTGAGCTGAAAGAGGCTTCTGTGAAGGGTTGAATACCACATTCTCAGAAAAAGCAATTGTAATTAAAGAAATAATATGAGATTTTGGAAAATATGCTTATTCTTTTAGATATCCATAAAGCTTAAATAACTAAAATATTCATGGGCTGTGGGAGGAGGACCTACCAAGCAAATAGGGATCATGATAATCCCAAATAGCAACACAGGACATGCTGCTTAACTTTAAAAAGAAATGAAAACTAACCTGTCTTTATTCAAAAGTAAGACACTCTGCTAAGCAGCACCTCCAAAAAACTAAACACTGAAAAGAATGTCAGTGTCCCTGAAAGGTCACCGTGACTCCTGATGTGTCTTTGTCAATGCCTGTCCATATGCTAACACAATCTAACATACATTTTATTAGAATTAAAAAACTTCTGTTGTTGTAACCAAAAAAACTTAAAATCATTTGACATCTAAAAACATATCTGGAAACTTATTAAAATAAAGCAAAACCTGAATTTTTAAATCCACAAATGCGCAAGCGAGTTTGAAACAAATGAACCTCAAGACTAGTGTTTGAATTGCACTTTGGAGAATATAGAAGTATAATGTTGCTGTAGAGTTAGTTACACTGTAGGCTCAGAGACTGTATATAAAAGATGGATGTAGGTGTTGTGATTATCACTCAGAAGTTTAAAGTTTAAAGACTTGAGATAAGCATTATGCTTATTGTCTAATTAGCTTTTTTCTACTCAGAAGAGAAGAAACTGAAGTGTGCTTACGTCTTTCCATTCCCTAAATGACACCCTGCTTTACTTTATGTTTGTGTGCAGTTTACGAAATTACATCACACTATATTAAATAAGACATAAACTAGTGATAGAGGCCATAAACCCATCAGCTAAGCGGTTACTGAGGCCATAAATTAAATTGGAAATGCAGTTAATTTCTCCCAGACTCATTTCTTCTAGCCTTATACACAAGCACGATTTCTTTTTGTTTCTTTCTTTTGCAGTTGGAGGAGCTGCCCCCTGCTGGCTATAAGAGCGAATGCCCTATTGGCTTCACTTTTCCAACCTGTGGGTTACATCCATCTTTTATATAAGTCAGTGTGTGGGTTACAGCTAGAGCTCAATGGGCTATTAGGAATTTGTTTTTAAAGTTGACCAAAGAATGTGCACACAGCTGTAACTACATTGCTTTGATATCAGAGAAAACAAGGGGAGGCGAGTTCTAAGTGTCATTTTCCCCCCCCTGCGATTTCTCAGTCGACTTGTGGATTTTTATTTGCGATGCACATAGCAGTACAGAAGTGATCATTTCCTCAGGAAGCGTGAGGTGCACTGAATCTAAAATATCATTTTTGGGGGGCTTTGTGTTCATGTTTTACTGAGTGGCAAAGATGCACTCGCATGAGTAACAGGAACACTGACTTTAATGAAACTTCAGCACATATCAATAGATGGCTTCATATGTACAGTATTACCATTTGAATCATCCAACACAAATAAGGCATTTCAAGTTTTGGAAATGGTTTAACTGGTTTCACATGTTTTGGTGAATCAACAGGGTAGCTGACATGTCACCAAATTTAATTGGTAAAGCAATTTAAGAGGTTATCAAAGGCATACACGTACCACACAAACAAATGGCAAAATGTATCAAGACACACAAGCAGTATTTGTAAAACATCTTCCTCATAATGCATTTGTTTCATCCTAACATATTATTCGTGAACTCGTCAGACTTTGGCTCTTTTGTGGGTTTGAAGGGGGGAAGGTTCACCACCACCATAAATAGTTCATGTACACAATGAAGGACAAACAAATTATGTACAATGTTTTTCCTCTAATATTAAAAGGAGTAAAGAAAATCCTGAGGGCTGTCAGCTTCTGCACTTGCTCATCCCATGTCCTTTGATATATTCCTCTCCTGTTTGGTGCTTCGTAGTACACATCTGTCTTACTGTTGTCTACGGAGGGACGTCAGATTCTCTCCAGATATTAATCCAAATGCACAGACAGTCTCGTTCTGTCTCAGAGTTGGAAAAAAAATGGGGAAAATGTATTCATTACAAGGTTATGATGAAGTTTCCTGCAGGCGGCTTTGAGCAGGAGCCTTGAGCAGAATGTGTTTTATGTATTCTACATCTTTTTACACTTTAATTTGAGAAGTGTCTGCATTTCTTCAAGCAACAATGGGTTCATTGTCTCTTGCGTTAATTGGTCCTACGACAGTGCTGAAATGAGAAAGAAAGACACATTTAGAGGGCTATATGCTAAGAGTTAATAGCACAGAAGAGAGCATAAATTCTGTGTTTTGCTCTTTGCTCAGTTCAGAAGTTGGAACAGTTGGGAGAAATTAATTAGTAATCCAGTTTCCCAGTAAGCTGACCTGCAAATTATCCTCTGCACCTGAGGTCTTCACTTGCATCCCTTCTGCAAAATGCTAATATGTTGATGTTGTGTATGGCTGAGTGTTCTGACAAGAAAAATAAGGAAGGAATTAAGAGGTTAGACTCAGTTGTTAACAAGTCAATTTGCACTGAAAAGGAATCCTGCAAAGTTCAATGTTATGCTGATGCCACAGACAGAGTCACTGAATGCTACACTTTTCTTCCACATTTCTGCTATAATATCACGAATCCTGCGGTCAAGAGAGGTTATCTTACCCTTGTGGTTTTGATCTTGTTCCCCGCATAACACATCCAGCCTGAGTTGTCAGGGAGCGTCTTACATTCCTCCCCCTCCAGGCAAGGCTCCATCTCACACCACCACTTCCCAATTACTATGGATGCTACAGGCAACAAAGACAAGAGAAATAACATAGTAGCCAAGTAAAAAGCCCCAAACTGAAAAAGCCTGAAAGCACAGCTTTGGTGGTTAGGAGATTTAAGGTGAAGTTGTCTAATTCTAATTATCTATATGTTACGTCAAAGCTTTTGGTAAGTAATGTGGCTGTATATGATAGCTCTATATGCTTTGGACAACCCGTTTTGGTGAAAAACTATTGCTTTACATTGTATATCCTTTAAAATGTGGCCTCTTTATTAGATGCAGTTATACATTAATACAGAGGCTGGAACTCAGGCTTTTCATTGAGTGTAGGGATTGGTAGGTGTGACTGGGACTTGACTTTAATGCACACCATATCCCTGCCATCAGAAGAGAAAATTGCCTTAAATACAGGGTAAGTAGACAGTAAATGGTTTGCAATGTGTGACAGAGGAAAAGAATGTGTCAGAGCTGACATGGAGAGCACTCAAATATCCCTCAGTCTGCTCAGATATTGCAGTAATATTTGCAAAAGGATTTAAGATAAAAGCTGCAGGTGAGAGGTTTCCTAAAGCCAATATGTGTTTTAGTTGTGTCAGACCCCGACACCAAATTCATTTCTTACAAAGCATTGAGCTTGTGTAGGAGACATTTGTCAAAGCATGTGTAAAACCTTCATGAAATATCCACAAGGTGCATATTTAATCAATGCCTATTTTGTCTGTGTCTCTTTGCCTTATTCTATTTTTTATTTCTGCACTCTTCCCTGAGGTGCGCTACATTTGGCAGATGCATTTGACTGTCTTGTGTCGGAGTAAAGCTTACCCCTGCAGAAACCTTCTGCTGTCTGTCAGCAACACAATTTGTATGTGGCATTATCACAGGTAATGTTAATCTTATTTGGGACAAAGCATTGCACGGGTGACTTCAGCCTTTTGAGAGATTTGCACAAATCTCTGTATCTTTATAAAACATATTTTGTATGTAAAACAGAACATGCTTGGTAGAATTCCAAGGGGGAAGCATCCTATTCTTGCAAAGCAGTCACACACAGAATAAATACCATGCAATCATAGGACAGAATTAGTAAAGCCGATATTGTAGATTAACCTGATATTTTTTCTTCTTCTTTGGTTATAAAAATACTCACCGTCAACACATGAAGGCCTGTTTCTAGTGGTTCCAGCTACCTTCCCTGGCAGACAGGAACACTTGACCGTCTGTGACCGCTCCTCAATACGATTCTTATTACAGCATCTGTGAGCAGCAATTACCTCACATGTGCCCCCTTCTGATAAGAAAGAAAGAAAAAAAAGGGCTACATTTAGCCATTAAGTTGAGCTGCATTTGCTTTCTGAACACTTAACTCATTTGTGGACATTTGTGGATTCACTGCTGGAAAGTTACTATTTTAGTTGAGCTCCGTGTTAACAATTATGAGGTTACTTGAGTAGTTTACACTAATCTTGCTGTTTGGAAGGAAATATTTCTGCTCACCTACATTTAACTGATGATTGTCGCTTGATTAATCAAAGAGACAATTATTAGGTTTTTAATCAACAGCTGTGTTTTCAAGCATGAAGTATTTTGGGGAGCAGTTTCTCCTGTGAAAGCAGACCCTTTTTAAACCTAATGAAGGTCATTTTAAACATAGTTATTGACAAAACAGGTTTTCTAAAGATGCTATTTAGCTTTCTGAATGGAATAGCTTTTTCCCAAATATCACGATATTAATAATATCAGATTCACAGTGAATTTATTACATCTTTAGTTATGCTTTAGATAGTACATATAACCACATATGATAAGCTTATAAAATGCTTTGGATTGGCCAAGCTTGCTTCCACGTGACTCTTTATTAAAAGAGTGGTGTCTGGGTCGGACCCCTTGTTATCTTTCAGATAACTATGATTTTAGCTTAGAAATATAAAATGCTCATCTATCTATCTATCTATCTATCTATCTATCTATCTATCTATCTATCTATCTATCTATCTATCTATCTATCTATATATATATATATATATATATATATATATATATATATATATATATATATATATTTGTTCTGTGTTATAATTGAGCCCCCTTATTTTGCCTATAACTGTGGTAACATTGTAGTATTGGCACTTTTTGTTGAGCAGAATATCTGAACAGGGCTTCCAACAACAACTGTCATATTTATGTTTCTGCTCATGATTTTGAATGCTTTAAAAATGTCCCTTAAGGTACTTGAAAATGATGTATCTTGTGTTTAATCTACAATGTCCATATTCATGAATTGTTTGTTTTTATGCAGCAAAATAACAGTAAAACATCACAGAAGTTTGCCGTAAACCAGAATAATCATTCCTGTGCTTTACAGTCTTTGAACAAGCGAAGCCCCTGCAGCTTGGCGAATGTGAAATGACGATGAAGAGATGTGTGAGAGCGGGCAGAAAAAAGACATCTATTAGCAGGAGGAGAGGCCTGCTTCAGGGTTATCATGAATATGAACACTGCATCCACCATGCAATTATCGCCAAACTACTGGCTTTGCCCTGAGGGATGTTAGAACTGGACGAAACGGACATGACCCACCTCGGCCTCTGGCCTCTCCCACCCACTGCGCTCAGACTCTCCAACATATGAGAGCTGTGCAGCAAAGGACCATCTGACAATTACACCCGTCAACATGACACAAGATCAAGGAGGTTGCAGAGAGAAAGAGCAGTGAGAGGGGAAAAGTATCTGGTACACTGCCAGCAAAGTGATTTGAAGTAATGTTTGACAATGAGCTGTGGGTTTGTGAAATGTGTCATGGCTAGATTTGCATATATTGCTTCACTGCATTTGAATATTTTGGTTAGTGAGGTCCTCTTGATTCCTAGTAGTTTCTTCGAAGCCTTGGACACCATCTTAGCAGAAAACCCGATGTTGTTTGGTCATCGGACAAATCACTGCAATGAAACTAATGAAACTAACCATAAAGTAATCAAAAAAGATGGGGTTGTGTTAGTTGTGAGATGATTCAAAGACCTTTCTTTCACCTTTCTTTGAAACTTTTGCTATTGCATGTAATCAGTGATTGAATATTTACTAAGTTGTAGTTAAAAAAACAGCATACAATTAAGTAATACTCAACCAACTGTTTAATTTGTTTATCAAGAGAAAATAACAAATATTTGCTTGTTCTAGGCTCAACGTGCAAGAAATGGTACACTGAACTGGTGAAGGGATATCTTTTCTCACTAATTAAAGCAAACAATGAGGACATGGTTCATTCTACAGTTTGACTACCATCTGACTGTTGTTGCAGCCATAAACCCTTCTTTCTTCTGGCATTTCCTGTCTATATTTCCTGTCTTCCTCTCATTCAGTCATAAAGGGAACAAAATGCTAAGAAATATATCTACCCTGGTACTTTTTAAAGAGTAAAATAAATCTGTGTAATAAATATGGTTACCACTCTACTCACAGTACAGCAAAGCACTACCTATTGTCAGTACGTGTGCACATTCTCAATCTATTGATCACTATTGCACTCTAACTTTAAAATTCCTTTTCTTATATTTAATTGCATTATAATACCTTAAAACGCCAAATCGGGGCGACATGGTGCTCACACTGAGCTCTGAAACTGAAGTATGAAGAGGTCGCATGATAATTTTGGATCACTTCTAAATAAAGGAAGAAAAAATGTGATTGTAGGGATTCAGTTTTTAAGTGGAAACCAAATTCATTCATAAGGCAGCTTAAATTTAAAAAAAAAAAGGAATAAGATAAATCTTGTGAGTCATCATCTAAGTTCCGGGGGGATTAACCAACACGGACCCAGGTGACCTACTGGGTAAAAGTAGATCACTCAACTTCTCACTGTGATTCTCTAATTTTTACCTCATTGCATTAAGAGTCATCATTATCTTTTCTAAGTGTGTAAAGCTTCAAAAAGTCAGATTGGTATAAACTTAATTGAAATTGATTCAGGATTCAGTATTTCTCCCGGGTTGATATTCAGCATATTTACAATCCTTGGTTGTGAATCTGCTCTTGCAGTAGCAGAAGCTAGTTGTGTTTATTAATAAACACAACTAGCTTCCGATTAAGGGACAAAATGAATAGTCAAATTTCAGACCATGGGAAGGATAGAATTAAAAAAGTTTGTCATTTTCTCGCTTCTTGCCAAGTCAGTTGAGCTTCTTTGGGTTATCATAACTCCAGGTTGTATATTTCAGAAAACATAAACAGCCTTTGGTTTAACTGAAAAATATCCAAATTCTGTAGCCAGTCTGAGCGAATATTGCCTGCTGCCTGATGCACTCAACAAAAGGGCATGTCTGCACAACGTTAATCGTGATGTACCAGTGGAAGCAGTGGGGCATCATTTGAAAACAACAGCCCACAGGGGTTTGTTCTTCTTAATGCATCTCCTTAATTGCATAAGACAGCCCCAGATTTCTTCTTTGATCTATTAAAAACACTATTCAACAGAATTAACTTGCATTGCTTGTTGCTACCAAGCACAGCAAAGAATAAGGATACTCTATTTTTGGAAATCATCACCTCCGAAGAATACATTAAAATCGAATAAAAATGCAAATCAGTGTGGTATTTCCAGCTGGCAGGTGTACTGGGTACCTTTAAACAAAAGCTAAGCTTACACTGATGAACACTCTTCAAGTTCACCCATGGTTTCAGCCTGCAAGTACAACACGCTGCATGCTCCAAGACCCCATCATTGCATGATAAATATTGCAGAAGGAAACGAAGGATAACATGGCTGGATATGAACGCTCTCTTCAGGTAAGGGCTGGAGTCATGCAAGGGTATAATTGTTTTCTGTATTTCCATTTCTCCTATTATCAGTCTTCCAAATGACAAATGGCTTTTGACAGTGTGTGTGTCTGCCAGTGTGTTCGTGCTCATGGTTGTATTGCCTCTACAAAAACATTTTGATTGACAGGGAACAAGGGTCACACAGAAATTGTCATTCATCAGGTCAGAGGTCACAAAGAAAAAGGGTCTCAACTGGAGCTGCCCTGATTTTGCTGCCATGCTCCCTGCTCCTGCCTCTTCATTACTCTGGGCCAGAAAACCTGTATAACCTGCACTCAACAGGGCACAACTCATTTTCAGGCTTGGAAGAGCTGGGGAAAAAATTATTCTGCTATATTGTGGTAAGATTTCTCTAGTGTTGCCTGGGAAGATCTGTTCCTGGTGTTGTTTGGTTTCTTAAGGTGATTTATTGCATATGCTGACCTTTGTTGATCTGTTATGAGAAATAAATCCTTGGAACAATGAACATGCTTTTGATTGTGTTTTCTAATTCTACAGTTACAGATACAATGTAAATGATTAACGATGAACAGGACATCAATGATACTGAAGTATTTACCAAATTAAGCATTGAAATTTAAAAAAAACATACGGAATCACACCAATTTTCTTCGAGCATATGAGATAAATGTTTACATTAATACTGGACTGTATTTAAGAACTACATTTACTCAAGAGAGCAAAATCTATGCAGCATAAGCTAAGATTTTACTTTTTCATCCTTTTAAGAGTCTAATTTGATCCTATATTTGCCAGAAATCAATTTACATCTTTCATTAGCTGCTGTATGCCTAAAAAATGAGAGTGCTGCTAAGCTTTAGAGTACATTAGATCAGAGCTGTTTTATCAGCAGAAATAACTTTTAAATTCTTCTCAGCTGTTTTTTTTTTTTTAAATCTCATATTAAAAGTACTAGTCATACTGTACAATTTTGTGCCTTCAGTGCAGCTAAAGGACCTGTCTTCTGTTGTCTTACTGCTTTATTGGTTGTGTTTGTGTTACACTTTTATCAGTCTATTACTTGATATTCAAAGCACTTTTAGAGCTTCTTCCCTATGACTTTATACATTTTCACATTTAGTTTAACATCTACAAGCCATAAAATATGATCAAAGGGTCCAGGAGAGCTACAAATGGATCTAATGGTGAGATCATTACCTTAAGTACTATACAGAAATGCTTGTAGAAAAATAACTGAATTGTAGATGCATTCATTCTGGACTCATCTGAACTCCATGAGTTTTGAAGCATCTAAAGCTTCTTTTATGTCTGCAAATCAAGATGTAACAGCATGTTGATAGCTAATGTAAAATCAATTTAATACTGATTTTGTGAAACACAAAAAGCAGAAAACAAAACATTTTTCTAGCACTCTAAACAACTCCTCACAGAGGGTTCTGTGCAGAACAAGTTTACCACATGGAAAATTGTCAAAACACTTAAATGTAATGCTATTATCTACACAAATGACAACACCTGGGATCCGCAGCGTCTCATCTGCTCAATGGACAGCAAGTGTCGTTCAGTCAATGCTCTCCGGCACAATGAGTCACGCTGGAAGCCAACAACACTGCATCGAAATTCGATGAGTTATGGACAGCAAGCCTGGTTGAAGGCAAATACTGTCAAATCATGCGTGACATGAACGCGTAGCACCAATTCTGAATTTCTGTGGATCTGCGGTCCTGCCTGCCTAATGAATGTGAGCAGGGTTCATGTGGGACCAGTAAATGGTTCTTCAGACGTGATGAAACAGCTATTGCGCAGAGGAAAATGGTCAGTTTATCTCAATAGAAATGTCACTACGCAATAAGTATGCAATGGCTCGCTGTCTACTGTAATGAGCCCAGACTGTGGGGTTGTCTCTGGAGACACTGATAGCAAGTATACCCTCTGAATGACAACACTCCTCTGCCATCTGTTTCAGGCATTCAGAACTGTGTATACATGAAAAATGTTATATGTGTAATTCATATAGGGAGTCTGAACACCACGATTTAATGAACAGCGAATATAACCGAAAGGAAAGCACTGAAAGTAGTCACTGTTACACTCCATATACAAACCAAATGGAAAGCCTAAGGGACTCAATTTAGCAGATAACCAGTTTCTCTCCTGGGCTTTGTATTCCATTGACTGGCAGCCGGTGGCACTCTGTGTACACCCTGTTCTGAATGTGTATGCTTGCACAGTGCACAAGTGCCATGTGACAATATATCTTGATAACTGTGTGACATCTGAATAACTCCAAACAAGCTCAGAGCTGAGTCCATGTCACATGGAAGTCCCTGGAAAGTCCGTAGTTCCTGTGGTTAATTATTTTGTAGCTCAAAAGTCATTTATCAGAGACAGCGGGCCCTGATTTCCCAACCACAGAAGTCCACGTTTTAGAGCACCATGCCTGTCACCTATTAATGGGAAATGCATCCAAGGTGACCCTTAATAGGCTTCACTTTCTCTGTGCATGCTCTCTGTAGACATCCAAGCCAGCAGGGTACAGCAGTTCTGTTGCTGACAGGAAATGGGAGCGCCAGATTAGAGAATGTCAAATTAATGCAGATGGAAGACAGTGAGAGGCACAAAACATGTGACTGCATGGTGTCAAATTGAGTGTCTATTTTTTTCCCTGCCTTCTGCAAAAACATCTGAAATCCCTGCAGTACTGTTGTTATTCTAGACATAAATGCTGGGGTGAAAGTGAGTGACATATTGCTCGATACACTCTGAGACAAATTTGTTTTGAGTCTGGAGAAAATGCAGAGGAGTTGTTGCAGTGTAAATGAGATTTCAAACAACGCTCGAGTAAATTTGAGAATTGCAAATGTTTAAAGAATTAACAGAATTTGTCAACAGCTTTAGGTATTAATTGCTATCAATACATATTTAGGTTGATCTTTTTTTTCTTCTTTAAAACACTTGCATGTTGTAAGTTTACAAACGTGTGCGCATGTGCTTGATAGAAAGGGGGTATCAACACTACCATTTTCTACTCTGAAAAGGCACTGTCCATGACAAATAAAAGTACAGATATTCATGAAATATGCCCGGTGGTTTTGACAGCATGTCACGCAAGAAGGCCGTTAGATTGGTCTTGTGCAGTGGGCCAGACATGGGTGATACTTTATTGAAATGCCAAATGACTACTCACAGTGCAGAGCGTGCTTTTGTTTTAAGATGCATGAAAACTGCATGTAACAAAAGAAGCAGTGAGTAGTGGAGAATGGGTTTCTCATTTGCATCTGAGCCTCAAAGTCTGTCGTCTCGTGTTGTCACATACAAGACGGGACCGGGACACTGGCGACACCGTGGTCCTGATCAAGGATATTCTGTGCTATTTTGACTCTTCAGTGAGTTGGTCCCACACATGAAAAAGGCCAGTGGTTATGTGTTTTTTATGGTGTGGCATGTTGAGCTTGACAGCAAAGTACAGCAATCACACAGCAGTTTTCATGTCCATTAAACACACATAAAACAGGCTATGCTGTTGTTGCACACAATTACTGCAGAGTTCTCGGAAAAGGAGCGCATAGCAAAGAATGCATTGTAAAAATTTGTCTTCTGTCAGTGTGATGTCATTCATTTTTAAATGTCAAGCTGTTCCTGTCCTTCTATCTAGCTTTTTTTTTTCTCTAACTCGCAAATGTCCAGAACTGGTATTTCATATTTTTAGATCGCTTGCTCAGATGAAAGAGTTGCATTCAGCAAGAAGAAAAGGAAGGAGAGATAGAGCCAAAGCAGAGAGCCTTTAGAGAACGGCTGTTCGCCTCTGATGTGACTGCTGGCCTTCTCACTGCCAACCAGACAATCCACCCTGGGTGCCGATGTGGTAGCAGCATGTAAACTGTGTAACATGCGTAATGCAAAGATTAAATGACCTTTCCTGACTGTTCTCTCAAGAGACAGTGGCGATTATTATGTAGGAGTGCCGATAAGGGGACTAATATGGCAGATATTATCTTTGCTGGCAGCCCGTGCCAAAGGATCAACATTTTAAACACATCTTCCTGCCATTAAGGATGATACAGGACATTTGTTTTGTATATTGAAACATTTTAAATGCATGCATAACATGCTTTAAATTAGACATTGTAGATGTGTTCACTTCACTGACTGCCTCATAAAGTTCTTGTTAATTTGCTCGATACTGGACCAGATTTTAATGTAGACCCTTAAAAAGCACTGTCTTTTTATTGTAATTTAATTTCTTCTGGTGATGCATGACTTGAAATGTCTCATTTAGTCTCTCCGTCATGTTCTTTATATTTGACAAAAACATAATATCCCCACTTTCGTCCCCCATTTTCACACATGCATTATCCAGTCTCTGCAGGAAAGGTAATTGGATCCATGGTGTAAATATGCCAGAAGACTTATGGCACACCAAGGAGATATTAGGAGCAGAAAAAAAGTAAAATAAAATCTGCATGAGAGCCTGATAAACCCAATATTAATTACTTTGCTTATTCCTAATACTACCCTCCCCCTTGGAACCAATTATCAAGTTGAGATGCTTCTTTTCAGTTTAATGAGGTCTAAGTAATGATAATGAATTTCATATTCCTGCCAAGCATTTAAAATAGGCTACCACAAAGGCAATGCCATGTGAAATGATCTCTCAAGCATAATTCCCAGTCTGCAAGAAGTATTTCCTTCATTGAAAAAATCAAAAATGTGGAAATGAGGTCCCATTTTTAACACTACAAATACAGAGCATGAATTAATAGAAGTAATATTTCTTCACCACGATGCTGTTTGGGTACCACAGGGGTGTTAGTTAAAAGAGACTCTGAATCTGCAGTCTCAATTTTAGCGAGATTACTATTTTCAACTCGATCATAAAATCCCCAGCATCCAAATTCCACAGCAGCTGGCCAACAGTGAACTGACAAAATCATCTAAGGAGCAAGACGAGCCTGAGGTCTGCCACACCTCAAAATCCTTTGCAAAGAGAAAAAAAAAAGCCAGGCTTTGTGACAAGGTCTACATCTCTACACACCCACAATGTGGCTAAGCTGGAAAACTAGTCACCAGGGTAGAATTTTACATTGGCAGGGAGTGCATTCGCCCAAGCAATCCTCAGCACACAAGAGACACGAAGGTCTGAACTTGCTGATATAATGTTTACAAACTCTGAGGGCAGGAGCTATCACTAATTCACTGGTAGTTTTTGATTCCTGGGGAAAATGTTGAATTAAAGTGAACGAGTGCTCACACATGAACACTTGTGCAACCACTGACATCAGCAATTACAGTGAAGTGCCGTGATGGTGGGATCCTTTCCAATGTGAAGGCTTGTTTTGATTCACTGACATAGGAACAAAGGATAAAAAGGCTGAATTGATTTTTTCATGTCATTAATAATGAGGAATTTGAAGTGCTGTCACGGTGCCTGGCAAAACATTTACTGTAGTCTATTATCCTGTAACTCAGTGGGCTTACGGGCCTCTAAAAGGGGGCGACATTTTTGGCTAAAAACAACACAGAGCCCATCTATGTGGCTGCAAAGTGGTACTCGCTTTTCTCTTATCATCTTATTAAAATAATGGTTCCAGAGAATACAGGTTCACAGCCGCAAATTCAAAACCAAGATATGAAAAAGAAAACAAAGAGAAGCTAAACAACTAACAGGAAGCACAAAAATGAGCAAAACAACAACCAACATACACAAGAAGAGGCACAAAGTAAAAACCAAGATATAAATAGAATACAAAATGAAATGCAGTAATGTTATTTTTTCAGTTTGGGCGTCTTGCCCTTGGGAGTTCTGGGCGCATGTTTGTGTCCAGGGTGCCACTAGCTCTTATCTATTCTGTGACTCTGGGGTATCCAGGGTTAGAGATAGCAGATAGTTATTCTTTTAGTTTCTTATTTGAATATCTAAAGCTGGAAAAAAGAGTAAAATATCTAAAGTTAGTTGTTTTTGTTTCCAAGCAATTTAAATATTTTTCATGTGAAGTTTATTATTCCCTCTAATAAATGCATTTCTTTATCTTTGTAAGTCACCCAGCACCATGAAACAACTCCATTCCAACATTTGTAAAATCATGCTGTGGTCTAAAGCAGATGTACAATTTAGTGTAATAAAACTTTGATACTAATTACTCCCAACATCATCATCATGCATTAATTGATGTGAAACTTTAATTGTATGCATAAACTCATTTAAGAAGCAACTAATTTATTTTCAGACACAGATAAACTGGCTCCATAACTTTCCCGAACCGTGTTTATTATTAGCAAAAACACTCATTCGGTTTGCTGTTTTCACACAACACAAAGGACGATGTCTGTAAAAGCCGAGTTTTGTTTTGGACTATTTCTGGATTAAAGCAAACTGAGCACTTTTATCAGGATTCGGGGATTTCAGAGTCAACTATCCTTGAGCTATGTCAGCTGTCATAGCAACATATTTAGAAAACTGCTGCTAACTACAAACAAATCCAGGGTCTAACAATCTAGCTGATGACCCCAAGAGGATGCACTGCTTCTTATACCCAGCAGAGACAAATTTGTTTGAAACAATCCAATAATAATGTCATTCGGAGGCAAAACGTGTTCTGCTATTCTAAGCAGTTATTAAACAGTAGGCCTTCTAAGCAGCGCTAATGTCTTAGAGAAGCAATTGGCCACGGGCCACAGTTCGTATACGCAAAGTTCTAACATAAATGTACTAATTTTAGGAGTAACAATGCATTCTGTTTGTTCCTCAGGAGCTTCTTTGGCTTAGTGCAAAAACTATTTACATGCAAGCTTTCAAGTAGGAGTTTAAGCCATAAGCATTTGGCATTTTGTTTCTTAGTGATGGATTGAACTGAACTGTTAGGTGAACTCTGTTTTACATCACTAAACACAGACTTTAGAGCAGTGGTTCCCAAAGTGGGGTGCACTCTGAAGGACAGAAGAATGCTATAAGGTGTATAGACTATATTATAGACAATGCATTTCTAATAGTTGTATTTTATGTTACTTTTTTAAACACATCAAAAATTCTCAGCTGCCTTTTGTCAGTTTGGAGGTGTGACCATAACACAGTAAAGGGGCTTCCTTGAGCGAGGGTACACACAGTCATCTTTAGTGACAGCCTAAATGAGACCGAAGCACCTCTTTATTGAGAATCTGTTGATATGACTGGACGCTGCGTGCATCGTTGTAGGTAAACAGAGACAAACTACAGATGTATTTTGTATTCCAAGTCACAATTTACATCTACAGACATTCTTTTTTTTAACCTCCTAGGACCTGGCGTCCACATATGTGGACATCACGTTTTGGGTTATTTAGACCAAAATACTGAATTTTGCTCTACAAGGGCCTTATATCCACTTACGAGGACATTCTACTGCTACTGTTCTATCAAAAATTTTAACGAATATCCTCATATTTGGCTCTTATTTTTCTTAAAAACAAAAATAAGGTTAAAAAAAAAATCTGGTAATTCTTTGTTTTTACATTCATCGGGCCCCAAAATGACCAAATATCAAAGAGAAATTAAAAATACATGCCGTGGAAGAGTTTGGGTCTTAGGAGGAAAAAGAAAGCATAAACCACATATATCATACATCTTTTCATTCTCAGCTGTTTTCCCATTTTAACCCGCCGTGATCAATCTTAGAATCAGGGAGTCTATAGCCTTCAAATGTTTAAATCAAATTTTAAAGGGTATACTTTGGCTTCAAGGATATTTACATAATGTCCACTTTGCTTAAAACATGCAGTATATGCTCCAATAGACATTAGAGTGCCTTGAGGGTCTTGAGGTATGCAAGAGTGTGTTTTCTTGTTTTGGCTCGTTCTGGGTCACTGATATTATGAATTAAGGCAGACATAAGGATGAATAAGTTTACTTAGGTCACTTTTCTGTCACATGTAGTAGGGGATGATGGGAATGAAAGACTTTTACGTTGGGATGGAGGTTTTTAATGGCAGCAGATCTAAAAAAGCAACACTGCGGTAACCGCAGATGATGAGGATTATATTTATTCGTGTCTGATGATCAATGAGATATGACTTTGACAGTGCTACCTCTCAGATAATGAGGTTCACGGCAAAAGAGCAGGCTGCTGCCAGCAATGTAATGACCTCAAGATGTGACAGATTTGCAATTACTTTTCTGACTCATGAATGAGTGCTATTAGGCTGTTACAGTGGCCTATTTGTAATAGGTTATGTACATAAACATGGCATATAATGCACAGTGTTAAAATACATCAATAAGTTCTTAAAATGTAGATGGCATGTAGAATGTTTTTGTAAAGAAACTGAAAGACGTTTTTAAAATAAGGTCATTATTCATTAGTATCATGTTCTGAAAAGTTTATTTAATTTCTACTTCAATTTGTTACAGTTCTCTAAAGGCCCGAAAGAGAAAATTTAACACTGCAGCCTTTATCAGGAGGATAAACTTTGTGAGCCATTAACACCTGTGTTATTAATACTTGGGAAAATTTGGCTTCGATAAGAAATAGCCGGTGAAGTCATGAGAGAGAAAGAGCGAGAGAGAGAGAGAGAAGCCTGGCAAATTAATTAAGCTGTGGGCCACAGAAATTCATTTTGCATATAAGCGTTGTGACCACAAACCATAGCCCGGCACAGAATTGGCAGAAAGACTTCAATTAAACATGCTGTTTAAACAAATATCCACAAGCTTAGAGGAGTACTCTCTTATGAATAATTCATAGGCTAAAAGAGGAAATAAATGGGAAATACTAGAATATGTAAAACCTATTTGTAGCTGTGAGCATACAGTAATAATTAGGCCACTGATTGTCCTCAGATTCATTTACTTAAGAATATATTTTTCTTTCAGGGCTAACCAAGGAAATTACATGAATACTGTCTAAAATATGATGGCTGAACAAGCTTTGCCTCAGCTTTCAGCAGAGCCATTAAAGCGGGAAATCTTTTTAGCAGGCGGTAGAAGAAGTTTCTGGTGTTTCACAGAGTGGCCGATGGTCTTTCAGTATAACAGTAACATGTGTAACAGCATCAGGACAAAGTGAGTTTGCCGAGCTCCAGATGTGGCGAAGCCTCGGGCTGAGGCTGCACGCCACTTCCCATTGGCACTGCAGCAGAGCAGCGATGACACTAGTGAGAGCATGGTTGAGAGGAGGTCTAGGGGAGGGGAGGAGGAAGATGTATGTCAAAATAATGTGCCTCCAGGATGCCTTATATAAGGCTATTAAATTGTCAGTGTCTAAAACAGTGCATAGTGGATACAACCTTTGTTTGTGACAGCCGAAAATCCATTTTTCATGTTTGTTTCATTGTGAGCTTTGGCAGCGAGTGGTTTCTTTTGTTGAGGCACACAGAAAAAAGTCCTGATCCTCTAGTCCCCTCTAAAGCTGCAGAATGGGAGACATGAGGGATTTATGTGGTATTTTCACTCTAGGAAAAAAAAGGAGAAACTATAGTTTCACTCCATATATTAGAAGAGAAGATATTTAAGCTGCTTAACACTGAAATTTCATCGATGTTTGAAGGAGCCATCTTAAAGAGGAAGAAGGGTAACTTTGCAAGAGTGTAACATGTAGCATGCGTGACTTAAATATGAGCAGATTTTAACATGCAAGTGAGCTCCTTCTGCTTGTATCCCCAGTTCTGCTGCTTTGCATATCTTCTCTGTGTATGCATGTTCACTCACAGCCAAATGTTTTACAGTAACCACAAGATAAGAGATTATCTGCACGGCGTTGAGATTCAGTGACCTTTCAGTTATGAACAGTTTGACCCTGCCGAGCCAAATGTTGGTGGGAGTAAGTTCACGAGAGAGCAAGGCCACCTCAGGCAACCACTATCTACTGTTTGTTGTAGTTTTTGCTAACACCTCCACATGATGCACTGCATCACCAATGGCACTATTTCTTCCCCTGAATGTAGACTGCTGCTCAAAAAATTCAACACACCTTTGTTCCCTCTGAACTGAAGCATGTATTTTGATCCTTAACAAATATCACACAACATCTGAGGTGCAAAAGTGTAAATAGCCATACCTGCACAGGATTTTTAAAATGTATTTTTAGCATCTTAGCTTACATTTTAAAATCATTGCCAAGTTATGGGGTTATTTTTTTGTTTGGTTGTTTGTTTACCAGGTCAGAGTTTTAGACAGAAAAAAAATTGTCCATCTGCGATTCCTCTCGTTTCCTCTGGATATGTTCGGGGTCAAGAAATACACAACCCCAAATAAAAAGCAACATCTCTGACCAGGCCTTTACGGATGCAAGACAAACACAATCTGTTCTCTTTTGTGCACTGTTCACGCTCTTTGCACCAAATAAATACAGCACCTCATGAATCATACCGCAGAGAGCAACCCTGCCTGTACCAGGAAGGCAGAGAATAGCCCTAAGCATATCTGAGAGAGTGGCAGGCAGCAATCTGTAAGTAGAGCTGTAGGGTGGAAAGCAGGCCACCTTGTTCGATTCACTGAGCACACACAGGCACCTAGTCAAGGGTCATCTAGCTAATGGACTTCTGGACACACATTCTTTGCAATAAGGCTGCCAATATGTCAGTGGATGAACAGAACAGGTGCTTCCACAATGTCAAAAAGAAATTATTATTGAAAACACATCTGGAGTGTGAGACACAGTACTGATAATAAATCTCTCAGATGCCTGTTCACACAACAGCCGATAATTCATCAACAGTTTCAATATGTTTAAGAGATATAAAGAGCAGGTCACAATTAGCTGAATCCAAAACCACTACACATGAATGATTTGATATACGTCCGGGTAGATCTAAATTCCTATTGGCAAGAACACAACTGATCTCTCACCCTCTGCAATCTTGATTTCCTCTGGTAATACCAGTCACCGTGAACTCGTGGCATTTTGCTGCCTTTAATGATTGGCCCAGTGGTCTGTAGCCAATGGCCTTCTTGCCACCAATTCATGACCCGTCAACCCCAATCCTCCCACCAATCCAACAGGCACACAACACAGCACAGAACAAATGTTCGAGTGTCAGAATCAATCCAGACAGACATCCCATCCTCCTCTCATAAAATTGGCATCTCATTTGTGCGGAAGTGAGGTCTATGGAAAAATGGAATGACAGGACATTTACCCTGTTAGTAAGACGGGGACCTGAAGGATTCAAATTGTTTCTTTTCTCCAAAAAAGGACCCGAACGCACAGTTGAAATATTAATTCAATTTCCTTTTGTTGATATGAGACCACCTTTGAGAAGATATCCCATTTGCCTGTGTTTTTTCCCTCTTCTTTTATATATTTTTCTTCGTCTCCAATTCACATGCACACACCTGAGTGATGAAATGGAGGTGTTGGAACAGGAAGTCTTCTGACTCACAATATTGAGACTATTGAAAAGACTTCTTGCTGATATGCTTGAGGTGCACCAGCGCATAGAGGAAATAACAGACACTCAGGACCTGCACATTCATGCAGCTACTTCTCCCTTTGAAGTTCTGACAGCATTGAGCTTCCTCTTCTCTGTTGAATTCGGAGATCATAATTATTTACCATAACCAGGGCTCACGTCCGCCTGATGAAAACAAAAGTTCGACCGCAATGCTTCACTCATATTCCATTCAGTGCAATTTCACAGTCAACACAATCGCACAGATCAAATTGAGGGGGAGCAGTGTAGCATGAATATCAACCGTAATAGCTGAAGAAGGAAAAAGCAAAGGCATTCATTGTTTATCTGTGTGATCTTCAGTAGAAGTTCTCAAGCTATGTGGTGCAAATCTTAATGAAAGTCAGCCCCTGTGCAATCTGCCTGCTAAATAATTTGTTAATCACTAATATATTAATGAAATAAAGACTGAAATAAAGTGGACTAATATTTTCTCTTAGGAATCTAATTAAGCACTTAAGCAGCCAAACCCAGCATACAGTAGCAGTACTCAAGAGGCAATGGAAATAAATGGAGATGATTCAGAATGTATTTTTTGTAGACATTTCTATGCTGTATGTGTCATGTCAAATAAGAAAGAAAGCACAAAAAGACTCACCAATCATATGAATTGTGGTCCGCCCAGGCCTTGTCCCAGGATGCTGTTGGATGGTGTCGTAGAAAGTGGCCTGACACAGCTGGATGGCAGTCACACTGACCCAGAGGCACAGGCAGAGCAGCCAGGACATGACAGGACACATCTGCTGAGGACCAGTAGAGCTGGAATCAACCCACAATGCATTATGTCTCAACCTCTGACCTCACTCTCCCTCACCACCACTTCTGCCCCATCCCCTCTGCATGCACACTTCTGGAGTCTTGAGCAAAAATGAATACATTTCAATTTTCTTTTAAGCACTTTTGTCGGTAATTTGACCTTAACGCCCCTCAGTGGAGATTTTTAGTCATCAGAATTTATCATTAGCATGATTATATAAGTATGAGTTCTTCACCATTTCATCTTCCTACTTTGCCCTGTCTTGTCCCTGAGCCACAACACTGCAAATGTGGAGTGATCCCTGGGGACTTTTTCCCATGCAGCAGAGATTTCCCCTGACAGGCTGACTCCCTTCAACTCCTGAGCTGTGCTCCTGCCTCAAAACCAAAATCAAACTTAAAGAAAGATAAGATTTTGCAAGCAGCTGGCTGCCGTGGCTTTTCTGTATCTGTCACAGTAATATGACAGTGACGTGGTGGTAATAGGAATCAAAAGGCTTGTAATGTCTCACCATGCTGTTTAGATAAGAAAAAAAGGAAAATATAGAACAACTGGGAGGAATGCATCTGGTCATATCAAAATGGAAAATGAAAAAATATTTTTGGAAAAACATTTCTTCCCTGAAATTCATTCATATCAGGATTTATTTATTAGGTTTTACATTTTAATCTAATTTATATATTTCAATGATAAGCCCTAAAAAAACTTTTATCAAATCATAAGTAAGAAAAAATCTCATTGGTAGTCCTGGGTTGTCTTTTCTGTCTTTTTATTTATTGATATTGGTTTTGTAAATGTTAAATTGGAATAAAATAGATAATTAGCTAAACAGACAGTGCAATTTTAAGCAAAATCAGTATCATAAAATAAGGTCAAATGTATTTAGATTTTCTCAACGCTGTGTCAAAGAGTCCAGTTATTCTTTATGAATGCATATTTCACAGTTTCCATTCTTTTTTTTCAAAGACTGATACAAAACCTGAACATCTTAACAACGACAGAAATGAGGTTTCACTCAGAGAAGAAAAAAAGATTACCTTACCTGAGCAACCCAAAAAATGAGTGTATAAATATCTCAACAGAATGGCATAAATCCATCCATAATTCTGCTCATGTTGATCCCATCCAATAACTGTGGATTTGGCTCAAGCAGGGAACTCCGCTGACTCTGTCTCCCTGCTCCACACTTTGATAGCAACAGTCCGGTGTTTCACGAATGACCGTCAAGCCAGAGTCAGGAAATAGATTTACAGCTGTTTCAATTCCACCTTTGAATTATCACTGCTTCCCCTTAAAGAGCTGCTCCCAGTGACACTGAATTCATTTGCCCCTTCGCATTTATAGGCACGTGCAGAGTGTTCCTTGATTAACTGTAGTGGAATCTCTTCTTTCCCCGTCTGCATCCTTCCAGTGAGAGGCAGCCTCTGAACAGCAGCGCTCGCTGAGTCCCTCCTCAGCGAACACTAAGAGACAAATGTTCACGTACAGCTTGGCTGAGTGTAAAGAGTGTATCACATGTCTTAAAGCCAGACTGCCTCTGGATTAGATTGCATAGTGGGATTCCATCTAAACAGATGCTTCTAACAAATGCAAATAAGGGAAACTGGTATCACTCATGTAGCTGTGACCACGGGATTAGCAATTATTTACATTTAGAATGCATTTATTTTTCATCTGAGGCAACAGTTCATTTTATTCTTTTCATTTTTAATTGAGTGTCTCAAATCTGTCTACATTAGGGTTTTAAAGACACGCTCAGTGTTTCTAGGTGATTCAAAATTAATCTAAAAATCCTGACCAGAAAGTCAGGATGTTATGTTACCAAGTAACAAAAGATTCGGGAGAAAATAAAACCAGTCCTCAGCATACCTTTATTTTGTTGTGGGGAGGTGTATAAAAGAAGATGAAGAACATGTTTCCACATGCTCAGAAGAAAAGAAAATTGAAATTGGGTTGTTTTGAGAAATAAAAATGTCCATTCATCTGAAGGCAATCTTCACCTACTGTTGGAGGGAGTTCTTCAGTACACCATTATGGAGACATAATGATGATCATAGGGGGGTGAGAGCTGTAATATGAAGTAAATCAGTTCCCATCTGGATGAGTGGAAAACAGCTAGATCCTCCCTGTTTTCCACCACCTTCATTATATGGTGATCTCTACTTCTGAATTGTGTCTAGATGTTTTTGTTTTTTTTATCACTGGCATGCAGAACATGCCCAAGGCCTGCAGCTCACACTGCCATCTCTACGGCATGGAGACATCACATTTTATTTTGATGCTTGCTCAGGAAGACAGGGTGCATTCCCAGTTCAGGAAGGAGCGAAGAATACCCACAGTGAGAGAAACTGCAAGAAACTGCTGGAGATGTATGCACGTTACAACACAGCATTAATGTCTGTGGCTTTGGCAGAGTCAACTGTGTGGGGGTTTGGGACATATAGGAGAAAGCCAGGCAGCATAAATTGCTGAGTTGTTCAGAGCAGAACAATAGTTTCCAGAGATGAGGAAGTCATTAATAGTTTATAGAGGTTTTTGCATGATGACACTTTTTTTTTAACAAAGGGCTGAACTTCATTCAAGTCACCTGCTTCACAGGGAGATTGTTGAGAAATATGTGAAATTCATGGAGCACAGTGGAGACTGTGTATCTCAAACACAGAACCCTGAAATCAATACTGCCATTGATCTTTAATCCTGCGACTCACACAGACAATTACCCAGAACCCAAAGCAAGACGGGGGCATATGGTCATAGTTAAATATTTGCAATTGGTGTGAGTGATACCGTCAGATTACTTTTTGATATGTGACCAAGTAGCATGAATAACTTAAAATGGATTATTGAAAGTGACTTATTCAGTATAGTATCAAGAAAAGGTGAAAGATGCACCATTACGTCTGAGTACATCTGATTAATGTACCACTGAATCAACTGTTAAACATTTACTTGTCTCTGTGTCTTTTATAAAAGGCTATATTAATTCTCTGAACTGACAGGCAATCACTGCATTTAGGAACGACACAAAAGCGGTACATGTGCAAAGGACACTCAAGTATCAAAAGCGTATTGCAACGTGAGACTGAACAATTATTCTGACATTGACCCGACTGAACCTGGTACTAATGCATCCCTGATGTCCAACTACTTTATGAATGGCTAATAATGAATCTCTAAACATGAAATAAATTTAGACACACATATACAAACATGGTCACGTGCACACACAAACAACAAAGCCACACAAACTATGCTGTCAGCAGACTGAAAGAGGTTAGAGCCTAGTGATGTGCAGTGAAGAGCTTGTTTGCAGCCCAGTCAGAAATAATAAATCTTAAGCATAAGGTACATAAACAATTTTGGTATTTTGAATGTTGTGGTTTTGTTGTGCTTAAAGCCACCTACAGTATTATGAAAAAGTCTCAAACTGCTCCTTTAAATTTTTCTTTCAAGGAGCCAGACTTTTTATTTTTAAGCTATTTTAAGCGAGAGTTCTTTAGGCTCTCTAAAGGTCTTTCAAACATTGGGTGCTTTTCACTCTTTTTCAGTCTAGTCCTTGTATCTGACCTTCTTTTTTTTTTTGTTAAGCCACTTAACGCTGACCTAGTGTACGAATCATTCAAGTGAGGTGTCTACATATACAGTAACAGACAAATCAAATCTTTAGACACTTTGTGACTAGCAGTCTGTTGCAAAAAAAAACCATAATTCACTCCCACTTCTTTAGCTGAAAAAGGTTTCAGTTTTTCCTTCTACTGTTTACTGCAGCCTTGTCTAAAATGGTCTCACTGAAAGGGTGACTGTGAAAAAGTAATTCTTAAGGAATGAAAACAGGTTGAAAAGACTGAGGAATGCCAAATTACACAGGAAATGTGCTGGGAATAAGTAACAATAGGTCTTATAAAGTGATGAATGCAAATGTAAAATTTTTGGTTCAAATCGTCATTAATAAGTTCAGCGAGTATCATCAACCATTTTTAACCATGCTGCATTTCAGTCACTGGAGTTGGGGATGTTGTCAAAAACACAGAAAATTACCATCAGATTTTGGTCCACCAAGCAATACCATCAGGAAAGTGTCTGATTGACATAGGCTTTATTATTTAGTAATGACAATGATAACAACACTGCTACAATGAAAGCACAACTTGGTACTCCTAGAGCAGGGGTGGGCAACTCCAGGAATCGAGGGTTGGTGTCCTGCAGGTTTTAGATATTACCCTGGGTCAGCACACCTGAATCACATGATTAGGTCATTACCAGGCCTCTGGAGAACTTCAGGGCATGTTGAGGAGGTCATTTAGCCATTTAAATCAGCTGTGTTGCTTCAAGGACACATCTACAATCTGCAGGACACCGGCCCTTGAGGCCTGGAGTTGCCCATCCCTGTCCTAGAGTATTTAAAAGTAGAATGGGAGGCAGAGGCTTCAGCTTTCAGCCCCGTCTTCTTTGGAACCAGCTTCCAGTTTAGATTCGGGAGACAGACACCGTCTCTACTTTTAAGATTAGGTTTAAAGTTTCCTTTTTTATAAAGCATATAGTTAGAGTTGGATCAGGTGACCCTGAATCCTCCCTTAGTTACGCTGCAACAGGTCTAGGGTGCTGGGGGATTCCCATGTTTCTTCTTCAGCCACCTTTTTCACTCACTATGTATTTATACACCTCTCTGCATTTAATTATTAGTTATTATTAATCTATGGCTCTCTTCCACAACATGTCTTTGTCCTGTTGTGTCCTGGCAGATGGCCACCCTTCTCTAAGCCTGGTTCAACTGGAGGTTTCTTAAAATAAGTTTTTCTTCCCACTGTCACGAAAGCGCTTGCTCATAGGGGGTCATATGGTCGTTGGGGTTTTCTCTGTTTTCTTTGTATTTTTGTCGGGTCTATACCTTACAATAAAAAGCACCTTGAGGCAACAGTTGTTGTAATTTGGTGCTATATATTGAATTGAATTGAATTGAATTGAATTGAATTGAAAAACACACAATGGAACACTATGAGTCATGGATTGGCCTCCCCAGGACCGCAGACTCACATTGGTGAAGGAAGGTGGGATTATATGGGATTACCTAAAAGAGTTCAGACTGTGTTGACGAATAAAGGTGGTGATATCAAATGCTGACTTTCAAGCTTGTTAGAACTGGGCAGACTCTGTTTTTTGCCTTATACCCTCTTATTTCTTTCTGTGTTTGCACATGTTTCAATAAATGATTACACTTATTTCCTATTTTCCCAGCAAAATATGAAGAATTTAGAGGTGACTTGAGACTTTTGCATAGTGCTATAGGTGAACTCAAATATCACACCAGGGAAAATAAGTTGGAGAAAGTAAAGAAATGAATTTCCTTCCTCATGTTCTGTAATTTGTTATTGCAAACATAGGCCATAAAAAAGGAAACAACATGTTGTCTCTCAAGAGTTTCTATACAGCCTGTGTCATCACTTTATCTTTCCTCAGCTGAAAGTCCACTAGCTCCCACTTTAAAACACCAAATCCTTCGAAACAAACAAGTATATACTTTCATTTTTCAATTTTTTTGGACACAGCTAGGCACTGTAGTTTTGACATTTTTGACACTCACACAAACAGTAGTAGCAAGTGTGTATGCCAGGGGATTAATTAATACTTGCACTACAGAGGCAGGCTGTTATTTATATACAGTCACTTCAAAATAATTTACAGTTCTTTTCATGGATGCATTCAATTCAATTGTGTTGCTCACTGATATGTTTTTAAAAGGTTTGGAGCAGCAGTGAAACTCACATCAAATGAATGCACTGTGTCAGATATCAGATATTGTTTTGTTCTTTACCGGAGATTTTTTTTTACAATAAGTAATATATAGAGTATCAGCAGGAAAATGACTGTGTAGATAAATATAGTGCACATCAATCGCATGCTCATTTAGTTTGACATTTGCTGAGGCTAATATATTTATTCTCTGATAAATGAAAACAAACAGCACAAGAAAAATTACAAAACTCTCTAATTATTGTGCACATGTTGGGTTTTTCCCCTCCTTTCTTAGTTTGCTCACAGCTGAACAACAAAAAACAAAAAAACAAAACAAACTTTGTTGTGAATTGTGAAAAAAAATCCCCTGAATCTATATCTATCATGTTTGCAGTCCAACAAGCCAATCAAACATACTTTTTCCTGACCGGCAGACCACCAGTATCTGTCTGAAGAAGGTTCATGCACTGCTGATTCAATGGACTCTTTCCTGAATGGTTCTGACGGCTGCTCTCTGAAAAGCAAGGATGATTTTTGTGAGAATGGCCACAAGAGTTGTCTCCTAAATCTAAAATGGTGGGTACAGATACATGCAGGAGGTACACAGCCCTGAGCTCCCAAGAGCTGTTGGCTCGAATGTTACGTAGAGGGTGACAAGGTTTTTAGGGGCACGTCGTGTTTGTTCTTATATTTGCCAAATGACATGCATAAAGTCAAATATTTTACAAATAATAGCAGCAATATAGATCTAGTAATGCCAGATTTCTCTTCCGAATAGCAAGCCTACAAGATAAGGTGTTGGCTGTTACTTTGTCCAGAGGGGGACTAGGCAGAGTAAAAATGTCAATAAATCATTGAATTTTGCTCAGGGTGGGAACGCTGGAGATAGCTCAGGAAAAAAAACACATAGCAGTTTTCTACTTAGCTTCGCCCTCAGCTGTGTCTACTCTTTCAATGTTTCCTATTATGTCACCTTTAAAAAAAATGACATTTTAAGATGATATTACTGCTGATTACAATGACACCATTCCCCCGAGGCTGATTTCTATCAGACACAGAGAACATGTCATACTGTAGATCATTTTATGCATCACCACACAATGCCTTTTGAACAATAGTGTGTGTGGGTGTGTGTTTTGGAGGGGGAGTTTGGTAGATAAAAGTCATATACTTCTATGGGCATTCCTGCTATAATATCACACACACAAATAAATAAATAAATAAATCACGCGCACCTTCCATACACAGTGTGTTTAGTCCCATGGCTCTGACACAAGAAAGACAAGTGGTGTGCAAACAGTTTCAAAGATTCAATAATAGAAGAAGATAATATCTTGCTGTTGGTTTAACAACTCAAATTTCTTTTCCCTGAGATCAATAAATCACTGCCAGCAAACAACTTACATTTAAATAGTGGGGAATGCCTTTCAAGTGATTCATTTGCATTTCCATTGAATGTTTTTGTTTTCTCAAGCATTCTCCTGCTCCTTTCTGGAAAGGTCAATGGGAAACAGTTAGTGTCTATTTTATCTGCCTGAGCCAACTCTCAAGTTCAGCCAAGTAAGAAATAAGATAATCTTTATAGAAGGCAGTGTGAGAAGCTGGCCTTTGAATCTTATTCAGTAGAGTATTAATGTCTTAGTGGGTAGAATCAGCCAAAACTGCTATTAAAATAACTGAAGTCTTGAGCCGGATGTTTTTCAATTCGCCGAGCTCCTCATGTTTAATGGAAATTGAGTGGCTCACCTTTTTCATCAGTTGATCTTAACATTTAATAGATTCTTTTAAGGATATCAATCTTTTCCATTATATCTTTGTCGTGGATAAGACTGAGGCACATTTCTCTCAGGTGAAACAACTCATTAACTTCCCAGACACAAACCTTTCTACACCTGAAGTGTGCGATATGAAAAAATGAAGGTGAAAAGCAGAATAAAAAGCTAACACAGTGCACACCTTGCTCTTTTATTTTTTATTTTTTAAAGCCTTCATGCAAATGGATTTTTCCTCCATTATTTCCCAAGTCCGACTGACATTTACTGAGTGCTACTTGCTCTGTTATTTGATCCCACCATTGAGTCAAATGTCACTGCATGCACATTATGAAATTTTAAAATTAACAAAGAAAACTACAGTATTGCAGTGTCAGGGGAAAAAATAGACCCGGCGCATAGACATTTCAACATAAGTAGCCATTCTTTTAGGCCAAACTGCTGATGACAGTCTCCAGAGAGAGCAGATGCTGTTGCCTTCTGGCTCTTCGCTTCACCACTCCACTCCAGCAACTATCTCTGTGCCTCCTGAGATTTGCTACAGTAAAAACGGATCTCTCTCGTGGCATCCAGGTGAAGAAAAATATCAATAGGTGCCTTTTTTATTCCCATCTTTATAAATGTCATCATCAGTCGTTTTTATCTGGGTTAAGTGCACAGGGCTGTGTTAATAATTGACATTAAATGTATACTGTATGCCAACTGTCATGCGCTTTTCTTTTCTTTTTTTCATTTGCTGTCTTAAAGATTATAGACTCATATGACAATGTTAAACATGGAGATTACATTATCTTTAAGGCATTTTGAAAGGGAAAGAAATCTTGTGGGAAGACATTTTTCTCCCCAAAGTCACATTCAATCAATTTCATTGCCTTTATTGTGCCTGCCCCAGTTCATATGGTTGACATGGCACAATGTATTTGTGCTGGCTCCATCATATCACATGACAACCCCAAAATTGCTGTTGCTCGCGTAATTGAACTCGCCAGTCCTCTTCTGATGCCTGTATTCATCTCGTGAGACGAAGCCACGTTTGCCCTTCAAATGTTTACATTAACACCTGAATAGCATGAACATAATCATTCAGTCATGTTTCCCCATTGGTTATTTGTTACACACCAGAGATGCCCAAACTAGATAATATCTCTGAACAAGCTGATGCTGCTGAAAGATGCTGAAAAGCATTTTTTTTTTTTTTTTGCAAGCTATCTACTGGTAGTCACAAAGCTTGTATAATCCAGTCAAATTCAATCCTTTCAAAACTCTCATGCATACAAGGACAGAAAATTCATGCATTATTTCTTGTGGTATCAGGTGACTGTTAAAACAAGTTAAAGATACATAATTCAAGAAGAAATCAGTGAGAGCTTTGTCATGTTGCTGCTGGTCTCTTCTGCAGTCAGAAAGGGATTCTGTGAAATCTCCTTCTAACCCCCTTGACAAGGTCAGAGAGTCTCATGCAACCTTTTGTGGAAAGCACTCAGCACAACAAATAGACCCTAAACTGTTTGATACCTGCTGTTTGCACTCTAAAGGCAGCCCACTAGAGTTGATTATGGATACCCACCCTGGCACTCTCTATCCCAGACTATTTTGTTCTGGGCCAATGCTTACTGAATATGACTTGAACAGCTGGAAGAACCTTACCAGCAGCAATAACAACCTTTTTTTGTAAAGATAATATGATGCTACCTTGCCCAAGCAAGGTAAATCTATATATTTATCACGAGTTCTTGTTTTGACAAGACTTATTTTGTACTTGTGTTACTCAAGTCATTATTTATAAGAAAAAAAAATCAAATACATTTTTCTCGTAAAATATCCTGCAGCAAAAATCTTATTTCTCACCAAACGTTCTTTGAATGATGAACTCATGGTAGGTTTAGGATTTATACAATATAATTTTGTCTGCTATTTGACTTAATTTCAACAATACCCTTCACTCTAAACTGTTACTACAAAGACAAAGCAGAGGGGAAGACCAAAATGCTCCACTGACTTTATATTGCCTGTCACTTGTGTTTGCTATAAATATGTGTTTGTGGTTCTAGTCCTGCCAAAAGTCACAAGCACAATAACAAAAGCTGACAAGAAAATCATTTTAATTTTGTCTGCTCA